>NC_134530.1:56799720-57470553 GCF_050624435.1 Tenrec ecaudatus
CCGGGCTGTCAATCACTAGCAAGGAGACAATAGGACCAGTCACTCTCCCTCACTGTATGGCTAAGTGGGGAAACGTCAAGGATTTTGTCTTGCTTCCATACTCAATGCTCATGGAAACAATAGCCAGGAGATCAAACACTGGGCAAATCTGCTTCATGAGATCTCTTTAAAGCAGCGGTTCTCAACTTCTGGGTCGTGACCACTTTGGGGGTCAAACGACCCTTCCACAGGGGTTGCCTAAGATATATTTCTGATGGTCTTAGGAACTGAGACACGGCTCCTCTATCCATCTCCAGGCAGATCTGGCAAAATGCAGATATGCCCACATACGAGTACCTGGCGTGATGACATTACCATGCCAACCCCATCACATACACCCCGTACATATACAGGTGTATGTGACAGGGTTGGCGCCATAATGTACTTATGCAGACCAGTCACACGTGTAGAGAGCAGCTACTGTGTTGAAAGCAGCTACTCTGTTAAAAGCAGCTACTGTGTTGAAAGCAGCAGTACTGGAGGTAAAATGACACTTCATGAATTATAATTACTGGGTAAATGTAAAATCATGTACTGTAAAATCATCAATTACTTCCAAAAGAAAAATATCTGTACCATGGGAACTTAATCTGGATGCTGATCAGTCTTTTTATATTCAGCTGTGGCTGACGTGAATATTGCCCCCTTGTGATATAACAGGTATGTAAAATAACAACACAGAAAATGGTAAATCATAGGAAACTTCAGTGAACTGTATTGAATGAACTATGCGATGTATCATCTTTTGTGTTATTAAGGCTATTGTTATATATTATTTTCATTAGCAAACTATCCCATAACAATGGATCGTGTAGAGAAGAATGTTAAAAAAAGAAAATATAGTGAGGAATTTTTACAGTATGATTTTACCTCAATAATTACAGCAGACCTCAATGCGTTATTTGTTGTGAGGTTCTATCAGCTGAATCTATGAAGCTGAACAAACTAAAATGCCATTTTGATAGTCAGCATCCAAGCTTTGCCCGTAAGGATACCAACTATTTTAGAAGCAAAACTGAGGGACTTAAGAAAGCCAGACTTGACATTGATGGCAAGTGCCACAAACAAAACGTATCAGCCATTGAAGCTTCCTATTTGGTGGCACTCAGAATTGCCAGAGCTATGAAACCTCGCACCGTTGCTGAGGATTTACTGTGGCCAGCGGCCAATGACATTGCTCAAGTTATGATCGGAGAAGAATTTGTTACAAAATTGAGTGCAATTTCCTTATCTAATGACACTGTCCGCAGAAGAATAGATAACATGTCTTGGTGATATTCTTGATCAGGTAATCCAGGAAATTAAATCTGCTCCACTTCCAATATTTAGCATCCAGCTTGATGAATCTACAGATGTTGCAAACTGTTTAGTTACTGGTTTACGTGAGGTATATTAAAGATGGCAATTTTAAAGATGTTTCTTTTTTTTGCAAACTTCTTGAAATGACAACGACTGCACGTGATGTATTTGACACAGTTGGTTCATTTCTGAAAGAGTGCAAGATCTCTTAGGAAAAGGTGTGTGGTGTTTGCAAAGATGATGCTTCAGCTATGCCAGGATGTCGATCTGGATTTCAACGTTTGATTCTGAACGAGTCAACAAAAGTCATCAGAGCTCACTGTATGATTCATCGGCAAATGTTAGCAACAAACACGCTTGCCACAAGAGTTATAAGAAGTAAAGTGTCATAAGTTCTGTCAGTTTTGTAAAGGCGAACACTTTAAAGTCTATTGTTTTTGCAACTGTGCCATGAGTTGAATGTGCTGAATAATGCTCTGCTATTTCACACTGAAGTGAGATGGTTGTCTAGAGGAAAAGTTTTAAAATGTGTTTTGAGCTTTGCGATGAACTCAAAATGTTTTTAATCAAAAAACAAGACTGCAATTCGAAGCACTTTTCAGTGATAAAAGTGAACTGCAGAAAATAGCTTACTTGGTTACCATCTTGAAGGAGTTAAATTTCTCACTGCAAGGACCAAATGCAATATGCCTTGATTTGTCTGAAAATATCTGATCATTCTAAATGAAACCTCAGCTTTGGCAAAAAAAAAAAATTGGATGCAAATAATATTGACATGCTGCCATTGAACCAGACAAAAGGATTACGAGGATAATTTCTGTGAATGAACACTTGCACATTGTTGCAGACAAAATTTCATCTGTACTTTCCAAATCTACCTGACACCCCATTTGCACTTGCCAGAAGCGTATTCACAGTCAAAGTTGAAGATGTTTCTGAGACAGCACAAGAGGAGTTCATTGAACTTAGTAACAGCGATGCAGCGAGAACTGAATTCTCTACAATTCCAGTTACAAAATTCTGGATCAAGTGTTTTCAGTCACATCCTGTTCTGTCTGAGACTGTGTTGCGCCTTCTTCTTTAATTTCTAACAACATATCTTTGTGAAACAGGGTTTTCCAGCTTATTGGTTATCAAGTCTAAATATAGAAGTAAACTTGTGGATGGTGATCTTCATTGTGCTCTTGCAAAGACTCCACCGAGATTTTCTTATCTGGTGAGATAAAAGCTATCTCATCCTTTCCACTGACGTTGGCTTTTTATGCATACTGTTGCAAAATGTAGAAATGTAGTTTAACTGTTGTTATATTAAGACTGTTACACGTGCTACACTATGCTTCAAAACAAAATTTCATTTATTTGTCATTAGAAATAAATATTGCACAATATATAATTACATATTGTTTTGTGATTAATCACTATGCTTTAATTATGTTCAATGTGTAGCAATGAAAATACATCCTGCATATCAGATAGTTATATTACGATTCATAACACTAGCAAAATTACAGTTATGAAGTAGTACTAAAATAATTTTATGGTTGGGGGTCACCACAGCATGAGGAACTGTATTAAAAGGTCGCAGCATTAGGAAGGTTGAGAACCACTGTTTTAAAGTGTTGAAAAGCAAGGATGTTACTTTGAGAACTAATGTGCACCTGACTCAAGCCATGGTATTTCCCATTGCCTCCTATGCATGTGAAAGGCTGACACTGACTAAGGAAGATCAAAGAAGAATTGGTGCATTTGAATTGTGGTGCTGGAGAAGAATGAAGAACAAACAGATCTGTCTTGGAAGAAGTACAGCCAGAGTGCTCCTTAGACGCAAGGATGGTGAGACATCATTTCCCACTTTTGACATGTCAGGAGAGAAGGACATTGTGCTCAGTAGGCAGAGAACAAGAGGAAGGCCTTGGCGAGATGGATGGACACAGCGGCCATAACTAGGGGTTCAAACGTAACAACAATTGTGAGGATGGCACGGGATGGGGCAGAACTTCCCTCTGTTGAACATAAGGTCACTATGAGTAGGAACCCGCTCAACGGCACCTAACAACAACAACAACAACATATGTGGACATGGAAAGCTCTCTAAGATGTGTTATTGACTGTAAAGATCCAATTTGGAATAATGTGCTTCGGATGAACTCCTTTATGTTAATAAAAAAGGAGCTATCAGTGGGTCATTATATCATTATTCTCTGTTTAAAATAGGATTGATAAATGAAAGCATCAGGAAATGATCTGGAAATTAAAGGACTTCAGACAAACTATAAACCCTTTGTAGTGTACAAATGGTATCCACTTTGTTTGGGTGGCAGCTAGTGAATATAGTTTTCTTAACCTAAACTAGTCAATATCAGCAGGCAGTGGGAGTTGACAGAATGAGGGGAGGGTGCTGAGGGAATAGCACCACGTGGAGGCCCAAACATAGACCGAGAATTGAAGCACAGCGCAGAGCCCTCATAGATTTGTTTAGAAAAGGAAGTGATGGATATAGCCACATGTATGTATTTTAAATGGCTCCCACAGCTAGATGTGAGCTAGACCAAAGCCACAGGAGATCTGGGGACACATACGGGGAGGTTGTCCCAGCAGTGAGGGGCAGGGAAGTCTGTTCTGGCCTTCAGCATGTGGAATTAGGAAATGCGTTCGAGCGACGTGACTTGGTTTGAGGGAAGCTTAAGCCAGCTCATGGCTCTCTGCGCAGCTGGTAGCTCTGTGCAGTCCCTCTTCTCTGCATTCTTTGGGGTTCAGATTGCTGTCACCTTGCTCCAGGCCCTCAGGTTCCCCTAGTCCTAGAGCAGTGGTTCTCCAGCTTCCTCAGGCGGCGACCCTTTCATACAGGTCCTTTATGTGGTGGGGACCCCCAACCAAAAAATGATTTTCGTTGCTACTTCATAACTGTCGTTTTGCTGTCGTGAATCAGGTGACTCCTGTGAAAGGATCGTTCGAACCCCCCAAAGGGGTCGCGACCCCCAGGTTGAGAACCCCTGTTCAAGAGGCACTTCTCTAGTTCATCACACCCAGCTCTTTTAGTAGTTGAGCGTTTCTGTCATGCTGATTCTACAGTTCACTCCCTTAAGGACCTTAATGGTCACCTTTAGGAAAGGATTCATGCCACAAGTGTGACACCTAGTCAGTGCTCAGAGGCTAACCAAACGGTTGGAGGTTTGAGTCTGCCCAGAGGTACTTGAGAGGACAGACAGTTAAGAAGCAGCCATTGAAAACTGTGGAGCACAGGTCTACTCTGCCCGGTGGGTCACCATGAGTCAGCCCCGACTTCATGGCAACTGGTTTAGGTGAGGTTGTTGTTGCTTGAATCCAGCACCTCTGCTCGCTCATTCAACTGCACATCAGCCAGATGCCAGTTACTGCTCTGGACACTAGATGCATGCAGCAGCAAACTAACAAAGCAAGCCCCTGCCTTGGGGAGTCAACATTATATGCGAGGGAGAAAGAAAATGAAAAATAAATAGCAGATGGGGTACGAATGCTTTGGAGAAAAGTAAGGCAGGAGAAAAGGGACATGGGGACTTGGAGGTGAGACTTGGGGAAAGTCGTTTGTAATATAGTAGATGAGACTGAGCATAAGGGGCATTTGAGCCTGAAAGAAATGCGGGAGTAAGCCATGTAACTGTCTTGGGGAAAGTGCATCCCAGGAAAATGGAGGGGCAAATGGAAAGGCCCCGAGAACACAGCATGCTTCATGAATTCAAAAAATAATAATGACCCAGGGTGGCTGACTTGAGGTCAGTGAGGTTGAATGGGGAACAGTATAGATTATATCTATAGGTTTTCGACTTTGGGAAATTTGACCTTCTAGGGGACACTTTTGGTTGTCACACCAGTGGAGGTCGGAGATGGGGTTGGGAGTGGGCGGTGCTACTGGCATTTAATGGCCTGAAGCTTAGGATGCTGCTCAATATCCTACAATGCCCAGGAGAGCCCCCACTGGAGAGCTCCCACCACAAAGACAGCAAGATGTCAGCAGTGTTGAGCTTAAGAAGCCCTGATGAATGGATGGCCGTGTAGGCTATTGCAGGGAGTCTGGTTTCTGCTCTAAATGGGAATGGGAAGCCATTAGAGGGCTGTGGCTGATGGAGTAATATGATCTAACCTACATTTTTAAAGGGTCATCTCGTTGCCGAGAGGAGAATAAACTGTCCAAGACCTGTGAGGAGCCCTTAAGGGATAATGGGCTGGGGTGTGTTTGGTACAGGCAGTGAGAAGTGATTGCATTCTGATATATTTTGAAGGTTGAGTTGTGAAGAATTGTTCATCAATAGGAACTATAATCACTTAGCCTTTATACGCTACACCAATATACCAAGCCCATTGTTACCTTTGTTCTTACTTTCACTGTACAAATATATATTAAATGTCACGCTTCGTGGTGAAAATGGAGAGTGCCCGCCATCACCTCTCCGAATCAAGCTGGTCCTGTGGTCTTAGCCACCACAGTAGGGCAAGAAAAAGAATTTAAATGTATAAAATAAAAGCACAGGGAAGGAAAAACCAACATTGCCATTATTTATAGACCACATGATTCTGTCTATAGAAAACTAAATCTATAGTTCAATGATTAGAATTAGTAAAACTCTTATAAATACCTGGCTACAAAATCAATACAAAAAGCCAACCATTATACACTGTGTTATTGTCCGGTGCTATTGACAGGCTAAGACACTGCCAGTCCTGCGCCATCCTCAAAGCTGTCCCTATGCCTGAGCCTAGTGTGCAGCCGCTGTGTCCACCCGTCCCCTGAGGGCCCTCCTCTTTCTCACTGCCCCTGCACTTGGCCAAGCATGAGGTCCTTCTCTAGGGACTGAAGTATCCAGAAATAGAACTAACAAAAGATAGAAAGATACTTAGGGAGACAATCATGAAAATTTAGTGTAAGACATCTATTTAGAGCTGAAAAAGTGGGGAGATGAACTTTGCTCAGGGTTTGAAAACTCCACATGACAAAGATGTCATTTATTCCCAAACACTATGTTGTTAAAGTCTCTTTTGCCTGACCTCAAACCACAAAGCCAATCCTAGGTAGGTTAAACATTTAGACGAAAACATGACTTTTAGAAGAAAAGGTAGTGCCCCTCCCCACAGAAGAATTTATTTCAAAGGACGGCATTGAATCCGCAGCTCCGGGAGCGGGACATATCTGATCAGAGCACATGGGAGCAGATGAAAGGGGGAGGAGGAGAGAGTGGAGCACATCCTGGCCCACCAGGCCTTGAGGCCCATGTTCCCGATTAGAGCAGCCAGTCCACAGAGAGGACCACATGGCCAGCCCCACTATGAGACATGACGTCCCTCACTGACCCATAGCCCTACAGGGGACAACATCAGAGACACTGTGGGAATTGCGCCCGATCTGATCCCGCCACACCGAGGCAAAACATTAAGGTGGTGCAACAGAACAGCAAGGGAATGGAGCGGCGAGGTCCCCAGGGAATGCTGAGGGTGGACTTTGGGGCCAGGGTGTGGTGCCCCAACTGACTGGACTGGAAAACACTCCTAAAGGCCAACAAACAGTCCTTGAACTAACTACAAGCTGTTCTTTCTTGTGTTTTGTTGGTTTTTTTTGTCATTGGTTTGTTGTTGTTTTATTATTTATTGTTGCTTGGTTTTGCTCTGTCCTGTTCTTGTGCATGCTATTATCTCCGCAGGTTTGTCTAAATAAGATAGGCTGGATGAACAATCTGGAAGAGAAAACAACGGGACTGACAGTTCTGGGGGGACATGGGAGAGGGGAGAGGTGGGGGGAAAGGTAGTGGTGTTAACAAACCCAGGGACAAGGGGACAACAAATGACCCAAAATTGGTGGTGAGGAGGGTGTAGGAGGCCTGGTAGGGCGTGACCAAGGGTAATGTAACCAAGAGGAATTACTGAAACCCAAATAAAGACTGAGCATGATAGTGGGACAAGAGGAAAGTAAATAGAGGAAAGAGCTAGGAGACAAAGGGTCTAAATAGAGGTCTAAATAAAGGCATGTACATATGTAAATATATTTATATATGAGGATGGGGAAATAGCTCTATGTGTATATATTTATAGGTTTAGTATTAAGGTAGCAGATGGACAGTGGGCCTCCACTGAAGTACTCCCTCAATGCAAGAATACTTTCTTCTATTAAATTGGCATTCTATGATGCTCACCTTCCTGACACAACCGCTGAACACAAAGCGGTTGAATAAGCAAATGTGGTGAAGAAAGCTGATGGTTCCTGGCTATCAAATGATAGAGCATCAAGGATCTTAAAGGCTTGAAGGTAAGCAAGCGGCCATCTATCTTAGAAGCAACAAAGCCCACATGGAAGAAGCACACCAGCCTGCATGATCATGAGGTGTCGAAGGGATCAGTTATCAGGCATCATCAGAACAAAAAAATCTTATCATAGTGAATGAGGGAGGGATTGTGGAGTAGAGACCCAAAGCCCATTTGTAGGCCACTGGACATCCCATTACAGAAGGGTTTTGGGGAGGAAATGAGCCAGTCAGGATGGGATGTAGCAACGATGAAAAATACAACTTTCCTCGAGTTCCTAAATGCTTCCTCCTCCCTCCCCTCCACTATCACGATCCCAATTCTACCTTAGAAATCTGGCTAGACCAGAGGATGTACACTGGTGCAGATAGGAACTGGAAACACAGGGAATCCAGGGTGGATGATCCCCTCAGGACCAGTGGTGAGAGTGGCGATACCAGGAGGGTAGAGGGAGTGGGTTGGAAAGGGAAACCGACTACAAGGATGTACATGTGACCTCCTCCCCGCGGGACGGACAACAGAAAAGTAGGTGAAAGGAGACGCCGGACAGGGCAAGATATGACAAAATAATAATTTATAAATTATCAAGGGTTCATGAGGGAAGGGGGAGCGGGGATGGAGGGGGAAAAATGAGGAGCTGATGCCAGGGATTTACATGAAGAGCAAATGTTTTGAGAATGATGAGGGCAATGAATGTACAAATGTGCTTTACACAACTGATGTGTGTATGGATTGTGATAAGAGTTTTATGAGCCCCGAATAAACCGATTAAAAAAATTAAATACAAAAAAAGAAGAACAAGTAGGGGAAATGCAATGATTTTAGAGTAGGAAATTATATTTTTTATATAGTAAAACTTGTGGCATGGACTCGATGGCAGTGCGTTTTGTTGGAATTTAAATGTAAAACTTTGGCTCCTTAAAGGGAACCATAAAGAAAGTGAAAATTCAAGCCTTAAACTAACAAAAAATATTTTCATCCCATATAACCTAAATCAACTTTGTGTATGGAACATATGAAGAACTATGAATCAATGAAAAGACTCAATGGAGCAATGACAACAGACTCAAACTGAGTTTTCTCTTTTGTGAATACTACATGAATAAGAAACACATAAAAACGTTCACCTTATTAATAATCAGGAAAATGAAAATGAAAGCCACAACGAGACATAATTTTACACTTGTCTGATTGGCAAAAGTTTTAGAATCTGACATTGGGGAGGATTTGGAGCAATTCTAACCCTTGGGCAGATCAGGTAGGTGTCTGATTTATAAACCATGTCAGAGAGCAGTTTGATATTCACAATAATATTAAATACACCCATATCCTATGACTCAGCCATTCTCTTCCTCCGTAGGAGGGGTCTTGAAAAAGTTCATGGAAAAATAGAATGAGGATATAATGGTGTTTTCCCACAAGTTTTTTTAAAACATTTTATTAGGGGCTCATACAACTCTTATCACAGTCCATACATATACATACATCAATTGTATAAAGCACATCTGCACATTCCCTGCCCCAATCATTCTCAAAGCATTTGCTCTCCACTTAAGCCCTTTGCATCAGGTCCTCTTTTTTCCCCCTCCCTCCCCACTCCCCCCTCCCTCATGTGCCCTTGGTAATTTATACATTGTTATTTTGTCATATCTTGCCCTATCCGGAGTCTCCCCCCGCCTTCTCTACCGTCCATCTCCCAGGGAGGAGGTCACATGTGGATCCTTGTAATCAGTTCCCCCTTTCCAACCCACTCACCCTCCACTCTCCCAGCATCGCCTCTCACACCCTTGGTCCTGAAGGTATCATCCACCCTGGATTCCCTGTGCCTCCAGCCCCCATATGCACCAGTGTACAACCTCTGCCCTATCCAGTCCTGCAAGGCAGAATTCGGATCATGGTAGTTGGGGGGAGGAAGCATCCAGGATCTGGGGGAAAGCTGTGTTCTTCATCAGTACTACCTCACACCCTGACTGACCCATCTCCTCTCCTAAACCCCTCTATGAGGGGATCTCCAGTGGCCGACACTTGGGCCTTGGGTCTCCACTCTGCACTTCCCCCTTCATTCAATATGGTATATATATATATATATATATATATATATATATATATATATATATACATATACACATACATATATCTTCTTTTTTTTTTTTTTTTGCATGATGCCTTATACCTGGTCCCTTTGGCACCTCGTGATCGCACTGGCTGGTGTGCTTCTTTCACGTGGGCTTTTATTGCTTCTGAGCTAGCTGGCCGCTTGTTCACCTTCAAGCCTTTAAGACCCCAGACACTATCTCTTTTGATAGCCGGGCACCATCCGCTTTCTTCGCCACATTTGCTTATGCACCCATTTGTCTTCAACGATCCTATCATGGAGGTGTGCACCAATGATATGATTTTTTGTTCTTTGATGCCTGATAACTGATCCCTTCGGGACCACTCAATCACACAGGCTGGTGTATTCTTCCATGTGGGCTTTGTTGCTTCTGAGCTAGATGGCCGCTTGTTTATCTTCAGGCCTTTAAGACCCCAGTCACTATCTTTTTTGATAGCCGGGCACCATCAGCTTTCTTCACCACATTTACTTATTCACCCACTTTGGCTTCAGCAGTTGTGTCAGGAGAGTGAGCATCATAGAGTTCCAATTTAATAAAAGAAGGTATTCATGCATTGAGGGAGTGTTTGAGTAGAAGCCCAAGGTCCTTCCGCCACCTTAATACTTAACCTATAAATATAGACACATAGACCTATTTCCCCATCCTCCTATATATATTTGCATGTACATGTCTTTGTCTAGACCTCTATAAATGCCCTTTGACTCCTAGTTCTTTCCTCCATCTCCCTTGATTTTCCTCTTGCCCCACTACCATGCTCCGTCACCACCTGGGCTACAGCTATACCTCTTCTCTACGCAACCTTACCCTTGATCATTCCCCACCAGGCCTGCCACTCCCCGCCTCTCTACCATTTTGGGTCCCATGTTGTTCCCTTGTCCCTGTGATTGTTGACACCACTTCCTTACCCCCTTACCCCACCCCGACCCCAAATTCCCCCTGGAACTGTCGGTCCCATTGTTTTTCCTCCAGATAGTTCATCCAGCCTGTCCTATTCAGACAGACCTGTGGAGACACTAACATGCACGAAAACTAGACAGAGGAAAACAAAGCAACAGTATACAACCAGACAACAAAGAACAAAAACAAACCACTGACAAAGAACAGAACAAAACAGTTCACAAAAGAAAAGCTTGTAGTTAGTTCAGGGATCGTTTGTTGGCCTTTAGGAGCGTTTTCCAGTCCAGTCTGTTGGGGCACCACGCCCTGGCCCCAAAGTCCACTTTCAGCATTCCCTGGGGTCCTTGCCAATCCATTCCCACAAGCTTTTGAAGATCTGGTGGCACCAGAGGCTAGGCATTAGGCTGCTAACCGTGAGGCCAGTGGTTCAAGCCCACCAGTCATCTCTGGGGGAAAGATGAAGCTGTCCACTCCGAGCTGGGGTTGATTTAATGGTCATGGGAGTGAGTTGTAAGTGTTATCCTACAAGTGTCCTTGCACATGTTCACAATGACGTTCATGGCAGTTTTATTTGGCATAGTAAAACAACAACAACAGCCAAAAAAATAGATAACTCAAATTTCCATCAAAAGCAGAATGCAAAAATAAATTGTGGCATATAAAGTCAGTGGAATACTATACAGCAGGGGAAATTAATGATCAATATTATGCATCAACAAAGATAAATCTCCAAACTTAGATGTAGAAAAATGCACATAGTTGGCTTAAATACACTACCAAACGTAACTGAAACCACATAAAACAGCAGAAGACAAACTAGATGACTGGTACATCCTAAAAATTAGACACCTTAGGCATCAAAGATTTCACCAGAATGGTCTAAAGAAACCTCATAACTGGGAGGCCTCTACCAACTAAATGCCCTCCTTACTCTGAGCTTTGACAACCAAGAATATCCTGAGATAGTGTTAAATTAATATTTTCATATATCATTAAATGTCTCCTGAGGGAAAATCACCTCCAGCTGAGACTCCTTGCTATATGTTGTTGTCAGGTGTCCTGGACGCAGCTCTGATCCATAGTGACCAACAGAAGGGACACCGCAGGGTCCCGTGTCCTTTGCACCATTGTTCCCATGCCTGAGCCTGTTGATGCAGCCATTGTGGCAATCCTGTGAAGCTGGAAGCTGTGCCACTGGTGTTTCAAAGGCCAGCAGGGTCACCCAACGTGAACAGGTTTCAGCGGAGCTCCAGACTGAGAACAGACAATGAAGGACTCAGCTGCCCACGACGGAGCAAGAAGCCACCGAAAACCTTACGCATAGTTTGGAAGCCTTCTCAAATACTGCTATATGAGGGAGCTTCAGAAGGTTCATGGAGAAACCTGCTCTGCCAGTCGGTTCTCCAAGAGGCTCTTTCCTGGCAGTTCCTCACGAGCTCTCCAGAACCCCTGCCACCCCGCCGTCATGTCTCAGGCCGAGTTTGACAAAGCTGCTGAAGAAGTTAAGCACCTTAAGACCAAACCAGCAGATGATGAAATGCTCTTCATCTACAGTCGTTTCAAACAAGCCACTGTGGGCGACATAAACACGGAATGACCTGGGATGTTGGACTTGAAGGGCAAGGCCAAGTGGGATGCCTGGAATGAGCTGAAAGGGACGTCCAAGGAGGATGCCGTGAACGCGTACACAGCCAAGGCAGAAGAGCTAAAGCAAAAGTACGGAATATAAAAGGGACTGGAGGTGGGTGCCAGCCAAGCCTGTGATCCCATCAGATGCCTTGTTCGTCTTCTTATTGCGGTTGAAGTTATGCAGTGAAGGTAACCTGTTAACCCAGTTCCTCAAGCCGTCCAAGATAAGGCTTTCCCAGATGAAGAGCAAAAAACATTACTAACTTTATTTGTAGATCAATTAAAAGTGAATTTGCTACACCACACACACACACAAAAAAAAAGGTTCATGGAAAAGTGCAATGAAGACAGGGGACGGCCCCCCTCTTGTGGTTTGGGTATGCTTCTGTGACTAGCCTAAGGTTGAATTGTTATTTGGCCAGTGTGATGATTTTTTATCTTTTAGTTATAATATTTAGTTCATTTACATTTACTGTACATTTTTATTGCCTCAAAATACATTTATTGTTCTTCTGGGATATACGTCTAAGATCGATTTTCTTTCTGCTTGGCTCCGCTGATGGAAAGACTTGAAAGAGTGTACAACTTCAAAACATGTAATGACACTTTGAAGTTATTCCACCCTCTTCCACAGAACTGCTGGAAATTTCTTTGGTAATGTTATGCAAATTAAAACAGGTTATCTTCTCTAGGCAGATGCTACCCCACTGGCACGTGGTTTGGCAAAGGGAAGATACCTCTGTGGGAATTTGAAAAAGGCATCCCTTTCCCTGAGCCAAAACAGCCCCAAGCTGTTTCTAGAGTGAGGACTAGGCTTTGGCTCTCCTGCCGGCCTTGGCAGGAGGCCTGGTACAGCGAGTAATCTGAGGCAATGTTTACTGGAGGCTGTTCTTCTGGCTTCCATTGTTGCTTTTGAGTACTCACTCATCAGTTTACTTACTGCTTCCGGGAATGAAATGTTTATTTTCTTTCTTGAATAATTTGTCTTTGGAATGGCTTCTTGAGCTTGCACAGCATCATAAGCCCTAATCTTAAGAACCATCACTTCTTATGATGTGGCCCTAACTCAACACTTGTCCTCATGAAGGGATCGCATACACGTCTTAAAAACATTTCTGACAACTAAAGATACAATTTAACAGTTTAATATGCAATTCATATACCATACAATTCAATGGCTTAAATATATTAAACAGTTGTGCATCCATCACCACAATAAATTTAAAACGTTTTTCTCATTCTTGTATTCATTATTAGCTCCCCATTGTGCCCCCCAGCCTCCCATCTTAACCCCATGCAAACATTAATCTAGCTCCGATCCCTATAGATTTATGTATCCTGATAAATGTCATATAAAGAAAAATCATACCAAAAAAGAACAGCAGCAGAATAACCTCAATCCAAAAGATAGCAGAAAGTCACAAAAACCAGAACAAGTTAACAATGGGTCAAAAGGGAAACCACACAGCACGATGTTGAATTTTGACCTAACTGTATCTGCAGTTGTGCTAGGCGAGTTGTCTAGCGAAACAAAACCAGCGGCACTCAGATATGAGTGAAGTGATTTTATAACAAGAAGGCCCCCCTCCAGTTCAGGTCCAGTGCTAGGTGAAGCCCTCTTTACACTCATGTGACCAAAGGCTGATGACGCAGAAAGGTGAGGCAGGAAGCAGGAAGATCACAGGCCCGTGGCTACAGAGTAGCGTGGATCCAAGGTCGGTGAAAACATGGTAGGGGCCAATAGATTAGTGCAAGATTGCAAGCTCCCAGGGCCACGACCCACATAGGGCCATCCCTGGAGGCAGACACAGAGTCTCCACAGTCAGGGAAGGTGAACTGGACAGAGAGAGGAGAAGTTCTCACTGTCTTTTTAAAAAATCATTTTATTAGGGGCTCATACAACTGTTTTCACAATCCGTACATACATCATTTGTGTCCAACACATTCATATGTAGGTTGCCATCACCATTCTCAAAACACCTGCTTTCTGCTTGAGCCCTTAGTATCAGATCCTCATTTTCCCCCTCACTCCACCTTCTCCCTTCCCCTGAACCCTTGATAATTTATAAATAAATATTATTTTATCATATCTTACACCATACAACATCTCCCTCACCCAGTTCTCCGGTGTCCATCCTCCAGGGAGGAGGTTATATGTAGACCTTGTCATCTGTTCCCCCTTTCTCCCTCACCTTCCCTCCACCCTCCTGATATTGCCACTCTCACCACTGATCCTGAGGGGTTCATCTGTCCTGCATTCCCTGTATTTCCAGTTCCTATCTGTGCCAGTGTACATCCTCCGGTCCAGCTGGTTATGTAAGGTAAAATTGGGATCATGATAGTGGGAGGGGGAGGAAGCATTTAAGAACTAGAAGAAAATTGTATGTTCCACTGTTGCTACACTGCACTTTGACTGGCTCATCACCTCCCCACAGCCCTTCTGCAAGGGGATGTCCAATTTCCCCCACTTTGACCCTGGGTCCCCACTCTGCACTCCCCCTCATTCACAATGCTATGATTTTTTTTTTGTCTTTGATGCCTGATACCTGATCCCTTCAACACCTTGTCATCTCACAGGCTGGCGTGCATTTTCCATGAGGGCTTTGTTGTCTCTCAGTTAGATGGCCCCTTGTTTATCTTCCAGCCTATGGGCCCCCATATTCTATATATTTTGACAACTGGGCACCATCAGCTGTCTTCACCGCACTTGCCCATGCACCCGCTTTGTCTTCAGCATTCGTGTCAGGGTAGGCTGTTGTGCTTCTTCCTTGTGGGCTTTGTTGTTTATTAGCTAGATGGCCGCCTGATTGTCTTCAAACCTTTAAGACCCCTGATACTATATCATTTGATAACTGGGCACCATCAGCTTTGTTTGCAACTTTTGCTTATGCACCCTCTTTAGCCTCAGCGATCTAGTCGGGACAGGCCGGTGTGCTTCTTCCATGTGGGTTTTGTTGTCTCAGCTAGATGGCTGCTTGTTTATCTTCAGGTCTTTAAGACTTCAGGTGCTATATCTTTTGGTAGCTGGGCACCATCAGCTTTCTTCACCACATTTGCTTGTGCAACCATTGTCTTCAGTGACTTCATGTGCTATATCTTTTGGTCGCTGGGCACCATCAGTTTTCTTCACCACATTTGCCTGTGCACCCATTGTCATCAGTGATCATGCCAGGCAGGTGAGCATCTCAGACTGCCGAATTATTAGAACAAAGTGTTCTTGTGTTGAGGGAGTACTTGAGCAGGAGTCCACTGTCCATCTGTTTCTTTAATACCAAACCTATAAATACATGTACATAGATCTATTCCCCCCTTGTCATATATAAATATATTTACATCTTTATATGTTTGTATTTAAATCTCTATGACTACCCTTTGCCTCCTAGTTCTTTCCTCTGTTTCTTTGTACTTTCCTCTTGTTCTCACTGTCTCTTTTATAGAAAAGGCCACACTCCCAAGGATGCATCATCAGGTTGTGACCTGATAGGTTGGACTCCACCCTACACAACTTCAAGTTGACATAAAATATAAGTGCTACAATACGAATCCACTTTCCTGTGCACTCTGTCTGGGTACCAAACTATGTACATCCTTGGTCAATGGAACAAGGGAATTCAGTGGAGACTTAATCCATGTGGGCGCTCTGTAAATGGATTTTGAGTTTTTAGCTGCTTGTAATCTGCTGATAAATATGAGTATGTTCACTAAGTTAGTTGTTGTTTCCAGTTTAAGTTATTTTTTACTTTTTATTATGAATTGGATGAAGGTTTACAGAGCAAATCAGTTTTCCATTCAATAATTCATACATGTCATTGACTGCAATCCCCACACTGTAACATCAGGTATCCCTCTTCTGTCCTGTGCGTCCTGTTTTGGGTCCTCCTCTCCTAACCCTTCTGAACTTAGTCCTTGGGCAAATGCTGCCTTGTCCATTAGTTCAGCGGATATGCCTTCAATTATCTTGACTCCTCTACTTCAAACAGGAAGACCAACAATCGCACCTTAAATGGATACTCATGAGTTTTTAAGAGCCCAGTGCTGCTCTCCAGCGTAGGGTGTAGAACACTGTCTTTGTGAGCTATGTGATGCCAACTAGATGTTCTCCTAGACTTATGGTCCTGAGCCTCCATGACCCAGCGACGTACTTCCTCCAGGTGATAAGTTATATCTGAAAAGTTTTCATAATTTTTCACCCTGTATGCTCTACTCTATTTATGGCTATATTTACTCATGGGTAATTAACCTGTCTGTATATTTGTGGGTATTGTCCTATTCTTCTTCCGACACAGTTCAGCTTGCATGTTTATGCATGCACTCATAGACTGTTATTGCAAGACTGTATGTGTAACACTATCTACCTCTCTGTTGCCTTTAACACTGGTACTCTTTCCAGTTTCCCTTTGCCTTCATCATTTTGTACTGACCTCCCTCTCATTGCATTTGGCCTTCACCCCTCATCCAAGTTCATATGTCGACCTCTGGTTAGTCATTTCTCCTCCCTTCTCCTCCCACCCCTGCTAACCATCAAAGAATGCTGCTTCTCAGTGTGGGTGGCAATATGGTGGGTTTCCACCGCAAACCTTTCAGTTGGCAGCAAGAGCTTAACCACTGCACCCCAGTGCTCATGTCATCTTTGCTCCACTCTTGCCCCATAAACATACCTTTTGTTCCTCCGAATAAACACTAGCACTCATCTACCAGTGTATAGCGCCTTATATACATATTTGTTTAACTGAACTGATTGCTGAAAATCAACAGACTGTCACATTCTTAAAATGCAATTGCTTTCTACCAAATCATCCTCGTTTTAAACTATCCCGTGACATCATATTATTTCCCATATCAAACGAAATAAAAATGCTTTGAAAGAATATTCAAAGGGAAAGTGATTATTATAAGGATACCATGTATTTCCCCTGAACGGCTTGCTTGTTGTCTGTTTGGCTGTTCTGTGTTGCGCCTCTGCTGCTGAAGCGAGGCAAAGCTGCCCCTACTCCTTTACAGAGGGAAATGAATGCCTGGCATGAGCTGGAATTTCCAGGAAAAACATACCAGTGCACCACGGGCCCCCTGGGATTCCTGTGTGGATGTCATTTTTAATGTGCCTTAGTCTTCTCTCCCGCCTGGTCTGATTCTTCTCCTTTCACGCGAGGCTGCTGCTTTTCCTTAGAGAGCAGATTGTCTTTGTGAATGACTCGCTCAGGGAGCATGTGCAGAAGCCTAGAGTCTCGCTCTATGGGAACTGCAGAGACAAAGTTAAAGAATGGGCAGAACAGCAGCTGAATGGAACAGGTCATGCTGCTTCTTGGAGCTGAAAGGCCAATCCTGTAAAAGAGTCGAGAGCATCTAATCGGGTTTGCCTCACAGGCTGTGTGTGCAGAGGGCTGGGAAATGCAGCTTTGCACGTGAGCAGGTCAGCTGGGCTCCAGGGCTCTATCCAGACACACTTCTTCACTCATCTGCTTGATCCAATTTTGTTGTACAAAAGTCTGTTGAGTCAATGAGCGGACTAAGAAGCCTTTAGGGATCAAGGGCTATGCAAATAAAAACTTACTGGAAGCTTGTGTCAGCTGATGTCCCCTTTAGTGCTGTTTCCATTGACAGGACTGGGACTGGCAATAGGAGGAATGAGTCACTCTCGTTATATGTACACACCACTTTAAAACTGTTCTTCACAAAAACAGCAGACAATATAACAAAGCGGGCCTCATAATACTTAGTAAGAGACCAGGACAAACACCTTCTTGGCAAGAAGCTGCACATTATTCAAGGTTGCCCAGGAAGCACGACAAAGCCAACATCAGCTACGGAGTGGTTGTTTTGCTTACTGCCAGACGATGAACACGCCATTCTTTACCAAGAAACTTCTGATTCCTATTCCAAAATAATTTGTAAACACGCAGAAACTCTTGCTCAACAATTTGTGCACTAATGAGCAAACTTCATTACCCAGGACATTCATGTCTTTAGAATGGAAGAGCTAAAGGGAACGAATGTGATTTTCCTGTGGTTTATTGGAAAAGTAAATAACTGGTAAGCCAGGGTAAATATTATATTCTCCTGGCATTGGGTTAGGCTTCACTGAAATATCTTTAAATCATTAATTAGGAAGACTCATAGTAATAACATCTTTTAATATAATGACTATAAATAATGTATGTTATTATTGCTTTCAACATACAAACTTTATAACTGAGACAGGGGTAGGATACCCTTTTTAAGACATAGAACTTTCTAATGTTTTTGAGATAAATTTTATAGTCATGAGGAAACTTTTATTTATCAAATTTAATGGAAACCATCTTCTACTCAAC
The DNA here is from genome assembly GCF_050624435.1 of Tenrec ecaudatus. NCBI lineage: Eukaryota > Metazoa > Chordata > Mammalia > Afrosoricida > Tenrecidae > Tenrec > Tenrec ecaudatus. Next base: position 56,818,283 of record NC_134530.1, read on the forward strand.
ATAGTATTATTTTACTTATTTACTTAATCTAAAATATGAAATTCCAGAGTTAACATTTTTCCTTTAGATAAAGATCTATGATTATTCACTGAACTGTATATGTGAGATTGTTGAAAAGCAAATGTTTTTTATCTATATATTTACCACAATAAAAATCATGATTATTATATGGAGAGAATTGGAAAGTTTTAGCAATTTTAATAATAAATAATATGACATTTTAAATGACTGTTCTCGGTCCACCACTTGTCTGTCAGTGTGTTGTACTATGGTGGCTTGGGTGTTGCTGTGATGCTGGAAGCTGTGTCACTGGTATCTGAAATGCCAGCAGGTCACCCACAGTGAACAGGGCTCAGCCCAGCTTCCAGACTAAGAACGGACTACAAAGACGGAATCAACTGTCCACTTCAGAGAAAGTAGTCACTGAAAACCTAATGCATAGCAGACTTTCAGAAACTGACGTCCTAATGAACAGAAGCAGAAGGTTGTACGAGACAGTGCCAGCAGATGAAGCCAGAGGGCACTGAAACCATGACTGAGGAAGAGCTGCCTGCTCAAAGTAAAGCCGGCCGTAATGAGACAGATGGAGTAAAGTCTATGGGAGCCTCTGGGACCTGCGTTTGCTTACAGGGCACGGCTCAAAATGAGCTGAAACAGCTGCAAAAGTCTACTAACATTCAGAATTTGGAATGAACCAAGTATGAATCTAGGAAAATTGGAAGTTGTCAAGAATGAAATGGAAAACATAAAGTTAGATATCCTAGATGTTAGCTGAAATGGACTGGTACTGGCTATTTTGAATCTGGAAATAATATGGTTTATGTTGGGAATGACACAATCAAGAGGAATGGCATTGAATTTATGGTCAAAAAGGACATTTCAAGACCTATCTTGAAGTATAATGCTGTCTGTGATAGGATTCTATCTATATGCAAGAAAATCCAATCAACACAACTATTATTTAAATTTATGCATCAATCACTAAAACTAGTAGTGAAGAAACTGGAGAAGTCTACCAACATCTTCTGTCTGAAATTGATTAAACATGCAATCATATGCACTGATAATGATTAGAAATTGGAATGCAACATTGGGAACAAAGAAACAGTCATTGGAATATATGGTCTTGGTGTAAGACACTTGGAGATCACATGATAGAGTTTTTCAAAACCAACTTACTCATAGCAAATATCTTTGTTCAACAACACAAATTGTAGCTGTACACATGGACTTCTGATGGAATACACAGAAATCAAGTTGACTTAATTTGCGGGAAGAGACAATGCAGGAGTTCAGTATCAGCAGCTAAAACCAGGCCATTGGCTGACTGTGGAACACCCATTGCTCATATGTAAGTTTAGGATGAAGATGAAGAAACATTTTCAGTGTCCATTAGAGCCACAATACAACCTTAAATCTATCCCACCTGAATTTTGAGACCATCTCAAGAACAGATTTGCTGCACTGAACACTAATGACAGAAGACTCGATGAGCTGTGGGAGAACATTAAGAACATCATTCATGAAGAAAGCAAAAGGTCATTAAAAAGACAGGAAAGAAAAAAGATCAAAGTGGGTGTCAGAAGAGGCTCTGAAACTTGTTCTTCATCATAGAGTAATTAAGGCAAATGGAAGAAATGACAAAATCAAAGAGCTGAACAGAAAATTTCAAAGGACAGCTTGAGAAGACAGAGTAAAAGAGTATGATGAAATATGCAAAGACATAACAGTTAGAAAACCAAAAAAGAAAGAACACACCCAGCATGCCTTAAACTGAAAGAAATCAAGAAAAAAAAATCACTCCTTAATTTGCAATATTCAAAACTTCTATGGGCAAAATATTGGATGGTTCTGGAAGCATCAAGAGAAGATTGAAAAATACACCAATAGATACATAAACACACACCAAAAAGAACGAGTTGACATCCACCGTTTCAGGAGGTAGCATATGAGCAAGAACCAATGGTGCTGAAGGAAGAATCCAGGCTGCACTGAAAACATTAGCCAACAACAAGGCTCTAGGAAATGATGGAATAGCAAGTGAAATGTTTCAACAAGCTGGTGAAGCACTTACTGGTCTATGCCAGGAAATTTGGAAGACAACTATTTGGCCAACTGACTAGAAGAGATTCCTACTTGTATCCATTTCAAAGAAAGGTGACTCAGTAGAACACCCAAATTACAGAACAATATCATTAATATTATATGCAAGTAACAGTTTGCTGAAGATCATCCAACAATGGTTGCAGCTGGACATTGACAGGGAGCTGTCAGAGGTTCAAGCCAGATTCAGAAGTGGCCTTGGCACAAGGGATATCATTGCTGATGTCAGATGAATCTTGGGTGCAAGCAGGAAACATCAGAAAGATGTTTATTGACTATACAAAGGCATTTGACAGTGTGGATAATAACAAACTCTGGATAGCTTTGAGAAGAATGGGAATTTTAGAACATTTTGCTCATCTGGAACCTGTAATTGGGTCAAGAGGTGGTTGTACAGGAAAAAAACACACACAAAGAGATGGTTGAATGAATAGAACAAGGTTATACTGTGTGATTTAAAATTAGGAAAGGCATGTATCAGAGTTGTATCCTCTCAAAAAACTTATTTCAGTCTGTATGCTGAGCAAATAATAAGAGAAGTTGGCTTATCAGTGGCTCTCAACCTTCCTAATGCTGCGACCCTTTAATACAGTTCCTCATGTTGTGGTGACCTCCCCCCCCCAACCATACAATCATTTTCATTGCTACTTCATAACTGTCATTTTGCTACTGTTATGACTCGGGCAACCCCTGTGAAAGGGTTGTTCTACCCGCAAACAGGTTGAGAACTACTGGCTTATATGAAGAATGTAGCATCAAGATTGAAGGAAGACTTATTAACAAGCTGCGATGTACAGATGACACAACCTGACTTGCAGAAAGTGAGGAGGACTTGACGCACTTGGTGATGAAGATCAAGGATTGCAGCCTCCAATATCTATTACTGTTCAATATGAAGAATATCAGCATCCTCACAACTGGACCAATAGGAAACAGCATGATAAACAGAGAAAAGACTGAAGTTGTCAAGGATCTCGTCTTGCTTGGATTCACAATCAACGCTCACGGAAGCAGTAATCATGAGACCAAAGAACACGTGGCACACGGTAAATCTGCTGCACAAGATCTCTTTTAAAATGTTGAAAAGAAAGGAGGTTACTTTGAGGGCTAGGTGAGTCTGACCCAAGCCATAGTTTTTCAATAGTCTCCAGTACATTTGAAAGTTGGACGTTGAAGAAGGAAGACTGAAGAAGAGTCAATGCAGTTGAACTGTAGTTCTGGCAAAGAACACTGAAAATAACCGTGAATTGCTAAAAGGACAAACCCGTCTGTCTTGTAAGGCCAGAGTGCTCCTTAGAGGCAAGGCTGGTGAGACTTCATGTTACACACTTTGGACCTATTGTTAGGCGAGATCAGTCCCTGGTTGGTAAAGTGGAGGGACAGCAAAAACAAAGGCTCTCAGTAAGATGGGCGGACACAGTGGCTGCAGAATGAGCTCAAGCATAGGGACAACTGTGATGATGGCACGGACTGAGTAGTGTTTTGTCCTGTTGTGCGTAGGGTTGCTACAGGTCAGAACTGACCAGATGGCACCTGTGGGAGTACATAATTTCACGTCAACTTGATTTATAAAAGAGCAGGGGTGGAGTCTAGCCTGTCAACCAGGTCACAGCCTGATGTTGCCTCCTTGTGGGTGTGGCTTTCTCATAAGGAGGGTCCTGGGAACCACCCCTCACCCCCTCTTTCCACCTTCACCTTCCTGCTGGCTGACCCTGATGGTGGCCAGAGCCCTGGCCCCACTGGCCTGTGATCTTCCTGCCTTGTGCATCATTGCCTGTGTCTGCATGAGCCTGAAGAGGCCTTTATGGACTAGTATCGGACTTAGGGACTTGAGTGGACTGGGCTGGGCTGCTTTCCTGATACAGAAAGCTTTGTGCAACAAAGCTCTCTCACACATATATGAGTGTCGCTGGATTTCTCTAGGCAACCCAGTCTAACACAGCACCTGTCAACAGCATTATTATTTCTTTAATGAAAGACTAAACGATTTTCGGCTGAGATTGAGCACAACAAAGAATATTTACTCTCACCCTATTTATTCAAACAGATTGCCAGACTTTTCTTCCCAAGCATGCGTGGGTGAATTCCAACCTCCAATCTGTCAGAGTGCTCAACTGTTTGCATTACCCCAGGACTTCAGACAGGGAGGGCACAGGCAGTGAAAATTAGAGCAGGTGCCGGGAGGAGCCTCACCATGAAATCAGGGAGGTGGCTAACAAAGGTGATAAAATTATATGACTTTGATACAGGCCTTAAAAAGCATGGCATAAACTGGAGATAAGCTTAGGGGAAAAAATCATCGCATGGTAGCAATCTCAAATGCGAAAGCTCTTTATGAAAAAGATAAATTCAAAAGACAGAATTGCAAATATTATATATAATGGGACTGTGCTTTCAAGTGAAAAGGCCTGTCTGAGTGACAAGTGATGGGTATTAGAGATGTATTAGCCTATTTCACTTACATTGGCCTATGCAGATAACAGTTACTCTTCATTTCTTTATTAAATTTAGTTTTCTAATCAGAGCACAAAGGTGATTATGTGCCCAACTCTTTCTTATAATGGGGATCTCTGGTGGTGTAGTGGATTAACTGTTGGGTTGCTAACCACAAGGTCAGCAGTTCTAAACCATCAGCTTTTTACTCCCATTAAGATTGGCAGTCTTGGAGACCCACAGGGGTATTTTCTACAGGGTTGCAGTGAGTCAGAATTGACTCGATGGTGGTGAGCTGAGTCTTACAATACCTATTGTGGCCAACAGCACATGATTACAAGATGGATGATCCAAGGCATATTTGAGGGGTTTCTTTCTTTCTTTTTGACTGGTTGTGATGGTATGGCATGGTGAGGGTCGCATGGTATAATGGAAAGACTTGAACAAGTCCTTTGGATGTCTGTTTTTTCCATCTAATACCTAAAACCAAATATACAAGGTTATTATGAGATGACTGGCACTTACTGGTTGATGTAGAGCTGACTCGGGGAGCTCATACTAGATGTTTAATAAATATGTACATATGCATCCTAGTGCGTGTTCTTGCTCTTTCTCATACATACATACGAAAGGATAATTAATAGTTGAGATTGATTTGCTGACTCACATCATTTAGACCAAAGACAGATGATTATAATTGGTCTCATTTATTTTCTGTGTGGCCAGCAAAACCTTGGGGACACATATTGCTGCTGGGTTAAGAAGTCAGTTGTTGGTGATGGCTCCACAGTTCAAATATGGTGTGAGAGTTAGGTGTGTGTCAACTTGGCTGGGCTAGGTTTCTCAGTTAAGACCTAACCTAACATAACGTAATTGACTCCATAGTAGGATCTTTGATTAAAAATCAGTTGTAAAAAGATTAAGGTGAGATGCAACACTCTTACTCAAGTCATAGCCCTGATTCAATTGAAAGGTCAGCAGCTCAGGAGGAAGATGGGGTTTCTGCTCCTGTAACAAGTTATGGGCTCAGCAGCTCACAGGGCGGTTCTAGCCGTCCTACAGGGTCACCATGATGGCAATCAACTTGATAGTAGTGAGTAGGACAAGCTAAAAATGAGTCAAAGGGGAAACAAATAATACGATGTTAAATTTTAACTAGTATATCTACAGTAGTCTTCTTTCTAATCCACTCACTGAGGAAAAAATATCTATTCACATCTTTTGCCAATAGACTGAGGGCATTCAATGAAGGCTAGCCAGTTGGGTGGGGGGAGGTGTGTGTCCGCAAATGGATTTTGGGCTTTCACTGTCGTCCATAGCTTTCTGTATACCAGGTGCTCAGAATTTAAGCTCTAATACAATTCCCTCCTCTGAGCTTGAATTTTATTATTTACAATCCTTAGATCACACAGGCTGGTGTGCTCCTTATATGAGGACTTAGCTCACTTAGATAGCTGTTTGTAAAGGCAAGACTTTAAGACTCCAAATACTATTCTTTCTGCTAGTTGGGCACCACCTGATTATGTTCACTATATTTAGTTATAGCATCCATATCTTCAGTGATCAGTTCATGAGGGTTAGTATCCAACAGGGCCACTTCATAAGAATTACTTGCTCTTATAACGGGTTTATAGTTAAATGTGGCCTCATATGTATATATGCATTTTTCCCATAACACTGTCCTTGTAAGTTGTGTTCAACATCACAACAGTTTCTGCAGCGTTTTTCCTGAGCAGGAGACAAAATTTCACAACCGCACACTCTTCTCTTAAATCTGCCATCACAAAAAATGAGGTTCGAACAAAACTTCTTTTAAGAAAGAATTCACTGTGATCAGAGAGAACCTTCCCAGGCGACACCACTGGGTGCACTAACTCAGAGCCAGTTGCGGGATGCTCACCTAGAGGGGAAAATCATGTACAACGAAAGCTCCTGGCAGCAGAGCTTTCTTCTGGTTTTTTTTTTGGGGGTACCCCCTCATGTGTGTGTATATATCTATATGCATTATAGATATATACACTTTAGGGACAGAATTATTAGTTTTTTGAAAAATAGTGTCAATGACCTCCATGGCACATTCTAATGATCTCTTGCTGTGATGATCAGAAGCAGATACACTGCAGCCTGATCACTATGCCATTTCCTTTCTCCTGCTCGTCCCAACGATTCGCTTTCACTTCATTTGGCTTTGAGGAAGTTGTTACATTTTCATATGTTTTAGTGTTAGCTTTTTAAAATAAAGTAACCGCTATAGCAAAATGCCAATTTCAACCCCTTTACTCTATTTTTCCTTTTCTCTCTCTTGCTAAATAGAATGGAAAACAGCAATGATAAGGCTGAATTAATCTGAGTGCAAACTTAAGGTACAACTTTAAGTAAGTTATTATACCTCTATAACGCATAACCTTCTCTTCCTTCAAACAGAATTGATTCTAGGAGCTCATGGAAAATAATTTAAGGTAAACCATCATAGTATTGGCTAAGCAATGCTTTACATGTATCAACACGTCTTCTTTTACAATTCTTTGAGGCAGATATTATAATTGTTCCACTGCATACAAAAGCATTGGAGCACAGAGCACATGAAGATTTGAAGAAGAACACGAAGGTCAGAGTTGACGAGTGAAAAGGCAAAGAGACGCTGAATGGTAGGCCTTCGATCCAAATGCATTGTGGACCTCAAACAAGCTGCCATTTATGGCTAAAATCTGAAAGGTCCTCTTGATGTTAGCCATGCAGGAGGTGGGCTTTCTCTTGAACAATGATCACCTACAATTGCAATGACACAGGATGAAGCTGTATAATGAGATGTGGCTTTATAGCTCAAGCACAGGTGTTTCTCAGGAGCAGAAACAAATGGCACAAGTTATACTTGTGTTATGCTTCTTTATTTTTTTTACAGAAATGGAACTTTAAAAAAAAGCATTGAATATTTAACTAAGCTTCTATCCCCATAAGGAGTCCTGGTGGGACTGTGGGCTGGGCACTGGGCTGCTAATTGCAAAGTTGGTTGTTAGTGCACTAGCTGCCCCGTGATAAAAGATGAGCTGTCTGCTCCTGGAGAGGCTTACTGCCTATCTCAAAGCCCTACAGAGGGTTGCCATGAGTCGGAAACATATATCATCCATGCTCAGAAAAAAATATGAAAGCAAAATTTAAAAGAATATTCACTAGTTAGGGTGCAATTACTTTAAACCTCTTCCAATCTTATAATCCTATTATTTTCTAAGCAATAAAACCTGAAGAAGTGCTGAAGAAATATCTGTGAGATTACCGGTAATTAAATTCATACTGTTTCAGGCATGGTTTTGGAGAGGCTCTGCATTTATAGAGAGACATGTCTTAAGACAATCATCGTTTGCTCTGTAGAACTCAACGACTCAGTACCTCCACAAGAAGGAGAGCTTGCCCTTCAAGCACCCATGGTTACCTATTGTTCCTTCTCCCGTCAGACGGAGAGCAGAGAATGACCAGGCTACATTGCTTCCTTGGACTTTCTGTTAGTAAGCGTTTCCCTGGCAACTATATTTATTCACTCATTCAATTCCTTCATTCCTTTGATTCACCGGTTGGTAGAAAGATTAATTTGTATTGAATTGCTGACGCTCATAAGCTCAGCAGTCTTAACAGACTCAGAAGATTTTAGACCTTAGTTTCCACTTAAAACTTGCTTCTTAAAATACGAACCAGTTCACTCCCAACGAGTTAATTCTGATTCAGAGTAACTCGATCGGACAGGGCAGAACTGAGCTCCTGTGGGTTTCTAAGACTGTTACTGTTTACCGGAGTAGAAAGCCTTCTCTTTCTCCCATGGATCAGCTGTTGGTTTCCAACCGCTGACCTTGCCGTTAGTTGTCCAGCATGGAACCCACTACACCAGCAGGACTCCCCTGCTTCTTAACGGTCCTGGCCATTTAAAAAACCCTTTTTTTCCATCAAATGCATGCCGGGAGAGTGGAGGGTGAGTGGGTTGGAAAGGGGGAACTGATTACAAGGATCCACATGTGACCTCTTCCCTGGGAGAGGGACAGCAGAGAAGGGGGGAAGGGAGACTCCGGATAGGGCAAGATATGACAAAATAACGAGGTATAAATTACCAAGGGCACATGAGGGAGGGGGGAAAGGGGAGGGAGGGGGAAAAAAAAGAGGACCTGATGCAAGGGGCTTAAGTGGAGAGCAAATGCCTTGAGAATGATTGGGGCAGGGAATGTATGGATGTGCTTTATACAATTGATGTATGTATATGTATGGATGGTGATAAGAGTTGTATGAGTCCCTAATAAAATGTAAAAGAAGAAAAGAGGAGAAAAAAATGATTAGGGCAAAGACTGTACAGATGTGCTTTATACAATTGATGTATGTATATGTATGAACTGTGATAAGAATTGTATGAGCCCCAATAAATTGTTAAAAAAAAAAACTGGCCTAAAAAAAAAAAGTAAAAACAAAACAAACAAACAAACAAAAAAAACAGGAGTTACAAAGTAGTATCATGCCAGTCTTGAAAAATAAAATAAGTATATAGAAAAAAAAACACACTTAATGGTATGCTGGGTATTTCTTGCTATAGGTGCCATCAAGTTGATTCCAACTCATAGCAACTCTGCATAACACAACAAACGCCGCCAGGCTCTGGGTATACGCAATTCATATTCTCTGAAGGGTTGTAGCATTAGTTGGGGAGAACAAGAGACAAAGAGGTACTCTAGCTCTTCACAAGCAGGGGGGGGAGTTCAGAAAGGCTAGCCATGATAAGGAACTGAAAAAGAAATGTCAATGATTTAAAAAAATAAAAAAACAATCCAAGCCATAGGAAATGATGAATTCCATTAAAAGATTATGAGTGACCAGACGTCAGAACGAATCTATTTATGTGTGGTTTCATGAACTTGTTCACTAAATACTGATTACGCATCTACTAGTACTTGGTCGTGTTACTAGTCTGGCTGATTAACTGTAAATGCGTCAGGCACAGATTCCGCCATCATCACATTTAGAGTAAGATATTTGAGTAGCGATCCAGTATTCCCCTTTGTGAATGAACTGTATGGACCAGAGACTACATGCTGTCCCATGAGGGCTGCGATTGGTGTCAAGTCTGGATGCGCAGGGACTTTCCAATAGAGACAAGTTCAAGACCTCTGTGGAGAAGGCATGTTGGCAAGTCAAGCAGGCTGTGAATAAATCATTGCTTCTTTACATTTTAACCCCAACAGCAAGGCTACTTAAGCCTCTAGATGAGGAAGTGAAACAGGGTACACACATAGTTATCATAGGGCAGAATGCCAGGAACTACCAACGAGGAACAAGTGTGTCTGGTGCTGTCGGGTGCCAAGGGGCCAGGTCTGCCTGTAGTGACCCACACACACAGCAGGAGACACCGCCGCCCCCAGAGGTGAGGTTCGGTTGGAGCCCACGGTTGCAGCTACAGGGACAACCCACTTCATCGAAGGCCTCCCTCTTTTTCCCCGCCCCTCTACTTTACCAAGTCTCATCATCCGTGTGACTAAGGAGAATTCTGGCTCTACTTCCAAGACAGATTTAGTGATTCTTCCGTCAGGCCATGATGCGTGCGATGTTCTCTGCCAACACCATCGTTTGAAAGTATCGATTCTCCTTTTCTCTTCCTTAGTTGGTCTGACTTTCACATGCATATGAGGGGACTGAAACACCATGGTTTGGGGCAGGCACACCTTAGACCTCAAAGTGACATCCTTGCTCTTCAACCTATACAGAAGATGCATGCAGCACTATGTTGCTTGATTTCTTGCTATATATATGTTGCTGTCATTGGGTGCCATCCAATTGGTTCTGACTCACAGCGACCCTATGTACAACAGAACGAAACACCCGATCCCGTGCCACCCTCACAGTCACTGTCAAGTTTGAGCCCATGGTCGCAGCCACTGTGTTAATCCATCTTGCTGGGCACCAGCTTCTCTAAAGCTCATGAACGACCAGTAAGAGAGCACTTCACTGTTGAAGGAATGGTTTTAGGGACTGCGAAAATGGGAAAAGACATAGTCCCTAAAACTTTCAGCACTGCTAAGGATGACAATAGGGATGTTAAGATACAAAAGGACAAGTGGAGAGGAAGGATATTCATTCATTAAAAGTAAGTCAAGGTAGTGCTTGTATTAAGTTTATGTGATTGAGATGTTTGCTGTTTTAAACAGATATGTATTGGGTAATTTGTTACATGGTCATAGATGTCTGCCACAGGCTTTATGGAAACGGTACCAAAAGCAGAGATAGAAGATGATGGCAAACATGTTTCTATGTAAACTGTTTCACTTGTATATTGGAGGTTGTACCCCAATTCCTTCCCAGGTGTGCACGCAGTCCTAGCACAGTGGCCAAGGTCATCTCTGTATCATTCCAGTTCTAGCACACGTACTGCTAAGTGAGCGCTCTCTTCACCTTTAATCTCACCCATCCGTAGGCTCCCTGTGGGAGTGGAACGGAGAACAAGTACGCTGGACAGGGAGGCCACAGATCCTGGGAAAAGGCAACACAGAGGACGCAGTGAGTGGAGCCAGGACTTGGTCAAACGATTGATCAGCGTGACCGGGCCTGAGAGCAGTGAAAGGTCGAGTAACAGTTGTTTTTGAGAGAGAGACAACCCAGAAACCCGAGAGCCTTCATTTGTTGTTCATTCCAAGGAGGAGTGGAAAGTGAGAGACTACAAAGGCCAGGAGGTGGGTGGCCGGAGAACGAGCGTGAGTGACCAAGACACGAGTAAAACCCGAGCATTCAGGTGGCTGCGGTCAGTGGGGCCACGGCCTTGACAGCTGGGGAGAGTGTGTGGCCTGGGGGGGTGGCAAAGGGCTGTCAGCCCCATGAAAGGGGCACCAGATTAGGGCAGACAAGCTGTGCCCTACCCGTTAAACCCCAAATCGTCTCAGCAGGTTAAAAATGGTCTGGGAAGGTTCCCACCAGCAAACGGTCTCACGGACTGCAATCGGACCAGAAACACCTCCCTGAAGTTGAGTGACGGCAGCATGGAGACTGTAACTCTCTCCACGAACGCCGTCACAATATGACGGAGGACTTCCCAAGAAGCGACTCTGGAAAAGAATCCTGTGCCTCGTTGTTCCCGATTCTCTGCACACTGGCTGGGAGCTTAGTGAAGTTCAAAATGTCCCCCCTTGATCCTCCGTATCCCCAGAATCATGGCCCCGAGGGAGAGGATTGTAGGAGGATGTGGTTACGCACAGCAGGGATGCGCAGTGCTCCCCACGCTTCAGAAGCCAGTAGCCCTGGCTTGGTGCAGGGGTGCTGTATCATTTGTGGGGCTGTGTGCAGGATGAAAACACAGGCACTCTGTGAAAAGTTCTCAGTTTCTAAATGGCAACAGCAGGGCACTAAGGCGCACATGGCAGCCCTTCTCAGCACAGGGCCCTGGGAGACCGCACTGGCTACACGCTCAGAAAGCCCGCCCCATCGTATAGCAGGGTCCTTTCTACGAGATTTAGAGTAAAAGCAGAGACTCAGGGAGATACAGATTATTAAGTGCTAGACTACTAACCAAGAGGTTGATGGTTCAAATCCACTCAGAGGTGCTGAGGAAAATAGCCTGGAGCTCTGCTTCTGAAAGGTCACACCCTTAAGACCTCACTGGAGTGAAGTTCTCCTGAGTTTACTTGGGGTTGCCATCCGTCAAAATCCACTCAACAGCAACTGGTTTGGTTTGGAGTTTTGGAGATTACAAGCTGGGTCCAAATTCCATTTCTGGGACTCGTTAGGCATTTAGCTTCAGGCAATGTGGTAGCCTCTCCTTGCTTTCTCGAGGTGGGGTGGTTGTAATATTGCATTGTGAGGTTTAAGTGGTATAATGCATAGAAGGCATACAAAGCACTTAGCTTAACATGCCTACCACGGATTGTAGTAAATGCTTAATAAATGGTGCTATTCGTACTGTCCTCGGACACGTCTAGGTACTTATCAAAGTCACTTTAAGAGATGCAAGGTTGAGCTGCTGTTCAGGAGATCAAAGGAAGGGAACGAGACGTTGAGGCAGCTGACATAATGGAGCAGATAGGGAAGAGAAAATCTGTTGCCCGACTCTGCTTCCCCGTCTAACGACCGTCCTATTTCTCTTTTCCGAACATACAAAAAGAGAGCTACACGCTGTCTGTTTCTTTTTTAAAAATTATGGTACCGGGCTCTTTATGTCCTTTATTAAAAATCTAAACCCTGGTTTTTGAGCAGTGGAGAGGGCGACCAGCAGATGCCTATCAACCTGCCTGCTGTTCCTGCCACAGGGCCTACATGTGGAGGGAGACCAGGGTCCTCTGAGCAGTGTGTGTGGGGACCCAGGTGGCAGGGACACCTGCTTGTGCCTGAGAACCAATGTAGCATGGGCACCATCGCCCCGAAACCCAGAGAAGGCAACTCTAGAGGCTGCCAATGGGATATGCAGCGCCTTGGACCGTGCTGAGGCTTGGGCCAGGCTCACCTGACTCCGCCTCTCCATGAGCACCGAGTGCAAGCCTTCCCTGAGCCGAGGCCGGGCCAGCAGGCCATGACCTGAGGGTGGGTGCTCTGGGAGCCAGGCCATAGTCCTGAGACACCCCTGACCGAGAGGGTAGCCCAGAGCAGGTAGACTGGATGAGTCCTGCCAGCCACCCCTCAGCAGGTCCCACACGCCCCTACCATCTGAAGCAGAGCCAGGCCCACATGCACACAGTATCTCGCGCGCACACACACTCCCATACACTCACACTCGCACACACAGGTGCGCTGGATGGTGCACCGAGGAAGGTCCAGTGAACCGTCTCCATTTAATCTCAGCATCTCACTGCGCTTTCTAATCTGACTTTTAATATCTGCACAATTCCCACCACATACACACTCAATTGAAACTATCACTTTCAAAAAGTCACTCCTGACTTTTGTTTACGAAGGATGCATGATGTCCGCTTGCTTCCACTCTCGGGATGGGGTTGTGTTGTAGTTTCCCACCCATAGCGGTCCCATGCACAGCAGAACGAAACACTGCCCGCTCCTGCACTCTCCTCACAATTATAGCCGAGCCCACTGCTGCAGCCACTCTGTCACTCCATCCCTTTGAGGGGCTTCCTCTCGTACACTGCCCCTCTGTTTCACCAAGCATCATGTCCATCTCCAGGGACCAGTCTCTTTGGACGACATGTTCAAAATATGTAAGACGAAGTCTCGCCATCCTGGCTCAAAATAGCCCTCTGGCTGTACAGATAGACAGGCTTGTCCGCCAGTTTGTCGTACTGTGGCAGCTTGTGTGTTGCTGGGATGCTGGAAGCTCTGTCATTGGTATTTCAAATGCCGGCAGGGTCACCCAGAGTGAACAGGTTTCAGCCCAGCATGCAGACTGAGAACAGACTACGAAAAGGACCCAGTTGTCTACTCTCGAAGAAGAAGTCACTGAAAACCTTAAGCATAGCTTTGAAAATCTGTCTTGAAAGAAGGGTAGTTTTATATTGTGGACCAGTTCCTCCAGCTTGAAATCCTTTCTTCTTTTGACTTCTGTGATTCCACGCTCTTGTGACTAATAGTATGTCCAGTCAGGCTTGCATCTCTCAGCTGCATAGCAAATGGTGGTGGACGGGAAGTATTTGGTGGGTGAATAAATGAAATGGTTCTGTTCCTCTTCTGATAATTGCTTATATTCTTCCATTCTGACTTAATCTCTTCTCTCTGTCTCCCTAAAGGTGGGCAATCTCCAAGCTTTAGTCCACAATCCTCTCTACTTCTATTTCTATGCTGTCACCAGTGGTGAGCTCGGCCAATCTGACGGCTGCAGTGATCGCCATCTGGATATGAGACTCCTAGGTTTCTCTTCTAAACACTAGCCACTCTGCATTTTCAAATGTGCATGGGACATGTCCACGTAGAAGTCTCAGGATCACCTCAAGATGTCTAACACTTCTTGTCCTTTCCCAAATCAGCGGTCGTTCTGTCGATCCTATTTCTGTTACCCCTGTCACTCTGGTCAGTTTCCAGGCTGTCTTTGACTCATTAGATGCTTCCTCATCCCTCATTCTCCATGCTCAGTCAGTGACAAAGCCCCGTTTCTTATCCTTTTATGCTAGTGAATGGAGCTCAGTTTACCCATCAGCCATTCCACCAGAGAAAGACGTGACACTCTGCTCCTGTAAACATTACAGTCTTTGTGGTCACTATGAGTCAGAATTCATTCAATGGTAATGAGTTTTAAAAATTTGTTTAATATTTATTGGACCTACCACTTCTTATGTGCATGGTCACCACCTTCATTGAATTCTGTATCCCTTCACATCTAGACTATTTAAGAAACCTACTGACTGGGGGCACGAGTTCATTGCCATTGAGTTGATTCTAACTCACAGTGACCCGGTTGAGCAGAGTAGAATTGCCTCCATAGGATTTCCAAGGCTCTGTATTCTTACGTAACCATATCGCCCTATCTTTCTGTTTGGGATTGAACTGGTGACCTTTCAGTCAGCAGCCGACCACTTACCCACCATGCTCCCAGGCCTCCTACCTGATGGTATAATACCCATGATCTCCCTTCTGAAGTTTACTTTCCACATTGTTGCTGAGAAATTAAATACTACAAATACTACTTTCAGCATCCCACGTTTCTCTAATACCCTTCAAACTTCCCCTCACCTACAGGGTAAAGTCTCCACTCCATAGTTTGGTAGTCAATGCCTCCTAAAATTTGGTTTCGCTAACCCTTCTAATCTTACAATTTCCCTCCCCAGTAAACAAGGTAAGCATGTGCTTAGGGCATCCACAAACAGCACCAGTCGTTCAAAGCAGATAGGACACAGAGCAAAGTAAGAGCCACCGTGGAAGGCACTGCCAGTGTGAAATTGATACCAGCTCCGGCGTGTGAGCATGTGCCAGCCAGATATGAAGTTCACTTGGGGACATGAGGGCAGCCACGTGCAAGGCCGTTTGAGCTATGAGGCCCCTAGACTATTGCAACATGTTCACTGACATCTGTTGTCTATAGCCCCTTCCCGCGAAATTAAAAACCACTTCTCTCGGTGGGTTTCTTGGGAGTACGCTGTAATCTTTCTCATAAACAAGACGTAGGGGTGAGTTTACTACTTCCTCTGAAGTGGGCAGTCAATTTCATCTTCGGAGCTTGGAACCCGTTCACTCTGGGTGGCCCTGCTGACATTTCAGATACCAGTGACACAGCTTCCGGCATCACAGCACAGACATGCCACCACAGTGTGACACACTGACAGGCAAGTGGTGGCAGGGATTTCTCTTAGAAGACTAAGGTGCACCTGACCTAAGCCATGCTATTTTCTTTTCTTTTTGTTCTTTTTTATGAATTTTTATTGGGGGCTCTTATAGCTCTTATCACAATCCATCCATCCATCCATCCATCCATCCATCCATCCATCCATCCATCCATCCATCCATCGTGTCAAGCACTGTGTTAGACAGGGTTCTCTAGAGAGACAAAACCAGATTGCTAATACGTTTATACATATTTATACAGATAGATTAAGGTGGCCAGATTTTCACATTGGTAAAGCGGGACGCCATTGATAAAACTCATATCCTGGCGAAATAGCCACATGGCAGTCGAAAACCGTATACCCTAGCTTGTCGTGCATGCTTTCCAAAAATCGGGACTTTTACAAAATGTCGCAGGATGCGGGACAAATTGTTAAAAATTAGGACTGTCCTGCCCAAAGCGGGACGTCTGGTCACCTTAAAATACATAACATAAGAAATAAACTGTTAATTAAATTATAAAGCAGTTTAAATGGCTCAGTGCAACTCACTCCCGCAAGACAGTTGTGAGACACTGGGAGTCCTTCAAGTCTTGAAGAGCAATTCTTGAATAGCAAGTCTCTGTAGAGCAATTCAGGCTATCTTATCTAGATAGACATGCAGAGACAATGATAAGCACAAAAACAAGACAAAGCTAAACACAACAACAAAAGAAGGCAGAACAAAACAAAAACACCCCCAAACAACAACAAAACCAACGACAAAAAAAAAAAGAAAAGCCTATAAAGTTGCAGGTCTGTTTGTTGACCTTTAGGAGTGTTTTCCAGTCAAGTCTGATGGGGTGCCACGCCCTGACCCCAAAGTCTATTTTTGGTATTCCCTGGGGACTTCATTGCTTTGCTTCCCTTGCTGCTCTGTAGCATGCCCTTAGTGTTTCACCCAAATGTGATGGAGCTAGATTGGGCACAACTCCTGCACCGTGCCTCCAGTGTTGATCCCCCGTAGTGCTATGGGTCAGTGAGGGACATTGCGTCTGTGTCTCGTGGTGGAGCGGGGCTTATGGTCCTCTCTGTGCATTGGCTGCTCTGAGCAGGAATATTGTCCTTTGGTGGGACAGGTGTGTTCCACTATCTCTCCTTCCCTCTTGGTTTGCTCCTGTGAGCTCTGACCAGATGTGCCACTCCCCCCGAGCTGTAGCTTCAGGTAAGCCGTGGTGTTTTCAATGGCCTCGTATGCGTGTGAAAGCTGGACACTGAATCAGGAAGACTGAAGATGAATCTATGTGTTTGAATTATAGTGCTGGCAAAGAATATTGAAAGTACCACCGACTGCTAAAAGGACAGACTGATCTGTCTTGGAAAAGGTACGGCCAGAGTGCTCCTTAGGGGCAAGAATGGGGAGCCTTCATCTCACACACTTTGGACATGTCAGGAGAGACCAGTCCCTGGAGAAGGACATCATGCTTGGTAAAATAGAAAGGCAGCAAAAGAGAGGAAGGCCCTCAAGGATGCAGTGGCTGCAACAATGGGGTCCAGGATAGGAACAATGGTGAGGATGGGGCAGGACTGGGCAGTGTTCTGTTCTGTTGTGCACAGGGTCACTATGGGTCAGAGCTGACTCAAAGGCACCTAACAAGAATAAGGCTGGGTTGTTGACTCTAACTCTGGCTACAGTCACCTAATATGTAGCTGGATTCAACAAATGCAGTTACTAGGTACGGTCAGATATTAATAGATGCCAGGTCTCCGATCCACTTTGTACATCATGCCTGCTGGTCCAGCAGCTCCAGTCAGGTGGGTCGGCAGTGCCCTTTGCCACAACACAAACATAAGAGTAGCTTCTTGCTCCCATCTTGGTAAACAACCAGTGGGAACTTTAGCTTCAGACGGCACAAAACAGTGAGGGAACTTGAATGATTGATCATTGCAATTAATCCAATCAAGTAATTTTTATAACTATATGGCATTTACATAGAGCTATGTCCTCAGTCTTGAAAGTACTATTTATAACTTTAACTTAGAATATGTTTACCATACACATGAATGTAATGTAGCATGTATTAAAACTGTCATTGACTATTTATTGACAGTTTTATTGACACATGATTCACATACCATACAATTCAATACTTCAATCACATTAGAAGGAGTTGGACAATCAATTTTAGAACATTCTCTTCTCTCTTGTACTCATTATCATTGGCTCTCCATTTCCCCTCAATTCTGCCATAACCCTAATAAACAATTAACCCAGTTTCTGTCTACAGGCTCACCTATCCTGGATTTCATACAAAGAGAAACATAAAAATCAAAGAAAAGATGCCACAACAACAAAACAAAACAGAGAAAAGCCTCAATCAAAAAGAAAGCAGAAAACAAAAACTAGAACAAATTTAAAATGGGTCAAGAGGGAGAACAAATGATAAGGTGCTGCATTTTCACCTGACTGCCTCTGTATCAGCTGCTTTCCAGTGCCCACAGTCTGATAGCAGCAGTCAGAGGGATTCACCAGAGCTTAGTCCAAGCGGGCACCCTGTAAGTAGCATGCCCTTAATAAATACAAACGTGGGCTATAATTTAGTGTAGTACTAACATAGCAAACATGGAACAATGGAAATATTCATATTTAACAAAAATTTTCATTTATGTATCAAGTAAATTTTGTTTTTATTGTCCTTGGTGAGGGACATATTGCTTGATATTTCTCAATATATGCTAATAAATCTATCAGACACATTAAAATGATGCAAAATTTAATATTTATCTATTGTGCAAAAATGTCTGCTCTGCAACAAAGAGTGAGTGTCTAAATTTGTCTTCCAAGAAAGCAACAAAGGTTGTTTACCAGAACATTACATTTATTTCTTATCAGAATATTTATGGATCTTCATGTAAGAAAATTGAGTTAATTTCTGAAGGAAATAACTGAAGAGGTAGGTAATAAAAATTCTGTAAATATATTTTATTTTCCAGCTCCTTTCAGACTAACTTTTTTTTAAAAGAAATTGATTGATAGTGCTATGAATCCCCAAATGTATTTGCTTGTTGAGAAGTAGGGCGATTGTTTTATCAATTATGCACAGATCTCTGAATATAAGAGTTGAACAATTCCACAAAGAAATAAAACGAACATTTTGTAAATTTTGTATAAAATAGCAATTATATTTCCCTGTTGCTTTCAGACCAATCAGGTATAACTTGAGATGACTTAAGTTTTCTCTCACTGACCACATTAGATGTGCCAGCAACACTAGGACTCACGGAGGCTCTTGTCCTGGCTTGTTTATAGAGTCAACCCAACACTTCATATGGAGCATGACCTTGATTTTGTATCATGCTCTTTGCCTTGCTCTTGCCCATTGGGTATCAGCATATAGTCCAATGACTTGTGAAGATGCAGCATCAAAGGACAGAAAGTGAAAGTGTCCTAGGGGAGTTACATGATTTCATGTTAATGTGATAAATATGTGTAGGGGTGGAGTCTAGCCTGTCAATCAGGTCACAGCCTGATGATGCCTCCTTGTGGCTGTAGCCTTCTCATGAGGATTCTGGGAACTTCCTCTCTCTGTCTGCCTTAGTTTTCCTCTTGACAAGCCAAGGAGACTTGCTGAGACCTACAAGAGCCCCTCCCTCTGCTTTACCTTCCTGTTGGTGAGCCACTTTGAAGCACACTGAAGGCATCTAGAGCCCTGGAGATGTGTCCACAGCCATTGGATCCACAGGACTTGGCACCCACCGGCCTGTGCTCTTCCTGCATTCTTCATCATTGCGTGCAGCTGCATGAGTCTGAAGAGGGATTTATGGACTAGTATCAGACTTATCGACTAGCATTGGCCTCATGGACTTGATCTGGACCAGGCTGGAAGTTTGCTCAATATATAACTACTTCTTGATAGAAAGCTCTTACACATATGTGAGTGTCAATGAATTTGTTTCTCTTTGGAACCCAGCCTAAGACATGTACTTCTTAAAAGTATTATTTCAAGGTGAAAACTAGTTGTGGACATGTGCAAAAGGCCCTCCAACAAACGTCTTACAAAAGTCAATTTAATTATTTCCTTGTGCCATGTCAGTACTATACCTACTCCTTACTCTATTGACATGGTGAGGAGGCTTCAAAGACTAGATCATTATGTGGAAATCAGCATGATGTAATATGTAGTTGCTTGGTTTTTGTTGTGTTTTTTTTTCTTCTGTTCTCAGGCCATCCATTTGGTGGACTTTTAAAATTCAGACCATACGATCTCAGAGATAATGACAGCTATGATTTATGGATGTGCTCATCACTGTGATTGGGTCCAATTATGGATCACACGTCTCTGGAGGAGACTGCGGAGTAAAGCTGGGTCCACGGAAAACCAATGTCACCCCCTCCTATGCTGGGCAGAGGTTCCCTTGCAGAGCCACAGGCCCACTGGGACCTAAGCCCAGGATCATGATCTGGGAGTCGGCTCTGTTGTGCAGACCTGGCACATCTGGTAGGCTCAGGGCTCTACCATCTGGGCATCACACCCGGCCTGGATCACTAAGGGGGAAGCTTCACTTTAGGATGTCAGTAAGCTTGTGAGCATTTCTTTTACTTATTTTTGTGTGTGAGTATTTCTTTTAAACACCTTCTCTGATGCCAATTCCTTTTATCACTTCCCCTCTTCCGGCAGTTTTGAGCGGCCGGGCCTCGGGACACAGAAGCTGGGAACCCAGACGTGTGCTGGTTGACTCAGTGCTGAGTCTGAAGGCCACAGATGCAGCAGAGGCCACCGCACAGGGGTACTGGCTGTGCTCAAGGAGGATGGAGCAGAGGGCACGGGACACAGTGGGCAGCTTCCCCGAGGCTGTGTGGAGACCTCCTCCTAGAGGAAGAGAACACTTGCCAGCCATTGCCGCCATGTCTGCTACCCTATGAATGAGCAAACTAGTTGGATGGATAGTGTTACTCTTGTCGTACATACGAAAGGTTGGCTAACAAGAGAGTTGATAAGTGAGCAGTAGGGAATATTTCTTGGGACTATCTCAGACCTGAAGAAAATGACATCTTCCAAGTAAAATTTTTACACTAATTTTCAAATGTGAAATGTTCTGTTAATGCCCATATTAAAATGTAAATTTTACACATTTCACTTTTGAAATATATTCCGTTTCTTTTTAATTGCTCAAATGCTGTTGCGATGATAGAACCAATTTTTAAAATTGACATCATTTTGTATCCAGGCAAAACGAGGCAGTAACAACTAAGCCAGCAAAAGAGTAAGCCCTCAGAAAATAAGAAGAAAAGGACTTGTCAATTCCTAAAGGCAATTCCAAACTTAACTTCCTCTGAAAACACAAACAGGACGAGACGGCTGTGAAACACTCAAGTTTAATTGAAGCAAAGTGTGCGAAATCACGAGTGGCAATACGGTTCTAACAGAATTTGCTTCATATTCTTCCTCCACTCTATGCTTTAGTAATAATAATACTACAGAAAGTGAAAGCATTTTAGAATCTGAAATTGTAGCCTCTATACATACTGCATGGCTTAAAATCGGGGCAGCTAGGCGACAGGGTTGTATCCTCTCCCCATCCTTATTCACTCTATCTGCTGAGCGAATCATCAGAGAAGCTGGCTTGCATGGAGGATTATGTGGCATCAGGATCGGAGGAAGGCTTATGAACAGCCTGCGATACGCGGTGACACACCTTGCTTGCGAACAATGAGGAGGCTTTGCAGCACTTGCTGGTGAGGGTCGAGGATTGCAGCCTTCAGTATGGATTACGACTCAATGTCAAGAAGGTCAAAATCCTCACAACTGGACCACTGGGTAGCATGACAAATGGAGAAAAGGTTGAAGTTGTCAAGGGTTTTGTCTTGCTTGGATCCACCATCAGTGCTTATGGCAGCAGCAGCCAGGAGATCAAAAGACCAGTTGCATCGGGCAGATCTGCTTCACAAGACTTCTTTAGAGTATTGAAGAGCAAGGGTGTCACTTTGAGGACTAAGGGGCACCTGACCCCAGTCATGGCATATTGCCCAGAGCCTCCTATGCACGTGGAAGTTGGGCATTGTATAGGGAAGACTGAAGAATGGAGGCATTTGAACTTTGGAGCTGGAGAAGAACATTGAAAGTGCCACAAACTGCTAAAACGACAGACTTTGTGGAAGCAGCACGGCCAGAGCGCTCCTTGAAGGCAAGGATGGTGAGCCTTTATCTCACACGCTTCGGACATGTTGTCAGGAGAGACCAGTCCGTGGAGAAGGCCATCATGTTTGGCCAAGTAGAGGGGCAGCGAAGGAGAGGCAGGCCCTCGAGGAGATGGACTGACACGGCGGCTGCAGCAATGGGCTCAGGCACAGGAACAGTCGTGAGGCTGGTGCAGGGGGCGCAGCCATGGGCGGTGCTTTGTTCTGCTGTTCAGTGTCGCTGCCAGTCAGAGCTGACTGGACGCACTAACAACAACGTGAAACCTTACACAACAGAAGCACAGATTCTGCTGTCATGCAGCCATTTATCTTCTAATAATGCAAATTGTTGGCTCAGAAGAGAGTCACGTGAATGTCAGCCTCACAGCGACCCATGTGAAAATGCATGCAGACAATTCCTGGATGGCTTAAAAACAAGGTTCTGTAGCTAGAATGTATTTCTAGGGTTCAGAGTTAGAGGTGAGAATTACAAGGGTGAGTGGCTGCTGTATTCTGTCAGTCAGCTCTGTGTATTATTTTGTTCGCAAACAATTCAGCCCTAAGTTACTTTTCTATTGATTGCAGTGGGCTTAGGCTGGCAACAACTAGAATATGATGAGCAAACGTGAAAGCAGTTAAGTTCACATGTATGTTGTCATATTTAAACTGAAATCATGGTTTTTGGCTTAAGTCATGAACTGGAAACAAATTAATGAAGAGGAGCGGTAGTGGAAAGTTGTCTCACAACACATTATCGCTGTCATTATAACAGTTGCTGAACATGGACTATCTTTTTGAAGAATAAATGAAATGTTTGGGTCCCCACAAAATGGAAACTGGGCTAACTTGAACTTGTTGCTCAGTTTGATCAATTTTTTTCTGGCCTCATCTCAAATGAAAGGACACCCCATCACGTATGACTAAATCAGCTTGTGAAGAAGTAATAAACTTAATAAATGGTAAAGTTTGATCCGCTATTTTCAGTGAAATAAATATGGCTCCATAGTTCAGTTTGTCTGTAGATTCTAATCTTGATCTCTAACACATTGAGACAGTTAAAGCTTATTGTGCCAAGCTGGCTGATAAACACGTCGGGTTAATTGAAGGGCAGAGGAATAAATGACTCCATGAGCCTTATCCTTCTAGTTCTCAGGTCTCTTGCTTTGTGGTGGTCGTACCAGAGTGCAGCTGTCTCAGCCGGTTTCCTGTTGCAGTTGGCAAGGCTCACTTCCTGCAAGACACCCCTGAGGAGAAGCCGCATGAACCTACCCCGATGCAGCCCTGGGTGCTGGCACCCGTGTGGAGACCCCTGACAGTGTCGTGATGCTTACACGCTCACTGACTCAGCTTTCCTCCTGCAGTCAGTGTCATAGTGTGTGTTTTGTGAGATGGAGGAGGACTTTGTGGATTGGTGTCGGACATATGGGTTAATGTTGGACATGTGGGCTTGGGCAACACTAGATTGGGATGTTTTCTTGATGTGCACTTAACCTTTATATAAAACTCTCTCTTATACATATGAGTTTCTGTGTATCTGTTTCTCTAAAGTACCCAGAGTAACACACAGGTAGACAACCTATTGAGTGATTCATCTCATCACATTTACTAGCTCAATAAGTCATACCAGCAAAGAAGTTGCAAATCAAGTACTTCACTATTTATGTGGAATTTGCAAAATTTATTTTTCTAAGTGCAGAGCCCAGTTCTATGACAATGCTGTCAATATGTCAAGGCATTATAGAGGCATACAATAGATTTTAGAATGTAATGAATATGCCATTTTCATACTATGTGTATGAACATTAAGTGTATCCACTTAATTTTGTAAGACAAAGCACAGTAGACTATTGTACAGAAGCAATGGATTTTTTTACCCTACTGTTTTTCCCCTACAGCAAAATATACACATTTTGCTCCCTCTACTTACTGGGCAGTTCTTAAAAAATATATATTTAGGCACTGGTTATTAAAATGCCTTTCTCAGATGTGCTGGGAAGTGCATGCTAGAGCAATGAGCGCAGCCCAGGAATCATAAACTCAGATTCTAGAAGCCTCAGAAAGCATGGCTAACAACCAGGCACAATAAGGAGCTAACAAAGAAAAGCTGAGAACACTGCTAACAAAACGCAAAAGGTGGAGTATGTGCTTATGTTGGGGGATAACATGTTACAGCATTTTCATGGGAGGAGTCAAGCTCTCCAAGATTCAGACGTAAATTTAAAGACATACACTGATCCCTACCAGTCATTAACAGGATAGTGGCATAACTTAAGGGAAGATTTTGAAAATTTTGGCAACAAAACAAATACGGCCATAAACTGATTATCAAGCAGGCCACCATCATCGAAGCATAAGAACCAAGGAAACAATAGAAGTGCTCCAGAAGCATCTAGTGCCAGAGGCCAATTTCAGGTAACCACATACTACACCATCATCAACACAGTTGCATCTTGCACGAAAAGAAGGGCGAAATGTATGAGCTCCTTTCAAATAGGTTTTGTTCCTGCGAAATGCGGATGTGTCTGATGAAGAAAGCAGTGCAGGTTCACCCAAGGACTTAAATGGAGACTTCACTCTCACATGAGAACTGCGTCTGCAGATTCAGGAAAGACAACCATATCCAAGTAGCCATATTGATTCCTCCTTCGAAGATCAAATACAATGTGTATTGCACAATGTTCAAACTGCTTTAGGCATATGCCCAACTTTAATGATTGCAGATTACCCAGAAGAGCACTCATTTTCTTCCCTAAGACACTCAATAACCCTCAACTTACAACAATGATTCCCAAAATACTCGATTCATTATCCTCATGATATATGAAGGTGGATGCTATTTGGCAGTTTCATTGTAAAGATATCATTGAAGAATTTGTAAGAGCAACAAACTGTACCATGTTAGAGAGGAAAGACCTATTTAAAAATAAAATACAGTAATTTATTACAATATTTGTTTTCTGATCATTATTTTTTCCTTTCTGACACAGTTTCATTTGTTCATTTATAATTATAGAATTTATTACAAAGCAAGCATCAAAGTTGATGAAGGAGCTGTTAAAAGCAAAATTGGTGAAAGCCAATTTTTGTTGTGGCACACCAAGAGAATTTTACATGGATTGTTGAAACAATTATGATCACTGATTTATTTTCTTGGTTGTAGAACGTGTGGAATATTCTTTTTGTACAAAATGGGGACTGTAGTAAAAAAATCTTAGCACCTCGCATCCATTAACCATTTTATAATCTAGTTCATTTCATTCTGCTAAATGCAGCATATGCCATTTTTCTCGTCCCATTGCTAATATTATGGCCACATTTAAGAAGTTCCAACATGGATAGCCAAGGCACACACACATTCATACATAATTCACACATCCCATTCCAATGAATAAACAAAGGAGGGGGCACTACGGAATACTAGTGTTTAGGACTCTCATAAGTCTTTCCCCAGCCTTATTCTCTAGTTAGATTTTCTCTTCTTGCCAGACTGGTCAACTTCATTGACCGACTCTTGAAATTTTCTTCCATATTCTGGCCTTGTGTTTTATAGATGTTATTTTTCCTGTCTAGAAATTCATTTTATTTATGAAACAAAATTCACTATATTTCAAAAAACGGGCATCTCCCATCATAATAGTTCATAATTATAATTATAGTCACCTATTTAGCAGACGAGGCAGCTCTGGTTATGTTTTGAGGTGCTCACTGCAAGGTCAGTAGTTCGAAACCACCAGTTGTTCTGCCGGAGAAAGATAAAGCTTTCTACTCCCATAAAGTTACAGTCTTAGCACCCCACAGGGGCAGTTTGACCCCATTGCATAGGGTCGCCATGGGTTGGAACCGGCTTAATGGCAGTGAATTTGGTTTTTGTTTGATTTAGCACACTGAACACTTACTGTGTTACAGCTTTACATTTGTAGTCTCATTTAGACGAGGTAAATGGTATTATTACAAAAACTACAATTTAAGTCAACCAACATGCACAAGTCACATAGCAAGCAACCAGCAGCACTGAGTTCCCTTTAATCCCCTGTGCTATATACCACCTCTCTCATTTTCCCCTCTCTGCCAAAACCCCTATTCAAGCAGATGTCTGGTAAAAATGTTGATTGAGAATATTGCCTAAATACCACCCAAGATCCTCTAGCCCAGTGGTTCTCAACCTTCCCAATGCCGTGACCCTTTAATACAGTTCCTCATGCTGTGGTGACACCCCCCCCCATAAAATGTTTTCATTGCTACTTCATAACTGTAATTTTGCTACTGCTATGAATTGGGTCACCCCTGTGAAAGGGTCGTTTGACCCCAAAGGAGTCGTGGCCCACAGGTTGAGAACCGCTGCTCTGCCTTCCAGAATTGTCAGTGCCATTCACATGAGGCACACCACTCCAGTGTCACTTTCTCTAAATGGCCTGAGAATAGGGCATTTGCCCCAAACTCACCAAAATCAATTTTTTGTTTATTTATTAGGTTGAAGCAAAGCCAGAAGGCCTTTATTTGATTCACACATCAGGTGAGTGTTCGGGATGGGGTTCACCGTTCTACTTGAGGGCTCGTCCTTGATCTGTTTCCAAATGATCAGGAGATAAAAATAGGCCGGCTACTTAGTTGGGGGATTATGAGGTAGAAATGAACTATTTATAGTTCTAGAGGTGGATGAGACAGCAGAACACGATTTTCTCTAGTCTAGTAGCTAACACTTCAGTAAAAGAAGCCAAAGCAAAATGGATCCTGGATGGAAACTGGGATCAAGAGAGAATAGGAGTTAGGGGTGGAGAACAGAAGGAAGAATCCGGTACTGGAAATTCTCTACAGAGACGGCACTGGCTTTCTCTGTAAAGATGAAGCCAGCAACACGCAGTAGGGGCCTCAGTCCTGACTGCTAGCCCTGACCCATATTACAGTCCAAATCCTCTCTTGCTCCAGGTCCTTCCAGCTTTGGATCTGATTACTGAGTTCCCAAGGTCTCCCTGGCGTGACCTTCACGATGGACATTAGCACTGCTTTCCTGGCCAGGGCGCTAGTGTTGCTCTTCTTGTATGGCTTAGAATTGTCCTTCGATGCTGCTGCCTCTAGCTCGCCCGCGGCAAGCAGCATGCCCAGGTTTTAGGGCCCTCTACCCTGGAGCTACTTCAAATGGCCCCTTCCTCCACTTCCCCATGTAGACCCTGGTGTGTGACAAAACCTCACTTGGGAAGACATGAGTGACAAAGAACAGGGGTGAGCTTCAGAACGGCACACTATGAAGAAAGGGAAGCAAACCATGAAGCGGTCCGTCTGGAGAAAGATGAGTCTCTGGACTCCCATAACCCACCGAGGTAGCTCAACCCTGTCCTGTAGGCTCGCGGTGAGTGTGTCTCCACTCTTGGGCAGTGAGTTTGGCTTGGGAGTTTTCAAGTGGCTTCACTAACTGTTCCCACTCTTTTGACAGCCCTTCCCGTCCTTTCCAATCTTCTCTGCAGGGCAAGCTCCTACTTCAGCATCAAGATCTTGCTTAAATGTGTTTTACTCTGGAATGCCTTCCCTGAATCTTTCAGACAGCTGGTTGTTCCCTGCTCCGCATTTTCACAAGCGCTTTATGTACACATCCGTTAGAGCTGTTATCACCTTCACTGGCGAATCAGTGTCTGCCTCTCCCACCACTTCTTTGAGGATAAGGACTAATTATCTTTGCATCCCCAAGACATGGCAGAGTGTCTGGTATATAACAAATGTTTGCTGCCGGGGGATAAAGGACATCCAGAGAGCTGTGGAAATGCATTCGCACGTCACTAGTGAAAAGTCAAATTGGCCCCTTGTACTTTGCATGATCAGAAGGTAACCATGTTGTTCCTTAATTAAGATCAAACGACTTTAAACTCATAAAGGGACTGCTATTGATATCGTTCAGAGTAGCCAGTTTTTCATCCCTATTGGTCACACACACACACACACACACACACGCACACACACTTCCAAGAACCTCTCAAGGCAAGCTTAATATTAGTGGTGCATCTCCCATTCCACCATTTCTATTGTAGTGAAAGCTAGATTACACTGCAAAACCAAAACGACGTCCAGTCTGGGTGGATTGGGGAGGTGGGAGTGAACAATAAAGACACTTTTCCAACAAACGTAGGAGGGGGCGGGGAGGCATTTACACCCTGTCTTATAAAACATTTGTTGGTGACTAGAGCAAAAGAGGCGCTGCTCCTTCTGTGAGAGACCAGATCCAGGTGTCCAGCAATGACCTTTTCCACGGGTGTCAGGTCACCACCCGGCATGGCACCGAAAACAAGGGCTCTTGGCCATCCTAACCTCAGGGGAATCTTGGGGCCTATTTTACTTTAGGGGGATTGCCTTCTCCTCCCAGCACAGGCAATCCCCAGTTGGCGGGGGCTCCCCAGACGCCAATCTGGCCTTCGTCCCACTGGGGGCCCCAGCTTGACGCCAGGTCAAAGGGACCAGCGACGGGGTTGTCAGGGAGGCGTGGAGGTGACGGCGCCCAGGTCAGGCCGGAGCCCGCGGTGTCCCCGCACTGTGCCAGGTGTGCAGCAGAATAGCAGGCCCCGCAAGGCCACCGGCTACGGAGGTGCGAACCTCCACGCCGGCCGGCCGGCCGGGGCGCGGACCCCCGGCAAGTCGCGCGAGGGGCCATCCTTCAGCCGGTCCCCCGCAAAACCCCCGCCACGCGCCGCGGCTGGGTCCCCTGCGCCGGGGCCGGTCGCTCCACCGGCCTGGACTGCAGGTCCCCGCGCGGGCCCTCACGTCGAGCCCCGGGGTCTGGCCGCCGGCCGGCCGGTGCACGCCGATCCCCAGCCCCGCGCGGCCCAGCCGGGCTGCCGCGCCCCGACCCGGCCGTGACAGCTGGGTGTCCAAAGGGTTAAGCCGGCTGCGCGGCCGCCGGAGTCCCCGCGCGCCGCCCGCCCGCCGCGAGCCGGCCCCAGCGCGCACGCGCCCGCCCGTTACCTGCGGTTGTCTCCGCGCTCCTCCTCCACCTGGCCGCTCTCTCCCGGGGGCCGCCCCTCAGCCCGCCCCCTCGGCTCGGCGCCGCGCACCCTGCTGGCTACTCGGACGCGGACCGCGGAGGAGGGGCGTGGGATCGATTACCATACATTAGCATGCAAACACGGGCCACGTGACCGCGACAGCCAATGGTCACGCTGTAAAGGCGGGGATTGCTTTGAACACGTCCCCGTGCTGCTCCCGGCCCGCGCCCGTGGCCATGGCAACGGCAGGGCGGGCAGGGGAGTGGAGCGGCTCGCAACCGGCCATCCCCGCGGGAGGCACCTTCCTACCTGAGCTCCGCGGGAAGGCACCGCCTACTGTGCCCACCCAGCCCAGCGAGAGGCGCTGGATTTGGCTAGGCCTGGCTAGATTCGGATTCTGCAAGTATTTTTTTTTGAGTGTGGACCACGTGCCTAGCAATCCTCCTAACTGTGATTCTCGAGGTAACGATGTGGTGTCTGTACTGTTACCCCCACGCGATAGAAGGGGAAACGGACAGACGGCTAGGCCACTCGTCCAAAGCTACAGAGACCACTTTTGACTTCCAGCCCAGGGCTGTCCGGCTGGGGTTCCTCCACACCTCCCCACAGTGCCAGGTATACCAAGCGCGTGGAGGACCGAGCAGCGGTTCTTTCCGTTGTGACAGGGACGCTGTGAGTTGGAACCAACCATAGTTAGTTGGCACCTAACAGATAACAACAAGAACCCACTAATCCATATACATAATCTACACAGTGCTTTACCGCAGAACAGGGTTCAGCCCATATAACTAAAAGCAAAAGCCAATTCGGACTGGGCGACTTGAGGTTCAGAGAGGCTCATTAAGTACTAGCTATAGTAGGAAGCCGCCCCAAGGAGATGGATTGACGCAGTGGCTCCTACAATGGGCTCAGGTAAAGGAGGATTTTGTGAGGCAGTGTTTTCTGTTGGCATAAATAAAGTCGTTATGGGTCGCAACTGACTCAAATGGAACCTTACAACAGCATCTATGGTGACTCAGCCAAAAGGTGAGTCTTTCTACTCCAGTAAAGAAAGAGTCTCAGAAACTCACAGCGGCATTGCTACCCTATTCCACAGTCACTATGCGTCAGCATCCACTCGATGGCAGTGAGTTTTGGGTATCAAGAGCTAGTACTCCATTACTATGATCTGTACTTTAGCTCACTGTTTTGTAAGCCTTTGAGTTTTCTTAATGTGATAGGTACTGCTATGATCACGTTATTGATTCAGGAACCAAAGCTTTGGGAAGATAAGCAAATTACCCAGGTTACACAGCTAGTGTAATAGTATAAATAGATTTGAGGTTCAAATCGAAGTTTACCTGCTTCCTAAACTAATTTCACAGAGTCTCATTGAACCAGATTTGTTGATTGAAGCCTGGGACTTAGAACCCTTTCCCTAACAGGACGTTCTTTCCTCTTAAAATGTAATTTATCTCTTAATCCTACAGCATGTATCGCATGACATGTGACATGTGTTAAGCTAGGGTCACAGAGGCTAAAAATTAAAAGAGCAGACAGTCACCCCTGCAGGCAAGTCGGCCACTCTAGATTCTTTGCCCGTCCATTTTAAACTCTGGGGACTTGATAGTTATCATAGAGGCAGGATAGTTTAAAAGCACAAAACATCTGCTCCTTCCTTTTCTGAAGCTCTGCCTTTAGTGTGGATGCAAATTACGAGGCAGAAATGTATACTCCAAGTTTAAGATATTATTAAGGGCACTCTTGAAAATGTGTACGTTTCACCTGATTGGGCTCACTTAAATCCAATTCCTTCCTACACTGGGAGGGCTTGAGGTTTTCATTTGCAAAACAGGACAGGAACGATGGGAGAATGGAATGACTGAATGTCTATAAAGCCTTTATTTAGCCCAGGCTCTGGCCCAGAGGTAAAGCTTCCGTCACGATAAACTATTGTCATCTCTCTTCAGGGGTGGATTCCCCAATAAGCAAGGGCTTACGTGTGCTGCTTTACTAATCTGCGGTGAACAGTTTTGCATGCGTGCAGCTTAAGAAGGAAGCCCACGTGCCCTCACGGCATACCCTGCTTATTGGATAACCCGACCACGTTCTGCTATTGTCCCGGAGCTTATCAAGGGACAGACAACCAACGTGTAGAGAATCGTTCCAGGATTTCTCACTGGCTCTGGACTTCGGAAGCTGCCCTCCGTCTCTCGTGGCATATTAAGTAGCCCGTTGTGCTGGCGAAGGCTTGTTATCTCTCCAAATGACATTCTCTCTTCTGGAGATCATAAATAATTCCTGCCCTCAAAGGAGCTGGTCCCCCCACGCCACACATCTCCTAGCACCAAATTACCGGAGGAAAGGGTCCTGACAAACATTGGAACCATAAGTCAGGCTCCTTGAATTACTTTTACGAGCGCAGTAATGAGGGAGATGAGCTGTCATCAGGAACTCTGCCTGTCTTCCCGGCCACAGGAAATGAGCTCTTTGTGCTGAAAAGGTTTCCAAGGCTGAGGAGCTAAACGTTTTCAGGAGGTGGGTGGGAGATGAGAAGTTGTAGATTCACAGCCCCCACTAGGGTCAAATTACTCGTGGCCTGATTGCAGCCTTGGAACCAAAGGGCGGCTTGGAAAGGGTGGGAAGCCCTCTCCCTCTTCCAATTGCACCCTTCAACAGCCACCTTCCCCTCCAACCCCCCCCCCCAAAAAAAAGGTGTGCTTTAACATAGAGCAGTGAGTGTAGGCATTGTATGTGGGGCAGGAGAGTCTAGTGTAAGTCCTGCTTCCTCTACTTCCTAAAGTGTGACCTTTGGAAAGTTGCTTTTCTGTGCCTCACTTTCCACGGCTGTGAAATAACAACAGTCCCGACTTCATAGGCTTTATGAGGATTCCGTGAGTCCCTAATGGAAAGAGTTCCGAACATTCTGTAGTCAGCACTGGGAAGGGGATGCTCAAACAAAATCAGCAGCGCAGTCCAGTGCAAACAATGTACTCTGTCTACAGGCAGCCACATCCTTCTTTCAGACAAGTGCGCTACGTCCCTTCCCTGCCTTTGCGTTGCTGGCTGCCCACTGCAGTTGCCTGGCAAATAAACCTTGCTCAAGAAAAAGGAGGACAGGTGCTTGCAAGCTTGCGTCCTAGCTCTGCCACATTGCTTGCTGTGAGCTGATTTGTAAAATGTGACTGACTTCCGGAGCTGTTCTGAAGAGCCGGTCAGACAGCTCCTGGGAAGAGGTGATGGGGTCTGAGCAGGACAGGGGGCTTGTTTGACCTTCACTCCCTTCCTCTCTTACTGGGCTGCTTTCCGCGGTCACCTTTGCTCTTTAGTAATGGAACTGACATTGACAGATCACTCTCCCTGGCTCTGGGCTAGAAACATAATTTTGTCTAATCCTTGGGTTATTTAAACCGAAAATGAAGTCATTTGTCCAAGACCACGAAGGAAGTCAACAGCAGAACCAGGATTCAAATCTAGGTCTGCCTGACTCCAAAGCCCACGTGAACAACCCGCTAGATTATTGTTGTTGTGAGTTGTCATCTAGTGGCTTCCAACACATGGCGACTCCATGTGTGCCGATTGGAACAGCTCCGCATGGATTTCAAAGTGGCAGTTTTGGAAGCAGATGCCAGATATGTTTTCCTTCTGGGTGGGTTCAAATTGCCAACCTTTGGGCTGGTGGCCCCTTGTTTAACTGTGCCACCCAGTCTTCTACTCATGCTTCATGCCTTCAGCTCTAGCTTGGCTCATAAAACCGAGAGGGTATATGTTATGTTCTGTAGCATCCTCCCCCATTCATTCTCTCTCTCTCTCTCTCTCTCTCTCTCTCTCTCGCTCTCTCTCTCATTCCCCAGCAGTGCCTGGCACAGCCAGTGCTCCATATGTGTACACTGAATGAGGGAAAATTGAATGACGGTGACATCCTTTCATACTGATGAGAGCCCCCGTTTCCTCTTGGGCTGTCTCTAGAGGAGAGGAAAAGTAGCCGGCAGCCCTCTTCCCTCCCCGTAGCATCTTCTGCCTGCTCACTAATCATGTGGGAGGGCTTCTTGGTTTCAGAGATCCACAGTAGACTCAGCAGTGACTCATCTGCAGTGAGCATTTGGAGCGAGATCAGGGCCAATGGAGCGTCTTGAGGTCCTGTTAACATGTGTCAGTGAGGGTGATTTCCAAATCAGGGGCTCGGGGAAGTGTTGAGGTTGATGGGAGATGGCAAGCGAAGGAGAGGGACCAAGAGTAAAGGGGAAGGGTGATTCATGAGGCACAGATCACACTGAAAGAATGGAGTCTGTCTGGCTCAGAAGTCCTTTGGGAGCAGGACATGTTTCTTTGGGGCTAATTCCATTCATTCCCAGAGATGACCCTAATCACAGACTCATAATATCAGAGCTAGCAGGGACTGCCAAGATCCATCCATTCATTCATTCATTCATTCGCTCAACAAACATAATGACATGGCCTGAGGAAGCTGAGGCCTAGAGAGGGGATGCCAGTTGCCTAAGAGCACACATCAAGTTTGAGTAAAGCCTGGAACAATAGGTGGTCAATCTTGAGCTCTTTCGATGCCTATCAGGATGGCTGTGCACCTTTGGGACCTGAACCTCTGACACAGAAAGATCTAAGTTTTCAAAAGGTTTTTGTGTAGAGGCTCATTAGGAATGTCCCCAAGCCTCCAGAGCCAGGCTGGCCCAGTATTTGAAGGACTTCGGAATCTTGGATAAATTTATAACCACCCCTCTCTTAAAGTGCCATCATGTAACCTTTCTTGTCTTCAATCCAATTATGGAATATTGGAAGCAACATCTTCTTCGGATAAAACAGCAGAATCGGCATAAGGGAGCTCCTTTGGGGCAGAGACAACATTTCACCCATCTTTTCTGGTCCCGGTGTTAAGACAGAAACCGTCATAGAATCTGCCCTCTACAGCCACTTCTTCAAGAAATAAAAGAACACCGCTCTAGTTAGGACCAAGGGACATTTATTTTCTCATTCTTTGTACATGTCACACTCAGTGACCATCCAAAGTTGGCTTAAGATACTAAGATGCCCAATTTCACTCCAAAAGTCACGGTTCTTCTGATATGAATAGTCCATTTGCCCCCACGTCATTAGAAGAGATAAGTGTCTTGAATCCAGAATTGGTGGCCAAATACAAATGTTACCCTTCCTCACTCTGTCGAGATATAAGATATCTGTCTAGAGCAGTAAGGCTGAAAATTGGGGCAGGCTGGGGTCAGAGATGGGGTCAACCCAGCAGGAGTTGTCAGATCAGAGCAGGGGTGAGCTGGAGGTCAGATGGGAGATCAAAGTCCAGGAAATAGGGCAGGTACACAGTCAATGGAGACCCTTCCAAGGATGCTGGTCTGCCTGCTCACTGGAGCCCTTTTGGAAGTTGTCTCATAGCTTGTCATCTGGACAGGCCTTCTCCCCAAACATTCCCGGAGGGATCTTAGGAATTGATCTGAATTTGAGTTCCCTCCTTACAAAGGGATTGTAACCAGTCGACATTATTTGGCAGGCCTTATGCTCATATAGCGGAGGCCTGGTGCCTCAGTGGTTAAGCGCTTGGCTGCTAACCACAAGGTGAGCATTCTGAACCCATCAGGTGCTCTGCAGAAGAAGGGTCTACCAGTCTGCTTCTGTAAAGATCCACCGCCTTGGAAGGCCCACGGACCAGTTTTACTTTGCCTTATGAGGTCACTGCGAGTGGGAATGGACTTGGTGGCAGTAGGTTTTGATGTCCGCATCATCAGATCCCCTTGATCGTGTCGCTCTAGCCACAAGGCCACAGGCCTACTGGTAACTTAGAACCACAGCTTGAGGTTTAGTTCTGGCCAGGCACCCGGCACCCATGAAACTTGTTGACATATAGATTTTCAGGCCCCACCCCCAGAGATTCTGATTCTCTATGTCTGGGGTGGGCTGCCCGTGTCACGAGAGGCGGTATTACGCAGTGGTTGAGTGGGGAGGTGCTGGAGCCAAGCTGCTTCGATGTGCGGAGGTTCTGCTGCTGGTTGGGTGGACTTGAGAAGACTTCTTAACCTTTCTACAAAAAGGAAGGATATATTCAGTTTACTGGCTTGATGCGAGATGTTATGGATCGAATTGTATTTTTCCCCCTCCCAAATATGTATCAATTTGACTAGGCCCTGATTCTCGGGTCTATGTAATCATTGGTGTAAGAATGCTATGTGCTATAGGTCTGAACCTCTACCCACTATGATGGTGATGAGGCAGGGTTGGTGGCAATTATGTTAACAAGGCAAGGCGAGGTTGACAGGATTAGGTGGCATCTTGAGCTGTTCGCTTTTGAGATATAAAAGAGATGAAGCAAGCAAGCCCAGCTCAGAGGAGCCTCAGAACCACCAAGAGTGAAGCTGGGAGCAGAACACATCATTTAGAACTGGGGTCCCTGTGTTGACAACCTCCTACACTCGAGGGAATATTGCTGGCAGGAGGCCTGCAAATCTCCAGGGGACAAAGCCGTCCCCAGGCCTGTCCCCTCGAATCCATGTCCTGAAGTTGGACTTCTGGCGTCCTGAACTGTGAGAGAATGAGTCTCTGTTGATTAAAACCACCCACTCGTATTTCAGTTACAGCAAGCGCAAAATCCAAACTCACAGCCATCAAGTCAATTCTGACTTACAGCAACTCTATTGAACTGGCGCTATGGGCTTTCTTTCTTTCTTTTATTTTAAATCATTTTTTGAGGGCTCATACAGCTCTTATCACAATACGTACATGCATTCATTGTGTCAAGCACATTTGTACACTTGTTGCCATCATCATTTTCAAAACATTTTCTTTCTACTTGAGCCCTTGCTATCAGCTCCTCATTTCTTCCCTTCCCTCTCCCACCCTCCCTCCGTCCCGCACCCTTGATAATTTATATATTATTATTTTTCCATGTCTCACACTGACTGATGTCTCCCTCCACCCACTTTTCTGTTGTCCGTACCCCAGGGAGGGAGTTATATGTAGATCATCGTGATTGGTCCCCCCTTTCTCCCCCCACCTTCCCCTTACCTTCTGGTATCGCTACTCTCATTATTGGTCCTGAGGGCTTTATCTGTCCTGGATTCCCTGTGTTTCCAGCTCTTATCTGTATCTGTGTACATGCTCTGGCCTAGCTCTCTATGGGAGTAGAAAACCCTTGGAGAAAGCAAGAAGATGACCAAGACATGATGATTGAATAGTGGCAAAGTCTGAGAACGCTAAGTGCTCAACAAATCTACTGCTGTTGTGCTTCTTTTAACCTCTAACCCTGTAACGATTTACAGCTACAGGAATCCCAGGGAGCAGTTCTCCTCTGTCCTGGGGGGTCTCGATGAGTCAGAATTGACTTCACAGCAGTGATTTTGGTTTTTAAAAGCAGTTCACATCGTCTTTCAGTTCACTCATTTATGTATTCCTTCAACAAATAATTACTAAGCACTCCTACCTGCCAGGACCCATTTGACACACACGGCATCTCCACCGGGTTATAGTAGAACAGGGAAGCGAGGATTGAGAAACATGGTTCCACTCACTGCCTTTAGCTCTTCAAACCGTCATTGGGCTCTAAGGCTTTAGGCTTAACTTCTGGTGTTTCTCAGGCACAAGGACTGCATTTCATAACCTTGAGATGGAGCAAAATGGGAAGAACAGAGGCTTATGAATCATTTGAACTCTGCGTGCCATTTTCTAGATGTTTGACCTTGTACAAATCGCATACCCTCTGTCTCGCAGGACAAATGTCCGTCCAGCATTGGTGTTCTAGGCATGATCCTGCCCCTCCTGTGTGTAACCAGTTTGAGTCTTATATGTCAGAGCAGAACTGTGCACCAGATGGTTTTTAATCATTGATTTTTTTTGGAAGTAGATAACCCAGCCTTTTCCCTAAGGTATCACAAACTTGCAACAAAGTGATGAACAGCATCTACCAAACAACAAAACATTCCATCCATTTCCACTCCTAGATACCCCACAGGACCAAGTAGAACTGCTCCTTGGGGTTTCTGATTTTTAAAATCTGTGTGAGAGCAGACAGCCTCATCTTTCTTCCATGGAGTGACTGGTGGGTCCCAGGCACCGATCTTTATGTTAGCAGCTCAATCTGGAAACCACAATACCACCAGGATGCCTTAACCATGAGGGTCGCGGAAACAAGAAACCAAACCCATGGCCAGCAAATCAAGCATCACAGAACCATGTGTGTTGCACAGTGAAATGCTCCATGGGGCCTTCCTGACAGTGCTCTCGATGGAAGTAGGTCAGCAGGCCTTTCTCCTGTGGCACCATTGGGTGGGTTCCAGCTGTCAACCTTTTAGTTAGGAGCACAGTGCCACCTGCACCAGCCAAGGACCAAAAGTGGTGCTGGAACAGCAAACCTGTTCGACCCCCTCACTCCAGGCCAGGGTGGGCACCTGACACAAACAGAGTCAATCATATCTCCAAGGGCTGTCTGTCTGGCTCAGCTGCTGGCTTGGATGGAGGCCTGCAAACACAGGAGCTAATGAGAGCGGAAGCTAATGAGGCAAGAAGACAAAGTCAGTCTGCCGCAAGAAAGAAGGGTTGGAAGGTTCCTCACCGGGTCCAGCTCTGGCTGCATTTTTGGTTTCTGGGACCCATCTCTCGGTCCTTACAGTTGTTACTTTCTGTGGTGTTTAAGTCAAATGTGGTGAGCACCTGTCGTGCTGCCTGGGGGGCAGCCTTTGCTTCTAGCCGCTTGGGCTGCCATATGCAGCAGTCTCTTGTGCCTAGGTCTACCCAACCCAACCCAGCCCAACCCAACCCAATCCAGCCCAACCCAACCCAACCCAGCCCAGCCCAGCCCAGCCCAACCCAACCCAGCCCAGCCCAACCCAGCCCAGCCCAGCCCAGCCCAACCCAACCCAACCCAACCCAGCCCAACCCAACCCAACCCAACCCAACCCAACCCAACCCAACCCAACCCAGCCCAGCCCAGCCCAGCCCAGCCCAGCCCAGCCCAACCCAGCCCAGCCCAGCCCAGCCCAACCCAGCCCAGCCCAGCCCAGCCCAACCCAACCCAAGCCAGCCCAGCCCAACCCAACCCAACCCAACCCAACCCAACCCAACCCAACCCAACCCAACCCAACCACCATTTGTCTGTCAGTTTGTCGTACTATCATCCAAATTTAGGCACCAATCACAAAAAGCTAGTGATTTAGAAATTAAAGAATTCTACCAAGGACTTCAGTCTGAAAATGACCAAACATGCTGCCAAGATGGATGGACAATTATTGGCTATTGGAATGCAAACATTGAAAATAAAGAGGAAGGACCAGCAGTGGGAAAATATGGACTTGGTGACAGAAACGAAATGGAGATCACATGACAAAATTTTGCAAGACCAAGGACTCGCTCAACACACATACCATTTTTGAACAGCACAACAGGCTCAAGCTGAATTCAGAAGAGAATGTGGAACAAGAGGTATCACTGCTAATGTCAGATGGATCTTGGCTCAACGCAGAGAATGACAGAAAGATGTTGACTTGTGTTTTATTGACTGTTCCAAGGCATTTTCACTGTGTGGATCATAACTAACTGTGGATAACCTTGAGAAGAATTCCAGAACACTTCCTGGGGAACTTGTGCAGGGATCAAGAAGTAGTGTGTGAACAGAACCAGGAAATCCTGCATGGTTAAAGCCAGGAAAGGTGTGTGGCAGGATTGTATCTTCTCATCATATTATTAAATCTGCATGCTGAGCAAATCATCAGAGAAGCTGGATTATATGAAGAAAACTTCAGGATTGGGGGAAGGCTTATTAACAACCTGTGATAAGCAGATGCTGCAACCTCACTTGGTGAAAGTACTTGCTGATGAAGTTCAAGGATTGCAGTTATGAACTACAGTATGAATTACAACTCAGTGTAAAGAATACCAAAATCTTCGCACCTGGACCAGTAGGTAACACCACGATAAATGGAGAAAAGGTTGAGTTTTCAAGATTTCGTCTAACTTGATCCACAATAAATGCCCATGGAAGCAGCAGTCAGGAGATCACATGACAAGTTCAATTAGGTAAATCTGGTTCACAAGACCTCTTCAGAGTACTGAAAAGGAAGGATGTTACTTTGAGGACTAAGTTGTGCCTGACCCATTTTCCATCGCCTCATATGCATGTGAAAGTTGGACATTGAATAAGGAAACCGAAGAATTGCTGCATTTGAATTATGGTGTTGGAGAAAAATATTGATAGTACTATAAACTGCTAAAAGGACAAACCAACCTGTCTTGGAAGAAGTACAACCAATGTTCCTTAGGGTTGCAAGACATACTTGGGACAAATTGCCAGGAGAGACCAGTCCCTGGAGAAGGACATCATGCTTGGTCAAGTGGAGGGGCAGTTAAGAAGAGGACAGCCTTCAAGGAGCTGGATTGACACGGTGACTGCCACCGTGGGCTCCAGCATAGGAACACTTGTGAGGCTGGCACAAGACTGGGCATGGTTTCATTCTGTTGTCCATAGGGCCGCTGTGGGTTCCAAGGGCACCTAACAACAATACAATCTAAACTATTGCTGCCAAATGCTTTCTAACTCCTGGAAACTCCGTGTATCAGAGTGGTCCCTCTGAACTGCAAAGGTTCGAGACTCCTTTGTGAGGTGCCCCTGAGTGGACTCAAACCATTAGTTCTTTGATTAGCAACCAAGCACATTAACTGCTTGCAC
Source organism: Tenrec ecaudatus (assembly GCF_050624435.1). Classification (NCBI taxonomy): domain Eukaryota; kingdom Metazoa; phylum Chordata; class Mammalia; order Afrosoricida; family Tenrecidae; genus Tenrec; species Tenrec ecaudatus. Next base: position 56,857,817 of record NC_134530.1, read on the forward strand.
CATCTAGAGACTGTGGCTGCCCGGTGAACAAGATGCATCAGAGGTTCTGGTCTGGAGCCTGGAGACCCGAGAGCCGTAGCTCTACTCCAGAGGCCTCCACTTTACGAGCTCAGAGAAGAGAGAGGGCCCAGGCCTCCCTACGTCTTGAATACTAGTGGGGTGCTGCTCAGACCTGACACATCAACATTCCCAACTGCTGACTTTGCTTCGTTGAAGAACCTCCGAGCGCCATAGTCTCTCCCACCATTGGTCACACCCATTTGGCTCCCTTCATCTTCACAGCTCCTCAGACCCGGACACTCTGCACATTGAGCAGACTGGTTACTAGGGCAAGTCCTTTTATCTTGGGACTGCGGGGAAGAGGCTGAGATCAGGGGCAGAGAGGGGAAGTACAGCCACTCTGTCTCATCATGATGGGAGCTTCAGGTGCTTCCCTTACCTCAGGCCCTGCCTGTCCAGTGTGTCATGGAGTTGGCTTATGTCACCTTCTCCCAACACACCTTTAGAGCTGCAGGGTATCGGTTCCTTCATTGTGCACATGATGTGTAATGATGATTCATTTCGTGAACCATTTTCCTATAAATGGTTGCTCTGAGCCTCTAAGCTCCCTGCTCCTCCTCCCCTGACGGTGCAGTTTCTCCTCTGGAGTCCTCTCGAGCAGTTCATGGCCCCCTGCTGAAGAGCCAGTGCTTGTCACAGCAGGGCCTTCTGCCACTGTGGTACTGCCATAGCATCTGCCTACTCCCGATTTACTACTTAGATCTTTTAAATGCCCTCCCTTGTTTACAGGTAAGGCTTGGGGATGTCAACTAACTTAATTATTTTTACTCATTCATTTATTCATTTCCTCAATACATTTTACTTGACAGGCAGCTTTGTGTCAGACCATGGGCTAAGTGTTGAGCAGACCATATTGAACAACACTAAGAGGGGCATCCAGATTCGTGCAGAGATGGGAGAAAGCTTAGGAAATAAGTAGATACACACGTGATAGCAAGCTCTGACCCGAATGCTAGAAGGGAAAGCCCCGGGCTCTGAGGGAGAACCGAGGCCTACTGACGACGGGAAGCCTCTCATGGACGTAAGGCATCTCAGCGCAAGGTCGTGCAGCTAGCGCTGGATCTGAGCCCAGGTGCGCCTGACTCTGAAGTCTGTGTTCTTTCCTCCCCCCTCGGTTGTCTTGACGTTGCTCTCTCATTCACTTTTCCCTCACTTTCTGCGCTGCATGCAGTCCTCCTTGGTCCAGTGCAGCTCGTCTCTGGCTTGTCTGGCCCTGGGACCCGGTGCTGTCCCTTGGGCTATTCCTCTGTGTCCAGGCATGGAGGAACCGATCGGGATCGTGCATAAAGCCACCTTCAGGGGAGCTGTGGGCCAAGCGGGCACCAGAGGTGGAGGTGTAGGGGCTGTGTATAGTGACTTTCCTTTCCCCTAGCACAGTATTTTGGGAGAAAGATGAGGCTGTCTATTCCTGTAAACAGCTACAGCCTTGGAAACCCACAAGGGCAGTTCTATCCTGCCCTATAGGGTTCGCTATGATTCAGAATTGACTCAATGCCAGGGAGTTGGGTTTGCTTTTCGTTTGTGACTAGATGGGACCGTGTGAGTAAGAGCTGACCACAGAAGCAATGTGGTCAACATCTCTGTCACATCCGCGAGAGGGTACTGATTGCCCCTACTATCTCTTCCCCTCCCTTCCTGTAGATGGAAACGTGGTGAGGACGAGAATAGTGCCACAAGGGCTAAGAAGAGCAACACGTTCTAGGCGCCTGGGCCTATGGGCAACTTCATGGAGAAGAGCTGCCTGAGTTATCTCTGCACTCCGTTATGAGCGAGAACTACGCACATAGCTTACTTACGGTCAGTATTCGGAGTCTCTTTTATCATGGCGGTTTGTCCTGAACATAATGCTCGGCTCGAGAGCCACCTGTGGTTTGATGCATTTTGTGGATTTTACTACAAACCCCTCCCCACCCTTGAAGGAGTTCCAAAGAATACAAGTGTATTCCTGAGAGGACTTGTCTGCAGCCATCCACCCATCATAGAGATATGATGAAATAAGTTTTTCTCCCCCTCTGAAAAGTTTATATCACATAGCACACATTTAAATGGAGAGCTTTCAGCATGGGACATGGGTGCAGGAAAACATCAGAAATCCAGTTGGTTAGGATGATTGTCGCTGCCTTCCATGTGCCAGAGTTGGGCTATAGCTTCCGTACCTGACGCGGCCCTCACCTACCGCAGGGGCACGCGCTATCCCAATAGCACAGACGGAAGCAGAGAGCTGCTGCGGATCCTCCATGTGAAGCCGTAGGCTAGAGGAAGGCAAGCAGATTTTGGTTACGTATCTTAATCCTGAGCGTAAATAAGCCTGGGGAGCACAAGCAGAAAAACGATGATCAACAGAAAACTCAAACACACGCCTCAGATACCAGTTTCATGTACACCATAAAAACAACGCAGGGTTTGTAACGAAGCCCCGACATGCGCTTCGGAAGGGGTCCCTGCCCAAACCGGAAAAGTGCAAAGGGTTGACAGTGCCCGTGCCCTCCCCGACTGACTCTGAAGACAACCGCAGGGGCCCAACGAAACACACGCACGTGTGCTCACACACACAGACACGCACGATGGTAAAATACAATTTGCTTTGTAACCTGCAGTATAATTTATTAGCAATGTCTGGCAAAGCAATCTAAAGTCCCTCATAGACGTCATGAACATTCTCTACCAGCTCAAATGTGTGTCGTTATCAATATAAGTGGAATAAACGTGTTTAATGGGTACTGGATGCAGATGATCCATCCCTTCGTCGGGATCCAGTTTTCTTTTTCACCAGAAACGTGGCGGCTGACCTCTGAGCACATCCTGGGCATGCACAGCGTGTGCGTTGACTGGCAGGCTCGCACAAGCATGAGACACAGGAGCAAAGCTGCTGTCTGACTCCGAGCCTCGCTGCCCGTGTGGCGCACGGACTCCTCCATGTCGGCAAGACCGTCGGAGATACATCCAGATGACTTTGTGCTGTTTTCCTTGTTTCTACAGTCACTGTCATTGCCAGTTGCAGTCCGAAGCTGCCATAGAGGTGAAGGACCACAAGGCCTGGGGGCTGCGATGTTCACCTGGAGAAAAGACGATGATGCAATCTCTCAAGTTGCCCGCTGCTCCTTCACAGTTCTGAGCAGGGTGAGCGGAGTTAGGTTTCTCCTCCTCCTCCTCCTCCTCCTCCTCTTTCTTCTTCCCTCCAAAGAAGAATGGGGATTTTGGAGAAATGTTATGCTCACTTTCACATTTTCTCTTCAATTGTTCAGCTGGGCACCTGAAGTTAAAAGGGGTGGCTCGAGCTGGCCAACTAGATGGGAATGTGCTCACATATCCCCCCTTCAGGTTTGTGGCCCAGGCTCTCAGAAGCCCCCATGATGTGGTCCACTCCAAGTGTGTTTCTGGTTTTAGTACTCTGGCCAATTGTTTTGTTCATGGCCCATCTAGAGCAGTGGTTCTCAACCTGTGGGTCTCGACCCCTTGGGGGGGGGGTCCAATGACCCTTTCACAGAGGTCACCTGATTCATAACAGTAGCAAAATGACAGTGATGAAGTAGCAACGAAAATAATTTTATGGTTGGGGGGGTCACTACAACATGAGGAACTGTATGAAAGGGTCACGGCATGAGGAAGGTTGAGAACAACTGATCTAGAGTGTAGAGTCTAGACCCTTTAGCCCCATTCAATGGGCCCATTGCAGTTTTCTTAGAAATTCTCACATCACCATTAAGTATTGTGGGCTCTGTAGTTGTGTGTCCCCTACTTGCATTTAAACATGTGAGTTTTCCTTCAAGACCTTTTCTGGATTTTTCTCAGTTTTTGCAGTTCCTGAGGTGCGCTGATGTACATGGGACTTGCTGATGAGGCTCTTTCATCTGATTTGTTGTCAGATGTCTCCTTTTCATCATCTGCCTGGCTGTCTTTGGCTGGCTCACCACCAGATATTTCTGAGGCCTGCACGACGGTTGTTGGCTCTTCCTGCCTGGCATCTGCTCTGTGTCTCCACCTCCTCCCTGTCCTCAAACGTGAGAGACTCACCGCCACTGCCTTCCCTCGCCCTTCGGCCAGCACGCGCATTTTCCCCAGGACATGCTCCTGCTATTTGCTTTTCGCTTCTTCCTCCTTTTCTCCCTGCTCTCGAGCAAGACATGGGCGTTGCTCTTCTGCCAACATTCGTCGTCTGGGTGTGCTTTTAGTGGTGGGCTCTGATGCATGAGTGATATTTTTGTGGTTCAGAGCTTCACATTTGTTAACGGTTTTAGAAACCATCCTTTTTCTTTAGGATGGTAGTTATTGCATATTTGGTCTATTGAACAGGCATTACTTCATAAGACAGAAGCAATGTGTTTGATGAAGGCGATGGGTTAGCCTGTTAACGGGAGCGTCTATAATGCTGTCTGTTGGATGTCAGGTGCTTCTTGGTAACAAGACTTGAGGCATATTTGTCAAATTCTGATTTCTCAGAAGAGGCTTCCTTGTACTTTCAAAGGGCTTACCACACACATCTCTAGGTGCATTTCCACTTGAGCCTTGGGGCAGATGCCCACACTGGCCTCAGGGGTGCACTTCCATGCTGGCCTTGGGCGCACTTGCCCATTTTAGCCTTGGGGGAGACTTCCACATTCACTTTAGGAGAAGCTTCCACCTGGCCTCTGGGGAGGCTTTCATGATCATCTTGGGGGACACTTTCACGCCAGCTGCAGGGAATGCATCCACACCGGTGGCTAGGCTAGGGGCGTTTCTACTTTCCCTTTGGGAAGGATTTCTGGTCTCTTTCGAAGAAGCATGCTTACTGTGTATTGTGGAGACGGAACAAACTAAAAAATAACTGAAACTCACTGCCACCGGGTCAGTGCTGACTCAGAGCTACCCCCCGTGGGTTTCTGAGACTGTAAGTCAGGGGTGCTCAGACGGTTTCAGCATGGGAGCTACTTATAAAATGATCAAGTCAAAATGATCCACCAACTAAGAAATGCAAGGCATATATTTATTTATTTATTACATTTATTCATAAATGCATTGAGAATTCTGTGTACAATGTATGTTTATGTACCTTGCGTAACCGCATGAGTCCATATTGCCAGCACAACACAACACAATTAACTATGTCTATTTTTTTGTCATGACCTGAGTTGACTCTGATGACCTGCACTGAATGGAATGAGCCAGGGACGACGCACAGTCCGGACAGTAGCTGCTGACAGCCAGCCTCAAGCACAAATGGCCATCAGTCCTGGTGGAACGGCCCTTGGACTTACTGATCTTTCCGTGGGAAAAGGCTGACTCCCATAAATAAGGAGAGCCGGATAATGCAGTCGAGGAGGGAGCGCATGCTCTCGCCTTTGGGTGCTTGCCCTCTGCAAGTTAGTTCCAGAACTGTTCATGCGCTCTGGACTTCAGCTGAATGTCGGCTTGTAGAGTCAAAATCTCCCATTCCACATGAAAGTGATGTTTTTGTTTTCTTACTTGGCCCAGCTCCCCCACTCATTTTAATATCCTTTCTTACATTTAAGAGGGAAAAAAAACAATGCCTAAAAATTGGTGATAACTTAGCTTGTCAGTTTTGCTGCACTTAGTGCAGTTGTTTGCGCATGCGTTTGACACTTAAGATTGCATCTGATTGGCTGCGCTGTGTATCAGTTAAGTGACGGGATTGGTGATAGGCTTACGTCTATTTTTTAATGCCATGCGATCTACCCACACTAGTAGATCGCGATCGACTGTATTGAGCACCCCTGCTGTAACTGTTCACAAGAGTAGAATAGAAAGCCCAGTCTTTCTTCCTTGGAGTTGCTGCTGGTTTTGAACTGCTGACCATGTGGGTCACAGCCCAAGTCGAAACCGCTACACCACCAGGGCTTCTTGTGGAGACAGAATTGGCGTCTTTAATTCATTATTGCTTTGGCTATGCCTGGCTATCTTCAGATGTTGGAGTAAACTGATATTGGTGCCTGGAATGTCTTTTCCCAGGATGGGTGAAGAAGTGGTGCTTATGCTTGTAGCTAACGGTGCTAGTGTTGGGTCGAGGAGACTTAAGACTATAGTATTTGGAAGGTACCAGAGAAGCACACACATTTTCTCGTCCTTTGGTGGCTGTTCCAATTAAGCAGATGAATACATCTTAGCATCGTTGGTCGTCAAAGATGAGTTTCTCTTCTTATCTGGTTGTCTCGTAAGAGGATTTGGAAGACTGGTAGGGGTAGGATACATGTATCTGTTGAAACTAACACTTAGTTATAGTTTTGCACTTGAAATAGAATGTTGCTTGGCAGCTCTGCTTTTCCAAATTGAAGGCGATAGAACCTTCCCATGACCATATTTTTGGACGTAAGGCAACACGTCCTACCCCAAGACGAAAGTGGGCAACACATCCTTCCTCCAATCGAATGCTTGGTTCGTTACAGGTTTATATCTCTCCCTGTGTTCCTCGGGCTTTTGTTTCCTTTGAGCTTCTGCGGATGCTCTTCGCATGTCCTCTTTCTCACTTTGTTCTCCTCCCAGCAGCTTCTCATATTGCAACGCTGACTTTCGTTTTCCTAGTAGCTGTATTTCCTTATCGGTATCTTTTATTAGTGTCTGCTGTGTTCTCCTTTCCTGCATTCTTTCTCCAGCTATTGCTGTTATGTTGCATTTAAGAGCAGCGCCATCAATCACTGTGATCATAGTGCCAACCTGGCCGATGAACACATGTGGCATTTATTCATTGAAGGGCAGAGAGATAAATGACTCGGCGAGCCTCTCCCGTCTGGTCTCTTGCTCTCTGATGGTTGGACTGGTGTACGGCTGCCTTAGCTAGTTCTCTGCCTCAGCTGGCAAGACTCACTTCCTGTGAGACATCCCTGAGGAGAAGCCACATGGACCTACCCTGATGCAGCCCTGGGGGCTGGAGAAGCCGTGTGGAGACCCCTGCCAGCGCTGCGATGCTGACACCGCCACTGGATTCAAAGACTTTCGACCCACTGACCTGTGATCCTCCTGCATCTGGCATCATTGCATGTGTTTTGTGAGTTTGAAGAGGACTTTGTAGATTGATGTCAGACACATGGGATAATGTCGGACTTAGGGGCTGGACTGGGTTGGGATGCTTTCTCAATGTACACTTACCCTTTATATAAAACTCATATAAAATATGAGTGTCTATGGATTTTGTTTCTCTAGTCTACCTAGACTAACACATTATGGTACTGGGAGTGGGGTACTGGAGAAACAAATCATAAAGATGGAGAGTGGATGGTTGTTTGACTTCTGCCTCATGGCAGTGTTTCTTCTTTGGCTAGCCAGAAGTCAGATACGTCCAGGCAGTTTACTGGGTTGTTTTCTGGGAAGTTAAAGTTCTGATTATTATGTTTGGTTGCAGTCTTTGGTTTATTCCTGTGTGAAATGGCAAAAATGAATGTTGTTAATGTATATTTTGAGCTCGGGTAGAAATTACCATTTGAATTTCTCAGAAACTATGCTGCTTAAGGAAAATGGATGACAGAAGGTCAAAATGCCTGACAGAAAGTCTGGATCTGGTTTAATGCTCTGAGAGACCTAATCCATATTTTTTGTAATAATTAAATAGTTTAGATAAGGATTTAGACAAGCTAAATAAGGAGTGAACTTGACTCTTTTAAGAACTGAATTTAGTATCTGAATCTACTTTGTTTATACTGATTTATTCTGCTTATTTTTGAATTAATGATTGATAGAAATGTGTATTGGGAAGTATGAAAATAGAGAGCTTGTAAGCCCACTTGCCTCAAGCCATTACTTGGATCTTTAGATAGGTTTAGGATACACCTGGAAGGAAGGCTTCAAAGAGATTAGCCCCACCCAGAGCTTTGGAGGACTCAGGACATTAGAAGGTGAAGACACACCTAGGGGCTGTTGACAGATTGAAGAAAAAAGAGGAACTCTTTGGATTTGAAATTTGAACTCTAGGGGTCTTTGTCAGAAGCTGGAAAAAAATCTGGAATCATGAAGAAAACTCTTCTCTAGGACTGAACATTAAACAGAGCCTGTGGGCAGGCTTAAATGCTTGCTAGGTGACCACCTGGATCTACTTGTTGAATGGAAGTGGGAGAAATGCAGCAATAAAGAGACGGGTTGAGTCTGGCCACTGACACCTGTGGACGTGGTTTACAGGAAAAAGAGGAAATGATGAGAGCAGGGCGACTGATCTAAAGTTCATGACGTAGCATGAGGGGGCTAGGCTTGTTGAGTGTTGGTGATAAGCCCATGATCTAAAGCACTGTTTCTCAACCTGTGGGTCGTAACCTCTTGGGGGTTGAATGACCCTTTCACAGGGGTCGCCTAATTCATAACAGTAGCAGAATTACAGTAATGAAGTAGCAACAAAAATAATTTTATGGTTGGGGGTCACCACAACATAAGGAACTGTATTCAAGGGTCTCTGCATTAGGAAGGTTGAGAACCACTGGAAGGCAAGGCAACCAAGGGGCACCCTGTGGAGGCTGAGTGAGGCAGCCCACATTGAGTTGACCAGAACTCAACCAGATGAAGAGAAGTTATTTGAGCCTGTGAACTGGTGCATATTGCTGCAGACTTTATGGATGGCCTTTCCTGATTTGACTTTGCTTATCGATGGAGACTCACAGGTTCCAACTGGAATAAAGATTCTTCACATCAAAGAATATGACTGTTTCTTCATAGCACTGGGTTGATGTAAGTGGGCAGTATAGAAATTGGATACCCAAAATTAGGGGGAAAAAGGCAAGAAGTGGTTGGCTTACAAACTTTCATAGGTGGGGGAATATAGTCTTAGAATTATAGGATTAAGGTGTAGGATATTTTTGTTTTGTTCACTTATAAAATATTATGTTTAAATGAGGGTGGCACATTTTTTTAATTGCATGCATTTTACTTTTAATCCTATTAGGTACAGATATGATTTTATTACTGTTTGTTTGAAAATTATAAATGGCTAAAAAATTGTGTACAGGTGCCAACTTGGCAAGGGGTGGATTGTGATAGTCAAGGTTTATTGTGCCAACTTAGCCAATGAACACATGTGGAATTTATTGAAGGGCAGAGAGATAAATGACTCGGTGAGCCTCGCCTGTCTGTTCTCTTGCTCTCTGTTGGTTGGGCCAATATGTGATTGCCTTAGCTAATTCTCTGCCTCAGCTGGCAAGACTCACTTCCTGTGAGACATCCCTGAGGAGAAGCCACATGGACCTACCTTGATGTAGCCCTGGGTGCGGGAGAAGCTGTGTGGAGACTCCTACCAGTGCTGAGATGCTTACATTGCCACTGGATTCAAAGACTTTCTACCCACTGGCCTGTGATTGTCCTGCATTTGGTGTCATTGCATGTGTTTTGTGAGTTTGAGGAGCACTTTGTAGATTGGTGTCAGACATATGGGATAATGTCGGACTTAGGGGCTTGGACTGGACTGGGTTGGGATGCTTCTTAATGTACACTTACCCTTTATATAAAAGTCTCTTATATAAAATATGAGTGTCTATGAATTTTGTTTCTCTAGTCTACTCAACTAACACATCACCATTCGCTCTCGCAGCCCTCGCAGCATTGAGCTCAGCCGGCCACCTGCACAGTTCACCGTCTTCTGTGCTGAGGCTGCTTCCGTGGGTGGTGGCTAGACCACAGGATGAAATAAGAGTTGTTTGGAAAAAACTTGTACATGTATGAATTGGAGCCCCAGTAGCAATATTCTTTACTTACCCTCCTCTATTAAGTAAGTTACCTTTAAACAGAAACACATAAAACAAGGTGGATCAGCTGATGAAAATGTTGCAAGGAAGTCCTTGCAGGAACCTAATGTACATTTTTTCCCAATGGTTCTGAACAATGGTTCAGTATTCACTACTTCAGTGTTCACTGAATTTTATAGAACATCATTACCAGGAATAACAAGAGTCAATTGTAGGCTGATGGAAAGTCATAATGCCATCGACTACAAGAATGGAAAGCACAAAATATGCATTCTGTCATGGGAGATACATTATTATCCCCACTTTACTGACAAGAAGCTGAGGCTTCGAGGGGACAAAGGCCACACAGTTATGCCCTTTTATATCTGCTCTTACAACAGAAAATTTCTCAGATCACTTCTGTTTTCCTGCTATAGTTAAAACTTACTAATAAAAGTGTGTAGACTATCCAGAGTACCTCGTGTCTTGTATAGACTCTATTTTGGAAGCTGACCTCAGGAGCCTGTGAAGGGCTCATTTGTTCTCAGCATAGAGGGAAAGTGTGCACGGGGCTATGACATTTAGAGGTCTGGGGTCGAGTCCAAGCTCTGCCCTCAAGTTTGGCTCAACCTTAGCAATTTGTTTAATCTCTCTGGGTCTCAATCAACTGCACATCGAAGAACTTAGTACCTACGCTCATTTCTATTAAGAAGGTCTTTTTAGTAGTGAGGTACTTTCTAGCTTGAAGATGCTTAGATTGGGCTACACAATTCTCCATGGCACTTTCCATCGCTCATCTGTCCATTGTTGTACTGCAGTGGCTCACGTGTTGCTATTATGCTAGAAGCTATACCGCGGGCATTGCAAATCCCAGTAGGGTCATCCGTGGTGGACAGGTTTCAGTGGAGCTTTCAGATGAAAATAAACTGAAAACCAAACTCACTGCCATCGAGTTGATGTTCACTCACAGTGACCCCATAAGACAGGATAGAATTGCCCATGTGAGTTTCTGAGAATATAATGGTAGAGAAGCCTCACCTTTCCCCGAAGAGTTACTGGTGGTTTCGAACGGCTGACCTTGTGGTTAGCAGCCCAATGCATAACCTCTAGATAGTCGAGGAATAATAAAGAAAACCTTACGAATAGCAGCAGAACTTCATCGGACACAGTGTAAGAAGATGAATCCCTCAGGTTAGAAGGCACTCAAAGTACAACCAGGGAAGAGCTGCCTCCTCAGAGTAGAGTAGACCTCAGGCATGTGTGGTAAAGTAAGAAGACTTTCGACAAGACGCACAGTGGCTGCAACAATGGACTCACACACAACACTTGTGAAGATGGTCACGGACCAGGCAGTGCTTTGTTCTGTTGTACGTCGGAGCACTACGACCAGGAACTGACTGGAAGGCATCTATAACAACCACAGCAGCAACCATGGCAACTTTCAGTCCCTCTTCAGAAACCTTACTCTTTATTTAAAAGCTACCTCGCAAGAAATGATAAACTGTCCATCTTTGTCCCTCCATCCTTCCCTGCATCCACTCCTTGTGCCATGGCCTCTCTGCCAGGTTCTGCTCTGGGCCTCTAAGGTACAGAGATGTGCCAGATACACCCTTTAATCTAGGGGTTTACAGTCTATCGGAGGAGACAAGTAGGGATACAGATAAATATAAGAACTTCAATAATTGTCCTAATTATAAGCCTGGCAGTAGGAGTTAGAATGAAGGTATACAGAGACATTGCCCCAGACTTGGAGGAAGCAGATTGCTGAGGTGCCAATCAGAGAGGAGGAGAGGATCAGGCAGAGGCGGGCAGATGATAGGCAGACGGGGGGTTGATGGGGAGACATACAGGAAGAGGTGGCCAGCCAGGGTAGCTGGATCTGAGGCTGGAGGAGGTGCAAGTTCAGGATTTGGATTGGGATCATTTGCATAGGCCTGTAGGCAGATGAGTGAAGCTATGACAACATATGACATTACGATTTTCATTTTGTGTCATCCCTGGGCATTAGGTTAAAACAAAGAGGGCCCTAATTCTCAGCCAGCCTAACTTCACAGGGTGGCCACCCGTACCCACATTCCTCAGGGAGGGTCCTACAGGGGAGTGACCAAAGGTGGGAGCAACAGTGTGCATGTGTGCTCTGAATAGGAACAAATGCGCAGCACCAATTCCATTTTATGGCCTTGTCTGAGCCTGGAACACGCAGAGAGGCCACCAGGTCATCCCCAGTGCAGCAGGGACATAAATCAAGCCCTACTTCCTGAAGCCCCCGACCAGGGAAGGCCGGCTGGCCTGGCTCTGAACTGGGATCAATTACAGGTCATTCCTCTGCCCGCTGGACCTAACTTCCACAGGATCCTGCAGGCCTGGCCCCCGGAGACCCCGCAGAGAAGCAGCTCTGAGCTTGTGTGTGTGACAAGATGCAGACAGTTCTAGCTTGGAAAGAACACTAGAGAAAGAGCCACTCGCCTAAGGGAAGAGTGTTATTACCCTTCGTCATCATGGCAGTGGAACAAAAATATCTACCTTCGTTGAATTCAGCGGGAAAGGTACCAGACCAAGAGACGTCCCTGCATTTTAACCTCGCCATCACCCCTCAGGGAAAACGATGACGACCGGTTGACAGAGGAGGACATTTAGGCCCATGATGTTGAGTGACAGACCCAAGGCCACTTCGAAAGAGAAGAGACCCCCAAATCTCAGGTCGGCCAGCCTTCAGAGGCTCAAATTGGCAAAGAGACAAGGGGCTTTTATGGTTTTTACAAAACTTTATTGTCCTGCAAATAAATAGTATCAAAACATGTCCTCCAGGTTATGTCCTATGAGGTCGTCACTGTCAAATACAATATTTTTCTTTCACTTGCTTCTACTCATGTCTTCATCACCAGGTCATTGTTTTCCCTCCCGGAAATGCCGCATGCAACAAGGATTGAAGAATTATGAGGAATTCTTAAACGCCACAGAGTAAAGGACTTGACTATCCGGCCACAGCTACACATACAATGTTGAGTTCCACTGGCAGTTGTAGTCCTAGTGGGGTTTCCACGGCCATTCTTCTTGATATTTAGTTGACAGCCTTTATAGATCATCAAACTTAGATGCATCTTGGGGTGCCACGGTCCGACCGTGGGCCCCGTGCCTCTGCCACCGCCACCTGGCTGAGGCTGGATGTTGCGCCCTCCTCGATCCTCCACCACGGGGCAAAGCGAGACAGCTGATTTTCAGAAGTAGATCGCCAGACTTTTCATCCTCCTCTTAGTCTGGAAGTTCTGCTGAAACCTGTCTATCACGCGTGACCTTGTTGGCATTTGAAATACCGGTGACCTAGTTTCCAGCATCCCCTCAACATGATACCACGGTATGACAAGCTGTCGGGCAGGGGGTGGAAAGTCCACAGACATGATCAATAAGTGGCACCGTCTTCACCATCATCATCATCACCACCACCACCATCTGCATCTTGCCTCTTAACTCTGTTCATCACACTTCCCCCCAAGAAGGTGGAAGGGTGTGTGAAAGATCTTTATGCCAGAGAGAGAGGGGCACTAAGAGGGCTTTTTTGATCAGCCTGGAAGTGAAGGGATGGGAGAGTGACTGAAAACTAGACGGGGGCTAGATGATGCAGGCTTGCCTTAGAAAACACAGAAAGGCTTGATTCCAAAACCAGTAGGAGAATTCTAAGCAGGTCGAGGAGTGCTATGGTTGATTTTGTTCCTCGGATGTTTTAAGCAGCCTTACCATGAGGTTGGCAGTTTGTAACTTCCAGCCGCTCTCTGGGAGAGAGATGGTGCGTCCTCTCCCTCCTGAGTTACAGTCTTGAGAATTCACGGGGGCAGTTCTACCCTGTTCTAGACGGTTGCTGTCAGTCGGCAGCAACTTGGTGACAGTGAGGGTTTTGGGTTGTTTTTAAAAAATTTCTCCTGATAATCCCTTGGTTAAAGTGCTTGACTGGTGACCACAAGGTCAGTGGATCAAACCCACCAGCCACTCTGCAAGAGAAAGAGATGGCAGTGTGCTTCTGTAAGGATTCACAGTCTTGGAAACCTTTGTCCGACAGGGTAGCTGTAAGTTGGAATTGGTGGCACTGTGTTTGTTTTGTTTGCTTTTTTAACCTCAGTCCAAAGGAAAAAGACAGTGTTAAAAATACTTTTATTGAATGGATTTTCCCAAGGTGACTACTGTAACCAGACTGGCTTAGAAGAGTCAAGGAAGCACTCTTGTTAGCTGTGCAGTAGTTCCATGTTGGGCTGTTAAACTGCAAAGTCAGCAGTTTGAAACCACCAGACACTCTTCAGGAGAATCAAGGGCTTTCTGCGTCTGTGTAAAGCGTTCTAGCCCTGGAAACTCACAGCGGGCAGTTCAACCCTGCCCTGTAGGTTACTGTGAGTCAGAATCGACTCAGGTAGTGAGTTTTTGGTTTGCTTATTTTAGAGAAAACTGAAGGCAGAGACTGAACCAGAGAAACAATCCTGGATTCAAGATGGCGGTGGGACCTGAGCAGACAGGACACACGGATTATCACTGATGCTGTCTGCCTGCACTTCACACACCTGTTTTCCTACTTGCTGACCTCATCTTTGGGTGCGTGTGTAAATCATGTTTATGTAGTTGTTGGTGTGCATGCACACGTGTGTTTATAAATACATGTTTATGTAGTTGCTAGGTGCCCCGTGTCCATGTGAACGCAGAGCTACCCTACAGATAACAGAATGAAACCCTGCTTGGTCCCCCGCCATGCTCACGATTTTGTGTTTGAGCCCGTTGTTGCAGCCATGGTGTTATTCTGTATTATTGTGCATTTTTTCTTTTCCAATGACCCACCTGAGGGGCTCGTCTTCTTGCACCATGTCGGACCATGTTCCGCTGCTGGCCAGCATGCTCTCAGTGGCTCACCCCTAGAAGCAGGCTTCCCCTCCTCCTCCAGCCCTGCTGCAGCCTGTTCACCGTGGGTGCTCAGGTGCCATCTGAAATGCCTGTGGCAGAGCTTCCAGCAGCATACCAACGTGCATGCCATCACCAGGTGACTGCTGGGGTAAATACATAGGGAACAAAATTTTGCCGCTTCAACAATCTTCACATGGAAAGTCAGTGACATTAAACATGCTCATCAGGTCATCTAACTGTCATTAAACATTCTAATTTTTTCCTTCACCATTTATAGATGCCAAGTGTCTCCTAAGTACTGGGTCTTCTCACTGGGTCTCTCCCCAGTCCAAACTCCGCCTGCTCCCACCCACCTGTCCATCTCTAGTAATAATCACTAATAAACTTTGATCTCTGTGCACTTGACTGCCCATCTTCACTGGTCCTTACCTTCAGTCTCTAGTACTTTGGCTGGCATGTGGTCTATCGCAGCCCCACAGGCACCCTCCCTGTACATTGTGAATGTTCAGTCTCCGGTCCTTTGGAAAGTGGCTCATCATTTCTTAGTTCAAAAGCCAAGAGAGAGAATCTGATTGATGAACCCAAGCTGACCTGAATAAAAGATCTTGAGTGAGGGAGGCATGCATAGCCGGATAAAGTCAGGATTCTGTTAACATTTTAAAAGGAGAATGGGTAGTGACTGACAAGGCAATCAACAGTCAACATTATAAAAAATATTATTTTAGAAGCAACAAAGCCCACATGGAAGAAGCACACCAGCCTGTGCGATCATGAGATGTCGAAGGGATCAGGTATCAGGCATCAAAGAACAAAAAAATCATTTCATTGTGTGCTCACCTTCCCAATACAATTGCCAAAGACAAAATGGGTATATAAGAAAATGTGGTGAAGAAAGCTGATGGTGCCCAGATATCAAAAGATACAGTGTCTGGGGTCTTAAAGGCTTGAAGGTAAACAAGTGGCCATCTAGCAACAAAGCCCACATGGAAGAAGCACACCAGTCTGTGTGATCACGAGGTGTCGAAGGGATCAGGGATCAGAATCAAAGAACAAAAAAATCAAATCATTGTGAATGAGGGGAAGTACAGATTGGGGACCCAAAACCCCTCTGTAGGCAACTGGACATCCCCTTACAGAAGGGTCGCTGGGAGGAGACGAGCCAGTCAGGGTGCAGTGTAACAATGATGAAACATACAACTTTCCTCTAGTTCTTGAATGCTTTTCCCAACCCCTCCGCCCCCCACCCAACTATCATGATCCCAATTCTACAAATGTAGCTAGAGCAGAGGATGTACACTGGTACAGATAGGAACTGGAAACACAGGGCATCCAGGACAGACGATCCCTTCAGGACCAGTGGTGAGAGTGGCAATACCAGGAGGGTGGAGGGAGGGTGGGGTGGAAAGGGGGAACAAGGATCTACATGTGACCTCCTCCCTGGGGGACGGACAACAGAAAAGTGGGTGAATAGAGATATTGGATGGTGTAAGGCATGACAAAATAATAATAATTTATTAATTATCAAGGGTTCATGAGGGAAGGGGGAGCGGGAAGGGAGGGGCAAAATGAGGAGCTGGTACCAAGGGCTCAAGTCGAAAGCAAATGTTTTGAGAATGATGATGGCAACAAATGTACAAACATGCTTGACACAATGGATATATGTATGGATTGTATGAGCCCCCAATAAAATGATAAAAACACAAAACAAAACAAACCACCCGCCCCCCCAAAGAAGAAAAAGTAAAATATAAATAAAAAATTAAAGTAATTATTTTGAGAAATAATTTTTAAATGCAGGGTACTGTAAGGGAGGGCCTACAATTGATTGGGGGTGGGTGGACACTAGGTGCTAAAAGGTCTGCAGATTGCTGCTCGTGACCAGTGAATATTAGAAAACTGGCTAGATGGCTATGAAGGAAAAGTCCCAAGATACAATCGCTTCAGTGGGATCTGAGTTTATTCTCTCACACGGACAGACCAAAGATGAACAGCCCAGGCCTCACAGGGCTGGCTCTGCCTCAAGTGTCACCTGGGATGATGTTATTTTTAAAAACAGTTTCATTGGCATATAATCAGCACATCATACAATCCAATATTTCAATCATATTGAGACGAGCTATACAATCATTACCACCATCCATTTCATAACACTTTCCCCCTCTCTCGTACTCAGTGTTATTAGCTCCCCATTTCCCGCAACCTCCCTGCCGTAGCACCAAGAAACCATTAACACAGTTCCTGTCGCTATCGATTCACCTATCCTGGGTTTCATGTACAGAAAAACATACTACAGCAACAGCAACTATAATCAAACTGAAAATAAAGGAAAACAAGGAAAACCCTCTGATGAAAAGAAAGGAGAAAATCTTAGAAAGTAGAACAGATTTTAAATGGGTCAGAGGAGTGACCAAATGCTAATGTGTTGGGATTTAACCTAACCACGTGTGCGGTGATCCACTGTCCAGTGCACTCCGCGGCGTAGCAAGGCTACCCACAGCCCTGGTTTATGGTTGGAGGGCTTCAGCCATGCACATTTCACTCTTTAACCACAAAACGAAACGTTTAAATGGGCCTAAGGGAGGTCAAATGATAAGATATTGCTTGTCAACCTAGCCTTATCTGCATCATCGGCTTCTCGGGGCTCTCTGTCTGAGAACAAGGCTGTTCACACCCTCGACTTCGGTCAGAGGGGAGTCGCCGAGACTTTAACGACCACTGGACTCTGCAAATGGATGTTGGGTTTCCACTGCCACCCACATCCTTCTGCGAATCAGGTGTTCCCAATTGAATCTGATACATTCCCTCCCTCATCTTTTGATGATGATATTTACAGTCCTTAGATCACACAGGCTGGAATGCTTTTTCCATGTGGACGTCCATGTTAACGCCTCACTTAGATGGCTGCTGGTTTGAAGGCAAGCCTTTAAGACCACAGACACTATTTTTTCTGATAGCTGGGCACCATCTGCTTTCTTCACTACACTTTGTTATAGCACCCATACCTTTAGTGATCTCTTCATGAAGACGAGCATAAAGCAGGGCCGTGTCATAAGAACTCATTGCTCTTAGATTGGGACTTGCACCAAGTGCAGATGCTGCTAGTTTCAATGTGAGACGGCTATCCCCTGCACATCTCCAGGATTATAGCTCCCTGTCTCCTGGATTTAGGAGGTTCTCATTGCAGGGACCCTGGGCCCAAGGGACATACTCCACCCCTGGCTTGCAGTTCTTGGTAGTACTGAGTTGCCTCAATCTCTGATTGCTTTAATGTCTACAAGAGAGCGACTCACACAATCCTGGGGTTTGTGTAGTGCCTCACAGACATCACAGAGGTTAGGATTTACAACAAATAATACGATGACATCAAATCACACAATGGAGGGTAATTACTTAATACTGAGAATCGTGGCCTAAAGACGTTGACACGTATTTTGAGGAGATACACTCAATCCATGACAGATACTGAGGGGCAAAGCAACCTTTGATGGCTCCTGCTGATGGGTGGGGTAGTACTGAGTTAGTCAAATGCGGGCCCAAATGCTAAGGAAACCTTTTTTTGGACTAAAGGCTGAAAGGGCCTGTAGATATCCAGCTTATCCTTTACCACAAAGAGAAGGAGGAGCCATGTTCTCCTGTCCTGCCATCATCCAGGATGCCCAGGGAGCTGCTGACCTGAGGGGCCACGGGAAGGACCCAGGCACCAGCTCGAGCAGAGAAATGGTAGCTGTGTGTGGCAGGCCCAGCAATCGAGCAGAACAGTGGCATTGCTCAGGCTGCCGGGCAGCATGGCACCAGGAATCTGCAGAGGGCAGTTTTGCCTGCCAGGAGTGGCTGTGTCACGTCAGGCTCAGAGTGATGGGTAAGCGCCGCAGAGGAGGTGGGAGATCCTGGAAACAAAGCAGCGGGGCTGCCGTGGGAATGGATCGTCCTTGAGCATCAGGCCCTCAACGCAAACTCACTGCCACTGAGTTGATGTTGACTCATAGCGACCCTCTAGGACAGGGTCCAACTGCCCCAGTGACTCTCCGAGACTGTAACTCGTTATGGGAGCAGAAAGCCTCATCTTTCTCCCGAGGAGTGGCTGGGGGCTTTGAACTGCTGATCTTGCAGGGAGCAGCCCAACGCATAACCACTACACTACCAGGGCTCCTGAAGCATGCCCTGTGGACCAATAAAATCTAGTGGGGATACTTTACATGGGGCAAGAAGCCATTTGATTGCTCAAAATCCCTTGAACAAATGCACTCAGATCATTCCAATTACTTCTCCCCTCTCCCCTCCACCTGAATTTCAGGGTTATCTTTTCCATCACCCCAAATAAGAAATATCTACTACCTGCAGAGTGACTTCCCCTCCTGCCCCCAACCCCCACCTTGTCTCCCCTCCCCACCTCCGTGACCACCAAGGCATGCTGCTCTCTGTATATTTATAATCTATCCCTGTCTCTTTAAAAAACATCATTTTATTGGGCGCTCATAATATTCCTGTCTTTGTATAAGACAGAGCATACAATGTCTGTCCTTTCGTGATTGACTGGTTTTACTCGGCACGATATCCTCCAGGATCATCCACTTTGCAAGCTGCTTTGCGAACTCCTCATTCTTGATGGCTGCACCGGATGATGCTGTGTGTGTGTGCGCGTGGACCATATTTTGTTTACCTGTCCATCTGCCGACATTTGGGTTGTTTAATCTTTTTGCTATTGTGAACAGTGCTACCACGAATACATGTGTGCATATACCTGGTTTACATCTCTTCTATTAGATCTGCAGGCTACAGGGAAGTTTTGAGTCCTGCCTTGTGAAAAAAATAAAAAACAAACAAACACAAAAACTGTGTGAACACAGCCCTTGAACAGAGCGGGGAAGAGGTACCCGGGAATCAAGGTTCTTGGAGTCCAGGGAAGAAAAGCTAGTTCAGCCTGGAGAAACAGTAAGAGAAAAGGCACGGGAAGTTAGGGTGGGGTGGAAACAAGGGATGCACTTGAGAGTCTGATGGCAAATGGGGCTCCGGGCTCAGAATATGACCATGCGCCCCAGGCAGTGCTACTGACTGCTGGAAGGGGTCAGAGCCTGACCTGAGATGCACCCTCTTTGGGAAGTTTTACATTGAAGTCACTAGACAAGTAGTCTGGGACATTTATGGACTAATGTCCAGGTCAGTAGATGGCTTTCTAGTGCACAGGGTACTTACACCGTTTCCTGATGTGCCAGTTCTCTGTTGCTGCACAACGCGCCAGCTCCAAACAGCATTCGTTTTGCTCACAGGTCTGCCATGAGGGCAGGACTTGGCAGGACTCTGCTCCACTTGGCACCGGCTGGGGCAGCTGGAAGCATCTGAAGGCTCATTCACTCACATGTCTGGCAGTCGATGCCACCTGTTGGCTGAGACATTAACGGAGTTTGTGGTGAGGAGCACCTCCAGGTGCTCTCTCTCCTTGTGTCCTGCCCTTTTGGTCACAGTGTGATGGCTGCGTTGCCACGGTGCCCATCCCCAGCAGGAGAGCCAGGCGGAAGATTTTCTCATTTAGCCTTGGAAGTCACACTGAGTCACTTCTGCCACATTCTACTCCTTAGTTCCGAGTCACTGAGACTTGTCTATATTCAAAGGGTGAGGGATTAGACGTCATCTTTTGTTAGGAGGAGTGTCAAACACAAGTGGCCATGTTTTAAAACCATAGCATGCTGGAAAGCAGGTCTTGTTAGCGCCACGGTTCATCAAAACTGGTGGGTGACTGGCCAAGGTGACACAGATACGCAAAGACAGAGCCAGCATACCAGCATACCAACATGCACAGGTGCATGCACACACACGTGTCTCCCACACGCAATACCATTTGAAGTTTCCATTTGGACATACAAAAAGTCACGTCAAACTCAACACTTTAAGAGTCCAACTCCTAAGTTTTCCTCCTAACGTGTCTTCTCCCATAGGCTTGGGATCGCCCTATACTTCTTTTCCCCACATCAAATCCATGAGCCAGTGGTAGCACCCACAGAGCACATCCAGAATCTACCGGGGACGCTCTTCTTAGCTACCTCTGTGGCCCAATATTATCTGGCACCTGAATTATTGCCGCAACTCCTCACCTGTCTCCTCACCTGCTCACCACTCCACAGGGCCCTGGTGGCACAGTGGGCTGGTTGTATTTAGACTGCAAATCTCAAGGTCAGCGGTTGGAATCTACTGGCTGGTCCAAGGAGAAAGATGAGGCTGTCTGCTTCCATGAAGCTCTGTAGCCTCAAAAAACCCCAAAGCACAGCTCCACACTGTCTTACCGGGTGACCCGGAGTGGTAGGCTGGGTTTGAGTTTGGATCCTCAGTCATTCTGCTCTCATCACCACAGACCCACGAGTCCTTTCAATATACAAATCAGACCGTGTCGCTCCCTGTTCAAAACCCTCTCATGAGGCCCATGTCACTGAGAGTAAAGCCAAAGTCCTCATGAGTCCGCAAGGCTGTCCCTGAGCTGCCTGTTGCCCCACAGACCTCTCTGACCTCACCTCCTACTTGTTTACTGGCATGTTCCATGTCAAGCACCCTGATCTCCCGGCTTGTCTTCCAGCAGGCCAGGCACACCCCCACCTCACGGCCTTTGCACTCACTGCTCCCTCGGCTCTGAGAGATGTCCCCCACAACTGTCTTACTTTCTTCAGGCTCCTGCTCAGAAGTCACCTGATCAGAGAACCCTTCCTTGGCCCCACTGTTTAATATTGTAACTGCCACCCCACCCCGCAACCCCTTCATGGATTTATTCAATTTTTTAAACCATAGAAGCCATATTATCTTACACACTATATATTTATTTGTTAAAATGATCTGCTTTCTTCCGTTAGAAGTCAGCTCCACCAGCTGCCCGTTAGTTGGTCACACTGTGGTGTCGTGAGTGTTGCTACGATGTTGGAAGTTGTGCTGTTGGTCTGTCAGACACCAGTAGCTTCTCCACGGTGGTCAAGCTTCAGGAGAGCTTCCAGACCAAGACAGACGAGTGAGGAAGACCTGGCAATCTACTTCCCCAAAGTACTCCCAAAATCCCATGGGTGGACACAATAGACGTTGTCTGATAGAGGGCGAGAGGTGAGCCCCCTTGGTTGAAAGGTGCAATACCACGGCTGCGACAATGGGCTCGTAATTGCCAGTGATCATGAAGCTGGTTCGAGATCAGGCAACGCTTCATTGAGTTGCACTTGGGGTTGCCATGAGTTAGAGCCAACTCCACAGCAACTGACAACCCCACAAGTTCAGGGATTTTAGGTTGTGTCCACTGCTAATTCTTTACGACCTAGCACTGTGCTGGGATGTAACAGGCAATCCTTTGGTGAATACATGAAAACAGCCATTGTGCTTCTGTCAACTTCTCCCTGTTTCTGGAAAACACATTTTTTTCCTCCTTATATTTTAAAAGCTTATATTTTTTACACTTCTAAAAGCTACAGTTTGTGGGTTTTGTTGCTCTGGCAAGATAATTTTTATGACTTTAACATGCTTCTCTTTAATCCCAAGAAATAATTTGATCTTAAATTCTGTTTGTATATTATTATTATTATCATCAAATTATGGTATTTTTTCCCCAAAATAATTTTATTAGGACAGAATCTAGACATCATAACATTCAATAGTTGAGTAATTTCAAGACTGTAGGGTTGTACAATTACTACCACAATCAGCTTCAAAACATTTTCTTTCTTCTGGTTCTCCTTCATATCAGTTTCCCATCACTCCCCCACCTCCCCCGCTGTGCCCCTAGGAACCTTTCATTTAGTTTTTGCTTCTGTAGATTCGCCCATTCTGGATTGCATATACCCCAAAGTATAGAAAAATGCAAACCAGAGAATCAAGAAGGCTACCAACAATAACAAAACACAACAGAGATGAACCCCAGTCTGAAAAAAATCCCAGAAAAATATTAAAAACAGATTAAACTCCAAATATGTCAAAAGTGAGATCAAATGATAAGGTTTTAACCATTTAAGTCAGATTTTTTTCATTTTAATTGACTGTAACCGTTCACTCTCTGTCTGATAACCAGTCATTCCCATCCCTCAATTCTGGTCAGAGGAAAATCACTGGTGACTTATTACACGTGTAGATCCGGCAAAGAAAGGTATTTTGGGTTTCCACTGCCATCACATCCTCCTGCAAACCAGAAGTTCACAGTTTAAGCTCTAATAACATTCGCTCCTTCAGATTTGTATTCTGTTACGGTATTTACAATCCTTGGATTGTGCACGTTGGTGTGTTTCTTCCATGTGGGTTTAGTTGACATCTTACTTAGCTGATTGCTTATTTGAAAACAAGCCTTTAAGATCCCAGATGCTATTCTTTCTGATAGCCAGGCACCAGCTAGTTTCTTCACCACATTTGGCAGTAGCACCTGTATCTTCCATGTTTCCTTCATGAGGGTGCATATTGAGCAGGGCCATGTAGTAAGAACTAATTGTTTTTAGATTGGAGCTAGGATTAAGTGTGGGCTCCAAATCCATTCCTATATCTATGGTTTCTGTATGCTTCTGGTTCACCATTGAGACATCTTTGTTATTTTATGGTACAGAATCTTACTGATCATCTTTCTGGAGCATAAGGCCCTTTGGAGTAGGTTGTGGGCCTGGGTCTGCAGAGGCTCTACAGAAACTTGGACCAATGTGCCCTATCAGGAGCATCGTACCAGTCATACTCTCCCCCTGGGCTTGTAAAAGTATTGTTAATCCCCCCTTACAGAAGGGTCACGGGGAGGAGACGAGCTAGTTTGGGTGCAGGGTAGCAATGATGAAACATACAACTTTCTTCTAGTTCTTAAATGCTTCCTTCCCCCACTATCAAGATCCCAATTCTACTTTACAAATCTGGCTAGATCAGAGGATGGACACTGGTACAGATAGGAACTGGAAACACAGGGAATCCAGGACAGATGATCCCTTCAGGAACAGTGGTGAGAGTGGGGATACAGGGAGGGTGGAGGGAAGGTGGGGTAGAGAGGGGGAACCAATTACAGGGATCTAAATTTAACCTCCTCCCTGGGGGATGGACAACAGTAAAGGGGGTGAAGGGAGGCGCTGGACAGTGTAAGATATGACAAAATAACAATAATTTATAAATTATCAAGGGTTCATGGGGTGGGAGTGCAGGAAGGGAGGGGAGAAATGAGGAGCTGATATCAGGGGCTCAAGTTGAAAGCAAATGTTTTGAGAATGATGAGGGCAATGAATATACAAATGTGCTTGACACAATGGATGTATGTATGGATTGTGATTTATTCATTTTTCTACCCACAGAAATTCACTTGTCTTCTCCAGGACATGTATGCAACCCTGCCCCTCTCTGGACTTGATTTTCCCAGCAGTATCGCTTATCACTCTGGTCAGAGTGCCTGCTGGTTTGGGGTGGGGGGCTCATCACATTTTTGCATAGCACCAGTAAATGGTCCTCTCCCTTCTCTTCTCAACTGCCAGCTTGTTCTACCGCGGTGGCTTATGTGTTGCTGTGATGCTGGAAGCGATGCCACTGCTCTTTCAAATAGCAGCTGGGTCACCCTTGGTGAGCAGGTGTCAGTGGAGTTTCGAGATTAAGACCAGGCTAGGAAGAAAGAATATGCAGTCCACTTCTGAAGGGTTGATCATCAAAAACCTTAGGAATAGCCAGGAAAGACTGTCAGACATGGTGACAGAAGATGCACCTCTCAGGTTGTAAGGCCCTCAAAACTTAACTGGAATGAAATGCCATCTCAAAATAGAGGGAATCACCCTCAATGATGTGGATGGAGCAAATCTTTTAAGACCTTTATTCGATGATGGGGTATGACTCAAAATGGGATGAAATAGATGGAACCATCCATAGTCAGAACATGGCATGTGTGAAGTATGAATATGGGAAGACTGGAAATAATCGGAAATGAAATGGAATGTATGAAGAGTATATCCTAGCATTAGTGAGCTGCCAGGGATTGGCATAGGCCGTTTTGAATCAGACAATCATATAATTTACTGTGCCAAGAGCGACAAACCCAAGAGGGCTAGCAATGCATTTATAATCAGAAAGAATATGTCAAGATGTATCTTGAAGCACAATGTTTTTCTAGGATAGCACAAGAAAGACCAATTAATATGATTTTCACTCAAATTTTGCACATACACTAAATCTAGTGATGATGAAATTGAGGAATTCTACCAAGTCCTTCAGTCTGAAATTTATCAAACATTTAATCACGATGCATTCATAATTACTGGTGAGTAGAACATGAAATTTGGGAACTAAGAGGCAGGATTAGTAGTTGGAAAATATGGAGATCACATGACAGAATTTTGCAAGACCAATGAATTCTTCATTGAAAATACCTTTTATTTCAACAACAGTAATGGTTAATATGCATGTCTATCTTGCCAAATAAAATGCACAGGAATCAAATTGACTACATATATGGGAAGAGACCCTGGAGAAGTTCATTGTCGTTAGTCAAAACAAGGCCGGGGATGACTGTGGAAGAGACTCATCAGTTACTCATTTTCAAGTTAAAGTTGAAGCTGATGAAAGTTGAAAGTCCACAAGAGCCAAAGTAAAACCTTGAATAAATCCCACCTGAATTTAGAGAACAGATTGGATACACGGAACATTAATGACCAAAGACCAAAGTGTTGGATGGCATCAAGAAAATCACACATGAAGAAAGCAAAAGGTCATTAAAAAGACACGAAAGAAGTGAAAAACCAAAATGGATGTCAGAAGAAACTCTGAAACTTGCTCTTCAACGTAAAAACAAAGCAAAACAAAACCCATAACCATCGAGTCAGTTCCAACTCAAAGTGACTCTATGTAGTGTTTCTGAAGTGGTAAATACATATCTCTATATAAAATATATATTATATATTCTTACTTTATTTTAAGATCATTTTATTGGGGGCTCTTACAACTCTTGTTACAATCCATACATCAATTGTATCCGACATATTAGTACATATATTCCATCATTCTTCTCTATACATTTACTTTCCATTGAGCCCATGAAATCAGCTCCTCTTTTTTTCCCTGCCTGCCCCCCCAACCCTCATGGCCCCTTGGTAGATTGTTAATTATTTTCAAATCTCACACCAACCGCTGTCTATCCTTCCCTCTGGTTTCTGTTGTTCTTCCCCCTGGATGGGTGTGTGGTATGTGCCATTCATTGCCACCAGTGCTCTTCTCCTTCCCTACCTCTTTCCCCCTTCCCCCTACCCTTTTGGTATCTTTACTCCCACTCCTGTTCCTGGGTTCCATGTGCTGTGAGTTTTATCTCTTGCCTATACCTATGTACATGCTCCCGTCCAGTCCAGGGTGGATGCGGCACTGGGGTCATGATAGTGGGGGGTGAGGAGGCCTCCAGGGATCAGAGGTATATTGTGTGATCCATCGGTGCTCTACTGCACCCTGAGTGGGATGTTCCATTGTACACAGATGGGGTTTGGGTCTCTGCTCCAACCCCCCTCCATTCTCACCAATGCAGTTTTGTTTGTTTGTTTACTGCTTATTATGAATATTCTGATGCAAGTTGCCTGGTCTGGATGATACTTCATGATCGCATGGGCTGTTGTTTTCATGTGGTCTTGTTGGTTCACTGTTGCATGGCTGCTTGTTTAACTTCAAGTCTTTAAGACCCCAGACACTATATCTTTTAATAGTCGGGCACCATCCTCTGTCTTCAACACATCAGCTTATGCACCCATTTTGTCTCCAGCGATCATGTAGGGGCCGGGGGTAAGCATCACTGAATGCCAATTTGTTAGAACAAGGTATTTTTGTTTTGAGGGAAGGTATGAGCCAAGGCCCATCTGCAGCCTCAGTGTATTGCCTTATAATATATGTACACAAGCCAATACCACTGTTGTTATTGATTAATGTATTTACATAAGTGCACACCTCTGTTAATATCCCTATCTACGCCTTTGCTTCCTAGAGCTTGCCTCTGTTTCCTTTTGCCTCCTCCTGCCCCACCATCACTTTCCCTCTTCTTCCACCTCTTAGTGCTTCTTCTCTACTAGCTTGGTGTTGCTCTAATACTCACAGGATCTCTACCCTCTCCTAGATGTTGGTTTTGATTCCCTAGTTATTCCCTTGTCCATGACACCATCTGGTCACCACACCCTTCTCCCCACCTCCTTCTTCCCCCTATACCTTCCGGGGTCATTGACCCCATTGAGGCTATAAGTATTTATGAGAGCAGAAAGTCTCATCTTTCTCCCATAGAGAAGCAGGTGGGTTTGAACAGCCAATCTTGTAGTTATCAGTCTAATACTTACCTGATAGTACCACCACAACTCTTCTACAGAACTAAGGTGAATGGAAGAAATGACAAAGTAATGATGGAGAAATGATGAAGCTCAGAAAGACAAAGGATTATAATGAAAGTGCAAAGACCTAGAGTTAGAACGCCAAAAGAGAACACATTCAATACTGCGTAAGCTGAAAAAAATTGAAGGAAAAGTTCAAGCTTAGCATCACAATATGGATCGATTCAATGAGCAAAATACATGTCAGAAGGAACAAAAGAAGGTGAAGTGAATCCATACTTGCTGTATGAAAAAGACCATGGAGCCCTGGTGATGACATGGGTTATGTATTGGGCTGCAAACCACAAGGTCAGCAGTTTGAAACCACCAGCTGCTCCATGAGAGAAAGATGAGACTCTCTACTCTTGTAAAGAGTTAGTCTTGGAAACCTATATGGACAATTCTACCCTGTCCTATAGGGTCTGTATACATCAGAAGTGATTCTATGGCAGTTAGTACCAAAGAGAGGGGAGCCCAGATGACATAGTGGGTATGTGTTGGGGTGTTAACTGCAAGGCCAGCAGTTTGAAATGACCAGTGGCTCCACAGGAGAAATGAAGAGTTCTACTCTAGTAAAGAGCTATAGTCTTGGAAACCTGCAAGGGCAGTTCTACCCTGTCTTATAGAGTCACTGCAAGTTGGAATCAACTCAATGTTAGTGAGTTTGGGTGTTTATTTGTTTGTTTGTTTTGGGTACACTTCCCTTGCCACCACCCCCCAAATGGTTGACATGTAATCATTTCAAGAGGTAGCATATGATCAGGAATGAATCATGGAAGAATTCCAAACTGTATTCTAGGCTTTGATGAAAACAAGGCCCTAGGAATTGCAAAAACCCATTGACGTACTTCAGCAAACTGATGCAGTACTGGAAACCCTCACTAATCTATGCCATTTTGGAAAATAGTTACCTGTCCAATGAACTGGAAAAGATCATTGCAAAGAAAGGTAACCCAACAGAATGTGGATTATCAAGCTATATTATTAATATCACATGCATGTAAAATTTGCTGAAAATAATTTTTAAATGGTGGCAGTAGTTGTCCATTGACGGAGTTGTTAAAAATTCAAGTCAGATTCAAAAGAGGGTGTGGAATGATAAATATTCCTGACATCAGCTAGATCTTGGCTGAAAGCAGAGAGTATCATAAAGATGTTTACTTGTGTTTTATTTATTAGGCAAAGGCATTCAAATGTGTGGATTACAACGAACTCTTTGGATAATATTGAAAAGAATGGGAATTCTTAAACACTTCATTTTGCTCACCGAGAACCTGTACATAGACCGAGAGGCAGTTGTTTGAGCAGAACAAGGTCATAGTGCTTGGTTTAAAGTGGGGAAAGGGATTCATTCTTTCATCACATTTATTCCATGTGTATGTGAACCAATCAATCATCTGAGAAGTTGGACTATGTGAAGAAGATGTGGGATCAGGACTGGAGGAAGGCTCAAAGGCACATGAGATGCGAATGACACAACTGTGCTTGCTGAAAGCCGAAAGGACTAGAGGTACTTGCAAATGAAGATCAAAGACCACAGCCTTCAGCGTGGATTACAATTCATTGTAAAGAAATCCCAAATCCCCACAACTAGACCAACAGCCAGCACCGAGATAAGTGGATAAAGGATTGATGTTACCAAAGATTTCATTTTACTTGGATTCATAGTCAGTGCTCATGGGAACATCATGGGAACAGCAGTCAGGAAATCAGAGAACCCTGGGAAAACCTGTACAAGATCTCTTAAATCATTAAAGAGCAGAGATGTCACATTGAGGACTAAGGTGCATCTGCCCCAAGATGTGGTGTTTTAAATCGCCTCATATGCATGTGAAAATTGAACAACGGATAAGGAAGAATGGAGAAGAACCAGCGCATTTCAATTACGGTGCTACCTCGAAAAACATGGAAGGTGCCTCAGAGTGCCTTAAGAACCAACCAATCTGTCTTGGAGGAGCCAGAACCAATCTGTCTTCCAAGGAGCCAGAATGTGCCTTAGAAGTAAGGGTGGTGAGATTTCATTTTATCAGGAAGACCATCTGTCCCGTCCTGCGGGACATCAACAACGTGGATACCTGAAAGAGGGACTGGGAATGAAGATGGGCAAGGGCGCGAGAAATGGAGGCAAGACAGGAATCTGATCAAGCCTTATTTATTGAGTTGAGAGCAGAGGTTTAAATAGCCAGCGAAGGGCGGGCACCATTATGTCACATGTAAAATAAGGTACAGCTGAGGTAGCCAATAGTCGTGCATCTCCAAATAAGGAAGAAATGGCGGGCAACTGATCAAACCGGTAAGTATGCTAATGAAGCATACCTGGCGCCTGGGGGGAGATGCCACCAGTCATGTATTGACCAATGAACATAGCAGCTGCTAGTGAAAGAGCACCAATCCTAGCAAGGGTCAAGGCAGCCGCCCTCTGGCGGGTGAAACAAAGGCAGTAAAACTACCAGGCACAGTTTGTATGGCAGGAAACTGAGAGTAAATTCATAAAGGTCGTACATGGCTTAAATCCAGGGTAGGGGGACACACAGTTCCCTACAACCATCTCCAGAGAGGACCCTGGGCTGGGTAAACTGGCAGGTCAGCAGGACGGGATTGACATGGCGGTTACAAGACTCTTCTCAGACATGACCACAACTGAGTGGGGGACAGAGAGGGAGAGTATTCGATGTCATCATAGATCAGCACACTAAATGTAGGCTTCATTCTAAATAGGACAGATTTAAATAGGATAATAACGCAATCTGGGCTTACCTGGACAGACTCATTCTGAATTCTCTATGGAGTGTGGACTGCTGGGATCTGCATGCAGGTGGATGGACAAGTCAGGAGGCCATTACAGCCATGGGGACAAGAGATGACGGGGACCCGCACTCAAAGTTGAATGTT
Organism: Tenrec ecaudatus; assembly: GCF_050624435.1. NCBI lineage: Eukaryota > Metazoa > Chordata > Mammalia > Afrosoricida > Tenrecidae > Tenrec > Tenrec ecaudatus. Next base: position 56,887,578 of record NC_134530.1, read on the forward strand.
GGCGGTGCAGAGAAGTGGGACAATTAGGGGGGGTTGATTCTGATTTAGAGTCCATGGGAGCAGCTGCTGGGAGGAGGTGTGAGGGAAAGGGATGAGAAATCGAGACTTACTTCTGTGTTTGTAGATGGAGGTACTGGGTGTTGAAATGAAGCCAACTTGAAGGCAAGCAGAGAATGATTGATTTAACTCTGCAGATGACAAGTGGGCTTGAAACTTGAGAGTGACCGTCTACGGTACAGCTACTGCTCTCTCTCTGTCGGAAGGAAAAAAGGGGGTTGGACATCAAACGTACTTGGAAACAATCTAATGAACCAGCTGACTGTCTGAACACCAGTGTCTCCAACCCTGAGATGAGAAGAACTAGACGGGGTCCTGCTACCTTTATCATCTTTTCTGGAAGGAATCACGTTAGAGGGTCCCAGATAGAACAGAGAAGAACGTAGAACAAAACTCATAGTCATAAAAGAGACAAGATTTATGGGTTGTATGGAGAGTGGCAGAACCCAAGACGATGGCTCTTAGTCTTCCTGTGGAGCTGGGACAGGGTTTCCTCCCATGATTCAATTTTCAGCCAACTGATAGACAGGTGTGTAAGGGGAATGATAAACTAGTGAGGCTCACACCTAATTCCCATCAACCACCATGTGAGATCCAAAGGGTAGCATTAGCCCAGCAGCCACATCCAAACGTTTCAGAAAAGGAGGCACGGAAACAGGAAACACAGGAGGACGTGGGAAAGGTGATGTAACATGAGGAGAAAGTAAGAATTGAGATGGGACAAAATGTGTGCAAATTGTTGGAGGCAAAACTGATGATCTGCTCTGTAAGCCTTCACTCAATGCACAAAAAAGCTAATACCTAAATCAAGAGCAGGGCGGAGGCTAGCCCGGAACATGGGCACTAGAGGGCATTGGCGGGAGAAGAGGAGGCCTATCCACGAGGGCCTGGGACGAGGCCTGCACAGTCAGGGGAGCTGCGCGTGCTGCTCCATTCGGAAGGGAGATTATGTCCATGCTTCCTGATCTTGTCACTTCCCTAAATAACCCCAAATTGTGAATATTGACTGAGTTCTGTGTGGCCATGGCCCCCCAAAAGGGTTAGTGGTGGTGGTGCTGCTGGAGCCTGGTCTGCTGGCAGGGGAGACAGGGTCGTTTAGGCCATTCCTCTTTTCATGAGTGTGTCTCCCCCACCCACCAAGAACCTCCAGAGTGCCGGGACCCTGCCTCTTTAACCTCGGAGCCCCAGTTCCCAGCTCAGACTAGCTGTGGCCTGGCAGCAGGAATAGCAAGGACACGTCACAGCCCTGGGTTCATTGTCTAGGAGACTCCCTGAAGGATGTAATCTGCAGGCCTAAAGCTACCAGGAGAAGTTGGCTCGTAAGAGCTCACCAAGCCTCCATGGGAAGGGAGTCCTGGTGCCCTTTGCTGCTCCCTAGAACGAGAGGATGTTTTGCTTTTCTCCCTCAAACTGTGGAGAAATCTCATCGCCTCCCAGCACAGTTTCCCAACAAGCTGACAACACAGACCGGGCACCATATGGAGAGGACTTTCTGTGAAGGCCCCGAGAAAGGGAGATGCTGGCTTCTCGTTGCCTCTGAGCTCTTGCCAGGGATCCCCAGGGAAAGACCACTAACAACAGTGGGGGTGGGGAGGGGAAGGGGACCTCGAGCAGGCGTGGGAGGTGCGGTGAAGGGGGGGCAAGAATGACTAGCACAGGGAGGGATGGTGCTTCTGCACCCTCCAAATCTGACCTTTGGTCTTAGTTCAGTCTGGTGTTCCCCTGGGGGGTGGGGTGGGGTGACTAGTTGCCATCAGCGGTGAGGACATAGAAGAAGGCGTGGCTGTCCACGAGAGAGCAGGGAGTTGAAGCAGGAGTGAGAGAGGCACTATTGGCAGGCAGGTCTCTGATCTCTTCATCCTTTGGCTTCTCGACTGTTGGCCTTCGGTTGGGTTGTAGCTCAGGGTGACTCAGAACTGTGCTCCATAGGGCTTCCAAGGGTTACGTTTTGGGAAGTTGATTCCTGCATCCAAGGAACCTCTGAATGGAATGGAACTTCCGACCTTTTGCTAGCAGCCAAGCTCATCAATTGTTTGCATCACCCAGGGACTCTGGGGACACGGGACCTACCCTTCCTTTTTCCCAACAAGTTCAGGTTGGGATTGTCTGAGTTGATTTCTGTTTTTTGTTTGCTTGTTTTTAGCATAAAAGACTAAGGCAAGAGAGTAGTCCAGGCCACACTCGGCTTCCTTAGCCTCCTTTGCTTTTCCAGACAGGCCAAGGCTGCTGCCTCCCCAAGGGCGAAAAGGGGATTCTCTTAAAGTACCGTCTGGATATTCCCGGTTGTGTTCCCGTTTGTTCTGTGCATCATTTGAACACTCTCTTCATCCTTTGGCCTTGTTTAGACTCCTCTGTCTGCCCTTTTGATGTTTGGAATAACAGGGAACCGGGATAGCCTTTACTCAAAGTCTATCTGGAAATTACACCCGAAAACACCCAAGCGGCAATGGCAATACCACCAAGGAACTCCCAGTCTGCCTCAGACACTGCCCTGGAAGCCCAAGGGCTGGAAGAGCTAAGACTTTGGCTCCCTTAACGGAGGAAGAAAGTAACCACCTCGGGAAACCTGGGACGAGTACCTCCTCTGGTCGCAGTTCTTCATCGGGGAAATGTGCGGGCACACACACACACACACACACACACACACACACACACACACACACGCTGGGTTGTTTGGATTGAGTTTAAAAAAATGATTCAGCTCTTGGCACTTTTGTGGATTTTCTCCACAAATGTTAGACATTTTTATTCTTAAAAGGAACTCTGAATAGCGAAATGGAGGTGGACTCTCATCAACGAGACTGTTCTGGACCTAAGTTGCTTGGAAAGTGGAACCCGCTGTCATAGCGATCCCAGTGCGCAGGGTAGAACCGACTCTGAGTTTCCGAGACTGCAACTCTGTCTGGGCATAGAAAGCCCCATCTTTCTCCCTGCAAGGCGCTGCTGGCCTCGAACTGCTGACCTGCAGTTAGCAGCCCAATGTGTAACCACTATGCCACCAGGGTCCCTACATCGCCGGCTGCTGCCATCAAGTCGACTCTGCCTCCTAATGACCCCACGTGCGTGACTCGATGGTGCGGGTTTGTTTGGCTTTTCCTTTTTAAAATGTGGAACATGGTCGAGCAGACTAAGAAGCGGACCCCCAGAGGGAAAGGAAAGAGGAAGACATGGGGCTACACATGCCTTGTTCCTCTTTCCAGCTGCCCAGGGCCGTCAGTCCCACTTCCTCCCTGGTACAGCACGAAGGAGTGTGATTCCATGGAGGTCCCAGCACCTTGAAGGAAACAGTTCCCCTGCCATGGTGTCCTAGGCCCCGAGTAGGACTTCCGTGAGTTTCACACCAGGTTGCGAGGAGTTACCATCTTTCAGGTGGCCAGCACACAAGGCCTCTTTTTACACACACCCCTTTTTTGGGGGGGAGTTGGGGCAAGAGTTCACTCTTCATTGACAGTCATGGCTAGTTTTCAGAGAGAAGGTGAAAACAACAGGGACTTGCTTTCTTGACCTTTTTTGAGCTGTTGTGCAGGCTCCTGCCCTGGCATTGACCAATCCGATGGCCTTTCCCTTGACTCTGGATCATAAGGAGTGACATTAAAAAGCAGGCCAGCTCCAGAGTCCCGTGTTTTTGTTCCGTCGTACACGGGGGTCTCTGTGAGTCTGGATTCACTCGGCGGCACTTAGAAATCATGGGAGACAACCTCACTCTGTCACCCGAGTCTCCTGGACAGCAGTCCTGGGCAGCACATACTAGTATCCTTATTTTGCAGATGAGGAGACTGACGTTCGGAGAGGTGAAGGGCTTTGCTCTGGAAAAAGGGTCTGGGTGCCCCAAGCTGCTTGGTGTGGTCACCTGCCCCCTCCAGGCTGCAAGAGCTACATTTTGGTCACCCTCAGACAAGATCCTGGGCCTCAGGGTCCAAGTCGTCCACTCAGAAATGCGGCTTGCTTCCTCACTACCGAGAAGTGAAACTAGTGTCCATCTTCACTAACAGGGCTCGCCTTCCTCTCCCTGACCCAGGGTCCTTGGCTGTAAGTGTGCCCTAGCCTGGTACCACCCCTCCCTTCTTCCGTTCTTTAGCAGTTCTAAAGCTTGGGGGACAGTGCTGTCACCTGACTCTGCTACCCAGATTTTCTCGGCATAGTTGGAGTTGTCCTTGTCACCACTGTGAGTATCCTGTGTGTGTACTTGTGTGTGTGTGTGTGTGTAAGGGGTGGGTGGGGTCTGGGTTGCTCTCCAACAGAGAGTGGGCCTCTGATTCTGCCTCTGTGTGGACCAGGCTTGGAACGGAGATGGGCAAACACTTGCTGCGGCTGCTGTTGCTGCCTGGCCTGCTCCTGTCCCTTCCTCTGACCGCAGCCTGGACTACCACTCTCCACTGCCAGGTGGTCGAAGGCGCCCGGCTGCCTCTGGTGTCCCGGTTCTTCTTGCCCTGCGTGCTGGACTCCAGCCTGTCCTTTCTTGCCACATGCCGTTCAGTGACCAACCTGACCCGGACCTTGGAGGCTGTGCCACGGAACGTGGAGGGGCTCAGTCTTGCTGGTCCCATCTCAGTCCTGCCCCGAGATGCCTTCTCCGACTTGCCTGGGCTCAAGGGCCTGTGCCTGACACTGCAGCACACCCAGCTCCTGCCAGGAGCCCTCCGGGGCTTGGAACAGCTGCAGAGACTCGCTTTCCTTGGCCACCCCAGGTATGCTCTTTCCCTGCCCCCTGATGCCTTTAACCACTTGAGCTCCCTCCAGCACCTTGCCTTCTCGGGCCTTTGCCTGCACGGGAACTTGGGTGTCCGGCTACCTCCCAGTGTACAGCGACTGTCTGTGACGTCCAGCTGCCTGCAGAATGTGGACATGCTGACTGACATCTTCCCAGACCTGGTGCTGAACTCTTCCTCGGGAGAGGGCTGGACCTTGGATACCCTGGACCTGTCATTCAACGTCAAGCTGAACATGTCCAGCCCTGGGGCCCTCCGGGGCCTCCAACTGAGAGCTCTGCGTCTCGATAGAACACAGCTGAAGGCGGCTGCTGTGATGGACCTGGGGCTCCAACGGCTGGACGTCCTATCTGCAGCGCAAACAGGCATGGCTGAGCTGCCTGGCGAGGTAATTGCCCACTTCGGGCTGCAAGAGCTGCATTTCCAAGGTAACGTGATAGGGCGCATAGCTCCCAAGGCTCTGGCTTCCAGCCACAGCCTGGAGAGCTTGGATCTTCAGAGCGGTGGTCTGACTGACCTGCCACCAGCCTTTCTGGATGCCATGCCCAGACTTCAGAGGCTGAACCTGGCAGCCAACCACCTGCAGATTGACATGTTGTGCCGGAACGGGACAGGGGTCGAGTCAGGACTGCGGGTCCTGGACCTGTCTGACAATGGGCTATGGACTGTGCCCCCAGACGCCTTCTCCTGCGTGCCCCACTTGAGCACATTGCTGCTTAAGGAAAACAGGCTGGCTCACCTGGATGGCCATGTGTTCCGGGGCCTGAGCAGACTGGAGACTTTGGACCTGACAGAGAGCCTACAGGCAGCCCCAGGCCAGGGCGGGCAGGCTTCTCTGTCCGAACTAACCAGCCCGGGACTGCTCGACACCACGATGGTGCCGACTTCAATCTGGGACTTCCAGAGCCTAACGAGTCTGTCCAAACTGATACTGTTGCTCCCCTCTGGACGCCCCGGTACTTTGTCTCTGCCGATAGGGCTGGTGAGCTTGGAGCTTCACACAGTGTCAGGCACGAAGCCCTGGAAGCTGGTCCCCCCCATCTTTCCAGCTTTGCAAAGGCTGACCCTAGAACACTGGGGGCTGCAACTGGCAGTCCAAAATGTCTCCAAGATCTTCCCTGCCCTTCGCCAACTGTCCCTGCTCGGCGACAGCCTGGAGACCCTCTGCTCGCAGGACACCTTCAGCTTCTTCCTCTGGCAGCACCCTGGGCTCCAGCAGCTGACGGTGAGGAGGAACGTGCGCAGGCCCCGTCCCTGCTGCATCACGGGCCTGCCAAGCCTGCAGGAACTGATTCTACAGAATCTGCAGTCCTGGCCCCGGCTGCGCCCTGTGCGCCTGGAGGAGCTGGTCGGGGAGCTGCCGATGCTCGAGACGCTGCAGTTGAGCCACACAGGGCTGGAGACGCTGTCGGCGGCTGGCTTCCAGGGCCTGCGCCGACTCCAGGTCTTAGTGCTGGACTGGGATAATGGGCTGGTGCTGGACGGCAGCCTCCAGGAGCACAGTCCCCAGATGCCCCGGTACATGTATTTCTTGAGTGTGACCTTGGCCTGCCAGTGTGCCAATGCCTGGGTGGAACCCTGGATGCAGCACTCCCCCAGAACGTACGTGTACATGTACGAGGAATGGTGCCCATCAGAACCTGGACGCCACCCCAAGGGTCGCCTTTTCCCCTTTCTCCAGAGCCACTGCCCCGAGAGCTTGGGCCTAGAGCTCTTTTTGGGCACCTCGGCCCTGCTGCTTCTACTGATGTTCCTGCCCTTCCTCCAAGAGGCCAGGAACTGGGCCCTCTATCTCCGGGCCTTGTGCCGGGCTGGGCTGAGGGGCCAGAGGACCGAGGGCCAGAGGTTCTTTTATGATGTGTTTGTGTCCCACTGCAGGCGAGATCAGGGCTGGGTGATGCGGGAGCTGGTGCCCCTGCTGGAGGGTTTCTCTCCGGGTGGCTGGGGTCTGCGAGTCTGCCTCCCCGAACGGGATTTTGAGCCAGGCAAGGATGTGGCAGACAATATGGCAGACAGCATGATGGGCAGCCGGGTCACCCTGTGTGTGCTGAGTCGACAGGCCCTGTGCACACCTCGCTGCTGCACCGAGCTTCGCCTGGCCACCTCCCGCCTGCTCGCTGCCGCCTCCCCGCCGGCGCTGCTGCTGATCTTCTTGGAGCCCATTTCCCGCCACCAGCTCCCCGGCTACCACAGACTGGCCTGGCTGCTCCGCCCAGAAGACTACCGCCTGTGGTGCCAGGAGGAAGAAGGGAAGGATAACTTCTGGGCTTGGCTGGGCAGCAGGCTGGGGCAGGGGGCTGGAGGGAGGAGGTAGCTAAAGGGATGACAGCCTGCTGGGGAGCCAGTGGGCATCTGCGGGGGTGGGGTGCGGTGCAGCACGTGCAGGGAGGGAGCGTTGGCTTTGGGAAGGCCAAGTGAAAAGATTTCAGGGAGGGCAGGTAGCTGTGCGCATGGAACGCGCTCAAGCGCTCCAGATGGTCAGTCAATGGACCAAGCCCAGAGAATGCTTGCCTCCATTGGCTGTGGTGGTTCCTCCCCCCCACCTGTTTCTTCTTCTTTTTAAATACTTTTACTGGGGGCTCTTACATCTCTGATCACAATCCATGCATTCATTCATTGTGCCAAGCGCATTTGTACCTATGTTGCCATCATCGCCAAAACATTTTCTTTCTACTTGAGCCCTTGGGATCAGCTCCTCCTTTTCCCCACTTCCCCCAACCTTCCCTCTCTCATGAACTTTTGATAAGTTATAGCTTATTATTTTCATATCGTACATCATTCTCTGTCACCCTTCACCCGCTTTTCTGTTCTTCCTCCCCCTGGGAGGGGGTTATATGCTGATCCTTGTGGTCAATTCCCCCTTTTCCACCCCACCTTCCCCTTATCCTCCTGGTATCTCTATTCTCATTGTTGGCCCCCAGGGATTTATATCTATCCTGAATTCCCTGTGTTGCGGGCTCTTATCTGCCCAGTGTGCGTGTTCTTGTCTAGTCAGATTTGTAAGGTAGAATTGGGGTCATGATAGTTTGGGCGGGGGGAGTGGTACAGAGAGAGAAGCATTAAAGAACTAGAGGAAAGTAGTATGTTTCATCGGTGCTATACTGCACCCTGACTGGCTCGTCTCTTCCCTGTGACCCTTCTGTGAGGGGTGGCTGTGGGTTTCGAATGGGAATCCACACGAGGCGGAAGACTTCAGGTTCGGGGATCACCAGCGTGGAAGCCCAAGGAAACAATCGTGGAAACTCATGGAAAGAGTTGACAGGAAGGAACATGTCTGAGTCGCTCTGAAATGTGTCATGGGGTCCGGGCAAGTTTAACCAGGTCTTCGAGGAGGGTGTGTGTCGAGGGACTCCTTTGTCATCTGGGTTATAAAGGGGTTAATAAGCGAGAGCCCAAAGAACTAAGCAGCTGAGACTGTGCAGACAGTCTGGTCCCTCAATAGAAATACGTTTGCAGCTATCCTCTCCGCTGATCTTTACAGCATCACTGAAAGGGGAAGCCCCCCCCCCCCACCCTCTTGGCACTTAGCACCTCTCCCTTACTGAACTACCAGGAGATAGACGCCATGCTTAATTACCTCCAGGGCTTTGCATGTGCTGCCTCCGCTGGAGCGCGTTTCCCTTGGGGAACGCTCATGTGTGCTTGAAACTGGGGTTCCATCACCATTGTCTCCCGATGTCTTCCCTGACCCCCCAGGCTGGATAGGCTGCTGCCTATGAGCTCCACAAGACTTCCTGCATTTCCTTTCCCCAAAGTCCTGATCCCACCATCCTGTCCCTCTCCTAGGCTTGGGAGCCCTGGGAGCAAGGGGTCCAAAGTAAGGACACACACAACAATCCAGTGGGATCTGGGAAGGAAACGTGCTAGTGTTTTCAATCTCACATTACTCCAGAGCTAGTCTGCTTTTTAGCCAGGTGGCTTTGGCATGTTGCTTACCCTCTCCCTACCTCAATTTCTTCATCTGTATGAGTCTGTTAGGCAGACTAGCACAGGGATGGGAATGTCTGTTAACGCATGCCCAGAGAGCCAAGCACGGGAACAAGGAGCAGGCGCACTGCACATGGTCAGAGGCTCAGGTTTCCCGCCGGTAGGCATGGGTGGGTGCTAAACCTGGATTGACCCACCTGGGCCAGGTGAATACAATTCAGCCAATGGGGTCGATCAGGAGTCGTCCACTAACGCCTTCCCCTGGAATCCTTGAAAAGGCAGGAGCCGAGAGAGCGGGGGAACTTTGCGTGACGCTGAGCAGCCTCCGCCAGGCTGTATGGTTTGGAGGAGTCCTATGGGTGTCGTGTAAAACCTACAACTTCTTCTAACTCTCATAAAACTCACTTGGATCACGAACCAGGCTTCGGCGTGAATTCTTTCTCGTGCGGAGCCAAGGACCGAGGTACAACTCTATCTCTAGAGAGAGCTAACAAGTCTTAGACCTCCCTTCAGAGAGTCTGTGAGAACGAAATGAGTTACTGTGTACCAAGAAGTGAGACTATGGCCTAAGGCACGATACATGTTTAATAAAAGCTAGCGATTGTCATGCATATTTGCAATCTATAAGTCAATAAATACACGTCTATTGGGGGTGTGTGCACAATCATGTTTTCCTCATTGGGTTCCCAGAGCAGAAGTTCCCAAGCCCTGGAAGCTGGGCCGGGTTTGATTCATCTCTGCCGCCCTGCTCAGAAAAGTGTGCACGGAACGGCTGCACATCAAATCCTGGCAGATGCTGAACTAGGAAACTTTGAAGTCTGCTTCAAGCTCTGTCACCCACTTCTACAAAAACACTGGGCAGGGAGCCTGGCCTGTTGGGGACTTGGTTTTGTCTTCTGTAAAATGCAAGGGCAAAGATCAAGGGAAAGCATGGAAGGATGCTCTCCCGGATTTAGGGTGATGGGCGCCCTCTTGTGTCCTAACGGCGTCCTTGGCTCTAAGTGCACCGTGGCCCCGTTCCTCTTCAGGGGAAGAAGCTCCTGGCTCTGCTCTCCCAAGTCACTGCCCTCTGGGCCTGCTCTCCAGTTTCCAGGCACTGGACACGGCCACACTGCGCTCTATCCCTGGGCTTGCTCTGGGACCTCGGCCACCTGCACTGTGGGGCTGATAGAGACCTTTGGAGTCACACACCCAAGGGTTCAAACTCCAGCCCCGGCACCGAGTGGCTATTTCCTGTTGTAAACTATTATTAACCCCAAGGACTCTGAAACTTCAGAATGAAGAAGTGCTCACATGTTGCTATTACATTTATGAAGCAAATTCACACAAGCTATTGGTGTAAATAAATTAGAATGTACTCTGCAGAGGGCCAAGATTTTGAATTCGGTCTTTAGGACCAATGTCCAGAATTCACCTAATTTCAACATCGGTCAATAGGTATCAGATACTTACCATATACTTTACCAAACACGCACTAGTTGCCACCAGTCGATTCAGACCCAAGAGTCTGAGTCTCAATGACCACGTGTGGTCTGACTGAGTCTGAATGACCACGTGTGTGTCAGAGGAGAAACATTCTCCACTGGGATTTCAGTGGCTGTGATCATTCAGAAGAAGATTGCCAGGGGCTTTCTTCCAAGGTGTTTTTGGGTGGATTAGAAGCACCGACCTTTGGGTGAGTAGCTGAGCACTTAACTGTTTACACCACTCCGGACCTTCCAAATAGTACTAACTAATGATCATTCAATTCTTTCTATGTGCAAGACAAACCCAAGCTCTTTACATGTGTGCAGCGCCGTTCTCAGGCAGATGTCATGCTGCTGCTGCTTATCTTGGACGTGGGGACAGAGGGGCAAAGAGGTTCAGTAACTTGCCCAAGGTGACTATGAGTCGGGATCCACTTGATGGCAGTGAGTTTGGTTTGGGGGTCACCACTGTTAAGTGTGTCGAGTTGGCTCCAACCCAGAGGGACCCCATGCACAACAGAAGGAGACACCTCTCTGGTCCTGTGCCATCCTCACAATTGATCTTATATCTCAGCCCATGGTCATCGCCTTCCTCCTCTCTGCTGCCCCTCCATGTGACCAAGCATCTATTAGACCAGGGACTAGTTTCTCCTGATAACGTGGCCAAAGGATGTAAGATGAAGTCTTGCCACCGTTGTCTGTAAAGAGCATCCCGGCTGCACATCTTACAAGACAGATCAGTTTGTTCTGTTGGCAGTTCCATGGTCCTAACTAGTGAGTGGCAAAGGCGATATCTTGCACTGGAAAGTAAAGTTTCAGATCTAAGCAGTATGACTCCAAAGTTTATGCTGCACCTGCATCCTCATTTAATCTCTACAACATTCTACAGTGTAGGTAGGCTCTATTACATGACTTACATTTCACAAATGGGAAAAGTCAAGGACAAGAGAGACACGGTAATTTTTTTCAAGGTCACATACCTAGGAAGGCGTTGGGTTAAGATTCAGATCCATGTCTTGACTACAAAGCGCACATTCCCAGGCCCGTCTTAGCTTGCTCAGACCCTCACGAATTGATTTATCATGGTATGACCCAAGTGCATTTATATTAAGACTGTTCTGTAATGATGACTAGCATTCTTTCAACACCAAGTCCCAAACGTGTACTAACAAATTTACATAATAATAACTAGCACTCCTGGTCCATTATTAGGACTCAGGCACCAGGGTGATTGCTTGAGGCATATCATTTCATTTAAGCCTCCCACGAACCTGGTAACAGAGGTGCTGTTATTAGCCATTTACAAGTGAACAAAGGGAGGTTCAGAATTCCCCCCAAGCCATGTAATTTACAGGTGAGCGTGAAATTGAAATTGAACGACTGTCCAACTCTCATCTGGTCACTAGTCTAGTCACCTCTAGCGATCGACAGTCTTTTCTAAAATTGTATTTCGTTGCTGTTGTGAAGACGACACCCAGCAAAACATACGCCAGAGTTTCTGCATGCACAATGCAGTGACACTGAGGACAGTCTTCAGGTTGTGCCCACCATCCTCGCTCTTTCCGAGTCGTTCCTCCCCAGGGGGCCTACGCGCACACACTTGCTAAGTTTCCTAGGAATCTTTGAGCTGCTGTCCCTTGGACCCCATGTAGACTCTCAAAGGGCACAGGAGAACCCTTTAGGAAGACTTCAGGAGAATTTCCATATGAAAAGTATGGAGCGCTTCACGAATTTGAATGGCATCCTGGCGCAGGGACCACGCTCATCTCTATGTCATTCCATCTTCGTGTAGGCGCCCCTTCTAGTTTGATTACTGCTTCGGCTCAGACAGCACCCAGGACTGCGGCTTCCACTGCGCCCCTTCCATTGGCCCAGCTCCCACTGCTGGAAAGGGCCCGGATCTCAACAGAGCCCGCCCCCAGGCGGCAATCGATTTCGATTTGTTCCGATGTCAGGGGGCCCGTGAGAAAATGCCTCGTCTATTGGCTGATGGCATCGGAAAGGCCGCGCGGGGAGGGGTCTCAGGGACCGGCACGCGCGCGCTGCCTTCTGGGACTCGTAGTCTCGCGCCCTCGCTGCCCGGGGTGGCGCCCGTCGGACTCCGCGTCCCAGCATTCCCCGCGCGAGCCCTGGAGCACTTCCGCCCTGTTGTGAAGTGGGTGTCTCGGTGGGTGAGTCCGGGTGGCGGGGCGGGGGCACCTGGGACTCGGGGTCTGGGCTGGGAGAGTTCGGAGACGGTGGTGGCCCAGGGGTCGGGGGAGGGGGGAGGGGAGGGAGAAAGGCGCCTTCGTGCGTGTGTGTGTGTGTGTGTGTGTGTGTGTGTGTGTGTGTGTGGTGGGGGGCCGGTCCGAGGATGAAGCGGCCGCAGATGGGCAGGGTCACAGAGGGGTCAAGGATGAGGACGGAGATCGAGGGTCCTGGGAATGAGGAGGGTCCACCGGCGAGGGGACCGGGGGCATTTTGGAGGTGGGAGAATGAGAGCGGGGTCTGGGCACCCAGAGGGAGGGAGAGAGGGCCCTGGGAAAAAGTGAAGCCCAGAGGGCCTGAGCTTGAAGCCTGACCTGAAAGAACATTTCCACCTCTGCCGACCCACCTAGAGCCCAACTGCCGAATCTGGGAGCCGCTCACACTTCTGACATGGTTGTTACCTCTGGATCCCAGCGGGTGGGAATGCCCATTGTGCCCCTTTCCTTGTACCTGGTGGAAGGGCATGGCCTCATCATCCACCTCCCGGCTTGCTTCCTCACAGCCCTCCACATCTGCAGCAAAAACTGAGCGAGCGAGCTTCTGTGGATTCTCTGTTGCAAAGTAGGACAGGGTCCTGTAGGATTTCCAGGCTTGCAATCCCCAGGCCTTTCCTAGGAGGCCCCTCAGGGAAGTTCAGGCTCCGAGCCCTTTGGTTAGTAGTCAAGATTAGCCGTCAAGAGCTTAAGGGCACCAGACCTCAGGGCCGCCGCCTCTTCCCATTACCCAAACCAAATCCACTGCCGTTGAGTTGATTCCAACTCAGAGTCACCCTGGAGTCGGTGCTTAAGGACAGGGTAGGACTGCCCCTGTGCGTTTCTGAGACTACATCTTGGTAGAGAATGAGGGAAGGTAGTGTTCTAAGCACAGAGAACCCAATGGTCTTCCCAGGAAATGGTGCGAAAGCTCACAGGCCTAGAGCAGAGCAGGGTACATAAGAGGTAGTAGGTAAGATGAGGATGCAAAGGGCCTCGGGCGGGGGGGGGGGTCTACTTTCTCTCTCCCTCGTATATTTTAGATCTGCTTTTCATTAGTGGCCCCTTTTATTCTTCCCCTCCCCCTAACCTGCACACACATTGCAGCTGGTATGACCTAGTTAACCCTCAAATCTGATCATGCCTTCTGCTGCTTCTCAGGGGTGCTTGATTGGCTCCCATCCCAACAGAACTGAGTTCCAAATCTTAGCTTGACACCCACAACCCCTCAAACACCTTTCTAACCCTCTTGGCATCCTCATCTTCAACGATTACCTCCTGTGTACCCTGTTCTAGGACGATGAAGGTTTTCTCCATTTCCTGGGTAGATCCTTCGATTCTCTCTGATTAGAATACTCGCTGTTCTGATTCTCTACCAAGAGAACCACTCTGCCCATAAGCACCAACTCCAGCGTTTCTTTGTTTAATTTCCTTAGGTAGAGCAAGGCCCTCCTCCTTGCCCTGGATCCCTCTCTCGCTGTATTTGCCATGTTGGGTCATGATTTTCTGTGACCCATTTCTTTCACTAGACGGTGAACATCTCCAGGGCATTGGAGCCATTTCAATTTCCCCAGTGCCCAGCTCCGAGCAGGCATCAGAAAATGTTGGATGAGTGTGGGCACAAGGAGTGTCCAGGGCGAGCTTGACTGTGCCAGGTTTGAGGAGTGCTACTGGAATGCATTCCCAGGGACCTGAGCTTCAGTCTTCTGCCTGAGGCTGGTTCATTGCTTTGGGGAGATTAAGCCAAGGGTGGCAAATTCATGGCATGGGTGCTGCTACTTCTGTGTCTATCAGTGATGCCTAATTGATCACATCAGTATGAAGGGACTCGGCGTCCTCACCAGTATGATTGAAGCCACTTTGATTGATTCAAATTGGCCTGTAAGTAAAACCTTTTTAACTTAAGTCCCAGCTACTTGAACTCAGCCTGGATCAGCAGCCAAATGGACCTGACAGCCCCTGGGAGCTCCCAATTTCATTCTCGTTGGCATCGGCCCTGGGTGGATCTTCTCTTCCGAACCCGCTGTTCCTGAGGTGAGCTGGTCTTGCCAACATCTATCCATCACGACCTCAGGAGCCAGGGTGCTATTCAGCCCTCCCCCTGCCTGTGATGGGGTCCTGACTTTTTGACAGAAGTCACAACCTATCCCTCATGGTTTGGGAGAAGCTGGACCACCTGGCCTCTTCCTGGATATGAATTGACATCACTCAGCTCACCGTGGACAAAGAGGCAGCTTGTCTGAATGAAGCTCACTAGCATCCTTTATTCAGCCCTCATGGGGTTCCAAACAATTTCGAGTTGGTTTCCAGCCTTTAGAATTCCACGGTTGCATCTTCTGGAAAACTTGGAAGGCCTGGAAACACTGGGTTCATGTTTCTGAACAAAAGGTTAAGTGGACGCTTTCTGGTCTTGGTCTGGAATTGGATATTTGTGAGTTTTAGGCCAGTGAAATGCAACACAGCACGGATGATGCTTGCTTGTTCCCAGTGAGATGATGAGCGCAGAGCTCCTCACACCAGGCTGGGCCCTTCCTGGGTACTCAGTTAGCCAGTGCTCTGGGGACGTGCTGATCCTGTGGCAGCCTGGTAGTCCTGGTCGTTTCAGGACTGAGGATTGCTCTTGTCCTTTTTTGTCTGTTCCCTGTGAGCTGCTGCCCTTCTTCCTACCATAGGATGTGGTTTGTATCTAAGAAAAGAGTGAAAAAACTGGTGATGGGGGTGGCCCCTGAGGCTTTGATTTCTACTTGAAACTAACCTTAGGATTGCGAATCTTCCCACCAGATCTTTATCGGAGACCTTGGACCTGGTGAGACAGCAATTGCCTGTTAGTTGTAACACCCTCTTTGTGTAGGAGCACATACTTTTTTGTAGATGATGCTCTCTCACTACTGAACCTTCCATGAAGTTTGGACTCTGTCCTGTCACCACTGGGTCTCTAGCCAGTCCTCCCTCAGTAAAGCACAGTGTGGAGTGGGCGCTCTCCAAGTGCCTGGTGAATGAGTTCTCATGTGAGAGCGTGACACACAAGCTTGGATTATCACATGAGTCACGCAGCTGCTAAAGAAGGGGATCTCATGTGAAGTGAATTCCTTAGCTTCCTATAAATGACTGTCCTGCGTAGCCCAGTAGGCTTTTGTTGCACGACATTTGCCATTTTAACAAAAGTCATCAGGACTGTAAATGTCCCTGCTATTTATCAGACACTGAGTTGGCAGTGGGCATACAAAAATGAGTGAACTAGAGTCTGGGACTTCGTAATACATCTAGTGTGGTTTTCAGATGCTGGGATTGGTAACCACAAAAAACAAAATGAAGCAAAACAAAACAAAAAAACCGAACTCACTGCCGTGGAGTCAATGCTGACTCCTAGTAACTATGGGGTGGGATGGAATTGCCCCTGTGAGGTCATGAGACCAACTCCCTTTGAGAGACTGGGGATTTGAACTGCTGACCTTGGTCATCGCTACCCCATGTGTAACCGCTGTGCCCCTGTGCTCGCGTGGGGTCATACCTGTAGTAGAGGCGTGAACTGCCTGCTACAGGAACACAGAATGGAGAGACAACTGTTGGGAAGCAGGAGCTGGGCCGCGCATGACAAGAGCGTGTCAAGAAACTTCATGGGGGAGCAACTTTTGCAATGACAGCCGAAGGATGAGCGGGAAGACTCTCCCATCGTCTGGGGGCTTCAGCACAAGGCCATCATCTTCACTTCCATTTCTCCACCAGCTTTTGGAAGTCCCTTCCCATATGGACATCTATCGGCCATGGCTTTCAGGTCTCATCAGTCCTGCTTGTTCTCCGGCAGCCTGGCGTCAGAACGCCACCCTCTCGCTATTCACAGTCAGCTGGGTCAGGCAGCTGGTAGCTCCCTTTGGACCTTTTTCATTCATCTTGACTTGTTGGAAATGACACACAGAGAACCAGGGTAAGATAACCCAGCACAGGGTGCTCAGGATCTCCACTCAGCAAGCATGTACTGAGAGCCTCCTGTGACTGGTGCCCTCTGCCTCTAGCAGGACCCACCCAACCGGCCAGCCAAACCCACTGCCATCCAGTCAGTGCGGACCTTGAGGGACCCGACAAGTCAGGGTAGAACTGCCCCTGTGGGATTCTGAGACCAACTCTTCATGAGGGTAGAGAGCCTCTTTTTTCTCCCACAGAGCAACTGGTGGTTTTGAACTGCTAACTTGAGGGTTAGTAGTTCAATGCATTATTCACTACACCACCCAAAGTGGGGGCGTAAGCTATATTCTTTGCCCTCCATGAGGTTATAATCGTGCAAGTGTCAGAACTAAGGTGGAAATAAAGAGGAGAAAGGAGTTCCTTCAGGCGTGAGCAGGAGGGTCATTCCTTTTTAACGCTGTTGTTAGCGGAAATGGGTTTGTTGTAATCTTTGGTTCATGACAGCCAATCCCAATTTCACTGTTGAGTGATTCCCATGCGTGCGAAGCTACCGTGCTAGGTTCTTCAGGAAGGTGGTGATCTAGTGGATATGGTGAGTGTGATAAGATCTGATCACGATTACGGTGGAGGAAACAGGTGCTATGGAAGTTTATAGGCGCCCCAGGGGTGTTGTGTGTGACATATTTGGCTGCTAACCGCAGGTCAGCACGGCTTGAAACCCCAGCTGTTCCCTGGGAGAAAGCGGAGGTTCTCTACTCCAAGACAGGGTTGCCGTCTTGGAACCCCACGCGGGCTGTTCTCCTCTCTCCTTTAGGACTGCTATGGGTTGGAACAGAATCAGTGGCAGCGAGTTTGAGATGGAAGCTTATGACTGAAGACTGAAGCTTATTTTAGGAATCAGGGAGGGCCTCTTGGGAAATGTCTAAATTAGGCTCAGACCTGACTAAGGGAAGAAATGGGGGTCCCTTTCTGGGGGAGATCGTAGCCTGTGGGTCGGTTCAGAGGGCTGTGCACCCTGACGAGTGGGAGCAAGGTAGAGAGTGGGGACTAGAGCCTGGGAAAGATTTTCTGTCCATACTGAGGGCAATGAGAGGCTACTGGAAGTGTTTTGCAGGGAAATGACGGACGTGGTCAGCTTGTGAGCCAGTTTGAACGGTATGTGAAGAAGGAGCCAGGGGCTGGGAGAGAGCAGATAAATGAGTTTGCAGGTTGATCACGCGATGCTTCCCTGGCCTGAGGAGGTGAATGTTTAGAAAAGGTACAAGTTCGTAGGAGAAAATGATGGTGTCAGCTTTTGACCCATTGGATTTCAGGTGTCCGCGGGCCTGTCAGGTGGAAGTGCCCTGTCGCTGGTTGGGCTTGGGGAGTCTGGAGGCATGGAACCAGGCCCTGGCCGGTGTTCTGGGAGTCGTCAGCATAAAGATGGCGGGAAAGCCAAATAGAGGATGGCCCCGGGCACGAAGTGTGAGAGACAGATTTCTGCAAGGAGAGCACGCTGAGAGGGTACGTTAACGTGCGGGAAGAAAGTCCCCCTGGAGAGGATGACATTTGAAACTCAGCTGAGAGAAAGTTCAACTCCAGATGTGTACACAAGGGAGGAAGGCGACCCCAGGCCCAGTCCTGGAGGCTTTGAATGCTAGGCTAAGGCATGAGGCATGTCCAAAGATGGTTTAATTCTGTGCTGTGTGTCTTCAGGGTGTGCAGGCCGCTGGCTTTGGTGGCACATTGTGACTTCACTTGTTACCCCTCTGACGCCATGCACAGAGGTGGGAGGTACGGGAGAGTGGAGTCGGGACTCCTGGCCTCTCTTCCTCACAGTGGTCTTTGTCCTTCTGCCTCCAGATCCCTGGGGACGAACGCCTCTCTCAGGACCCGCCTTGGAAGGTACACGCTACATGCAGGAGGAAGTCAGAAGAGGACAGTCCAGCAGAAGTGAGGCGCCCAGACCACACCATGGCTGTGGCCCTGGAATTCCAGGCCCAGGACTCTCCCCTGCCAGAACCCGAGGGACTCCTGATTGTGAAACTGGAGGAAGACTCCTGGGGATCAGAACCCAAGTCCCAGGAGGAAGACCTCCAGCAGCCTGTCCCTGTCTCGGAAGCATCCCGCCAGCGCTTCAGGCAGTTCCAGTACAGGGATGCAGCTGGACCCCATGAGGCCTTCAGCCAGCTCTGGGAGCTCTGCTGTCGCTGGCTGAGGCCAGAGATCCGCCTCAAGGAGCAGATCCTGGAGCTGCTGGTGCTGGAGCAGTTCCTGACGATCTTACCCAGGGAGGTCCAGAGCTGGGTGCAGGCCCGCCACCCCGAGAGTGGCGAGGAGGCGGTGGCCTTGGTGGAGGATTGGCATCGAGAGGCCCACGCCGCACAGCAGCAGGTGAGGCCACAGTCTGTGCCCCGAGGAGCAGGTTGGGCCGGGCAGCAGAGCTAGGCTAATGTGAGTGTGATAATAATTGCCAAAATCACAATGAAATAATGAAAGAAATAGCTGCTGACCTTTACTGAGCATTTAGTATGTAGCAATCACTGCTCAGAGTTGTTAAGTCCCATCGAGCCTGTTCTGACTCAAGTGACCCTATGGGCAATAGACAAAATATTTTGTGGTCCCGTGCCATCCATTCTCACAGTCACGCTTCTGTTTGATAGCCCTTTGCGGCTGACCCCTACTTTACCAAGCATGATGTCTTTCCCCAGAGACTGGTCCCTCCGGATAGGATGTGCACAGAAGGTGGGATGAAGTCTCGTTGTCCCCCCTTCTAAGGAGCATTCTGGCTGTGCCTGTTCCCGCACACTGCAGTTTGTTTTTCCGGTGGTCCGTGGTAGATCCAGTGTTCTTCTCCAGCACCCTAATTCAAATGCATCAGTTCTTCTGTGCTCTTCGTTATTCACTGCCTAGCTCTCATGTGCAATGAGGCGATTGAAAATGCCAGGGCTTGGTCCAGGTGCACCTTAGTCCTCAGTGTGACATCTCTGCTCTCTACCACTTGTACAGCAGATCTAGCCGATGCAAAGTGCCATCCTTTGATTTCTTGACTGCCGCTTCTGTGGACTTTGTTTTTGGATCTAAGTTAAAGGAAATACTAGACTTTTTCCATCTTTTCTCTGATTATTATTACTATTGTTCAGTTTGGAGGATTTTCCTTTCCTTTCCACTACGTTGTAATCCATACTAAGTCTTTGACCTTTATCAGTAAGTCCTTCCACGTCCTCTAGCTTCCAGCAAGCAAGGTTCTTTTAAGTCTTTGGCATAGTAACTTATTTAATCGCCTCAACAATTCAATGAGCTAGATACCGGTACCTTAATTTTACTGATGCCGAAAGCTGAGGCCGAGAGAAGATGAGTCATTTGCCACGGAGCGTCACATAGTGAGAGGATTTGAACCCACGCAGCCTGACTCTCAGCCAGCACTTACAACCAGGACTCTCAAACAGCATCTAGTGTGTTGTCCATGTAACAGTGTGTTTACAAATGAGATATCTTTGGATTCTGACAGCGGTTAATGTAGATAGACGGAAACCATGTCATTGGCCCCATTTTGCAGATGAAACCAAAGCCTCCCCTCACTCAGACTGAGCCAGAGCTTACCCCCCGATGCTTACCTTCGAAGGCCATCATAGATTTTAAAATCCCTCTGAGTTGGGTGGCGCATCGGAGGTAGGAGCTGATGTTTATTGAACGAGCACTCACTGTGTCAGACAGGGGCCTTGGTGGTTCATTGGGTTAAGCACTGAGCTGCTAAGTCGAAAGGTCGGTAGTTTGAACACATGAGTTGCTCCGAGGGAGAAAGATGAGACCGTTTGCTTCTGTTGAGACTTGCAACCTCAGAAACCGTATGGAGCCGTTCGCCTCTGACTTACAGACAGGGCCACCGTGCATCGGGTCGACTCCATGGCAGTCGGTTTAGTTTGGTTCTTCCCACCAAGGAGTCTCAGGGTGGTGCCTAGGGCTAAGTCCTGGGGTACTCGTCACTACGTTGGCCATCGGACGCTACCCAGAAGCACCTCAGAAGAAAGTCTTGGTGACTTGTTTTAGAACGGTCACGGGCCCGAAATCCCTGGTGGGTATAGTTCTCTTCTGACACATAGGGTCACCAAGAATTGGGATCAAGCTGACAGCAATTGCATTTGTGTTCATGATGCTGAGAGGTCAGTAGCTGATCCAGCAATGGAGCTGAGATCCGGCAAATCAAAGTGCCGTGGATTGGACAGTCATGGTTTACCAGTTTGCCAGAGACCTTTGAAGACGCATTATTTGATTCTGGGGTGAACACACTTCGAATCCTCTTTGGTGTATGCAGAACAGGGCCTGTGTTTGGCTGCCAGCTTCCCGGAGCCCTCATCTCAGCATACTCCCGCTGCCCTCCTCTGGTCAGCTAGCTGCATTCCACTGGGGGAAGCGGTCGGCTCCGGAAGGCATCCTTTGTCAAGGGTAGGGTTTCTGTCTGGGTCGAAGAAATTGACATAGATTTGAGTTTGGAGGAAAATGGTCCGCAGCTTTTCCTTTGGGATCCTTTACAAATTGATGGAGGATCCAGAATGCCTACCACGAGGAGCCTTCACAATGTTGGGGGGAAATTTCTGTTATCTTTTCATCCTGTTTCTCCCTGCCTGTCTACTTACAGGAGTAAGTGTGAGCGAGGTGTACCAGTTTTCATTAGGCCATTCTACCTCCCTTATCCTTTCTTTAAGAAGCAGCTCTTTGTCCTACGTGGCAGTGACGGACCAAACGGAAGGCATGTGGCTTCAGAGCTTAACAGGTGAAGAATTGGAGACCCAGAGATGAGAATTGCCTTAAATCAAGGTCTTAAATGATTCTTCATCTGAAAAAGGAGGGGGTTGGACTAGACCAAAGGTTCTCAAATCATTGCCCTGGTGAGCAGACTCAAGGTTGAACTGCTTCTAAAATTGAGGCAAATAGGTCATGGAGTCTTTATATGTTTCTCCTCTGATTCTCATTTTCAGTTTTTCTGCATGCTCCCAAGTACTCACAGAGGTTTAAACGAATGGATAGGTAGCCAAGGAGCTCGGGTAGAGGGGCATATATGTTGTATGTAGCTCATTATTTCATACGTGCGACACACAACTTATATTTTTTTCTAAGTAAAACTCTAGGTCTTACTAGTGGAGTGGAGTATCTTAATTGTGTCCCCCAGAACGACCACCTAGAAAAGCTCAGGAGGTAGCAGACTAAAGGGGCGGTGTGCCATTTTCCTTAAAGGGGTGCCAGCTTGTGTAACCTGCGGTGTCGTCTAGCAGAAGCTCTCTCCCTGTCAGCTGTACAGGCCTTTGTGGTGGATTCTGGATTCGTCCCTGCCCCTGCTGCTGTTAGGTACTGTCGAGTGAGTGCCAACTCTTAGGGACCCTAGGTTCTACAGAAGAAGGACACATTAGCTGGTCCTGCGCCGTCCTCACAATTGTTCTTACGTGTGAGCCTCCTGTGGCAGCCACTGCCAAGCCAACGATCTTTCTCGTTGCTGCCCCTCTGCTTTAGCAAGTGTGACGCCCAGAGACTGGTCTCTCCTGACATGTCCTGAGTACGTGAGATGACGTCTTGCCACCCTTACCTCTAAGACATTCTGACTGTACCTCTTGCAGGAGCCCTGGTGCCATAGTGGTTAGGGGTTGGGCTGCTAACTGCATGATCAGCAGTTCGAAACCATTTAGCTGCACCAAGGGAGAAAGACAAGGCTTTCCGTTCTCCGTAAGAGTTATCGTCTCCGTTCTGCCCCGCCCTGTAGGGTTGCGATGAGTCAGAATCAACTCAAAGGCAGTGAGTTTGGGTTGTGGTTTTGGGTAATAATCTTGCTATCAGCCAAGGCAATGGGCTTCCTTGAGGCACAGTGATCACCGAGGATATGGGTACTGTAGCAAGTGTGGTGAAGAAGTCAGCTGGGACCCAGCTATCAGAGAGAGTCGATGCTGGGGTCTTACAGTTTTGCTTTAAAACGAGCAGTCATATAAGTGAGGGTTCAGCTAAATCTACATGGAAGGAGGACACCCGCGTATGCGATCCATGAATTGTAAATAATAAAATCCAAACCTGTAGGAGGAAATGCAATTAAAACTTAAATTCTAAACACTTGGTTGTCAGAGGCTACGGATGACATCGAAAGCCCCAAACCCATTGCCGGTGGATGACCACAGTTGTGCTCAGGTCAAAATGTGACACCTTCTCATTCGGTCTCCCTCGATCCAGTGGATAATTGTTCGAATTTTGAATATTTTTTGCTTTGCTTTTTTTATTGAGATTTTTCGCTGTTTCATCCTGTCATTGTTGTTGGGGTCTTTGTTTGTGTTTTGTGTTGATTTCGTAAGTTTTTCTGAATATGAAACCCCGGATAGGTAAACCTCTAGATAACAAAAGCTGGATTAATAGGTTCCAAAGGGACACGGCAGGGAAGTTGGCAGGCGATGGGGCACTCATGACGAGTACGAGGACGAAGCCGTGTCCTGGAAGTGATGGTGGTGATGGTCGCACAACTCTTATGAACGTGTGGGAACTATTGGAATGTATGATATGTGACTTGTATGTCGTTGAAACTGTTAAAAATTAATCAACGGATTGATTTTTATAAATTTAATGAAGATAATTCCTACTAGGCCATTCCATTTTTCGTATTCTCCTGAGTTAGAGTGCTACATTTATTTAACCTTCTGAGTTTAGGATTCAATGCGTCTTTTAAAAAACACATACATGATTTTAAAATTCCAGGCTTAATTCTTTGTCTTATTTTTCATCATATTTACTTGAAATTCGTCTTTACCTTTCAGCAGGGATATTTAGGGTTGACAAAAGCAGACTGCCTCATCTTCCTTCTGCAGAGCTGCTGGTGGGTTCTAACTGCTGACCTCTTGGTTAGTAGCCAACCCCTTAATGACTGCATCACCAATGCAGCTTTACTGGGTGAAGGCAGTCGGATGGCTTTATGGCCATCGTTTTCGTCATCTTCGGGTCTTCAAAGTGCCTGTTAGCGTTGGGACCAAGACTACCCTCAGGATAGCACTCATACCCTACCCAGGTGGGTCTTCCATACTGATGACTGGGACTTTTTGGCTGTCTGTAGGAACTGGAATCATATGCAGAGACCAGGTCCTTAACGGCAGTGCAGGAAACACAGAGCTTCCAGCTGCAGCCGGCAGATCACTGGCCTGACGGACAGACTCAAGAGCAGTGGGTGAAGAATCCAGACTCTGACCTTCCGAAGCATCTCAACGCCAAGACGGTGCCACAGTCCTTGAAAGAGAGCGGTGAGTACCCAGAACCAGAGCAACGCCAGGATGAGGGCCCTCTGTTGAGGGCTGGGTACTCAGGGAGGAAGCATGCAC
Organism: Tenrec ecaudatus; assembly: GCF_050624435.1. Lineage (NCBI taxonomy): Eukaryota > Metazoa > Chordata > Mammalia > Afrosoricida > Tenrecidae > Tenrec > Tenrec ecaudatus. The sequence continues at coordinate 56,911,181 of NC_134530.1, forward strand.
ACATTTCAAAGCAAGGTGTAGGGTGCAGATCCCTTTCCAATAGACGGGCGGAGAAGCCAGGCAAGTAAATCAGCCAGGAGAAGAGGAGGAACTGCCAGGGGCCCCACTGTCCTGTAGTCATGGTTCAGGTACAGGCTGGCGCCCTGCAGGGTGGGGATTATGGGAGTTCAAGGCCGGCCTCTCTCTCACATGACTCCGCTGAGGCAGCGTAGGAGAACTCTGCCCTGGCCACAGGGGGCGTAGCCTCAGGTAGATCCGAGCATGACTTCCAGAGAGCTGCACCTGGCGGGGTGGCGGGGCTCCCTGGAAGCCAGAGTTTGCGTCTCAGAGAATTGTTTCCTCCTCAGCTGTTCTCACCCTCCCAGGCCCTGCTCTCCTGAAGATGGGGCCCGTTGGCGATTGGGAGGTGACCCCCGAGTCCCAGGTAAGCTGCTGCTTGTTCTTCCGTGTCTGCCAGCACTCAGCTCCTGTGCTCCCCTCTCTCCCACGGCCTCCCCTCAGCAAAGGGTGCAGGCTGGGAGGCTGCCCCTCCCACGCCCAGTTCTGCTCCCTGGCCTCGGTGCTCTCTGCTGGGCTCTCTCTCCAGGAGCTGGGGGCAGGGGGCAGGCTATTAAAGAGTCAATGGTATTTGAGTCGCTGCGGCTGTCATCGGTGTTCTCTTGTGCATCTCACAGAAAGCAGTGGGTCTGAGGAAGGAGGAGTTCCTCCAGGAGCCCCCGCGAAGAGACTGTGGGACCGGCGTGTCCTCGGGTAAGAGAGCCACTCCCCACCCAGAGAGGGCCTCCTCACTTCCTCATGGCCCTGGGGGCCAATCCCTGCTAAGAGGCTCGTGCCCTCACTTGCCATTGGCATCCCTCTTTTGGCCATGAAGCAAGACAGCTTTATTGGGAAGCTGATCCTGAGGCTGGCAGAGCAGAGAGACAAAAAGAACCTGGCTCTGAGCTATTTTATGTTGTGAGCGCCTGCAGGCGGGGCACTGGATTGATCCAGGGGGCTCGCAAAAGCAGACACCTGCACTTTATCTGGGATTGTGGGCCACAGGACAGCAGGTTTTGTTTTTTGTTTTTCCTTTTAAACAACATTTTATTGGGCCTCATACAACTCTTCTCACAATCCATATAACCATCCATGTGTCCAGTACATTTGCACATTTGTTGCCGTCATCATTCTCAAAACATTTTCTTTCTACTTGAGCCCTTGGTATCAGCTCCTCATTTTCCCCCCTCTCTTCCCGTCCCCCTCCCTCATGAACACTTGATAATTTATAAATTATTATTATTTTGTCATGTCTTACACTGTCCAACGTCTCCGTTCACCCACTTTTCTGTTGTCCATCCCCCAGGGAGGGGGTTATATGTAGATCTTTGTGATTGGTTCCTCCTTCTACCCCACTTTCCTCTTACCCTCTCAGTATTGCCACTCATTATTGGTCCTGAGGGGTTCATCTGCCCTGGATTCCCTGTGTTTCCAGTTCCTATCTGTACCAGTGTGCATCCTCTGGTCTAGCCACATTTGTAAGGTAGAATTGGGATCATGATAATGGGGGAGGAAGCACTAAAGAACTAGAGGTAAGTTGTATGTTTCATCGTTGCTATACTGCACCCTGACTGGCTCGTCTCCTCCCTTTCTGTAAGGGGATGTCCAGTTGCCTACAGATGGGCTTTGGGTCTCCACTGTGCACTCCCCCTCATTCACAATTATTTGATTTTTTTGTTCTTTGATGCCTGATACCTGATCCCTTCAACACCTCGTGATCACACAGGCTGGTGTGCTTCTTTCATGTGGGCTTTGTTGCTAGATGGCCGCTTGTTTATCTTCAAGCCTTAAAACCCCAGTTGCTATAGCTTTTGATAGCCGGGCACCATCAGCTTTCTTTACCACATTTGCTTGTGCACCCACTTTGTCTTCAGCGATCGTGTCGGGAAGGTGAGCATCATGGGTGCCAGTTTAATGGAACAAAGTATTCTTGCATTGAGGGAGTACTTGAGTGGAGGCCCAATGTCCATCTGGTACCTTAGTACTAAATCTGTAAATATATGCACATAGATTTGTTTCCTCATCATCATAAATAAATATATTTACATGCCTGTATTTAGACCTCTATAAATGCCCTTTGCCTCCTAGTTCTTTCCGCTATTTCCTTTTACTTTCCTCTTGTCCCACTGTCATGCTCAGTCTTTATTTGGGTTTCAGTAATTCCTCTCGGTCACCTTGCCCTTGATCAAGCTCAACCAGGCCTCCTACACTTTCCTCACCACCAATTTTGGATCACTTGCCCCTTTGTCCCTGGGTTTGTTAACACCCACTTCCTTTCCACTTGCCTCCCCCACTCCCATGTCTCCCTGAACTGTCAGTCCTGTTGTTTTCTCCTCCAGATTGTTTATCCCAGCCTATCTTATCTTGATAGACCTGCAGAGATAATAATATGCACATAAAACAAAACAGAGCAACAAAAGAAAACAAAACAACAAAAAAAATCCAATGACAAAAAGCCTGTAAACAGTTCAAGGTTTGTTTGTTGACCTTTAGGGGTGTTTTCCCATGAAATCTGATGGGGTGCCATGCCCTGACCCCAAAGTCTATTTTCGGTACTCCCGCGGGACTTTCTTGCTCTGCTCCGCTTGCTGTTCTGTTGCGCACCCTTCGTGTTTCGCCTTAGTGTGGTGGGAGTCTGATCGGGTGCAATTCCCGCACTGTCTCCAGTGTTGTCCCCCGTAGGGCTATGGGTCAGTGAAGGATGTCATGTCTGGTGGTGGGGCGGGCCAGGTGGTCCTCTCTATGCATTGGATGTTCTGAGCAGGGCTTGGTGGGCCAGGTGTGCTCCACTCTCTCTTCCTCCCACTTCATTTGCTTCTATGTGTTCTGATCAGACATGTCCCTCTCCCTGACCTGTAGCGTCAGTGCTGTCCTCTGAAGTGAATTCTTCTGGGGGGGGGGTGGGAGACTGACCATGTAGTTGGGATTGGGGCCAGCCTTTCAGACCTCTCTATTTGTTCCGTTTCATGCCGGTATGTTGCATTCATTTCTTGGAGCACCAGGTTAAAGTCTGGTCCCTCATTCCCTGTGGAGATACAAACAATACCCTCACCTTGGGTGGGTTAGTGTCCTGTTCTCCCGCTACTCATGTCTTATTTCTTCCTCCCCCCCCCCCCCTTTAGTTGGCTACCATATAAATCCCTGGCTTTTGTCTAGCCCCTGCCATATTACCTGGACCTCACCCTGGGAATATTTGTATACAGTAGCTTTTTCCCTGTGCCCCTGTTGCTTTTTTGCTGTTGTTCAGCTTACCTCAGCGGACTCATGTTTAGGACAATTGTACATTTCCAGAGGGCCACTAAGTAAGGTTTTTTTTCTTTTTTTTTTTTTTTTTTTCTGAAAAGGGGCTGGTCAGCCGAATAAGTTTGGGAACCTATGTGCCCCGTCTGGAATGAGAAGATGAGTTTCCTTATTTTTAAAGCCAGTCAGCTATGTTTCAAGGACTGCAGTCGCCAAAGCTCCCCGCAGTCAATAATCGACGGGAAGCAGGTGGAAGGCGGATTGAGAGCTCAAAGAGGGCTGAGAGCATGTCGTCCAACGTTTCCCCACGTTTCCCCCTCCGAGCACGATTTCCCCAGCTGCAGTGTGAGAAAAGGGGTTCCGATGTCCAGTCAGTGGCCAGCAAGCGTCAAGGACCTTACCTTGATCATGAGGGCATCTGTCTTAGTCCCTTGTTTTCTCCCGTCCACGTGCCGCCCCTCACGTTGACCCCAGGCACCACAGAGAAAGAGCTCCTGATTTGTCTTCCCATGTAGGGGCGCCTATAAGAAAGGCGACTGTGCTGGCCCCAGGACTTGGAGTACTTCTTGGGGGTTTAGCCTATCTGTCTCCTGGACTTGACTCCCTAGGGTCAGCCCCTGAGGGATGACTCCTCCGGGACAGCAGCCTGGGGCTGTGACCCTGGACCATGGTGAATGCAGTGAAGGCGTGAATGCTAGCAGCCACCCTGTCGTTCCCCTTCTATTCAGGCACGTTTCATCCCCGGCTGCACAGCCCAACTCTGGATCTTGACTGCCGTTCCATAGACTCGACAGAGCCACGAGTCTGTAGCAGCGGTCACCGAGCTAGTTCAGACTTATGGCAACCCTACAGGATAGAGTAGAACTGCCCCATGGTTCCCAGCACCGCAACACGTTACAGGGCGGCTAGCTTTCTCTTTCTCCCACAGAGGAGCTGCTGGGCTTGAACTCCTGGTGGGTTAGCAGCTCAGTGTAACCCATGGAACCCGGGAGCTTGAGTCGAGAGAATGCTAAAAGGAGTGACTGTCACTGTCACAGACAATTGAAGGAATAACATGGGCATTTCTCCTCTGCCTTTTGAAGGGAGAGGATCAAGCCTCAGGGACAAACACCGCTCGCGAAACGATTCTCCGCAATCACGTCTCTTCTTCCTTTTTTCTTATAGGTGTTCTCAGTTCAAAACCAAATCGCATCTACCAGCGAGAGCAAGCACCAGAATTTTGGGGGACAAGCCTGATAAACTCTGGGCGGAGGAACACGGCAGGCGATTATAGCGTGGGTCGTGAGCAAGCGAGACCAGCTCAGGCTCTGGCCTGGAGGGCCTCAAGGCCCTGGGATGAGCAGTACCAGTGTGCTGTGGAGGACATGAAGGTATCAGGTGTGCACTGGGGCTATGAGGAGACCAAGACTTTCCTGGCAATCTTGAGTGAATCTCCTTTCTCTGAAAAGCTCCGGACTTGTCACCAGAACCGACAGGTGTATCGAGCCATTGCAGAGAGACTAAGGGCGCGGGGCTTCCTGCGGACACTGGAGCAGTGTCGCTACAGGGTGAAAAACCTCCTGCGGAACTACCGGAAAGCCAAGAGCAGCCGCCCGCCGGGGACCTGCCCCTTCTATGAGGAGCTGGAGGCCCTGGTGAGGGCTCGATCAGCCATTAGAGCCACCGAGCGCCCAGGAGGGGCTGTGGCTCTCCCTAGGCTGGGGGATAGTGATGCGGAGGTGGATGAGCAGGAGGAAGGGGGCTGGGAGCCCGAGGAAACAGCCGAAGACTGTAATGGTGATGACCTGGCCATTGATGAATCCGTGCCGGGGCCCAGGATCCCGGGGGGCCCGGCCCTGTGCCAGAGTCGTATTGGTAAGAACATGTGAACAGGGGGGTTTAATCGGATCCGGAGCCCAACTCTCCTGCCAGCCTAACGTTTACTCTCTGGGGTCAGGGCGTAGACTGCAAGCCTGGAATGATGCCACTAGAGGAAGGTGTCCAGTACTTTAGGTCCTCCTCAAATTCTCTTTTCTGCTAGGATAGCTCTGCTCGTACACATGACCCCAGTGAATCTAGCCTTTCCCAAAGTATGTCACCGACGGTGTGGAGATGATCTTGTCTCATCAAAGGCCCATCACCATTGAGTTGATTTCAACTTCCAGCCACTCTGTAGGACAGAGCAGAACTGTGCCACAGGGTCTCCAAGGCTGTCCACTCTGCAGAAGCAAATGAGCCCATTGCTCTCCCTGGGAGTGCCAAGTGAGCATGAACTGTTGGCCTTCTGGTTAACAAGTGCATGCTTAACCGCTGCTCCAGTAGGGTCCCTTTATTGTTCTATGAGTGGCCCTTTAATTTTTCTACTCATGTATTTTTCTTAATACATACTAGAAAAAGAAAAACTACCACATTAACCCATGGATTCACAGAGAGTAAATTTAGGTCTGTAGTTTATTCAGGATCCCAGAACAGTTTCATGGACATGTGAGATGGTGTTTGTATAAGGACAAGACTGAAATTTTTCATTGAATGATTTCCATATTCCCCACGCGCCCTTCTTGTCTTTATACACACACCTCTTTTACATAATACAACCACAATGCTCTCGTTAGATGCTGCAGAGCGGTTCCGACTCACAGCGTTTCTGTGCACGGTTTCTGAATTGCCTGTGTTCTGGACATCGGGTAGGGCAGATGACCCAGTCAGGATGACCTAGGCAAATCCCATTTAAGTCTCACAGCTTTGAACTTTTCACTCCTGACAGCAGGTGTGCACTGGGGCTACGAGGAGACCAAGGCTTTCCTGGCAATTCTCAGCGAGTCTCCGTTCTCTGAAAAGCTTCGCACCTGTCACCAGAACAGCCAGGTGTACCGGGCTATTGCAGAGCGGCTGTGCGCACTGGGCTTCCTGAGGACGCTGGAGCAGTGTCGCTACAGATTCAAAAACCTCCTTCGAAGCTACCGGAAGGCCAAGAGCAGCCACCCGCCAGGGACGTGCCCCTTCTATGAGGAGCTGGATTCGTTGATGAGGGCTCGGACTTCAGTTAGAGCTATCGGGACCTTGAGGGGGGCTGCAGGGTTCCTCAGGTCGGGGCCAAACAGTACCAAGGCTGATGACCAAGGGGCCTGGGACGAGATGGGAGATGAGGATGCCATCAACCCCCTAACCCCATGTCCTCAAACCCTAGACACTGGTAAGCCGCAGTAACTGTCATGCAGTCAATGTGAGGGGTCAGGCTCAGGACCTCTCCTCACCAAACTAGGGAGAGAAAGGGACTGAATAAGAAATCAGTTTGTGCTTTGCTCTGATTATCCAGTCTCTGGTCTACAGTGAGAGAGTAGCCAGTCTGGATTTTATTGAGATGTAGATAGGTAGTTACAGTTTGCTTGTGACACACAACTGTTGATTCGAGGAAGGTATTTATTATTGAATAATAATGAGATACAGGAATTAGTCAGGGAGACTGACTCAGTGCACAGGCCGTGTGGCTCCCTAGTGGGTTCACCATGTCCCAGCCTACAGTCCTCATGTCTCCGGCTTTGTAGGTTACGTGTGCATGCATGTACCCAAACACCGTCAGTTTAGTGCTGGCCATTTCATAAGGACAGGATACAAGTTCAGAGTAAATCCATAAGATATTAGATTGTGACTGTTAGTTGCTGTCTTGTCAATCCTGACGAAGGGTACCCTCACTTGTGCAGGGTAGAACTGCGCTCTAAGATGTTCAGGGCGGGACCTTTTAGGAGCAGATTGCAGGGCCTGTCTTCTAAGGAGCCTTTGGGTACATTTAAAAGGCCAACCTTTCGGCTAGAGATGGAATGCTTAACTGTTTGTGCCACTCAGATTCTTCAAGATATAAAATGCAGATATATCAAACAAAGAAATACCAAGGAATGGGAAAAGGGACACAAAAAAACGTTTCTGTTCCTTCTTTCAGGTTTTGAATTAAGGCATGAGGATGAAGACCAGATTTCAGAGCAAGACATCTTTGAAGATTTGCCTGGAGCATTATCAAAATGTACTGCAGAGGATGCCTACCAAAAGTGTGATTGGGAAGAAGAGAGTGGCAATGAAAACGCAGGTGAAAGACAATGGGGAAGTTCCCTGCAGGAACAGTGGGAGAAATCTTCTTCTGAAGAGGACTTAGAAAAACTTATCGACCATCAAGGTCTCTACTTGACAGAGAAACCCTACAAGTGTGACACATGTGTGAGAAGCTTCAGCCGGAGCGCCCACTTCCTTGCCCACCAGCGGATCCACACAGGTGAGAAACCGTACCAATGCCTTGAATGTGGGAAAAGCTTTAGCGACCGCTCCAACCTCAGTACCCACCAGCGGATCCACACTGGAGAGAAACCTTACAAATGTCCTCAATGTGGGAAAAGCTTTAGCGACCACTCCAATCTCATCACTCACCAGCGGATCCACACTGGAGAAAAGCCCTACAAATGCAGGGAATGTTGGAAAAGCTTCAACCAGAGCTCGAACCTGCTGAAACACCAGAGAATCCACTTTGGAGGAAATCCTGACCACTGTGGTGAGCCCGGGGACAGCTTTGGCCAGAGGTCACCCTTTAGTGCTCACTGGAGGGACTCTAGAGAGACATCTCCCGAACAGTCTCCAAGTGGACACAGTGTCAGTAAGACACTAAGTTCCCCCAACTCGGGGGAAAAGCTGTATCAGTGCTCCGATTGTGGAAGAAGCTTCTCGAAGAGCTCTGCCCTCATTAGTCACCAAAGAATACACACGGGAGAGAAACCATATGAATGTGCCGAATGTGGGAAAAGCTTCAGCAAGAGCTCTACCCTGGCCAACCACCAGCGCACTCACACTGGGGAGAAGCCATACAAGTGTGGAGACTGTGGGAAATGCTTCAGCGAGCGCTCCAAGCTGATCACGCACCAGAGGGTTCACACGGGAGAGAAGCCCTACGAGTGCCGCGAGTGTGGGAAGTTCTTCCGCGACCGTTCTAATCTCATTACGCACCAGAGGATTCACACGGGAGAGAAGCCTTACAAGTGTAGAGAGTGTGGGAAATGCTTTAACCAGAGCTCCAGTCTTATCATTCATCAGAGAATCCACACGGGGGAGAAACCCTACAAGTGCACCGAGTGTGGCAAAGATTTCAACAACAGCTCTCACTTCAGTGCCCATCGGAGAACCCATGTGGGAGGGAAAGCATCATAGGCATCAACCCCCCCCACCCCCCAACACAGGAGAGAGAAATGGATACTTAAACAACTCCCGAGATCTTAAGATAGAAGCTAGAAAGAAACATTCCCAATTTTTGAGTTTGGTGTATATCCAGGAAAGTTACTTTGGAATAACACAAGTAATTTGGATATGAATTAGAGATACTAAGGATTGATCTTTGAATGCAATTTGCTTTTCTCCTATGAAACACTTACACACAAACCTCAGGTAGTCCTTACATTTGCTTTTGTGCCCCTGGGTGGCTCAAAGGACTTTAACTTAACTATTAACTTAAAGATTTGTGGTTTGGATCTACCCTGTGGCACTGGGGAATAAGGACCTGGTGATCTGATTCCATAATGATTACAGCCGAGCAAACCTCTCCTCTGAAACACACGGGGTTGCCAGGGCTTGGGTTTTGAAAGTTTTATCAGTGTTTGAGCCAAACTGGTAAGAGACCCTCCAGAGGTACCTCTGGTCTTGAGCAGAGCTCCCGGACATTGGTGTGCCTTTACACGGCCGAGTGTACACACACCCAATCCGGCAGTAGTGGTTTTCGTTCAGGGCCACTTCCATTTGGGGCTTCTGCTCATGGGGGAACTTTGAGACTGGTGAAGTGGGCCCAGTTGAGTAAAGGGCACACACCACAGTGGCATCACTGTGTGCTTGTACGATAGCACACGAGTCAGGACTTAAGCCTTTGCTGTTTGTCTAGCTCTGTGTTGAGCAGGACATACACCGGCTCATTCAATTCTCACAACCACCCAGGAGATGGGTACCCATTCTTCTTCCTAGAGGAGAAAACTGAGGCACCAAGAAGTTAAATAACTTCCCATTCCCATCGGAAAGTGCCAGAGGCAGGATTCAACTACAGCTGTCTGTCTCGAGAGCCTTTACTGCTACACTGAATTATTCCCTCTCACATTCAGACAGGTATCTCAGGTGCCAGGATCTCAAAGCACTTTATAAACTACATTTCCTGTTAGAATTCCTTTCTGTAGTCTCCTTTTAACAAATGTAGAACTGAGACTTTAAAGATTAAAGGACTTAGGACATCTGCACTTGGCAAAATGTTTTCAAGCGACGCTGAGCAATATCAAACCCTTGATGTGAATTTCTATCTTTGCAATAATACAGGTAGGACATTGGAAGTGCTGGGTGTGCGGAACGTGTGTAGCCATCGTGATGTGTTTTTCCCACCAAGATGCTACTGAGCTACGGTGGCCGTTGCTCTTTTCTCCCTTGGTGGAAGGGGTGCAGACCTACTTGTTGCTCTTGGCTTGGTTGTAGGCGAAACCTTACAGGAACCTGGGCCTCCTTGCCAGTGCTCACTCCTACCTGTAATTTTTTCTCCTGACCCTTTTGTGGGATGGTGGAAACTTTGTTCCTGATCTTTGTGCCAAAACTGAAGTAGAAGGGAGAGTGAAAGGATTCGAGCTGTTCTAACTTCTCAGATCTTTGACAGTTTTGTCCCAAGTCATCTTGCCCCAGGTCTACACAGAGCTTTTTCAGTTTGGCCCTTAAGACCAGGGTCCTACACAAACCAAATAGGGAAGACTAGTAATAGTATAGCTTTCTACTTTGCAGCAGTTTGGTCAACCAGAAAAAAAGGCTTTAAAAAATTTTTTTTTTGGTTGGGGGCTTGTACAACTCTTATCACAATCCATGCGTTCATCCAGGGTGTCCAGCACATTTGTACATTGTTGCCATCATCATTCTCAAAACACGTTCTTTCTACTTGAGCCCTTGCTATCAGCTCCTCATTTTTCCCCTCCCTCCCCCTGCCCCCCTCACAAACCCTTGATAATTTATAAATTTTAATTTTGTCATGTCTTACACTGTCCGACGTCTCCTTTCACTCGTCTGTTGTCTGACACCCAGGGAGGGGTTTATACGTAGAGCCTTGTGATCAGTTTCCCCTTTCTGCCCCACCTTCCCTCCACCCTCCCAGTATCGCCACTCTCACCACTGGTCCTGAGGGGTTCAACTGTCCTGGATGCCCTGTGTTTCCAGTACCTATCTGTTTTTATATCCTTACTTTACATCCTCAGGTCCAGCTGAATTTGTAAGGTAGAATTGGGATCATGATAGTGGGTGGAGAGGCAGCATTAAAGAACTAGAGGAAAGCTGTGTGTTTCATCTTTGCTACACTGTACCCTGACTGGCTCATCTCCTCCCTGGGACCCTTCTGTAAGGGGATGTACAGTTGTCTACAGTCCTCATTCTGTACTCCCTCTCATTCACAGTGATATGATTTTTTGTTCTTTGATGCCTGATACCTGATCCCTTCAACACCTTGTAATCACAGACGCTGGTGTGCTTCTTCCATGCGGACTTTGTTGCTTCTGAGCTAGATGGCTGCTTGTTTATCTTCAAGCCTTTAAGACCCCCGATGCTATCTTTTGGTAGCTGGGCACCATGAGCTTTCTTCACCATTTTAAAAAATGATGATTAAGGACTTGTGTTTCCATAGGATTTCAAGGGAAATTTTCTCTCTCTCGCATCCACCTGTGACACTGGGATGCCAGTGATCTTCAGGGACTTGAGCAGTACCTATGAGATAAAAAGTATGATTTCACTTCAAGGAATAGAACTTCATATGAATCAGATGTGAAGAAAGCAGTGGAGAGATTTGCCACTCCAGTAGACCAAGATCGCTCCCAATCCTCCCTTCGTTTGCTTTAGAACTTTCCTTCCCAAGAACCAGCTCCCTTGGGATCACTATCTGAACGTGCACCAACGCCGTCAGTTACTTCCAGTTTACCTTCCCTGGCTCATTACCTGAGACGGTGAAGTCATGGAGTCATCCCTGGATAAATTCTAGCAAATGTCAGGAGCTGCAACACTAAAATGACACCAAAGGTACCATGTGGGGGGGAGTTGTAGGCACAGTGGGCGGGGTGAAGCATCATCAAGGTGTAAAACGGGGAGTGAGGAGTGAGGCGTGATGGGGGAGCTCAGATCAGAAGACTGTTGGGGGAAGATCTGGTAGGACCTCATCTGCTACAAGTGGAAGGTGGACCCATGGCTCGGCAGTGTGCGCTGTCAGAGTCTCCCTCCAAAAGCTTCAAGGACTTGGGCAGGATGCAGCTAGGATGGCCTGTGGGAGGCTCTTGCATGATCCCAGTTGAGCAGTGAGGGTCCTATCTAGAGCTGGGACTCCTTGCGGGAGAAAGGTGCATTAAAGGGCTTCAGAGACGATGCGGATAGCACAGCAAAGCTAGAATGGCTTGGGTAACTAGACTCTGGACTGCTGAACATTTGGTCTACTGTCCAAATGGATTGAAAAAGCACTCTCATCCCTGGCAATGAAAACACTTGTTCCATCATCCAGGATAAGCTGTAGGTCCCTTGGGCCATTCCAGCACACACATACCTTGTGGAGGGCAAGGTGGCTCCTTTTGGGGAACACTGGGAGAGCATATGCCGTCTTTGAGAATTGGGTCCACACACAGGAGGTGCGGCTGTGGCAGGAAGGCACACGATCAGTGTAGTCTGGGACACTTTGACAGGCCTAAGAGACAGTGGCCGGCTGGACTGAGGGGTAGCCGGGAGGCTAGGACCAGGGTTATCTGAGTGTGCCTGGTAGCTAAAGTGACTGTCAAAGACGATGCAGTTAAGATTGGGCCTAGGATAAAGCCCAGGATGTAGAGGGGAAGCCCTTAAGAGCACGGAGAGCAATCCCTCCCTCACAGCCCTGTTACGTTTGGACACCGCCTCCATGGCAGACATTTTCAGTATGGGAGTCAAGTTCTCTGGAGGTGCTGATCTTCCTCTCACGTGGAAGTGCACTCGGGGCTCATGTTTCCAGTGAGCCGATGCTTTTCTCTATCGTTCCTCTCCCATAGCTCTTAGAGACTCAGCCATGGAAGTGAGGGCAGCAGGGTGCAGGGGAGAGGACCTGTAGGCCCAGGTGTTCACATTGGCTCTTCCTTTGGAAGAATTACACTTGGGTGTCTTTGTGGGGGTGGGGGTGGGGTTAGGGCTGACATCCTCCAGCTGGGGCATTGCTGCTTGAATAAACTGACCTGATTTGACACGTTCTGAGGTTAAGCCGAGTCAGTGCTTGGGAAGTAGACCCACGGTGAGGAACAGACAAGGGTTCTGAGTGTGCGTGGGCCCAAAGCAGAGCCTGGTTATGGGAAATGGAAGCGGTGACTACTGCCCTGTACAGAGGCGAGTGCACCTACCCTACACGATTGCTGTACCCTCCCCCCCCCCAACAATGGCATTGACTTTGACGTGGCAAGGTGCCAGAGGTCCCTGAGTGTACAAAGGTTCCCGATGAGTCCACTCAAAGGTGCCTCTGAATAAAGGCCTGAACCTGTGGAGTGCAATTCTGTTCTGATGTATGGAATCTGATGCATGGACATGGGGGCTGGGGCCAACTTTCTGGGGACAGGCAAAGACACCTAGAGGCTCCACGGAGGTTGGATGGGAGACGTGGGAGTCAAGCAGGTTAATGATGTTTTTTCCCCCTAGCCCTTGGCCCCAGGAACTGAAGTCATGGTCAGGGCTATCTCAGCCTTATTCTCAGAACTCCCTGCCTTCATCAAGGACAGTAACTGGGTCCTCCCATGCGGAAAATGGGAGCAACCACAATCCCTTGGAACCCCTTCCCCCTCACCTCAGCCTGGGTCACCCACTGGGAGACCGCTTTCTGCCTTTATGGTGCAGAAGAGAGTATTTAGTCACTTTGGGGACAGGGAGTAACAACTTTCCATGTCAGGTGCACAGTCTGAAGCAATGCCGTTAGGAGTGGGTGTGGTGTTGTGTTAGGAGCGGGTGTGGTGGGTGTTGTGTCAGGCAGATTCACGTTAACTACTGCCCTGGGTCTTTGCGCCCTGGGTTCTAGCCTAGGCGTTTCTTCATTCATTTGGGATGGTCCTGGCCATTTGCGTGTTTCACCATTGTGCACATGCTGATGACTTTCAAATCTCCCTCCTACACTGCTCTCCTCTGAGTTTCAGGCCTACATGTCCAGCTGCCTGTTGGCCAGGCCCACTTGGATGTCCCCGGGCACCTCAAACTTCCCTCCCCACATTCCTTCATCCACCTTCAACCAGAGCCCCTCTTCATCCAGTCGTTGAGCACATGCACTTGCACTGTCCTCAGTGACTCCCCAACAACTCCCTTTGCACATTCCAGTCAGGCCCCTCATTCCGACTTACTGCAGACTCATGCCTATAACACCCTCCCATCTAAGGGAATCTCCCCATTGAACTGGCCTTATGCAGCTGCTTGGGAAATTGTTTTTTAAATGGAATCAGTAACTGACCTCAGAATTAATCGTGTGGAAGGTTCCCTTACCTCAATTTTGAAGACCTCCTGATCCCATATTCCCTTCAGGCTTCCCTTGACCCCTTACGGTAACTGCAAACGCCAGTCTTACGCCCCTGCCACAGCCTGCTTCCCTAGATTAGTGCTACTGCAGTGGAAGGCCGTGCAAGGCTTGGCAAGGGAGGTGGCATTCACACAGCCTGGAACTTCATCTCTTCACACCCGCTGCCAGATGGTTTCAGAAAGTTCACGGGAAAAGGCAATCGAAAGATAACGGACTTTTTCCGTGAGCTTTTTGAAGCCCCCTTAAGTGATCATTAGTGTGTCTAGCAGCATTCTCCCCTCACTCTGATTTTAGGCAAACCTGGGATTACCGCCAGCACAGATTTTAGGCAGCTAAAGGCATGCTCCTGTATCTCGCTGGTGTTTCCCCCCTGCTGGTGCAGCAGCGTCGATGACTGCTCCTCCTCCTGGCCCTCTGTTATATCTGCCAGGAACTCACAGAGGCCCCGAGGGAGCCTGCGCCCTAGGAACCCCAGCCCAGGATGCTGAGGAAGAGCTCTTGTCCTCAGTGGATCAGTCCCCTCATTTCTCCCAAGGCTGAGAGCTGCTTTGTTCTAAGAGCCACTTGATTAAGTCAAGAGCATCCGAATAGGAAGGGGAAGAGTCCTATTAAATAATTTTGTCTAAACTCACTACAAATAAGAGATTCACACAGCTAATGATTCTCTGATCAAGGAGCTGTTAGGGGCTTTCTTTATGTGCAATGATGATTCCGGCCTTGCCTGTCATATAATAAATACATTTATTTTCACATCTCGAGGAGTGGAAAATCTGCTGTAATCGTGCCACTCACAGAGTGCAGGCTAAAGGAGGTAAGATGAGCAACCGGGCCTGTTCTGAGGCTGCCCCTGGGCCAGCAGCACTACAGATCCCCTGAGCCCAAGGAGGACAGGGGCTGCAGGCAGGTGCTGACCAAGCTGTTGCCACTAAAATCTCCCAAGGTCGCTGGAGCTCAGGAGACCTTTTGGTGCCAAGTGCACACATGGAGGGAAAGGAGCCTTGCTCCCCCCTTCGCGGAGAACACAGCCCGACGTCAATTCTTCGGGAAACGCACAGACCACAGGGTAGCGCCTGCATCTTCAGCAGCAGTGGAGACCAGTCGGAAGCCGTTTCAGGGTGGGCCCTGGAGGTGGCGGTGAGGACCTTCTTCAAAGACGCCGCGCTGCAAACTTCACCCCCAGGGCCAGTGCAGGAGAGGCTGCCTGCCTGCACAGCACCTGATAAGGAAAGAACTCCTTCAGGATCATACATGAGGTTCCCAACCCAAGCCCACTCCTGAAGACTGCCAGAAAGACACGGAGGAAGTGGGCATGGTGGGAGGGTCGGGATCAGAAGCAAGGGCAGGAGCTCCAGAGAAGCCTCAGTCTGGTGCATCCTGGGAGGAAATAGGAAACTCTATTAGGTTCAGAGACCTTTCTCAAACAACCAAATTCTTATGGAAAGTAAACACTTGTGATTGATTTTGGTTCCTTCTTAATGTGAAATTAAAATGATTTGAATTTTGGCCGCCAGAAGGCTTAGCAATTCAAGGTTCAATCTGAAAAACGGAACGGGCCTTTATGATTTCCTATTGGAGCGCCATATCCTGGCTTCATTTCATTTGGCTTTGTTTTTACTTCCCTATTCTTTATTATTATTGGTGGTGAGAGTTGGTAAGTGTTGAAAGGTTGGATGTTCAAATCCAACAGCTGCTCCTTGGGTGAACCTGTAGTAAAGATTTACAACCTTGGAAATGATCCACAGGGTCCCTATGAGTCGAATCACTGTCAGTGAGTGGATTAAACAATCCTTTATTACCTCCCCTCCCCCCATGGTATTCTGTGCGTCTCTTAAAGCTAGTCAGATCCGAGATGAGATGAAGTGGACTGACGCCAAATCATATAAATGTATATGTTAATTATATTTAAATTGCATCTAATGACACATCAATTATATTTATCTATTTTATTTATATGCCAAATATATATTTGAAATAGAAAGATATATATAAATATGGATATATATCTATATATATAACACATATCAATGATCTAGGCAATTGTTTGTTTTATATAAACTATTACAGAAAAAGGAACTTATTTGGGATTCTTCTGGTAACTTCCTGGTTATATCGAAAGCATCCAGGAGGGGGGCAGGGGAAGTCAAGGGTGCACAGTGAGGACCAGGAGGAGGCGTGGGGGCCTCAGATCTCCAGCCCTTTGACAGGACTGACCTTTGCCTCTTCCTACTCTTTCTGACTTCAAATGCTCAGAAGCAAACCCTAGCACTCTACACCCAATAGATCACACAGCCATTGAACCCCACGGAGCACACTGTGAAACAGGTGGAGTGTTTGTGGGTTGGGCTCGACTGGACAGCAACTGCTAATGTTTTCCAGACATCGGTGGATGGATAAAACCTCGGGAGTCGTGGCCTTTCCCCCACAACAAATGTTTCCTTGTCCTGTTGGCTTTCTGTACACACTACTTCCATGTGCCCTATATATATGCAGTTAGGAAATCTACCTGAGAAATCTGGGACCCAGGTAACCTGGAAAAGAAATCCATTCCCAGATGGCTGAAGCTGCTTGATTCTCCTGATTTGCTTCACTACGGACACCCTTCTTACTTGGGGAGGAGAGCTGGGGGTGGGGGTGGGGGGGTGGGAGGGAGGAAGTGGAAGGGGTATTTATAGGAAATTGCTACCCTCCTTCTGGTGGCATTCAGGAGACTATGTGGCTCAACGTTGAAGTTCCCTAATACATGTTCAATCTGTTATTGTTGGATGGGCTATGGGCACCTCTTTGCCATTTAAATCCTATTATTCTTGAATTCTGATCACGAGTCAGTAGACAGAGACCTTTCAGGGTTTGTCATGGCTCTGATCAGAATCCAGGGGAAACCGGTATCTTCCTGTAGGTATCAGAATATCAAGTCTTTGGAGTCCACAGTGGTTGGAATAGCTACTATTCTGCCCATCTTGAGGGCACTGATGAGCTCTGGCAGGAAGCGAGTCATCGTCTCCTTGGAGGAGTAAGCTCTGGGTCTTGTTTGCATGTCTTCATGAAACATTGTTTCTGGCAGACAAAGTGAGTACTGAGCAGACCCACAGGGTTTGCTCCAGAGAGCACCTGGGCCACAGACTACATTCCTGCTCTTGCTGTGAACGATGGTTTGGTCCCAGGTATAGCAGGGCACAG
The DNA here is from genome assembly GCF_050624435.1 of Tenrec ecaudatus. Taxonomy (NCBI): domain Eukaryota; kingdom Metazoa; phylum Chordata; class Mammalia; order Afrosoricida; family Tenrecidae; genus Tenrec; species Tenrec ecaudatus. Next base: position 56,928,150 of record NC_134530.1, read on the forward strand.
GACTCAGAACTGTGGAGTGGCCCCCCTCTCTTTTCTGAAAGCATACAATCCAGACGGGCAGGAAGTTGACCAAGGCCAGTAATGACGAAGGGCAAACCCCTACCTGTGGCAGATGCTCTTGTGGGCTCGGGCTGGATTCCCCGGGCGAATAGGTTGCTCGGTGCTCCGTGGCCAGAGGTTCTGGGCTGACCCTGGAATCTCACTGGCACGCCTTTCCCTAATAGGCGGTGGGAATTATCTGGTGGCGGGATCAGGCCATCTTTGGGGTTGAGGTTTGAAGAGGAGGAGTTAGGGACCCGACAGGGACAGGGCTCAAGCAGCTTGTGGCAGGCGCAGGGGCAACTAAAGGGCGCAGCGAAGAGAGGACAGGGCGGTGGGTGCGTGGGGAGGGCTGAGAAACAGAGAAGGACAGAGACGGATTCCCGGGACAAGCGGCGGCGGAGGCAGACAGGGTAGGAAGGCAGAAAGGGCAAGTGGTAGGACGAGGGGTTCGTAGTTCCGGACACCTTGTGAGTGAGGAAGGCAGATGACCAAGGGAGATGGGCGGTAAGGCAGGCCGGCCCGAAGAGGCGCGAGCAGGACCGGGAGCAGGTAGAGGGGGAGGAAGAGCAGGATCAATAGGAGGCAGCTTCTTCATGGCGCTCGTCTGAGAAATGGAGAGCGGGCCTCCTAGGCTGAACATTCTGTAACCTTTCCCTGTTCCCGTCTCCTGTGACCCGGACTCCATAGGAACCATAGCAACCCCCCACGTGCGCTCTCCAGCACTCACGTGCCTACGGAGCACGCACAATGTGACGAATCCAAATTAATAGGTCCCAGAACACACACACTGGATTTTGTAGGTTTAGGTGAGCATGAGAAAACGAATGTAAAATCTCCTAATATTTTTATGTTGTTTATCTGTTGAAACGGTGATATTTGGGGATATCTCAGGTTAAATAAAACATCCTAAAAAGTAACTTCACATTTAAAAAATTATTATGTGGCACCTAGAAAAGTTTTAATGGCATATTTGGCATCATTGAAGAGATTATTATATTATTATTAAATTTTAAATCTGTGGCTTGCCTTACATTTCGATTAGAAAGCACTGGTCTAGGACATTTGAGTTAGAAAAAATCCACGAAAGCCTCATTTTACAGATGAGGATGCTCCTGGTCAGTAGGATCCAAGGCTGTTGGTATCTATGGTACACGGCTTCCTCTATAACTGACCACACTCAGGCCTGTACATGAACCCTCTTGGCTTCGTGTGGGAAGCTTAAAAGGTCTTCCTGCTGCCCCTATGAGTTCCTTTTTCTAAAGTGCAGGGCCTTACATGGCCCCAGTAAGTGGCATGGTGGTTGGGCATCTGACTGCTTAACGCAAGGGTGATGGTTTGAGCCCAGTAGGCGCTGTGGGAGACAAGCACTAGCGACCGTTCCTGGAATGAATCACAGCCTAGAATGTGTCACATGGGGTGCTAGGGAGCAGTACTGACAGCACCCTCTGCCGCCGCCCACACGGCCTCTCACTTTTCAGGAAAGGGCATTGAACAATGAGTTATTTGTACCAGATGCAAGCAATAGCAAGCCCGACCCGCTCAGCTGACCCCAATTCAGCAGAGAGCTAAGGCTGGGCACTGGGAACTGGCTCTGCAACAGGAAGAGGGCAGAAGAGGCAAGTGAGAAGCACAGTCTTCGTCTGCGTGCCAGAGCACGGTTGTCAAAACCCTTTTGGGGTTCATCTCGTTGGAAGATGCTCTGCCCGGTTTCCAGATGAGGAAACTGAGGCACAGAAAGGGAATTTGTCCAGAAGCACATGCTTCAATGAGCAGAGAACTAGACGTTTCAATTCCGCTTCCTGACTGCCGGTTCTGTGGTTTCCTGCCCAATGACCAACATCCAGCGGCTAGGATGGTATTCGGTGCTCTCAAGCTGGTTCTGACTCACAGTGACCCTATGCAGAGCAGAAAGAAGCATTGCCTGGTCCCACCCCATTCTTACAATGGTTGTTATGTTTGAATCTGCTCTTGGAGTCACCGTGCCAATCCAGCTTGTCCAGGGCCTTCCTCTCTGTCACTGCCCTTCAGCTTTACCGCACATGATGTCCTTTTCTAGGGACTGTTCTCTCCTGACCACATGCCCCAAGTCCAGGAGACGTCATCCCATCGTCCTTGTGTCTGAGAAGCATCTGGCTGTACTTCTTCCAAGAAAGAAGAAGTGGGCTGGCGTACAGGGAAGGGAATGATCACCAGTGCGCCCTGGGAGCCCTGGTGTCACCGTGGATACGCGTTGGACGGCTAAGCTCTACATCCGCGGTTTACTAGTTTACTGTTTTCCTTTGAAATAAATATTCAAAAACATTTAACCTACCAATGCTTCAATTAATGTAATTTTATTGGTATCTTTTTATTTTGAAATTTAACAGTAGCTGCTGCATTTCCCATCCTAGGCTTATACTCGAGTCAATAAGTTTTCTCAGTTTTTTTGTGGTAAAATTAGGCTCCTCGGCTTATATTTGGGTTGGCTGATACTCGAGTATATAGGTAGGCGTCATTTTTTGCATCTTCTTCATCTCTTGTGTCCACATCTAATCAATCCCCAAGCCATGTGGAATAAACTCCAAGACAGATCTTGAATCCACCAATTCCACCCACCCCCCACGCCCGGCAAGCTCATTTATATTGCCTTCAGCCTCGCTACTATCATCCCCACCTGGTTGCTATAGTTACTATCCCCACTTTGACCCCTAGCCAGCTCCAATCCCCCCACCCCCCACTAAAATTGGTGATTTTCTCCCTATGTAAACCAGGCTGTGTCGCTTGGTTTCCTATTAGACGCACATGGTTTTGTCCTCACACCTGTCACACTCTGTTCCCCTGCTTCGTCATCCTTGATCACTTGGCTCTCTCTCTTTTAAGCCACCCCGCCAAAGGTCAAGCCCTTTCCAACCTTTGCACATGCAGTCCCTACTGCTGGGCATGCTGTTCCATGCGTTTATCACGGGACCAACTCCCATTCATCTGCAGTCCGCAATGTAAATGTCACACACAGACAATCTCTAAGCCCCACTGAAGCCTGACTCGCCCCGTCCTGCCCCACTGGCTTTGCTCACGGAGTTCATCACGGTCTGCTGTGACGTGCATGCTCGTTAGGGCGTCTCTGGTGGACAGTGCTGATGGGCTCCCCTCCTCCTAAAACTCATGGTCGTCAAGTCAACCTAGAGTCGTGACAAACCCACGTGTCACAGAGCAGAACGGCTCCATATGTTTTTCCTTTTCTCCTCGACTGTAAATATAACCCAAGCCACCACCAAGCCCACAGCCACAGAGTCAATCCCCTTGCACAGTGACGCTACCTAGGGTTTCCCAGACTGCAGCTCTTCGCAGAAGCAGCCTCGTCTCTCTCCCAAGCAGTGGCTACTGGGTTTGAACCACCAATCTTGCAGTTAACAGCCCAATGCCTAATTCACACTGCCACTAGGACTTCTTAATGTAAACGCAGACTTTCTTCTTATAATTCCACTTTTGATTGTGATTTGGGTGAAAGTTTATGGAGCTAATTGGCTTTCCAAACAATAGGTTTTTTTGACTGTAAGCTTTACAGAAGCAGCTGGTCAGGCCTATTAACCCGTTTGGTTACTAGACAGGTGCAAACCCAAGGATCCATTCCTCTACTTTAAGTTCTGTTTAGGTAACTGTTCTCCCCATGAGGCTTACATGCCTCAAAACTGCCTTTGAACAAGGCCGATGTTGTTCAAAGTTACTCCATTCTCTTTAGTCCATTCTACATCTTCAAACACACGGAGCTAAGAAAAGCTATATTCCTACGCAACATGGATTGATCCAGGAATGGGGGACCCAATTTGTGGCAGTGAAGTATGAGAAAAGTAGGTTAGAGATGGGGCTAGAGGATTGGTTTCCTCACATCTAAAAGAAGAGCCAAGTGGACAGCCTGCCCCCACCATTTCCCTGAGAAGAATTCACTTCAGAGGACAGCACTGAAGCTACAGCTCAGGGAGAGGGACGTGTCTGATAAGAGCACAGGGGAGCAAATAAAGCGGGAGGGAAAAAGAGTGAAGCACATCCTGGCCCACCAAGCAGCCAAAGCACAGAGCAGCCAAAGCACAGAGAGGACCATTTGGCCGGCCCCACCACAAGACACGACATTCCTCACTGACTCATAGCACTGCGGGAACAACACTGGAGACACAGTGTGGGAATTGTGCCTGATCTGACCACACCACACTGAGGTGAAACACTAAGGGCGTACAACAGAACAGCGAGGGGAGCAGAGCAAGGAAGGCCCCAGGGGACACCAAAAATAGACTTTGGGGCCAGGGCTTGGTGGCCCATCAGACTCGACTGGAAAACACCTTGAACTATTTATAGACTTTTCTTTTTTTGTTGTTGTTGGCTCTTTTTTTAGTGTTGGAGTTAATGTTTTATTTTCTATTGTTGCTTTGTTTCTCTCTGTCTTGTGTTTGCACATATTATTATCTCTGCATGTCTATCTACATAAGATAGGCGGGACAAACAAGCCGGAGATGAAAACAGCGTTATGACAGTTCGGTTGGGGGGGGGCCATGGGAGAGGGGGAATCAGAGGAAAGGATGTGGGTGTTAACAAACCCAGGGACAAGGGAACAACAAGTGACTGAAAATCGATGGTAAGGGGGGTGTAGGTCTGGCAGGGCTTGATCAAAGGCAATGTAACTGAGAGGAATTACTGAAACCCAACTGAAGGCTGAGCATGACAGTGAGACAAGCAGAAAGTAAAAGGAAATAGAGGAAAGAGCTAGGAGGCAAAACACATTTATAGAGGTCTAAATACATGCATATACATATGTAAATATATTTATATATGAGGATGGAGAAATAGATCTATGTGCATATATTTATAGGTTTAGTATTAAGGTAGCAGGTGGACATTGGACCTCCACTCAAGCACTTCCTCAATGCAAGAATACTTTGTTCTATTAACCTGGCATTCCATTATGCTCACCTTCCTGACACGATGGCTGAAGACAAAGTGGGTGCATAAGCAAATGTGGTGAAGAAAGTTGATGGTGCCCAGCTATCAAAAGATACAGTGTCTAGGGTCTTCAAGGCTTGAAGATAAACAAGCAGTCATATAGCTGAGAAGCAACAAAGCCCACATGGAAGAAGCACATCAACCTGTGTGATCACGAGGTGTTGATGGGATCAGGTATCAGGCATCAAAGTCCCAGAACAAGAAATCGTGTCAATGTGAATGGGTGGAAACCCAAAGCCATCTGTAGACAACTGGACATCCCCTTTCAGAAGGGCCGTGGGGAGGAGATGGGTCAGTCAACATTCAGTATAGCACTGATGAAACGTACAGCTTTCCTCTGGTTCTTTAATGCTTCCGCCTCCCCACTATCATGACCCTAATTCTACCTTAAAAATCTGGCTATACCACAGCATGTACATGGGTACAGAGAAGAGCTGGAAACACAGGGAATACAGGACAGATAAACTCCACCAGACCAATATTGAGAGTAGCCATACCAGGAGGGTAAGGGGAAGGTGGGTGGAGAAAAGGGGAACAGATCACAATGATCTACTATAACCCCTTCCCAGGGGGATGAATAACAGATAAGTGGGTAAAAGGAGACATTGGTCAGTGCAAGACATAAAAAATAATAATTCATAAATTATCAAGGGTTTGGGAGGGACAGAGGAGGGAAGATAGGGGGAAAATGAGCTGATACCAAGGACTCAAGTAGAAAGAAAATGTTTTGAAAATGATGATGGAAACAAGTGTACAAATGTGCTTGATACTATGTATGTCTGTATTGTGATGAGCTGTATGAGCCCCCAATAAAATGATTTCTTATACAAAAATGATGGTAGCATATGTATACATATACAACTGATGTATGGATTGTTATAAGATTCCCCCAATAAAATGATCTTAAAAAAAAGAAGAGCCAAAATAGTCCTTTTGAACATCTCTAAGAAATGAAGCCTAGGTATGAAGGTAGCCATCCTTTTCATGGCCGTGAGAGAAGCCTCGAGCTACCGCCATGCACACAGAGCACAACCAAAGGGAGCCCCCAGGAAGTGGAACTGGACATGCTGGCTGCGTCCATCTCGAAGCCTACTCTTGGTGCCCTGTCAATAAATGAATGGATCCATTTTTCTTGGTAAGTAGATTTGAGTCCATGTTTCTTTTTGCTTGTCAATGGGAAATAATATACGATAATTTATTGATATAAAATTCATTTATTACATGTCTGAAGTTCAGTTGCTTTAAAAAAAGTTGTCCATATATCATCACAATCAGTCCTGGTCCTGCCTCCCACCTCCCATATTCCTTATTAGTTCCCCAGTTCCCCTCAGCCTACCCCCCCACATCCCTATCAACAACTGCATCAGGTATTGTCTCTATGCATGCGCTCCTTCCGTGCTCCATAAACTGGGACACCTAACAGACACAATCAAAACCAAAAATAAATAACATAAAGATCAAAATAAGAATAGAGTAAGAAAGAAAGGACCACCTGCAATATTTTCAACAGCCAGAGAGGCCATTTCTATCGCAGAACAAGGGAGAAATATTTAAGCCGAGAGCAAATTCAGGTTGGGTCAAGAGCGAGGTCAGGTGTCCGGCTTATCGTTTTCTACCATTGTTCTACTCACCGTCACCAGTAACATCTGCCTCCAGCAGAGCGGTCCTCGTCCTTGACTGTGACCAGAGGGGACCTGCCCGACTTGTCCAGCTTTTACATCTTGCTTTGTTTCTCATCCGTCTCGCCTCCCTCCTTCTTTGCTTATTTTAGGACAAAATTAAATAAACTTCCTAGATGTCATAATACCTGTCCCCGGGCCCTTTGTCACGTTCCGGGATATGTTTTCCCTTGGGTGAGAGTTTTTGGTTTGGTTTCGTTCCTTGCTGTCGGGTCTCATTTCACTTCTTGTTGCTTGTCCATTGGCTGGCGTTGTTCTTTAATATTTGAAACTGTTGATCCAATTCATGTTGGAGTGTTTAAACAAGCAGACATCTTCTCTTACCTTTTCAGGAAACGTTTTTATTAGCAAAAAAGTTCTGCTCCTCATTTCATTCTTGTAGAAGCCTTGTGTTTGGTTCCTTTTGTTGGCGGGTCGATGATGAGATGCAGGACACAGGATTTCCTAGTCCATCAATAGTAGGTGGTAGTGGGATGAGGGCGCAGTGGTTTGGGTTGATTATTTGATTTTTAGTTCCAGGGCACCCTTTTCTGTAGGTATACACCAGTCTTAGGGCGACAGCCTAGCTTGTCTCGCAGGCACTGCAGTTTGGGAGAGCCCCTTCGTCATGCCCTTAAGCTGAGGAAACCTGTCGTGGCACGATGCTTTAAGTCTTTTCTCACTCGTAGGAGCATCAAGACATTGTCTGCTATTTCGTGGACAGAGATTATACACTTTGGTACATTCTGAATTTAGATTTAATATTTGTCACTTGGCTCCTCCAATCCAACAGGAGCTTGTTGTTTTTTTTTTTCAAAGATTTTAGAAAATAATTTTATTGGGGGCTCATACAACTCTTATCACAATCCATACATACATCAATTGTATAAAGCACATTTGTACATTCGTTACCTCATCATTCTCAAAATATTTGCTCTCCACATAAGGCCCAGGCATCAGCTCCTCATTTTTTCCCTCCCTCCCCGCTCTCAACTCCCTCATGAACCCTTGATAATTTATAAATTATTATTGTGTCTTATCTTACACTGTCCAACGTCTCCCTTCACCCACTTTTCTGTTGTCCATCCCCCAGGGAGGAGGTTATATGTAGATCCCTGGAATCGGTTCCTCCTTTCCAACCCACCCTTCCTCCACCCTCCCAGTATCGCCACTCTCACCACTGGTCCTGAAGGGATTATCTTCCCTGGATTCCCTGTGTTTGCAGTTCCTATCTGTACCAGATGGTCTAGCCAGATTTGTAAGGTAGAATTGGGATCATGATAGTGGGTGGGGAGGAAGCATTTAGGAATTAGAGGAAAGGTGTATGTTTCATCGTTGCTACACTGCACTCTGGCTCATCTCCTCCCTGTGACCCTTCCATAAGGGGATGTCCATTTACCTACAGATGGACTTTGGGTCCCCACTCAGCACTCCCCTTCATTCACAGTGATATTATTTTTTGTTCTTTGATGCCTGATAACTGATCCCTTCGGGACCTTGAGATCACACAGGCTGGTGTTCTTCTTTCATGTGGGCTTTGTTGCTTCTGAGCTAGATGGCCGCTTGCTTACCTTCACGTCCTTAATACCCCAAATGCTATATCTTTTGATAGCCGGGCACCATCAGCTTTCTTCACCACATTAGCTTATGCACCCGCTTTGTCTTCAGCGATCGTGTCGGGAAGGTGGAGCTCATGTTTTATAATACTCTAACTCCCGAACTAAAAGTTCAGTCAAACCTGATGGGAGGGCTGGTTTCACTGGATCAGGAAATAAAGTCAGAAGTTATGTCTTAGACAAGGTGCCTTCCATGACACTGGGCCAGTGTGGCTGCCCCATTGTATGGGGTTGACCAGGACACAGCAGGAGCTTCAGCGCAGTGCAAAAGTGGAGGGTAGTGGGGTTCAGAAGAGTGAAGCGTGTCTGTACCAGTTTTCAACTTAAGAGGAGAAAGGATGAGAGTTCTTACCCATCTTCTTTTTCCCTCCTTACTTCGTGTTTCGTGGCTGCCTGTCCTAGTGGAGCCTCCTTACGTCAGCCTTTTCTACCATGGAAACTCTGTGGACTGGTTCACCTGTCCTTTGGACTCGATCCTTAGAATCTGACCTAAAAAATGCTGAACTCACTGTCACTGCGTCTCGACTCCTACCCACCCTACAGGACACGGGAGGAGTGCCTGGGTGGGGGTGGGGGGTTGAGGCCGTAACTCTTTACAGGAGTCGAAAGCCACATCTTTCTCCCGGGAGCTTTCTCCTGGTGGTTTTGAACGGTTGCCCTGTGGTTAGCAGCCTGATGGGTAGCCAGTGTCCAACGCCCAGTCCTCTGAAGAAGGGCCGCTCCCCTGTCCTGATGGCAGGCTTCTGCCCTGAGCTGACCTGCTCTCTACTGCCATGGGGCTCCATGCGTCCGTCCCACTCGGGTCAGGGTCAGGCCAAGGCAGCTTATGATGACGGGGATTGTTGCACTTCCACTCCTGGCCTTTCACTACAAAATGTATCTCCCTCCCTCCCCTCCCCGCCCCCCCGACACCCCACACCTTAGCCATGAAAGAGTCCATAAAAATGTAAGAAAACCAATGCAAAAATTTATATTTTATTTGAATTCAAAAAATTTAAAATTGCTTTCAAATTCTGGAAAGTACCATAATGCAGGCCCCCAGTCAGGGAGGAAGCCTCATATACAGAGACAGATAAATTAAATGTATATATTGCAGACAAGCCAAGAAGGTGCGTAGATACATATTTACAGCACTGGATGTTTTCTGAAAACCATATTTATACATTTTGTTACATTTACAAAAAAGGCTTCCACTACCGTTTACCTACAATAATGAAAAAAAATGTACACCTCTTTTTTCTCTCTTTTTGGTACTGTACAAACTTTGTATAATAAAATATATCTCTGTACAAAAATTTTTTTGTTTTTGTTTTACTTTTTAGGTTTTTATCATGGGATGGCGGTGGCTAGTATGGTGTGAATGGCGGCTGAGGGGCCTCTGGAGAGTGAGAGAAAAGGCCAGAGGTGGCAGGGGGTGATGCACAGCTGGGTGCTGGGTGCCCCACCAGCAGGTGCTCCTTGGGCACCTCGTGGGATTCACAGGGAGACACGGGGAGTGGGCTGGAGGAGGAATCCACTGGTGGGTCTGGAAGGAGGCTCACAAGGGAGAAGGGAGCAACCAAGGAGCTTGCTGCTTTGTGTCCAGGGAAAGACAGTGATGAGAGTGTGAGTGTGTGTGGCCGGACTGGAGCCTTCCCGTCCAGCCCACAGACAGTGGGACACAGAGGGCGAGTGGACAAGGGTAGGCTCCGGTCATTGCCAGTTCCCATTGAACCTCTTCATTTCAGTCCCTCTCAATCTTTCATTGGTTCAAAACCCAGAATCTGTCTAAGAGTCTGGTGTCCCTGCTAGGCCACCCCAAGCATTTCTGTTTTCTAACTCAGTATGTGACAGGGACATCTGAAGCTGCAGGCCACACCAGGACAGGGTGCTTAAGCCCACAGGGACCTTCCTGGGGACAGAGCAAGAGATGCTCTGGCGGCACTAAGTGTCATCTTTAACTCCTAAGCTCCCCGACTGCACTTGACTAGAATAAATCAAACCCATTTGCAGGGAGTTAGAAAGAATGTTGACTGTCCTTCCTACTTTATTTTTTTAAACTCAGGAGCTACCAGGTCCTTTGCCTGTTGTGGTCATGGGATGCTGGGCGCCGAGGGCCAGGGCCAGTTCCAGAAGACCTGGGGCACTGGGCCCTTGCATTGAGGCTGCCCTGGAAGAGGCCTCACCTCAGGTAAGACACACAGGTTCCCTGCCGGCCTACGAGAGCTCCACTAACTCCTCCCTTGTCTCTGGGGCTGTCTAGACCTGGCTTCTGGCAGCTGGTGTAGTTGACTTTGGGATCAGGTGGACCTGGGTTTTGATCCTGAATCTACATTTACGGCATGGTTTCAGTCTCACTTTCTTATCTGTAAAATGAAAATTGCAATTCCTACCTTGGAGGCTGTTCTAAGGTTAAAAATAAATACACCTAAGTGGTCAGGCAGAGAGAAGACACTCCGTACGTGTGGTCACCGCGGGCTGGAGACTGGCTGGGGCAGACTCTCTCCTGTCCCGCGCCTACCAGCTGCCTCCGGGTTTGGCATCCTTGTCTGGATCACAGACTCACTTCCTCTTCTCACTGCCAATCCTCAGCCAGGCTTGACCTTGAACTCATGGCCAGATTCTGGCCCCCCACCCCCACCCCGCCTACTCATCCTTCCCAGGGCCCAGAATGCAGAATACATTTTTATTTAACTCACTGGGTTTAGAACACCAGAAAAATTATGTTGGAAAAATAAAGACATCGATTTCTTAACTCTTAAGATTTGTGTCTGCCCTTGGGGTCCTCCTTGCTGACATTTGGCAGATGAGACTGTCCACCTGCAGACAGCTGGCTTCTGCATTCTGATAACTGTGGGATGCAGGGCCCTGGAACCTTCACTGCATCCTCGCAGTGGGGACAAGGTGTTGGCTCAGCGCCGAGAGCGTAGCTCCCTCTTCACCCTCCTCTGCAGGGCAGGGGCATCTTGTACACAAATTTCTCTTTTTAATGCTTCTCTGGCTTCTTCTCAAGGAGTCAAATGAAGACGTGTGTGTAAGTGTGTGTGTGTGCACAGGCCTACACACACGCACACAAGTTGAGTTGCTATTGTTAAGTCTGTGAACGTTTGTCTGTCTGCAGCCCCTCTTCCTTTACTGCCCCAGCCAGGGCCCGGTAGGGCCCTGTCCAAGGTGACCGGTACAGATGGTGCCAGGGCCAGACAGAGCCCAGTCCAGGAGGAGCAGGTAGAGGTGGAGACACAGACGAAGATGGGCACTGGGCTCAGGGGAGCTCACCTCCTGCCCCCTGGAGAACTGGGAACAAGCAGATGACGGCAGAGTTTGTAAACTGGGAGAAGCCATGGGCAGGAGAGGAGGGCAGAAGAGGGCAAGGCCAGGCAAAGAAGGAACAAAGGGGTAAAGAATGAAAGAAAGTTAGTGTTTTGACCCTTTTCTGTTGCTTTTTAAATCTTCCCATACTGGGGGCTGTCGGACCACTTGTGAGCCTCCCTGTGTGTTTGTGTCTTGCTCTCGGTCCACATGGGGATGAGCTCCTGCTACTCTCCCAGCTCTCTATCGATCATGCTTCATGGGATCGTTGGCTGAGCCCGGTGAGTCAGAGGGCGGTACCTGGACCCTAACCCAAACCAAACTTGTTGCTGTCAGGTCAGTACAGGCTCATAGCAACCCCCTGTGGGTTCTGAGACTGTATTGTTTTGGGAGTAGAAAGCCACTCAGAGCTGCCGGTGGTTTCGAACTGCCAACCATGAGTGTCGCAGCCCAATGCTTAGCCACTATGCTGCCAGGGCTCTTGTTCTTAGTGACTGTGTGCTCTGGTGCAAGGGGATTCGTATTTGATGCACAGCGCTTTCTCCTGTGCAATGAGAATAATGGACAGTGGTGGTTCGGTGGTAGGATTTTCACCGTCTGCTGAGGACCCCTGGGTTCGAGCCACTACCCATCTGTCGGTGGAGGCCTGGTGGGTGCTATGACATTGGACAGGATCGGCAGTTTCCAGACGGAGACAGTGTAGGAAGAAAGGCCTGGATATCTACTTTGGAAAACCAGCCAATGTCAACCCTGTGGATCTCCATGGTCCTGTCGCAAAGGGGGCCTGGCGGTGGTGTGGGACCAGGCAGCATTTGGCTGGGTGGTGTGTGGGGTGCCTGGGGGCGGGGCCCAGCTGGACAGCAGCTGATAAAAACCCAGAGCAGTGAGGCTAGTAGTCAGGGATGCTGCATTCATTTGGCCTGTCAGGCCCATCAGGGGCTCAGAACAGGGTCTGGCACAGAACGAGATGTCAGCGACTTTTCCTGTCGCCCCCACAGGTCTGGCCCAGGGCGTGGCACACAGCTGTGCTGCCCGCTCTGCTCTGGCTTGGGTGAGGGCGTGTGTCCTGGTGGGTGTCCCCGGGCCGTCACGGGGCGTTTGTGTGGGTGGGGTCTGCCGTGCCCCCCCCTCTGGCTGGGGCCTCCCCTCCCCGCATCTCACCGGCTGGCAGCGGCGGGCAGCCAGGCCTGGTGGCTATACGGCTGTGCACACGGTGCTGACGGTGAACTCCGCCTCGCTGGCCATGATGTCTGTGGGCTGGATGCTGCGGTCGTACATCGGGTTCTCGAACGTGGCCCGGACACCGGTGTTTTCGTGGCCTGCGTAGCCGTTGAACGGCACTTTGGGTCTTCTCCTGGGAGAAGTGACAGCGGGGCTGAGGCGGTCACAGAGCACGGGGTGGGCAGGCCGCCTTCCTTTCCAGAGACTGGGCGCTGCGCTGGCACCTGTCGGTGACGCCCCCCCCCCCCCGCCCTCCCCGCCAAGGTGCCCTCCTGGCGCACCTGTGCTTGTAGAGATAGAGCACAAAGCCCGCGATGATGAGCGCGATGAAAGGCACCAGGATCGCTGCGGCCACCGAGCTGCTGTTGGAGGCAAAGTGACGGCCGATGGACTCGGGGTCGGACTCCAGCAGCCTCAGGTCTGCAACACGCCAGAGGAACAGCTCCAGTCAGAGGGCACCGTCTGAGGCGGCAGGACCTCCAACACGCCCCGCAGAACCTGACTGTGGCCCCAGCCTGGCACGGAACTGCCCCACAGAGTTGGGGGGCAGAGGGGTGCTCCCCAGGGACCCCCCTCAGGCCTGCCCCTGTGTGCAGGCCATGTGCTGGCTGGCCTGTATGGGAAGGCCTCTGCTCACTCCTGGGGAAGGACTCTGGAGAGGAACTGAAATCATGTCTCAGGGTAAACTCTTAAAATGGAGGAGCCCTTTAGAAGTTTCCAGACGTCTTTGGGCCAGAGAAGCATTTTAGTAGAAGAAACCTTTTTAAGGGAGTCAAAATATAAAACCGGTAAGAGTGGAACTGGTTTGGTTGGAGGGTGAGTGGGGAACGGGGAGCTGGAAGCTTCCACCTCTCAGTCTGCCCTCTCCCTGCCTGTCTCCTTCACCCTGAATCTGTGCGCTCAGAACACAATTATACCGGGCTTTCCATGTCAAAGGAGCCCTGGCGGCATAGGGGGTGATGCATTAAGATACCAACCACAAGGTCAGCAGTTCAAAGCCACCAGCTGTTCCACAGGAGAAAGACAAGGCTTTCCAATCTCAGAAATCTATAGGGCAATTCCACCTTGTCCCATTGGATCGCTATGAGTCAGAACTGTCTCAATAGCAGTGAGTTTGCTCATTTTGGTTTCTCTGCTAAAGAGTCCTGAGTGGAATGGGGTTCTACTGTGACACACATGGGTCACCTTGATAGCAACTGGTGGCGGCCCCGGCCAAGAGCCTGACCTAATTGAGGGGGCTGAGGCGCAGAGAGAAGGACGGGCTGGCCTTAGGAGTTAACGAGCCAGGAGAGGAGAGAGAACAAGACCCCTGACTTTCTGAGGTCTTTCCAGTTGGTTAGGCTGTGGGGCTGAAGGGAACGGTCTTCACATATTTAGGGGGCTACCATGTGGAAGGAAAAGAGAAAGACTTCCAACAAGATGGACGGACATGGCGGAGGCAACAATGGCCTCAGACAGCAGATTGGGAGGATGGTGCGGTTCTGGGCAGTGCTGGTTCTGTTGTTCAAGGGGCGCTGTGGGTCAGAATCGACCTAATGGCAACGGACATCGGCAAGGACAGCCGCACTTGTGTGGAAGAGAGAACAGCCTTAGGCCGTGCAGCTCAGAGGGCAGAGCGAGAGCAAATAGCGGGGAGCAGGGCAGGGAGGAGTGGGACTGACAAGGAGGCAGAGTTCTGCTCCCTGTAGGAAAAGGTTTACTGAGGGCCACAGCGAGGAAAATGCAATGGGATGCCTTGACTGAGGGGCTCCAGGACTGCCTCCCGTCTCCTCTTGCATTGCTTCTGAGAAACCAGGCCACCCTCCTGCCCTCAGAGTCACTAAGGCTTTAAGCCAAGAGCAGTCTCCATGGTGAGGATGCTTGGTGTTGGTAACCCACAGGATGCCGGGCAAGATGCCAAGGCAGCAGATGGGCGGGAAGCCTTTATGAGGCTCGGTTCCCATCTGTACAATGGGGCAGCAGTGCTAACCTTTGAGGAGCTTGCTGAGGAGGAAATGGCACCGCAGGTTAAGGTGGCCCTGAGAGCCCCAACCATGAGTTCGTAAGGATGTCTTTCCTCTGGGGATGCCTGAGGGTGACCTGAGGTCAGGTAGTGTGGCAGAGGGCAGATTCTGGAACCTAAGGGTTTTTTAATTGGGGTCTCTACGTGTTTGCTTTTGGAGAAAGATTCTATAGCTTCTATCAGAATTTCAAAGGCATTCCTGGTCCCCCGAAGGGAAGAATCCCTGTCTTAGCTGGTTGAACCCCACTAACCCTCTCCCCTCAACCCCAACATACATAGTTTCTCCCCACACCCATGAGCTCACGCTTCCAAGGGACAAGTGCTAGTTACCAAGTCTTTGAAAGCCGAACTGCCCAAAGCCTTGGCCCTTGACCGAGCCTTGGTAGACGAAGGTGCCTCCGGAGGACTCCGAGGAGACCTGTGATGGTAGGAGCAGAGGTAATAAGATCAGGGCAGTACTCAGGAACACACACACACACACACACACACACACACGCATGCCGCCAGATGGGGGTTGCCACCAACCATCCACCCAGAGTATGACACACAGACAACACTTTCCACACCAAGGCAGGAACAGATGGATGTGCTGGGAGTGGGACTGAGGTACCAGCTCCTTGTGTTAATTAGTAAGAAATGCTCTTTTTTCTACTCGTCAAGTCTCTTGGTTTGCCTGTGCCCAGTTTCTCATTTGTAAGCCAGAAATAATATGCCAAAGGGGTACTCTGAGGATGCAGTGGGTTAATATAAATAAAGCACTTGGAACATGTTAGAGGCCCCAGATCCTTGGCAAGGAGCCCTGGTGGCATTGGGCTGCTGGCCGAAAGTTAGTGGTTCAAATCTACCGGCTGCTCCTCCGGAGAAGAGCGAGGCTGCCTGTTCCCATGGAGATTTCCAGACTGGGAAATTATACATGGGGTCACTATGAGCAGGAATGGGTTTGCTGGCCATGGTGGATTAGTACTTTCTAGGCATTATTAGGGTGGGGAAAGACAGGCTTTCAGGACAACGTGGAACAGATATCATGGTTCAAGTGCGCTTTGGAGAGTTCATCCAGGTCTAATAGCTATTGTCTCCCTGGGTGGTGGCGTAACTAATGCACACATGACAGACACGAGTGCACAAATATCTCGCCTGGGGGCTCCTTGCCTGAGGAGATTTGAGCTGCTGGGGCACTTTCCAATCCAGGGCGCTCGATTCTCAGGGTGGAGCCCCCTGGCTATGGAGCTGACTCCCCACCTACCCTCCTCCAGCATGCGCTGGGTGACTGCCCCACAGCAGTGGCCAGGTGGTGGGCTGTTGCCTCAGGCAGTGCTCCAGTGGCTCCCGGCCCTCCACTCCACTCCTGGTCCCTTTGAGGTCCTCCCCCCAGCCTTGACCCTTGTCCTCTTCTTTCTGGCAGCTAGCGTGGGGGAGGGGTGCGGGGGGGTGTCTGTTGTTCCTGCAGAACTTTTGGACTCTCACTATGACAGCGAGTTCTTGGACAGCCCAGGGGAGCCAGAAGACGTCCTTGAACTCGCAGATAAGCCCTTGGGGAAGGCATGTGCTTTTTTATGTAATGCTAAGTCACTAAAATCACCAGCCTCATGCCAGTCCTCCACCAGCTCTTCCTGTCCACGAGGATGCAACCTGGCTGCTCTCTACTCCTCCTGACCCACCAGGACTTCCCCTTTGGCCCCACCCATTCCTCTCCTGGTCCCAACGGTCCAAATCAGGGCTGCTGAGAGAAGGTGCTCGGTGGAATCCTGCATTCTCAGAGGGCACCAGGCTTCATGCTACTGCCTGTGAATAGAAGGTATGGGCGAAGGAGCATCCTTGGGGACCAGCTCGAGAAGGACCTAGGATGTAGCGAGTCTTTTCTGCAAGAGAAAGCAAGGAGGCTAATCTCTTTGGCCAATATCTCTGTCTCAAACTGGGCTAACTGGTCCACAATCCGAATCCTCAAATGTGGCGAGCTGTTCGGGGTAGTCACTCGGAGTTTGCCACTTTCCACTGTTCCCCCCCAGCTTAACCTTCAACTTATTTGCATGCACTTTTCTATCCTTGGCCCTCAACCCTTTGCTTTCTGCTCTCATTGCAGAACTTGCTCCTCTGGGCTCTGAGTCTCCTATGTTTCCCTGTCCACTCTGTTAAGATGAGAACTCCCTTGCTCCTAGTCCTGGCCCATAGAAAACTGCCTCCCAAGTTTCCCCCTTCATCCTGGGGGTTTCCATGCCTGTATCCCGATCTCTTCCATGGCAGTGATCTCAGGCTCAGGGAGGGGGTGGGGCATGATGAGTTCAAGGACAGACGGAGTAAGAGCTCATTGGACTTACATGCCCATCTAAAGACCAGTGGTCATCTTTGAACTTATTTACAAAGATCTCCACCGGCCCTGTGATCTGGTAGACCTGGAGCAGGAGATGGAAATCTTCTTTCTTGTAAATTCCTAAAAATAAAAAGACAGTTTGGCTATAACTTGGAAAATCTGGGAAATTCAAAGCCTGTTTTGAATTTGAGTGTGTGTGTGAAGGTAATTCCATGTGTGTGGGATGCAAAAGGGTTTCCCCCAGGTTGTATCTTGCATTGTATGCTAGGCTTAGGATGCTGCTTGCTAGAGCATGGTGGGTAGTCAGCTGCTCAGAGGTTATCTCCTTGAGGGTATCAGCCATCTAGAGCAATCAGACCCTATTGTCTGTCCCTCCATGAGTGGGGCCCACTCCCTGCTGACAAGGATAGTGGATTGCTTCCCTGAAGGAGAGCCCAGAGTCAAGGTCAAGCCAGCTCAAGGAGGATCAAGGTTAAGCTGCCATCTTGAATCTAGGATCCGCCCATCTTGTCACATGTGTACCCTTAGTCCCTCCCCTTTCTATTGTGTGTACACCCCTAGCTCATCCCCTTCCTGGCGCGCATGTGCCCATTGGACAGCCCCTTCTTGTTACATATGTGTTTACCTGTAATCAGGGTTCCTTGCATGCCCCCTAAGTATATATAAGCTGTGATTGGAAATATACTCTCTCTCCTCCTCTCTCTTGTGTCACCTCCATGTGAGCCACCAAAAGGGGTTGAGGTAAGCATGCTACCATTAAATGTCTCTGACTCCTATAGTTTACCTTCTCCTATCTTCTATGACTTTACTATAATCTTTACATATTATCACTGTATAAGTGTGCCTTCGGCCCCTTCGGTTGTTAGAGGCTGGTTTCCTCTGACACGTGTGCAGCTGTGTGTGACTGGATGTTGACATAATCCTGCGCTGCGCTCCTGTAAGCAGGCGAGGACAGAGGTGAGTTTGGGTAGGCTGAAAGTGAGTCTGTGTGGGAATGTGCATAAGTGATCATAAGCAACTGGATTCGGGTGATTGTGAACCTTGTGCTGTGGGAAAAGAACAATATGGTGTCGTCTGTTTCACTGCGCACTGCACCCGAGGGTGCAGTATCATTCTGTGAGGGCAGGCCTACGGGGAGTATAGGAGAGTGTTTCTGGCTATGTGCGAAAATAGTGAGTTTGGTTTTGGTTTGGTGGAGAAGCTGAACTGAGAACCACAAAGTCCGTGGCTCAAATGCCCCAGCCAGTTTGTGGGAGAAAGATGCAGCTGCCTGTGCCCTTAAAGAGGGACAGTTTCAGAAACTCCGTACGGGGTTGACAGCAGCTGGAACGGACTTGATCGTAGTGGGTTGGGGGTTGGGCCTTTGTTTATGAGTTCTGTATACATTCACATGATTAGCCCTTTATCACGAAGTCACAACAGACTGCTCCCCTCCCTCCCACCAGATGAGTCTGAGCCTTGCATGACAGGCCACGACAGGTGACCACTCAGCCTTACCAGCCTCTCTGCTTTCACCAACCCGGCTTGCTCCTTACCAGCCAGGTGCAGCTCCACGCCGCTGTGATCTATCATAGTGGCATTGACTTTGCTGTTGGCAACCTGGAAGCCAGTCACTCTGAGCATGGCTGGCTGCTTCTTCCCTTGGTACTCATAGGCTCCTTTCCACAGAGAGTTCTTGGCAAAGACATCTCCAGGAACTAGAGGAATTGGGAACAGATGGGAGACCAGGAAAGGGATTTTAGAAGGGTGAAACCCGCTGTCCCACCCCCACTCCCTCACTGACATGGTTTCTTTCACCCCCAGGTCTAACGTGGGGAGTGTGGTAGAGCTCTCTGGCTATCCTGTGGTCCTCTGGTGTTTCAGAGCGGATGGGTGGAGGGAAAGAGAGCAAGAGTAGATATGAGCAAAGCAGGAAGTTAATAAGCAAGGGAGGGAGGGAGTTAGCAAGAGAAGAGAGAAGGTACAGGTAGAAGGGGGATAAAGAGGGAAGGGAATATAGAGAAATAAAAGATGGAAAAAGGGAAGAAGGAAGCCTAGAGAAAGCTCACATGTCAACACAGTGTGTGGCTAGGAACACGGGTCCACAGTGTCAGCAGTTCTGGAGTCTAATCTTGGCTCCATCACAACACTTGTCTGACCTCGGGAAGGGTCTCAGCTTCCTCACTGTACAGGCCACACCTGCGGTTCTGTGAATGTGGGCAGTCAGACCAACCTCAGCAGGGCGACTGTAGGGGGCAAATGATCTCCTGTTGCAAACCATGTGTCCCAGGTGTTGGGGCACACTGAAGCACCCAGAGAGTGGCAGCTATGACATCGCTATTTGTCTTTATCATAATTGTCTAAGCAAGTATTATGATTTCTGTTTTACTGAAAAAATGCATCAAAGTTCAAGAGGTGAGACTGGTGTTGCCCAAGGACACAGCTAACCAATGACCACAATGAAAACTGAGTTTGTGACTCCAAATGTAGTCCGTCCTTCCGTCCTTCCTTCCTTCCTTCCTTCCTTCCTTCCTTCCTTCCTTCCTTCCTTCCTTCCTTCCTTCCTCCCTCCCTCCCTCCCTTCCTTCCTGTCTAGCATACATGCTGATGTGGCAGAGAAAAAGACATGATTCAAGAGGACAAGGTAGTCTGTGCTGAGAGCATACTTCTCAGGTCACGCCTGCAATTTTGTGTCCAGAGCTGGCCCTCACACGTGGAAAGGCACACGCAAATGCAACACAAAACAAAGTCAGTTGCCGTGGCATTGATGATAACTTGTAAGGACTCCCCTGTGTGCCAGAACAGAACTGTGCTCCACAGAGTTTTTAAGGGCTTGTTTTGGGGGTGTAAATGGCCAGGCCTTTCTCCCGAGGCACCTCTACTTGGACTTCAACCCCCAAAACTTTTGGAAAGCACCCAGCGTTCACCATTTGCACCACTCAGAAACCCAAATACCTGTCTTAAAAATGAAAGCATTTATCCACGGCTCCCTGGGCAGGATTGGTGTTTATGTGTTTGATTCAAGACATAGAGTTTTATGTGTTTGACTCAAGACATAGAGCTCCCGGTGAGGCTGGGCTCTGTAGGACTAATAACTCTGGCATGTGCAGTTCTAGCTTTGAAAGGGCCTCGCTTTCTCTTCTGGATGAGTTTCCTGCTTCTGCCAGGTTCACCTCCTTCTGAAGCCAGACTGGGGTTAGGTGTGGGTGAGGACATCGATCAGGGTCTAAGGTAGCTTCCATGCCCTTTCATTGATACTCAGGTTTCCGAGTAACTGGATGAAGGAAGCCACATGCGTTTCCTGAGCCAAAGGGATCTCTACTGTACATACCTGACGCTTGGCTGAGCGGTGGCTCCCGGGCTGTGTTGATGGGCCGCCCACTGGGCCGGACCTCTGCTGGGGAAAGAGAACAGGAAAAAACAGGTTCAGCCCGGCATCAGACGGTTGGAAAACAACGTCCATGTCTCTGACATCACATCAGTGGGTTCCTTGAGGCCTTTCTTATTGTTCTCTCTCCAACCAGGAGTCTCACTTCCTTTTGCACCAAGGACCCACTGACAGTCGGGTGATGTGCATGGCCACCTTTTCAGAATAAGACAATTCAAAGGACTGTAGCGTAAATCAACTATATTAACTATAGGTAGTGAACTACGAAGGGACATCAAAACATGGATGGCAGAATGGAATTAAAAGATAAAAGTAAAAAAATATAAGCTTTATTTTTCAACACCAGCTTCATGATCAAGACACATTTGTATGTGATGATACCAACCATTTAGTCCATCTTTAAAAAAAACTGAGGGTCCTGAGAATGTAAACATGCCAATCTTTTTTTTTTAACATTATGAATCGAAGAAAAATGGGTGCCCTTTAAAGATTTTTTTTTTAAGACTAAGGAACAAAAAGTCAGAAAGAGCCAAATCAGGTGGACGCCTAATGATTTCCCACGGAATAACACAAGTGTCCTTGTTTGATAAGAGGAACGAGCAGGAACGTAGCCATGGTGGAGAAGGACTCTCTGGCAAAGTTTTCCCAGCCACTTTTCTGCTAAAGCTTTTGCTGCTTTCTCAAAACACTCTCCCAGTAAGCAGTTGCTACTGTTCTTTAGCCTTCCAGAAAGTCAGCAAACCAATAGGCACAAGCATCCCAAAGAACTATTGAGGTGACCGTTGCTCTCGACTGGGCAGTTTTTGCTTTGCCGGACCGCTTCCACTTCTTGGTAGCCATTGGTTTTGATTGAGCTTTGTCCTGCTGGCTAAGTCATGTTTCATCTCCAATGACAACTATTTCAGGAAATCCTTCAGTTTGATAGTGATTAATGCATATATGAAAAAGGAAGAGAGACTCATGACTGAAACGCACTCACAGAACCTCCAGCAACCAGAAACAGTCAACAGAGCAACATCTCCAATAGCAAAATAAAAGAAATAATAAAAATCAGGGCAAGGGCAGAGTTAAGCAAGTGGGAAGACAAGAGCACAATGCAAAAAGTCAGTGCACCCCCAGAAGAATTTACTTTAGAGGATGGCACTGAAGCTGCAGCTCGCGGAGAGGGGAATGTCTGCTCAGAGCACACGGGAGCAAATGAAGGGGGAGGAAGATAGTGGAGCACATCCTGGCCCACCAGTCCTGGAGGACGATATCCCTGCTCTGAAAAGCCAATGCACAGGGTGGGCCATATGGCTGATCCTACTATGAGACACACCGTCCCTCGCTGGCCCAGGGCCCTATGGGAGGCAACACCAGAGACTCAGTATCGGGATTGGCCCAGAGTGACCCCACAACACTGAGGCAAAACACTAAAGGCATGAGCAGAGCAACGGGGTGATCAGAGCAGGGAGCTCCCGAGGGAGGACAAAGGACAGACTCTAGAGCCAGAGTGTGGCAACCCATTGGACCTGACTGGAGGACATATCTAGAGTTCAAAAATCAGACCTTGATCTATTTACAGGTTTTTCTTTAAAAAATTTTTCTTTTAATTAATTATTATTTTATGGGTCATTGGTTTTCTTTTTTGTTATCATCACTTTTTTCTAATTCATTACCTGTCTTGCTATGCCTTGTTTTTTGGTGCATATGATCTCTACAGATCTATCTAGGTAAGATAGGCTGGATGATCAGTCTGGAGGAGAAAACAACAGGACCAATGGTTCCGAGGGGACATAGGAGAGGTGGGAGGCAGGGGTAAGGAGGTGGTATTGAGCAACCCAGGGACAGGGGAGCAACAAGTGATCCAAAATTAGTGGCAAGGAGGGTGTGAGAGGCCTGGCAGGGATTCAGCAATGGCAATGTAACTAGAGAAATTACTGAAACCCAAATGAAGGCTGAGTATGATAGTGGGACAAGAGGAAAGTAAAATGAAATAGAGGAAAGAACTAGGTGACAAAGGATTTATAGAGGTCTAAATACAGGCATGTGTATATGTAAATATATTTATATAGGATGGTGGGGAAATAGATCTACGTGCATATATTTATAGGTTTAGTATTAAGGCAGCAGATTGACATTGGACCTCCACTCAAGTACTTACTCAATGTAAGAACACACTGTCCTATTAAATTGGCATTCCATGATGCACACCTACCCGACACGATCACTGAAGACAAATGTGTGCATAAGCAAATGTGGTGAAGAAAGCTGATGGTGCCTGACTATCAAATGATATAGCATCTGGGGTCTTAAAGGATTGCAGATAAACAAGCGGCCATCTAGCTGAGAAGCAACAAAGCCCATATAGAAGAAGCACACCAGCCCGTGTGACCACCAGGTGTCAAAGGGATCAGGTATCAAGCATCAAAGAACAAAAAATCATATCATTGTAAATGAGGGTGAGTGCAGAGTGGATACTCAAAGCCCATCGGTAGGCAACTGGACACCCCCTTATTGAAGGGTTGTGAGGAGGAGATGAGTCAGTCAGGGTGCAGGGTAGCAATGATGAAACACACAACTTTCCTCTAATTCTTAAATGCTTCCCCTTCCCCCACTATCATGATCCCAACTCTACCTTACAAATCTGGCTAGACCAGAGGATGTACACTGGTACAGATAGCAACTGGAAACACAGGGAATTCAGGACAGATGACTCCTTCAGGACCAGTGGAGGGTGGAGGGAATGTGGGATGGAAAAGGGGAACTGATTACAAGAATCTACATATAACCTCCTCCCTGGGGGATGGACAACAGAGAAGTGGGCGAGGAGAGATGTTAGACAGTGAAAGATGACAAAATAATAATTTATGAATTACGAAGGGCTCACGAGGGACGGGGAGTTGGGAGGGAGAGGGAAATGAGGAGCTGATACCAAGGGCTCAAGCAGAAAGCAAATGTTTTGAGAATGATGATGGCAACAAATGTACAAATGTGCTGGACACAATGGATGTATGTATGGATTGTGATAAGAATTGTATGAGTCCCAATAAAATGATTTAATAAAAAGTCAATGCAACACAAAGCTCGTTCTTTGAAAGGATCAATGGCATCGACAGACCACTGTCAGACCTAACTGAGGGGAGGAAGGAGCACACAGCAGGGAAATCACAATGGACCCCCCAGATCAAAAGGATAATCACAAAGTACTACCAAAGCCTGTATTCTAACAAGTTCAACAATGTGGAAGACATGGAAAAATACTTGGAAAGAGCAATCCCTCCCTAGATTATCCCAGACAGAGGCCAAGAACCTCAACAGACTCGTAGCAGCAGAAGAAATAGATATGATTATCAAGAAACCACCAATGAAAAAGACCAGACGGCTCCACAGGAGAATTCTACCAATCATTCAGGGAGGAGCTGATACCGATCCTTCACAAATTATTCCAGAGCAAAGCAAAAGATGGCAACCTCCCAAAGTCCTTCTATGAAGCCAGTATAACTTTGATACTCAAACAGGGCAAGGGTCCCACCGGAAGAGAGAACTACAGACCGATATCGTTAATGAACACAGATGCAAAAATCCTTAACAAAATATTGGCCACTAGAATATGTAAGCATATAAAACATCATCCATCATGGGATTCATTCCAGGGATGCAGGATGGTTTAACATCCAAAAGTCCATCATGATGTCCCCTCACCGGAGCATACCACGACAGAGGACAATACTGGGGACACAGAGCTGGGGAGTGAGTCCTGTCTGACACCTCCCAAAGGGGGGGAACCTAGAAGGGAACATAACAGATCAGCAAAGGGAGCAAAGTAAAGCCACAAAGACCCCGAGGAGCCCCCAAAATAGACTTCAGGCTAGGAAGGTTAGTTCCCAGAACCCGCCAGGACCAGTGGTGAGGTAGTCATGAAGGTCAGCGGACAGACCTGGAATGATGTATTCATTTTCATATTTTTCTCTTTTTATTCAGTCTTTTGTTTGGTCTCTGTAACGGTTGTTTTTCCAACTTATATATGATATGCATGGGAAGCAAGTCTCAGAAAGGAATGGGACCTACAGTTCTGGAGCGACTTGGGGGGAGGAGGAGACAGGGGAAGCGAGTGATGAGCAAACACACCATAGAGAGGGGGACAACTAGGGAATTAAAATTAACAATGACTAGGCTGCAGCGATCCTGGGGGTGCTGGAGCAACAGCAATTTAGCTGAGAGGAATTACTATGAGGCAGAAGGGCGAGGGTGATGGTGGGGCAGGAGGAAGGTTAAAAGAAACAGGAAAGATTTAGGAAGCAAAGCTATGGACAGAGGTATAAACATAAGTGTGTACATATGTAAATATATTAATTCATAAAAATAGGTATTGGCCTCTGTCCATATATTTATATGGCAAGACATTGAGGAAGTGGGCAGACTTTGAGCCTGTGCTCAAGTCCTCCCTCAATGCAAGAACACTTTGTTCTCACAACCTGGCATTCTGTGATGTTCACCCTCCTAGGATGATTGCTGAAGACAAAATGGGTGCACAACCAAGTGTGGTGAAGAAAGCTGATGGTGCCCGGCTATCAAAAGACATAGTGCCTAGGGTCTAAAGGCTTGAAGGTAAACAAGCAGCCATCTAGCAGAGAAGCAACAAACCCACATGGATGAAGCACACCAGCCTGTGTGATCATGAGGTTTCGAAGGGATCAGGTAACAGGTATCAGAAGACCCAAAGCAAGCAAACAAACAAATATATTGTTGAGAATGAAGAGGGTCAGAGCAGAGACCCCAAGCCCATCTGTAGACAATGGGACATCCCTCACAGAAGGGTCACAGGGAAGGGATGAATCAATTAGGGCACAGTATATTACCGATGAAACACAATATTCCTCTGGTTCTTTGAGGCTTCCTCTCCTCCCACTATCCTGACCCCAGTCCTGCCTTTCAGTTCAGACTAGACTGGAGCATGCACACTAGTACAGAGAAGAGCTCATGACACATGGAATCTAAGTCAGATAAACCCTTCAGGAACAGAAATGGGAGTAGTAATACCAGGAGGGTAGGGGGAAGGTGGGAGGAGGAGGGGAAGAAGGGGGAAACCGATCGCAATGATTGATGCATGATCTCCTCCGCCTCCAAGGGGGATGAACAACAGAAACTGTGGGTGAAGGGAGAAAGTGGTTGATGTAAGATATGAAAAGAATAATAGTTTATGATTTACCAAGGGGGCATGAAGGTGGGAGGGGAGAGGGAGGGAAATAAGAGGAGCTGATATCAAGGACTCGAATAGAAAGTAAATGTTTAGAAAATGATGATGGCAACATATGTACAAATATGCTTGATACAGTTGATGTATGGATTGTTATAAGAGCTGAAAGAACCCCAATAAAATGATCTTTTTTTAAAAAAGAAGTACTTCAGGATTTCGATTCCACGTGTTTAACATTTCCCCCGAATGCTCTGCTCGTGTCTGCAGCTGATCTGGGCACAGCAAGGTGGCACCCATCAAACAGAGTTCGTGTAACTCTCAGTCAGAACTGCGCAACTTGAACCAATCGAGATGTCTGGTGTTGGCTACTGCTGATGCTGCTCTTCATCTGTCCTCTTTATTCACTTTAAAAGCTTTATTGACATGTATTTCACATACCACACACAATCATATTAAATAGAGTCGCACAAGCAGCACCACCAGCAGTCCTAGAACCTTTTCTTCCTCTTGTGCTCACTGCTATTAGCTCCCTACTTGCCTGTGACCTCATATACAGGAACACACACACACACACACACACACACACACACACACACACACACACCCAACAGCAACAATAACAAAATAGACCAGAGAAAAATCTCAACTGAAAAGAGGAAATATTAAAAACTAGACCAAGTTAAAAATAGGTCAAAAGGGAGATCAAGTGATAAGATAGTACATTTTAACCGACTTCTCCATAATTGAATTTACAATGCTCTCTGCTTGATTGCAAGACTAAGACTATTCATATCCCTGCACTATGGTCAGAGGGGATTCACCAGAGGCCTAATGCATGTACTGACCCTGCACGTGCAGCTCCACTATTATCCAACAAACAAAACTCTCAAAACTAAACTCACTGACTCCTAGCACCTCTGTAGGACAGGGTAGAATTGCACCTGCGATTTGTGACTAGACACTGCTTACATTAACAATGGGGGTTGGTGACAGGGCACAATTTTCAATAACATTCTCACAAAAGCAGAACCATACCTACCAGATCAATACATGCCATAGGAAAGCATGGAGGGCATAAAATATGGTGGTTGTGGGACACCATTCAATGGGCACCTTAAAGCAAGGGCTCGGAACCAAAGTCAATGGCTGCCAATTCCATACTGTGGTGGCAGCCATCTGTTTTAGCCTTAAGCCCAACGGTTGGAGGTGAGTTTGAGATAAAGCTGGTTCACAGTGGCGTTTCCACATCAAGTCCTTTTTAGTGTAGTCTATGAAGGATGTTGTGCGCCTTGAAAGGACAGAGTCTCAAGTCCCAGTAGTGTATGGCACAGGGCCTGGGTGACCAAGGGCTGGATAGAAACTAGGTCAAAACTTTCCAACTAGCAATATAGCACAGGCTTATTCTCCCCTTGGGTTCTATGTAAGTATAGTTAAGCATTTTCCCCTAAATAGGTTGCTCCTCCCCATTTACACTACAACAGAGACGTAAACACCTACTAGATGCACATGCTCCCTTCCCCCATCCTAACTTGACTTTCCAGTAAGGTTCGCTTATCACTTTTGTAAGAGTCTGTTGATTTGGATGTCAGATGGTGGCAACTGAATGGTCTTCTCCTTTCCCCCCAATCTTGAAAGACTGATGCCAGCGAAAGTGAGGGCTCCTCTGCCAAAGCAGTTTTTACGATGTCCATACAACTAACTCAACTCAATGCCATCAAGTCGATGCCAACTTATAGCGATCCTCCGGGCAAGGTAAAATTGGCCCCACAAGTTTCCAAGACCGTAATTCTTTGAGGGAGTAGAAAGTCCTGTCTTCTTCTTTAAAAAAAATAATTTTATTGGGGACTCACACAACTCGTATCACAATCCATCCATCCATCCATCCATCCATCCATCCATCCATCCATCCATCCATCCGTCTGTCCGTCCGTCCGTCCACCCGTCCGTCCATCCATCCATCCATTGTATCAAGCACATTTGTACACTTGCTGCCATCATCATTCTCAAAACATTTTCTTTCAACTTGAGCCCTTTGGTATCAGCTCCTCATTTTTTTCCTTCCCTCGCTTCCCTCCCTCCCTCACGAACCCTTGATAATTTACAATTTTTTTTCATGTCTTACACTGACCGATGTCTTCTTTCACCCACTTTTCTGTTGTCCGTCTCACAGGGAGGGGGTTATATATAGATCATTGTGATCAGTCCCCCCCCCTCCCCTTCCCCTCCAGGTATTGCTACTCTCATTATTGGTTCTGAGGGGTTATCTGTCCTGGATTCCCTGTTTCCAGCTCTTATCTGTACCAGTGTACATGCTCTGGTCTAGTCAGATTTGTAAGGTAGAATTTGAATCATGAAGTGGGCAGGGGGGAAGGAAGCATTAAAGAACTAGAGGAAAGTTGTATGTTTCATTGGTGCTATACTGCACCCTGACTGGCTCTTCTCCTCCCCGTGACCCTTCTGTAAGGGGTTGTCCACTTGCCTACAGAAAAAAAAGGAAAGACAGTCCTTTCTCACTGGTGGTTTTGAATTGCTGACCTTGTGGTTAGAAGCTAAAAACATAACTACTACACCACCAGAACTCCTAGTAATATATACATATCAATATAATATATATTTTGTAATATACACAGTGAGGGGTGATATATGGCTCATGGACACTAGGCAGACTTTCTAACTCATTGCTTGAGAGACAGGGTTAAAGTTTACACGACCGGAGTCCAGAAGCCTGCCATGGTGTACATCCTTATAGTAGTGGACTCAAAGATTATTTATCCTTCTGGGATTGACTAACTTCATTCAGTGTAATGGTTTCCAGGTCCATCGATGTCGTGATGTGTTTTTTTGGTTGTGTCACTATTTTTTAGGGATGCATAATATTCCCTTGTGTGAATGCCAGTTTCGTTACCCATTCTACTGGTTTGGTATTTGGGTGTTTCCAGTCTCTTGCTATTGTGACCTGTGCTGCAAGACACATGTGAGAACATACATTTGTTTGCATACTGTCTCTTTCCTCTTCAGGGTACAGACCCACTAGTGGTACTGCTGGATTGTAAGGGATTTCCATTCCCAGTTGTTTTGGGTCGTGTCATGTTACTTTCCATAATGGTTGTATGCGTTCACGGACCCACAGCATTGTATAAAAGTGTTCTGTACTTTTGAATTGAGCTGTCATTGTGGGTGTAAGGTAATATCATAATTCTAATTTGCATCTACAGATGGCTATTGAGCATAAGCATTTTTTTCATGTGTTCGTTAGCCATTTGAGTGTCATTTTTGGTGAACTGTTTGTTCATGTCTTTTGCCCATGTTTTAGTTGGGTCATATATTTTCTTATTGAGGTATTGTAGAGTTCTATAGATTTTGGTAGTTAGATCCTTGCTCATTGTGTCATTGCTAAACACCCTCCCACCCCCACCCCACAATCTGTGGGCTCTCGTTTTGCTCTTTTGATGTGCATAAACGTTTTAATTTTGGAAGCTCCTAGTCATCTGTTTTGTTTCCCACTGTGTGTGCTTCTTTTATTATACTTGGTAGTCTACATATTTCCTGCAATAGGGTCCTTACGTTTGTCCCAGTTTTCTCATTGAAGATCTCTAAAACTTTGGGGCTTACACTGAGGTCTTTAATCCATCTTGAGTTCATTTTTGAGCACGGGGAGTGATATGGGTTCTGTTTCATTCTTCTGCATGTAGAGATCCAACATTTTCCAACACCATTTGATGACAAGGCTGTCTTTATTCCACTTGATAGTTTTTGGTCCTTCATCAAAGATCAGTTGTCTATGGCCTGATGCATTTACTTGTAGGTTTTCTGTCTGTTCTACTGGTCTATGTATCCATCAGTGTATCACTACAAGGTTGTTTTGATTACAGTGGCTATGTAGTATGTGGTGTAGCAGGAGGCAAGGGCTCTGGTCTGGATCTTCTTTTTAAGAAGATTTTTACTTATCCTTTATCTCTTCTCTCTCCATATACAATTGGTGTTTAGTTTTTCCATTTCTTTAAAGATTGAAGTTGGGATTTGTAACAAGATTCCGTTGTTCCTATAGAACGCTTCAGGTGGTACTGACATTTTCACAACAGTAAGTCTGCCTATCCATGAACATAGGATATTCTATTTATGTAAGTTAAAAAAAATTTCTTGTAATAGTGTTCTGTAGTTTCTTTGTACAGGTCTTCTGTTTCTCTGGTTAGGTTTATTTCTAAATATTTTGTCTTTTGTGTGGTTATTGTAAGTAGTGTTGTTTTCTTAATATCTTTTTCAGAACTCTCTTTGCTGGTGTACAGGAACCCAATTGATTTCTTCTTGTTAATCTTTTATCCCATTACTTTGCTGAATCCCTCGACTGTTTCCAAGGGTCTTTCTGTGTTCTTTTTGGGTCTCACCATCCCCCCTAAACAGCACTGATTTTATTTTTTTAAAAAGAGACCCTAATGAGATTAAGAGAATGTATTTCTGAAAGACCTACTCTGTGACCATCTTCATAGAAATAAACAAATGTGTGTATGAATTAGAACTCTAGTTGCGATAATTTTTTACATCTATATTTTATTACTAACAGATTTTTTTCCTTCTGAAAAATTTTTGACTTGTCTCTATAGTTCTAAGCTTTCATAATGATGTGATCTTGATAATTTCACTTTTAATTTCTTGTTCTGGGAAATTATTTAGTGACATTTTCAATATGAAAATTTTACCTTTAATTTCTGGAACGTTTTCCTATACCATTTATTTGATATGTTCTTCCCTTAGTTGATTGTGGAGTCTCTTATCTTTTCATCTGTCTATTTTTTAAAGTGAGGTTCTTCTTTGAATCCCTGCTGGACCAGTCAGTTAAGCACTAGGCTGCTAACTTCAAAGGCAGTGGTTTGAACCCACCCAGCTGCTCTGCAGGAGGACAACGAGGCTCTCTGCTTCCATGAAGACTTCTAGCTTCAGAAACCCTATGCAAAAGGCAGACGCTGTCTTACAGGGTTACTCTGAGTTGGAATTTAATCAATAGCCGTGGGTTTGGTTTGGGTTTTTCCTGAAAGGAAGATATTTTTAATCCATTTTTTTTCCCTGTGAGATCCGCGAGGGTTCTGGCAAAGGAGGCATTTCTGTTTCAGTCTTCGACTTTTATTTGTTTATTTGAAAATAATTTGTATGTCACAAATAATCCAAGTCATTTTCGTTTCAATTTTCCCTCTTGTTATGTCGCATCTGATCAGTATTTGGGTCTGAAGGATAAGGAATCTGGAGAGACGTGGCCCTTCTCTCTCTCTCTCTCTCTAAATATTTATTTATATATATTTATTTCCCCCTTTTGTGTGGAATATAATATACATAAAGAAACACACATTCTGCGCATTGCGTAGCCTATCGCATCCGATCAGTGACAATATCCCGTTAAAACACCCACCCTGCATTCGTTGTGCTTCTTTTTAAGCCCCACCCTCCTTACTTTTCCCCTCCCTCTTTCCCCACCATGATCCTGGCCTCATCTGAGTTCTTGTCCTTTGGGGTGAAAACCTTTTTTTCTTTATAATAATAGAGGGAATATTTGTGAAACCAACTTATTTTGCTGAGAATAATGTTCTCTATTTTGTCCATGTCTTGAGGTGTCTGACAGACTGGTCACTGTTTTTGAAGGATGCATAATATTATGTTGTGAGACGGTATCACTTGGTTTATCCGTTCCTCTACAGATGGGGTGTTTGATTGTTTCCATCTCTTTGCTCTTATAGGGATTTTTGTAGTAAACTTGGGTGTACATACATCTGTTTGTATTTTGTTCTTTATTGCTTTGGGGTATATACCAAGTAGAGAGATTGCAAGATCGTAAGGTATTTGTAGTTGTTTAGGGATGTGCCATATTGACTTCCCACCCACCATGTATGCATGCTCCAATCTCTCCACATCCTCTCCAGCATTGGCTATTTTCTGTTTCTTTGACTTTTGCTGAGTGTTGGTATGAAGTGGTATCTCATTGTTGCTTTATTTTGTATTTCTTTTATAATTAATGAATGTGAATATTTCTTCATATTATTGTTGGCTTGCTTGATTTCATCTTTAATAAGTTGTCTATTATGTCTTGTACCCACTTTTTGGATTGGGTTATTTGTATTTTTCTTATTAAGGTGTTGTAGTTTTCTGTAGAATTTTGATATTAGCTCTTTCTATAGATTATTGAAATCTTTGCTAAATATTTTTCTCCAATCTGTGGGTCCTATTTTTATTCTTTTAATAAAGTTTTGATGTACAAAATTTATATTTTGTACATTTTAGAAGGTCTTAGTATTGTATTTTTAGAAGGTCTTAGTATTCTATTGTGTCTTCTGTAGTGTGGATATTTTTCATTATATTTGGTATTTATGCCTTGTATTAAGGCCCTTTAAATTTGTTTCTATTTCTTTTACTGATGGTCTTTGGTTTTAGGGCTTATATCTGGGTCTTTAGTCTAGCTTAAATTATTTTTGTACATGGTATGAGGTATGCGTTCTGTTTCAGTCTTTTGCATGTGGAGATCCAATTTTTATAGCACATTTATTGAAAAGTATACCTCTGATATATTTAATGTGTGTTAGTTATGTTTTTTTAATCCAAGACCTGTTATCTGTAGGGTTTTGGTTGTATTTCTTGGTTCTCAGTTCTAATCCATAGGTCTACATGTCTATCATTATACCAATACCAAGCTGCTCTGACTTCTGTGGCTATATAATAGGTTTTTAAATTTGGGAGTGAAAAGCTTCCTGCCTTGTTTTTGGATAGTTTTTGCTTATTTTGGGCTTCTTTCCTTTCCATATAAAGTCACTGATTAGTTTATCCACTTATTTGAGGAATTGTGCTGAGATAGGAATTGCATTGACGTTGGTAATATTGACATTTTCACTATATTTACTCTTCCTATACAGGAGCAGGAAACAGTCTTTCATTTGTGTCTTGGTTTCTTAAAGAAATATTTTGTAACTGTCTTTGTATAAGTCTTTTGTTTCTCTGGTAAGATTTATTCCTAGATATTTTATCTTCTGGGTAATTATAAATGGTATTGTTATTTTCATTTCCTTTTTGGTGTCTTAATATGTAAGAATTAAACTGATTTCTATATGTTGATCTTATAGTTTGCTATGTTGCCAAAATTTTCAATTAGTTCCAGCAATTTTCAAATGGAACCTTTGAGATTTTTCTCTAAATAGGATTCTATCATCTGCAAACAAAGAGCGTTTTGTTGATCCTGGTGCATGTGGATGCCTTTAATATCATTTGATGTCTTATATTTTAATCATCATTCAACCAAAAAGTTGAAAATGACATTCCTTGATTATGTATATAAATCTTTAAAATTTTGTTATGGTTTAAATATATGTCTGGAGTGGAAGGAAGTGGCAGCTTAGTTGGCCAGGTAGAGATCCACTTGTATTATTATTGTTGATCTTTTTCTTTAAATTAAATCACATTTTAAACCTTAAAAAATGTACTTAAAAAAAGAGACTTCATATCGCTCCAATAGGTGGACAACAAATATTACTTTCTGAAAAGAAAAGAAATTTATAGCAATTTGTAACAAATAAAGCATGTTATAAACTTCTAGTTCTCATAAAGTCTCTAAACCTGAAGCCGCTCTCTCTTTGTGGAAAGGCAGTATCGCAATGTGGCTAAAGGCGTGGATCCTAAGGTCAGACTGTAAGCGTTTCCATTTGAACGCTGTCCCTCACCGCTCTGTGAGCTTAGGCATCACATTTAACATCCCTGGGCTCCAGTTCCCCAAATATTACATGAAGGTACAAGTAGTCCCTGCCTCATAGGACTGTTGTGAGCATGAGAGTAACTGTATGAAGTTCTTACAATAATGCCTGGCACACAGTGGAAGTTCTTACAATAATGCAGGCACACAGTGAGATGAACCCTTGTAACAAAGGGATCGATGCCATTGTAGCACCAAAGGATCCCTTATCTTTTCTGCACTTGGGCATCATCTTTTCCAGGAAGCCTTCCTTGACTTTCCCGTTTCCTCCCTTAGGCTGAGTCCATGTTCTCCTTCCTCATTCCACGGCCTCTGTGTTTCTCAAGGTACTGCTGTACCTGCTGCCTTGTCTGTCTGTCTGTCTGCTCTGTCAGCAGGGTGGGAGCTCCTTCAGGGCAGGCTTTGTGTCTTTCCCTCCAGCCCCCTCCAAGCTCAGCACAGGTTGGCAGAGTGACAATGCTCAATCAATAGGGAATGAGTGAAGGAAAAGGGCTGGGAGGAGGCCTGGAATACCTTGGTGATTCCCAAATGAGGTGTGGGTGTTGCTGCTTTATCAAGGTTATACTATTTGTGAGATTTTTATCCCCTGCCAGATGAGTACGCATAAGCTTAGATGGTCTGTAACCTCAAGCAGAACAGGGTGTGTGTGTGTGAAACTTGGGATGTCTTCAGTAGGTGCCTCTCTTTAGATTGCTCTGTGCTTGGTCTCTTAGAAGCCCAGCATTTCAGGAAACCAGAACCAGGACCCAGGTCCTGGACACCCTTACCTTAATGGGTTGCTGAAGAGTAGGCCCCAAAAGGATAAGTCCCCGTGCTAATCCCTCACTCAGCTCTCACTGCCATCGGGTCTATTCAGATTGAGAATGACTGTATAGGGCAGAACTGTTTCTTTGGGTTTCCAAGGCGGGAACTCTATAGGAATAGAAAGTCTTGCCTTTCTCCCGAGAAGCAGCTGGAGGTTCTGAATTGCTAACCTTCAGTTAGCAGCCCACTGTATAACTGTTACACCCATGAATTTACCATAGGCAAAGGATCCTTGCAGATAGAATTAAGTTAAAAATGAGACCATTCTGGATTATCTAAGTGGGCTCTCAAGGGCTCTCAACCTAATCACAAGTCCCCGTATCAAAGACACAGAGAGAAGGGACAAACAGAGGAGAAGGCATGCGACATTGGAGGCAGAGATAGGGACGACGTGGCTACAAGCCAATGGGAACACTGAACCCGTAGCTGGATGAGGCAACAAACAGGACTTCCCACCCAGTCTTTGGAAGGCATAGAGGCCTGCTGAACCTTGAGAGACTAAACGTCAGTTGCTCCAATGCTTCACATCTGTATAAATCTATTATGGTAGCTGTAGGAAATGAAAATGCTTCTCTTTTGCCTTTGTTAACCTCCAGCTCAGCTGTCCACATGGCCTCCCACCGTGGGGAAGCCCGAGGGGCTCACTCACCGAGGCAGATGGGTGGCTTGCCTGTCCAGCTGCCATCAGCTTTGCAGGTACGATGCTCAGAGCCACCCTTCAGGGAGAAGCCCTCCTGGCAGGAGTAGATGAGCGTGTAGCCCATGGAGGGCAAGTCCAGGGCTCCAACATTGGCATGGGTTGGCGTCTCTGGCTGCTTGCAGTGGTGGGCTAGATGAGAAGAAAGAGATCCTTGGATCTTGGGAGATCAGAGTCCTCAGTAAGCCTTCTCGGTCATTCCTTTGTTCACTCATGATCAATCCCATTCCTATGCCGCGTGGGCCCCTTTTGTGCCCAGCAGTCCCCTCTCAATTCCCATCCCTGACACCCCCAGCTTTGGTGCCAATCTGAATAGCCGAGATGGAGATAATGGTTTGGTCAGCCAACCCTGGAGGAACCCAAACCTGTAGCCCCTTTCTCCAGGAAAGAAAGAACCACTTTGGTTAAAACCAGAGGCCTGGCCTTGTAGTTGTTATTTTTTGGCCGCTCCTGGAAAGTGTACTCTGCCTAATGCAGGGATTGCCTTCAAGGATCACGAAGGCTGCGCGTGGAAAGGAAATTCAAGGTTCCTCCGTGAGGCTCCCAGGAGTGAGAACTACAGAGACTCACACTGGTGTGCATGAGAAGGTGTAAGCTCCCTAGTGTGGCCAGTATTTAAGCACGTGGTGGGTAACCAGCTGGCAGAGAGAAGGTGCGGCTGAGGGTTTTCCTGGGATGCAGGTGGAGTCTGAACTCACGGATGCAGTCGGGTGGGGTTCCACTCCAAGTCAGGTTGGGGAGGCATGTCCTGGTGGTGGAGCCTTGAAGCAGGTAGCCTTTCTGACAACGGAAGAGCACTGTGCTCCCCACCTGCAGCAAGAACAGGAGGTCTCGTGACCACCCTCCATCCGGCGATGTGCCACAGCCCAGCCGCTGGACTACGGCACTGTCACCTGGCTCGAAGTCTACCCGTGGCCTCTGCCTGTAACAGCCTTCTCGGCATGGTTCCGTCTTAGTTATCTTTCCTCTTAGCTGACATCTTGCCTCTCCCACCAAGCATCATTCCTGT
The DNA here is from genome assembly GCF_050624435.1 of Tenrec ecaudatus. Lineage (NCBI taxonomy): Eukaryota > Metazoa > Chordata > Mammalia > Afrosoricida > Tenrecidae > Tenrec > Tenrec ecaudatus. The sequence goes on from NC_134530.1 coordinate 56,964,035, forward strand.
ACCAGCTTGCTGCTCTTACAGAGCACACCACAGTCTGCAGCGATGGGCAGCACACCTGAGCCAGAGCCTGGAGACCTTGGCCCTGAGTTCTGGTTTCTCTACTTATTCCTGGAAACTCTCCCCAACTGTCTTTCTGTAACGATCCCTGCCTCCTTTACAATGGGCTGTTGTGACGCGTAAATGGGATGGCAGATTTGAAAGCCGTTTTTAAGATGTGAAGAACCGCACAGAATACAACTGTGAGTGGTGGGTGCCTCTGTCTGTGTGCAAACTCCTTCCAGCCTGGCTGTGGTTGCTGTTGGATGCTGTGGAGTCAGTCCAACTCCAGTGACCTGTGACCTTAGAGAAAACAGGACAAAACGCTGCCCAGTCCTGTATCATCTTCACGGAGAAGATGGCCAGAAGAGGAGACTTGTCTTAATTACAGAGAAGTCGCCCTTGTGTTTGTAAATGTCTGCTGGACTGAGTGCTCAACCTCCCTCAACTTCTGCCTCTGCGCAGGGACTCCCCCCCGCCCTTGCTTTCCACTAGCCCCTCAGTTGACTTTACACGTTTGCAGCCACTTGCTCTAACTCTCCCCTCAAGTCCACTTGGCATCATGCTGCCCCATCGATGTCCTAAACTGTAACTTGGTACTTGGACTCTATTCCTCTCTTGCTCAGAGAAGTACCCCGGAGTTCCTATTTTCAACTGGATCAATGGGGAACTCAAAATTTCCGCTCCCTCTTCTTCCATGCCAACCTGCAGGATCCACAAGCTGCTCCACTTGAAAACCACAGGCCACCCTGATTCCTTCCTTTCTCTCAACGTCCCCAATCCAGTCCACCCATCGCTCCTCTTGGTTCTTCATAGAAAACATATCTCCACGGCCACCTTCTCTCCAGCTCCATTGTCCATGCCCAAACCCAACCTCATCTTCGACCCAAGCCAATGCAACAGGGTCTCATCGACTGCTTCTACCCTTGCCCCTACAATTCAGTCCTTCCTTTGTTCAGAGTGCCCCTCCTCCCAACGCCCATCTTGAGCTGTGTCTGCAGGATGTGTGACCGGGGCCTCGCTGGTATCTCCGGCATGAACTCTGGGTCTGTGGGTAGTACGTGGGCACCCTGGAGAGAGCAGATCCGCCTGTCTCACTGACTCCTCTATCTCCACAAACATCCTACCCCAGCGACCTGGGATGGTGGGAGGAGTTTGTGGAATTGCATGAGCTATGTCTTTCCACACCTGCTGCTCCTCAACGGTGCTCTGTGGAACCTGCTCCCAAGGGACACAGCCCTCCCCCAGCCCCGCCCCTCCATTCCAGCCAGTGCTGTTCTGGCTGAAAGAGGCGGGAGAGGCCGATCACGGCCGACCTCATTACCTGGTAGCCCTGGGAATTGTTCTGGATCCCATACTGCGGCACGCCGGGGTCTGCGCACATGGTCAGCGTCGGGTCTGGATGTGCCAAGACAAGCAACAGAGCACAGGGTCAGTGGACATTTCACCGCCCCAACCCCTCTGAGAAACATTCAGGGAAGAAACCTGGGCTGTCGCCAGACATTTAATCTCTGCAAGCGAATCATTCTCCAGGCTCATTACACCCTTTCTCAAATAACCCCAAACCCACTGCCATCGAGTCGATTCCCACCGAGAGCAAAGCAAAACAGCAAAACCAACCCACTGCCATTGGGCGGACCCCAGCTCCTGGTGACCCCGTGTCTGCAGGGTAGAAATGCGCTCCAAAGGAAGTGGATCAGCCAGCCTCTCTTCTAGTACACCGTGGGTGGGCTCAGACCACTCACCTCTCAGTCAGCAGGCAAGTACTTAACCGTGGTCACCCCATAGCCAGTCAACCAGCTCACCCGTGGGCACCCAGTAGATGCCAACTCAGAGAGAGCCTTGAAGGCAGAGGGGAGGTGCTTCGCCCCCTGTCTGACACTGTCCTGCTCCTGGGAGCAGATGGTCTCATCGTTCTCCTCTTGGCCTGGCTGGCAGGTTTGAACTACCAACCTTGCGGTGAGTAGCCCAGTGCTTAACCCACTGAGCATATGTAGCACATTAACACTGGTTATTTTCTATCCTCCTCTAAGCCTCTGAGGAGCACTTTTTACAGATGAGACCACAGAAGATGGGAAGGGAAGTAGTTCTTTCAGCTCAAACGAAGGTTGCCTGCTGGTCAGGAACCTCTCTCTCCCCAGGCCCCCTCTCACCGATGCAGCTGGGCTGGGTGCCGCTCCAGGTTCCATCTGACTGGCAGAACCTCCGTGGAGATCCCACCAGCACCAGAGGGGGCTGGCAGGAGTAGGAGACGGACGACCTATAGGAGAAGCCCCGGTCCTCTCTCCTGCCTCGGGGTGGGACACCCGGGTCTCCACAGAACACAGCTGGGAAGAGGAAGGGAGAAAGCAGGTTTGAGATGCTGCCCTCTGAGCCCCACCTGTGCCCCATCCAGCCTTTGTCCCACTCTCCTCCAAGCTCTGAAGCAGGGGGTGCAGGGTCCCGAGAGCGTGTATACCTGCCCCACACATTGCTCTGTTTCTGCGCCTCCCCCCAGTGCTCCACAACCATCCTCCCAACCACAGGCTACTGGGGCACAGGAACCGTGATCCCACGATCCCAAACCCAAAGTTTTGTTCCTTTCCATTTTCATGCGTTCCCTGCTAGGCTGTGCTCAGTGGCACACAGTTTGTGCATGGTTGCCAACCCCACAGCGGTGTGCTTGTGCATTCTGCTCTGTTCACTTAATATCAATATTTTACACCTTTATGACACCGTTCTACTTGAGGGCTGTGTGATTTTGCAGTGAGAGGTTGCACCATAGGTTCTTACCCCAGCCAGTACGTGAGTCATTTTCTTCCTTTCTTAAAAAAAATCATTTTATTGGGGGCTCATACAACTCTTATCACAATCCATACTTACATCCACTGTGTCAAGCACATTTGTGCATTTGTTGCCCTCATCATTTTCAAAACATTTGCTTTCTACTTGAGCCCTTAATATCAACTCCTCATTTTTGCCCTCCCTCCCCACCAGCCCCTTTCCCTTTCATTTGAATGATTTTCTTACCCTGTTCTTACCCTGGCATTGCTGTGGGTGGGGTTGGGGTGGGTGTCTTGGCTAACGAAGGCAAAATCTTCCTCCAAACAGTTTGTCAAACACAAGGAACACTGATTATGCTGTGATGTGCATGTGTGTGTGCGTGTGTGCATCTGTGCACATGTGTACTTGTGTGTATACATAGAGACTGCGGCTTATCTGCAAAATCATACAGAGGCTGGGGTTGTGTTCTATACCCCAGAACACAGCAGGCTCATCCCAAGATTGACGCCTCTGGTGGCTGAAGGCTGACTTGGTTAGAAGCTAGCTTATCTGGGAGACAGCAACTCACAGAACGAGAAATACAAATGGATGACAAGGAAGAGAGGGTCAGCTTTTACTTGCTAAAATGTGAAATAGGCTGCCAATTACGATAACGAGCTTTTTATTCCTGTTTTTAAAAAGAGTTGCAGGATTCTCATCAATTGCTGGCGGGGCTGTAAGTTGGGGCGCTCTTCCTAGGAGACAGTCTGGCAATACTAGTCAAGAAGCACGGAGTGCCTGCTCTGTGGCCCAGCACGCTCACCTCGAAGACTTCGTCACAGTAGTAAAGAAACGCCATTTTTGGGGATATTTGATGCAGAACGTCTAATAGGATTAAGTTGGAGACAATATAAATTCCTCCTCAAGAGGAGATTATATAAATCATGGCACCGACAACAATGGAATTCTTTGTCGCCAGTAAACGTGATATACAGATCAGCTGATACTGATACAGGAAGGCATATCATTGGCTGGAAATACAAGTGCCGAAACAGCACCTGCAGCAGAATCGGATAGGATTTATGGAAAAATCATTATGTAAAAGTGCATAATGGTTGATGTGGAAACCTTATTAAAGCTTGACCCTCATTATCATCGAGAAGGGAGAATTTTTGGTAATTTTAGAGAGAAGCATGGATTTTTTTCCTGGTTGACGGTAACTCAACATAACTAAGCAATTCAATAATTTCTCAAGAGGGAAAACAAGATTTCTGGGTCTAGACTAGACACCGAGACTTGCTGTCTTTCCCTGGTGGAGCGTGGGGATGCGGGCCAAACATGTCCTTGCTGCTGCTGATCCTGGATCCTCTGTTTCTGCTGGCCTGGGCCTCTGTTTCTGCTGACCCTGGACCCTCTGTTTCTGCTGACCCTTGACCCTCTGTTTCTGGTGCCCTGGGCCTCTGCAGAACCTCTCCCCAAATGGAAGCCATGTTTCAGCAGTTACATAGAATGGCACGACTATGCAGGCAGCTTTTTGCAGAATTACATCATTATAAACGTGAAAACAACTCAAACCCAAACAGCCCCACTGCTTGCCTAATGTAGGGGCACAGGTGAAATCTTGCAGAGTCCACTATGAGTCAGACCAAGAACAAACGACCAGAGCCTGCCACTCTGGGACCTCAGTGGGAACAAGCCCTGGAATTGGCTCGAGGCTCTTCTGGGCACAGCTGGGACCAGACACTCACAGGGCCCTCAGAAGTCCTTTCTTTGAAGACACGTGCGTTCCCAGTGCTGGGCACTGCGAGACCTCTGGGTAATGTCTCCTTCAGTTAAGCATCCTCCCTTATCTCCGACTCTGTATCCTGCCACTTGAGGCTGCAGACAGTCTGTGGGTATCCAGGGCTCGGCTGGGATATTCTTAATTCCTTTAGCCTCCCTCCCTCCTTTACTAGGCTCTTTTCTGGGAGCTTATTACTGTGCTTTGGGTGAATGTTTTCAGAGAGTTGGTTTTCCAGTGGACCGTTCATGTACGTGTTGCCCGGTGACACCGATGGCAGTCCCCGCAATAGAAATCTGAGTGTTTCTCCTTCCCTTCATCCTTCTCGCCTCTCTCTTCTTGCCGTTGGAGCTGGATCGGCGGGCGGACACTGCCCACTGGATCTCCTACGGTCGATTGTTCTAGTAAGTGTACCCCTTCCTGGTGTTACTGAGCACTTTCCAGGCTTGTCTTCTCATTTAGCTGAAAGCTGAACCTGGAAGAGTGACCAGGGGTCATGTTCTCAGTGGGGTGGGATGGTGGTGGTGTTGGTGTGGGGGGCTGCTGTCAAACTCCCTCTCTGGTTTGGGGGAGGGGACTTCGACAGGGGAGTTCTGAGAAGGGCAGTGAGGGAGGTCAGATGATCTGTACGAAGCATCCTTGTTAGCAACTTACGGAAACACTGAGGCAGCTCCCCGGTCCAGGACCCGTTTCCCTCGCAGGTGAGCACCGTGGGGAGGGAGAGCTGGTAGCCCTCCAGGCAGGTGTACGTCACGCTGGAGCCCCACGTGAAGTCGGACCCCACCACCTTCCCGTTGGGGATGAGCTGGGGCGGCTTGCACGTGATAGCTGTGGGGGAGACCAGAGGAGGCTGAGTCCTGGAGGCATCCTGGGGGCACCGGGTCTTAGTCTTTGGAATGGACATCACTGGCTTCCCCGAATTTGCTGGGAGCCTGAGCTAGGCCAGAAGAACCAGAAAGAGCTCTCTCTTTATACCTTACATCATTCTCCCCACTGTGGGGAGCCAGCCCTCTCCCTTTGCATAGCCCACCCTTCAATGCGCAAGGCCCAGGCCTCACCTTGAAGAAGGTTAGGGCCCCGTCCTCAAAGTACACACCCTGGATAGGATCTGAGGGGTTCACTCATAATTCCCTACTTTTTAGGTATTCAAGGCTCAGTTCACCTGCATACTTGGCCTCCCTCTCACCTCGGCAGACTGGCTTGGTCCCGTTCCACGTCCGGTCCTTGGTGCAGCTCAGCACAGACACCCTATGGGATTCCATCATGTGACCAGGGACACACTGGTATGTCACTGTTTTGTTGTACCTGAAGTCATTGCCCAGTCGGAGGCCGTTGGCTGGAATCCCAGGGTCACCACAATTTATGACTAGGATTAGAGAGAGATGGCATTGTTCAGTCCCAGACCAGATGCCCTGACTCCTCCGTAGTCCGGTGCCAGCCCTCTCGCTCCCTCTACAAGTTCAAGGGGGAAAACTCTCTGATCAGGGCTGTGCTGCTTCTTTCCAGGCTCTGCTCATTCTCTGTGGCCAGGTCTCAAGCATCACCATTAGCGACCCAGTCTGTGAAGACCACGCTTAATCAAAATCCAGCCTGCTACGAGGAAGTACCAAGAAAGTTCAGCTGCTAAACGAGGATGGGTTACCCCTGGCTACGGGCAGAGACACCTGATTGGTGGTGGTGCTCTTATATCAGTCAGGGGCAGAGCAGACTGGAAGCCCTTTGTTCATCCTAGCTTGATGCCTAGATCGTGGCCAGAGCTGTTTCATGCCTAGGGCACATTAAAAAACAAACAACAACAACAACAAAAAAACACGAGGATGGGGACCAAAGACGAGGGGGGTTTCCCAGGTGGAAGAGCTAAAGATGTGCTAATGGGCCCCAGTGGGCAATTTGGCTTCCCAAGAGGTACATCTTACATCTGTTCCACCCAGGACGTTTCTGTAGGCCAAGCAGCCTAAGCAGGCTCCACAATGTACAGCATGCAAAGGGATGCCCGTGGCATCACATGAGGGTGAGGCTTGGCAAACTCTGCCTTCGGAACAAAAGTGACCTTTAAATGGGATTTTAGATGGACCTTGCTGTCACAGATTGGGGTTTTGAAAAGGAGGTGTCAGATCCCTTCACTTTATCACTTCTCCCCATTTGGACCCTGCAGTGCCTCACTTTCCAGGGAAAAGGGCCAGAGGCTGCCCTGGAAACTGTGAGACTACACCAAGCATGGGGGCCAGGCCGAGATGGGAATGGGCTTAAGGGAAGAATGAATCTACCAAGATGGTGGCTCGTGGCCGTTGTGAGCGCTGGGCAGCTGCCCGAAACAAGAACAGCAAAGCCTAAGGGACTATAGAGCCTACGAAATAGCTCACATGGACCTCTCTCTCTCTCTCTCTCTTGTGTGTGTGTGTGTGTGTGTGTGTGTGTGTGTGTGTGTGAGCTTCAGTCATCTCATCTATACAGTGGGACTCATAGCAGCTACTTCATGAGGCTGTGGTGAGAATCTAAAGAGACAATGCAGACGAAAGAAGGCCCGTAGCTCAGTGCTGCCACACAGCCTGTGCCCACTTACGGTTGCCCTTCAAGGTCCAATCCCACCACGCAGCCAGTGTTCCCAGGCTCCCACGGGCAACCTTCTTATTCTACACGAAGGAGCTGATTGTCTGGGTCACACTTTGGCCATGTAGTCCAGAGGGCCCAGGCTCTCACCTATGCATTCAGGGTCGCTGCCTGTCCAGGTGCCGTTGACTGAGCAGTGTCGGCTGAGCAGGCCGGTGGCGTAGTAGCCTTCCCGACACTCATAGACGATGGAGCTGGAGAAAACCAGGCTGTCACTGAACACGACTCGGGCATTGCTCGGAGTCCCCGGGTTCCCACAAGAGATCACTAGGAAGCCAAAGAAGACAGTGTTCATCAGAACCATGGCGCTGTCACCCGGGGGTCTGAGAGTGGTCTGGAGCGGAGACAACATGCTACGGAAGGACACTACGGGTCGAAACACTGCTCATGGTACTTTCGTGCCTGATCACTTCTCCCTGGGATGGAAAGGAGAGACTAGTATGATTTTTTTTTAAGTTCCTAAAAAATCATGACTATATTTTTAACAGTCACGTGAATATTTTTAAAATGGCAATTCCTTAAGATCACCAAATACGCAGTGTTTAAAATCTCCAGTTGCTTTATTTCCATCCCCTGCCCATGCCCCACTGATTTGTTTGAGTCAGAACCCTAATTAGGCCCACCCATGTTTGACCTGAACATCTAAGTCTTGAATCAAGAAAGCATCTTTCCTTCTCTCCTAATTTATTTGCTGCAGAGACCCGTGGGGTTTCCCACTTTCTGGATTTTGCTAACAGCGGGGGTTTGTCCCGTGGGGTTTCCCACTTTCTGGATTTTGCTAACAGCGGGGGTTTGTCTCGTGGGGTTTCCCACTTTCTGGATTTTGCTAACAGCACCCAAGAGGTCTTGTTTCACATGTTCCTCGTCCCCCATAGTTCCTTAGTGGGGTTGCTATTGTGGCCACGGTAGATTAGAGATGCTTTCCTGTCTGTGTTAGTGCAGCGGTTCTCAACCTTTCTCGTGCGTGACCCTCAAATACAGTTCCTCATGTGGTGGTGACCCCCAACCATAACATTGTTTTTGTTTCTACTTCATCACTGTCATGTTGCTACTGTTATGAATTGCCATGTAAATATCAGATATGTGGGATGTATTTTCACTGTTACAAATGGAACATAATTAGAGCATAGTGATTAAAGCATTCACCAAAGCATTTACGCAGTAATAACAATTTATGAAGCGTCGTTTTACCTCCACTACTGCTGCTTTCAACACAGTAGCTGCTTTTAACAGAGTAGCTGCTTTCAACCCAGCAGCTGCTTTCTACACAGTAGCTGCTCTCTACACGTGTGACTGGTCCACATAAGTACATTATGGTGCCAACCCCGCCACATACACCTGTATCTGTACGGGGTGTGTGTGATGGGGTTGGCACACTGCTGTCACCACTCTGGGTCCTCGTATGTGACCGTATCTGTATGTGGGCGGACCTGCCTGAAGATGGATAGAGGAGCGGTGTCTTGGTTCCTAAGACCATCGGAAATATGTGTTTTCTGATGGTCTTAGGCGACCCCTGTGTAAAGGTTGTTCGAGCCCCAAAGGGGTCGCAATCCACAGGTTGAGGACTGCTGAGTTATTGCATGATGCCAGAAGGCACATCCGGTCTGGCTGTTCCTTTATTCGCAGCATTGAGACAGACTGATGGGTTCAGATCGGCCTGGTTAATCCAGTATTACACAGCCACCCACTTTGACTAGACGCATTACTTAATTAGGGGGTTGCAAAATGGTGATTATTGAATATTATCAGGCCTTCTGGGTTAGCTGGAGCTCTTTAGTAAGGAAGTTTCCCTCATTAACTAGCTACTTAGAGTTCATATAGGAAGTCAGTGTAATGCTGGCTTCTTTTTAAAAAATCTTAAATGTCAGAATAATGAGTTGATTCCCTCGCATGCTCCATTTAAGCTTATGAAGAATCGTTAGGAACTCATGGATTTAAACATATCGACTGTGCTCCCCTTCACTGCCTGTATTACTCAGATTAATGCTTACATTGTTTTATCAAGAGGCTCTTGAAAGGTTGGCTCTTGAGTTCTACGTGCCTTTGGTTGCCTCTTTACTTTTAGGGTGACAAGATAGTCCATGTTCACCTTGTACATATCCTACCTCGGATCTGGAACCTGCTGTTTCTTCCAAGAATTCGAGCTCTTTTAATGGAGAAGGGATTTCGAGACCACAGCCCTGGGGCTACTGAACTGGTCATTGAGGCTAACCTTTTTCAGTAGGCAGAGACAGAAAAATGACTTTTAAAATTGGCAAAACACTATGAATTTATATCGATAATACCAATCCAAATTGAGGATTAAGGATTTTAGCGTAATTTCTTTTTATAATCCCTCTCTTTAAACATTTAATCTCTGTAATCATGATGAAAATCTTGATTCTTAATGAGATTTAATTACTTTTGCTTGCATTATCCATGGATATCATATTATATGTATGCTCACGTGCGTTATGTATTCCTATGCGTACTTATGTGTATGTCGAGGTTAGGTGGGGCAAAGGTTTGTGGTTTTCAATTGGCAGCTAACCCAAAGGCTGGCGGTTCAGACCTACCCAGCAGCTTGGTGGAAACAAGGCCTCGTAAGTGTCTTCTGAGAAGATCCAGCCAGGAAAACCCTTCAGGGCAGCTCTGCCATCGAAAGGAGCGACAACACGAACACGCATAGTGTCCACGCACAGTAGCTTCAGCAGAGCAACCCCACTACTGTTACTAACAACACGATTGGTGAAAACAGCTTATAGTTTTTTTGCAATCCTCTTTGTCTTTAGCATATATACTAGAGTCAAATTACTGAGTTTAAACGTCACTTAAAATAATTCTCTGGCCCGGCTATCAAAAGAGATAGTGTCTGGGGTCTTAAAGGCTTGAAGGTGAACAAGCGGCCATCTCGCTCAGAAGCAAATAAGCCCACATGGAAGAAGCACACCGGCCAGTGCGATCACGAGGTGCCCAAGGGACCAGATATAAGGCATCATGCAAAAAAAAAAGATATAAGTGTGTGTATGTATGTGTATGTATGTGTATATGTATATGTATATATATATATTATATTAAATGAAGGGGGAAGTGCAGAATGGAGACCCAAGGCCCAAGTGTCGGCCAATGGAGATCCCTTCATAGAGGGGTTTAGGAGAGGAGATGGGTTAATTAGGGTGTGAGGTAGTATCGATGAAGAACACAGCTTTCCCCCAGATCCTGGATGCTTCCTCCCCCCAACTACCATGATCCGAATTCTACCTTGCAGGGCTGGATAGGACAGAGGCTGTACACTGGTACATATGAGGGTTGGAGGTACAGGGAATCCAGGGTGGATGATACCTTCAGGACCAAGGGTGTGAGGGACGATGCTGGGAGAGTGGAGGGTGAGTGGGTTGGAAAGGGGGAACTGATTACAAGGATCCACATGTGACCTCTTCCCTGGGAGAGGGACAGCAGAGAAGGGGGGAAGGGAGACCCCGGATAGGGCAAGATATGACAAAATAACGAGGTATAAATTACCAAGGGCATATGAGGGAGGGGGGAAAGGGGAGGGAGGGGGGGGGAAGAGGACCTGATGCAAGGGGCTTAAGTGGAGAGCAAATGCCTTGAGAATGATTGGGGCAGGGAATGTATGGATGTGCTTTATACAATTGATGTATGTATATGTATGGATTGTGGTAAGAGTTGTTTGAGTCCCTAATAAAATGTAAAAGAAGAAAAGAGAAAAAAATGATTAGGGCAAAGACTGTACAGATGTGCTTTATACAATTGATGTATGTATATGCATGAACTGTGAAAAGAATTGTATCAGCCCCAATAAATTGTTAAAATTAAAAAAAAAATTCTCTGGTTTGGTAAACGGTCAACTTGATACATGGTTACGGTTTTTTCCATTTTGATTTTTAGTCTGGAGATTGCCTGCTTTTCATCTCTGATTTTCTCATTTTGTAACTATGTGTGGCATTAACCTGGTTCCAAGTCAAATCTGCAACATGATTCCTACATGTTCAGCACAGCATATAGTCCCTGTCATGCATCCGTCCGTCCATCCGTCCATCCATCCATCCAACAAACTGTATCCCTACCCTTGAGGAGCTTGTCTCTTCTAAGAGACTTACATAAGTAGATCAATTAAAGTAATTAAAATGTGAGAACTTGAAGTATTATACTTGAAGGAAAACAATACACCGAGAAGAGACCAGTTTATTGGGCTGGAGGCGAGAAGTGAACTCTGAGCAGAGCCTTGGAGGCCGGTAGGACCTTGCCAAGTTAGGACCTGGGTGGATACTCATTTTCTCTCTCCCTCCGTCCCCTCCATCCAATTGTCATAGTATGCATTTTAAAATATACTGAAAATCTCCCTTGCTGATAATTCTACCACCACAAGTTTTCTTCCTCTATTTAAACCATGTTTCAGAAACCAATTTGGCAAATATTGTTCCCAGGAAAGGCCAGACTTTGGGCCAATGAGTCAGAGGACACTGCTCCATCCATGTCATTTCCCGGGCAGGTGTCTCTGCTCCATGGGACGACCCAGAGGCAGAGGCACACAGTTGTAAGTAATGGCAGGGAGGGCAGGGAAGGCTTGGGTGCAATGGGAAGGAATGGTCACCGCATAGTTTCTACTAACCTTGGCAGGTCCCATCTCCAGCTGGGAGGGATCATTCAGTAAGATACAATGAATACGAATACTCCAGGCCTTGAGAGTCCCCTCCTGAGGGCAGAGTTACTCCTAATGCTGCCACTCTCTTTTACTCCCTCCTTTCCCACTCAGTCCATCCCTCACTGTCCTCCACTCAGTTTACTAATTCGTTGACCTGCTCCTGGGACCCAGCTCTCGATTTCCCACTACCCACCTGTCAAACTCTCTTTTCCCTGAAAGGATTTTAGATGTCAGGGAGTTTTTCTTCTAATATAACCTTCCACACAACTGGAGGGAAACGTTACTCCAGGTTGGAGGGAAGCCAAGGTTCTAGGGTGGGTTGGTAGTTATATAATTTCATGTCAACTTGATAAATAAATGTAGGGGTGGAGTCCAGCTTGTCAAGTAGCCCGATGGTGCCTCCTTGCAGGCATGGCCTTCTCATACAGAGGGTCCTGGGAACCTCACCTCTCTCTTTCTCTGATTCCCCTCCTGTTGATGAGCCACTTTGAGCCACGCTGATGATAGCCAGAGCCCTAGAGGTGCGCCCACCGCTGTTGGATCTATAAGACTTTGCACCCACCGGCCTGGGATCCTCCTGCATTCTGAATCATTGCGTGTGGCTGTGCGAGTCCGAAGAGGGCTTTATGGACTAGTATCGGATTTATGGAGTAGTATCGGATGTATGGACTTGATCTGGACTGGGCTGGGATGTTGGCTTGCTAAATAATTACTTCTTGATATAAAGCTTTCTCTTATTCATGTGAGTGTCCCTGGATTTGTTTCTCTAGTCAACCCAGCCTAACACAGGTGGGATTGGGGGTGTTGGTGAGGAGAATGGCATGTGGTGGCACAAACCTGCTTTTTTTTTTTTTTTAAGATCCTCTTCCATGACAATGAATAATTGGATCCTGAAGGTAGAGTTTCGATAGTTGGGTTAATTGTCAAAGGTGTGCAATCAATGCTAACTACGCATGATGATGTGTTTAGACAGGGGTACCTCTTCAGGGCTTGCCACTGGCGTTATTTTGGGTAGAAGCTTGTGCCACTCTCCTGATTTCAAACAACCTGCTCCCTTCTAACCACAGCTGGCCTTTTTTTTTTTTTTTGCACGGGGTTTTAAATTGTCCTAAAAATGTAGGTAGCACTACGTTTACAAATTCAGTTCAATGAAACCATGACTATATCGATCATATGGTGTAACCATCACCAACACCCACTGCCGCACCCCCTATTCCCATAAACAGAAACTCAGTGCTCACTGAACAGAAACCTCTCCTTCTGGTGTGTGTGTGGGGGGGGGGGAGGGGGTCCTCTGGTGCTCTTTGATCCCAGTGGGACCTATCATTTATCCATCCTACCACTTTGTCACTGACTCTCATTCCAGTTATAAGCCTGTTTCTGCTTCAGATCTCACCATCTATTATACTCACTGCTTTGCCTGTACCTCTCCTCACTTGGCATTTTCTACTGACCTCTCACTCACTGCCGTTGCATCAATGCTGACTCATGGCAACCCCATAGGATGGGGCAGAGGGGCCCCTGTGAGTTTCTGAGACTGACTGCTTAGAGGCCCCATTTTCTGGTGGTTTTGAACTGCTGATCTTACAAATCACAGTCCAACTCATAACCACTATGCCACGAGGGTTCCCAGTTGATATCTTTGGTGCTTGAACCAAAGAGACAGAGGATGTCACTAAGGGTTACGACTGCTCACCTCCCATGAGTCCTCAGTGCTGCCTGGAAAGTCCGCATGGCCCTAGTAGGTCCACGCTCCCGCCTCACTGGATGACTCTTTCATGTCTTCTTTCCCTCCAACAGCTCCTCATTGGCCCTACTGTCAGCGGTGAAACTTGCTCCCTAGCTAGGAGGTTGGTACAGGCTGGTTTAGAGGAAGACATGTAGAACTGGGTAGCAGCTCTAAAACGCTGGACTTTGGGGAGAGGGTTTTGAAAAAACTCACTTTTGTGTGTGTGTGTGAAATATTAAGTGTCTTCAGAAAACATCATTATGGGTCTATATTTTATATCTTAAAGTGTTTTCCAGAAATTGGATTTCCCTTTCTTTTGGTACTTTGCATGTACCTTTAAAACACCGTATCCCCCCCCACCCCATTTTAAACTGTAAGCTCCAAGAGGGCAAGAGATACATGTCCCTGGTCACCACGGTAGACCTAATACATGCCATAGACTTTGGCATATAGTTAGCTCCTGAATAAAACAATAGGAGGCACGAATAAATCAATGGACTACATTGCATCCTTTCCTGATTGTTTTCTCATTTCGTTGAGGGTGGGGGTTACGAATGAAAACACGCATGAGCTATCTGTTTGCATCCACTAGACACCAGCCCAAGGGCTCAGAGGGGGCACAGATGGTATCTGTGAGTGTGAGGGTAGGTAGGCACTGGGGAAGAGCACCTGGGGACAGGCAAGGGGAAAAGCAGAAGGCGTCACATACATTACCTCCACACTCAGGCTGGGCGCCGCTCCATGACCCATTGGCTTGACACGTCCGCTCTGATGACCCCCGGAGTGTGTGGCCAGCTTCACAGCTGAAGCGCATCAGACTGCCTGGAGCAAAGCTATCCCCCAAACGGATGCCATGGCTGGGGATCCCAGGGTCACCGCACACACCCAGGCTGGTGCCTGTGGGCCAGAAGCAATTATACTCTGTTACTTTTAGCATAGAGGACAAGGGGGTGGAGGACAGGGAGAGAGGAAGAGGCTGGCTTGTTGTTGAGGGGAAGCCATGAGTACAGAAAACTCTGAGCTTGGCCTAGGTTAGCTGGACAGGCTCTTGCCTCATTCCTCAGTTGTCAGAGAGTACAAAGGGCCTAGGTCAAGGATGAGTCCCTGGGAACCGCATGGCAAAGAGAAATGGAAGGCAGAAGGAAGGTCCTGAAGGGAAAATCATGCCCTCATCTTGAGCCTGGGCCCATTGGGAATTTCAGTAGCCAAAGGACTGCCTCTCTTTTACCTGTCCCTACCCAACTGGCCATCCACATCTGCTGACTCCACTGTACCCTCTCCATCCCCAGTGCCACTGTCTTAGCTTAGAGGTGCAATGGCTCTTCTTAAACTCTCCCTCTAATCCACCTGTACCTTGCCCTCAAAATTTAACCATGAACAACCAACAACTACCAGTTATTATTTCTTTCCTGCTGGAACATATCCCTGGGCTTCCTACAGCACGAAGTCCCCGCTCCTTCGCAGAGCTTCCTCTTCTCTGCAGTCCATCTTGGATTATTGTGATCTTTGAAACTTAGTTAACTCCTTACCCTCAAATTGCCGATGCACATATGCTCTAGATCAAGCATCGCGGACCCTCACACTTCACTCTTGCTTTCTTCCTGGCTCTTGCTCCATGCTAGCAGTTATCTGCCTTCTGACACTGCACACCCCCCGCCCAGACAGTGCAAAGGAGCAGGAAGCAAAGGAGGGCAGAGAACGGGAGCAAAGTCCAGGATCTAGTGCTTACAGAGTCCAACACTTTTTGAAACACAAAGACGCATAGGTGGGCATCAAACTCGGCCATGCAAACGTGAAGGAGAAAGGGGAAGATTCGGACTACATGGCTGCTGCATGCGAAGACAAGACTTCCAGCCACTGTGCAGTCTATCTCCTCATGGATCTACATGTGTGACCATCAACGTGGCAACATCTAAGTGACCACGTTTAGTTTGCTGGGGTCAGTGAATGCCCAACTCATGCATTCGTCACCACTTGCCATTGATGAGTCTTCCACCCTCTAACTTCGAATCTGTTCCTTTTCTAGTTTAGACTCTGAGGATACCCCGTAAGTACTGCTCCCCATTCTTCTCTACCATCAAAGCTAGGGGATCGTCCAACCTTGACATATATGAAGAGAGGACTGGTCTCGTTGGATGTACTGTGTGCAACAGTCAGCATTGTGCTCTGTTGAAGGACACCCTGATGGTGAGTAGCCCCACTCCCACACTGACCCGCAGACCTCCGCGGAGCCAGCACTACCGTAAAGTCAGCACACAGGTGGAGCTCTCTAATTCTGGGGCTTGTTCTGGCCCAATGACACAAGGCTCCCCATAAAGTAATCTGGGCAGAGGAAACAGATGGCAACTACAGATAAACCTCTTTACTGAAGAGTTGTATCAGCAAGCTAGCGATACCAGAGAGGTGAACTTCTTGAAATGTCAGAAATCTCTGCGCATTCTTGATGGCCCAGAGGCTTAGGATTCAAGGACTCACTGATTGTACAGGGCCGGGTTCAGACACCTGACCACAGTACCCTTGAATGTGTATTTTCTTTTTTTTTTTCCTTTGCCCTAATCATTTTCTTTTTTTACATTTTATTAGGGGCTCATACAACTCTTATCACAATCCATACATATACATACATCAATTGTATAAAGCACATCCATACATTCCCTGCCCCAATCATTCTCAAAGCATTTGCTCTCCACTTAAGCCCCTTGCATCAGGTCCTCTTTTTTTCCCCCTCCCTCCCCACTCCCTCCTCCCTCATGTGCCCTTGGTAATTTATACATCGTTATTTTGTCATATCTTGCCCTATCCGGAGTCTCCCTTCCCCCCCTTCTCTGCCGTCCCTCTCCCAGGGAGGAGGTCACATGTGGATCCTTGTAATCAGTTCCCCCTTTCCAAGAATGTGTATTTTCTAGGACTTGCAAAAGAGTAAGTTTCAGGAAGGGAGGCAGCATGTCAATTTTATTCACTAGTGTATACCTGGAATGACTTCCGAATCTCCAATTCCTTTAAGTACTCATTTTCGTATCTAAGGCATTTAGGGTCATTTAATCCTTGACCCAAGCACATATAGAATCTCTTCTCACCCTGATCTCATAGGTCTCCAGAGAAAAGACGTTACTGGTTGAGACAGAAGAGACCTTGCAGGAACTCTCTACACTTGCTCTGTGGATAACTCAGGAGTGTGTATGCCCCCTGCTCGTGCAAGATATTTCCACTAAAAGGCCAAACAGAAAAATGCCAGGAGTCCTGCTAGCCAGGACACACACACACACACACACACACACACACACACACACACACTATAGATAAATTCCTGATTTGAATACGATGAACATGTAGGGTCATTTCCGACACTTGTTATTTTGATAATACTGGTCAGGATCCTCATAGGGATTAGTAGTAAACACAAACAAAGAAACAAATGGTAAATCTGGGGATGGCTTCAAGGCTGCGGGGAAGAAGACGTCCACTGGGCAACAAGATCAGCTGCGTGGGTGGGAGCAGGTGGGAGGCGATAAGCAAAGGAAACGTAGGGGTTTGGGAGGAAAGAAAGACCTGTATGGCAGGGGACTCTGGGGTGGGGGGAGCTACTCGTGATGAGAACAAGGATGAAGACAATGTTCTAGAACGGACTGTGTTGATGACTGAACAAGTCTTCCTGATGGGCCTGGCCCATTGAATTGCATGATACGCGAATGATATGCCAACAAAACTGTTGGGGGAGAAAGAAAGGCACAAGTTCAGGTCTGGTTGTTACAGCAGGAAGACCGAATTTCATAAACGCAGGGAATCAAGGGTCTGGACCGGACTCCAGACGTATGTTGACTTCACAGAATTGTGTCACTCCTAGCTTTACAAACTTTTGACTATGCTCTTGCCCAGTGGTGACCAAAGGAGTAAGTGGGGCTCAGACTGTGATGGGCTGGAGTCTTGGAACCTCTTAAAAAAACCTGGGATCTCTGCCTATGAGTCAAAGGCCTGACTCCCTCCCACCCTTCAATTCCACAGCGTGGAGGTTCGTCCACCTCCCACCCTCACAAGCTACCAGAGTACTGCTTCCCGCCCCTCTCCCCCTGTCCCTCTCCATGCATTGTACCTGAACAGTGGGGGAGGGAACCAGTCCAGTGTCCGTCGAGCCCACACATGCGGGTCGCATTTCCCACCAGTGTTCGTTTGCCATTGCAACTGTAACGCACAACAGCCCCCACGGTGTAGCTGTCTCCAGACATCTGTGCGTGGGGCGGGGAGCCTGGATGGCCACAGGACACCACTGTGGGAAAAAGCAAAACATGCCCACAAGTCCATACAGGGGTGGAGCGCCCCAAACCCTCCGAGTCCCATGGGAAGAGGAAAAAGACTCCCAAATTGATTCCTGGACCCTCAGGCACGCTAGCTGGGTTTCAGTATGGCGCAGAATCATAGTCCTGGGTAATCCATTTTCTTGATCCTTGAACACTGGAATCAGCTTGCCTTCCTCTGGAAGCAGCAACTGATCTTCATGGACAGGGACACCCTGGGGATATGTAAATTCACTGCCATGCAACTCATAGTGACCCTAGAGGACAGGTGGTTTCTGAGGGTGTGACCCTTTACAGGTGTAGAAAGGCCCCACTTTCTTTCACGGGGATATGCAAATCCTCTACACATTTCCAGTCTTCACCACAGGCACCGGGGCTCCATTCTCTAAAGCAATGTGATGTTGATCATGACACATCAGTGAAAATGGCTTAACTGAGTGTCACCTGGGGCCCAGGGCACCGCAACCATTGTCAAGTCCCTGACAGTCTGATGCTTTTGAAGTATTTCCAGCAAATCTGAGCAGAATTTTCCACATTGTTTACTATTAACGAATGACTAAGGGGTGGGGTTCTAATGTTAGAATATGCCTTTTTTTAGAATCTTGTTGAAGTTCATATAGGTAACATGAAGCTCGTTTGCATGTGAACTGTCTTGGCAAAGTCTGCTCCAGCAGGAAGAGTATGCTGCCTCTTGGTTTATGCATCTCTGGGACAGGTGTAGTGCGGTGCTCTCTGTAACTGCTTTGGTTCAGTACCTCAGTCAATATTCAATGAGAAAAAGAAGAGGCCATTGACTTTTTGGACTATGGATTCTCTGCAACTGTTGAGCATTAGTGATTTTGTTTGCTGAGATAATGGTCTGCTTTTAGACACCAGCCTCTTCCTGAGGCAGTGCCGCCTCCCCGGTTCTCACAGATGAAGGTAAGTCAAATACATGATCAAAATCTAAACATAATAAAACCCAAGACATAAATCATCACAAGGGAGAATCAGCAGAAATAACAATAGCAGAATTAGACTCAGAAAGACATTATACTGGGATGATCAGATACGGAATACATAGAAAATACATTTAGTATGTAAAGACCTGGAAGGAACAGATTGACAGAGAAATAAAATACAATAAAGATAATTAAGCAGATGTGAACAACAAACATAACTCAAATATAAAATAAAATAATTGAAAATATTGGTTAAACATCAGTTTAGATATAGCCCAAACAACCAGTGAACACAATAAGATGGACTTGAGGAAATTTATTAGATATGAAACATATGCAGGTGCAGGGTGAATGATATGAGAAGGCTGAAGCTGGAATTTCAGAAACAGTGAAGGGAGAGAATGTGGGAGAGGGGATGTTTACAGAGATAACAGCTGAGGTTTTTCCCAGAGGTCAGTAAAGAATCCAGAAAGGCTAACAAAATTCAAGATGGATAAGCAAAAAACAAAAAAACTCAATCTAAAGACAGTATCATGAAAATTCAGAATCCTGGTGAGGAAGGGATCATTTGAAGGTTATACTAGATGAAAGGTACAACACTGATAATGAACGCATACTTCTCATTAATAATTGAAGCCAGGGTATAGTGCCAGGAGAAAATAGTGTCGATGGAGACTTTTTTATTCAGCTAGATTTTCATCTAAGAACTAAGGTAAATGCAAAATACCAAGGACAGAGAAAAACTATTTTCAAAGGAGCGTAAGACTGACAGCTGACTTCTCAATAGCAATAAAAGCAGCCAGAGGATAGAAGAGTGACTTCTTAACTGGGCTGGAAGGAAAGAAACACCAACGTAGATTTCCAACTCACCCCAAAAAAATCCTTAAAAAGGCATTTTCAGATAAACAAATATCTGAGCACATTTCCATCAGTAGATCTTCACTAAATAAACTTCTGAAACACGTCCTTTAAGAAATGTGATCCTATTAGGAGGGTTGAGGATATAAGAATGAAAGAGAGCAAAGAAGGAGGAAAATATGTTGATAAAAAGGGTTACATTAAAGATGCCAGAAATCCAAGAAACAATCATATAAAATCTAAGAAGAAAATAGACAGAGTTGAAAGTGTTCTACACTTCTTCTGGTACCTAGGAGGAAGTGAAGGATGATGGTTAGCTATAGACTGTAATCAGTTAAGTGCTCCTTTTAGGATCTCTGATGTAACCAACCCAAAAGGGGGAGAACAGGTATGTCCTTTACTAACTAGACTAGGAGAAACAAATAGAATTATAATTAACCCAAATGAAGATAAGAAAGGGGAAAATGTAACTAAGGATAGATAGCAGAAACAGAAAACACAATATAAGATGAGTAAATTTCAACCCCAATATGTCAAGAATTTGACACGTCCAAGCTGTGTCTGAAGGGAAAAGATTTATCAATCAAATATTTTACAGATAATTAAAATTAAATTGGTGTAAATTTGAACTGGGTAATTTGTCAATCAAGAATTTTATTTCCAGCAAAACTACCCTTAAACAAATTAAGGAAATCAAAAGAGATGAACAAAACCGAGAGAACGTATTGCTTGCAGAAATACTAAAGAGAATCCTTTAGGCTGAAATGAAAGGACGCAAATGCACATGAATAAATAAGAAGTATTAGTAAAGGTAATTGCACAGGCAAATATAAAAGTCAGTATACATGTAGCTTTTGTTCATAACTCTTGTTTTTCCCTCCTGTTTTAAAAGACAATAGTTAGAAATCTGTGCTGATGGTATGAACTTATTTGTATAGTCAAATGCTCCTTGGCAGTGAGCTCCTTGGACACATTAACAGGAGGGGCCAGTCTCTGGAGAAGGACGTCATGCTTGTTCACGCAGAGAGTGACTGAAAAGGAGGCAGACCCTCAGCAAGACAGACCACACAGTGGCCGCAGCACTGGGCTCACCATCAGGAGTGACTGCGAATGTGCCGTGGGAGGGGCAGGATCTCGTTCTGCTGTACACAGTGTAGCAGTGAGTCAGAACCACCTGGCTGACCCCAACAACACGGTGTTGCCTGACAACAGAGCAGCGAAGTCACAACTCCGTAACAGGAGAACATTTGGAAAATTCACCAGCATATGGAAATTAAATCTGCCCTAAATAACCAGTGGATAAAATGAAGACATCACAAGGGGAATTAGAAAATATCGTGAGGTGAATGAAAATGAAAACACAACCTACATGTTCCGAGGAAACTTAGTGCTGCAAATGTAAACGTCAAAACAGAAGCCCTAAAATCCACCCCCTAATCGTACACATTAAGGAATTGGAAAGGGAGAGCAAAATAAAGCCATGGAAGCACAAGAGAGGAAGCAATAAAGATCAGAGAGGGGTAAATAAATGAAACAGAGACTAGAAAAACAACAGGAAAGAAATCGATGATATCAAACTCCGTTCTCTGAAAAGATCACAGAACCAATGAAGGTGAAAAAAAGAGAGAGAGAGAAGATTCAAAGGACTAAAACCAGGAGTGAAAATGAGGACAAATAAAAAATACTTACAGAGACACTGGGGGCGGGGCCGGTCCCATGTGCCATCGCCCTGGCAGCTGAGCACGGGGGTGCCCAGAAGGTAGAAGCCGTGGTTGCACTGGTAAGCCACCGTGGTGCCAAAGCTGAACCTGTGTGGGCCGCTGGCACGGACTTGGCGAGTGCTGTTCTCCTGGTGCCCGGGATCTGTACAGTTGATGACTGCAAGGGAAGAGTCGGTGAGAGGCAGGAACCCGGCCAACTTTCTCACGCTTCGAAATGATCCTTCGGAAGCCCAAAGTGGCACGCAACACCTGCAGACTAACACCACACTAAGCACAGCGGCCCTTGCCTCGTAGATGAGAGGGTCCTCAGGGTCCTACCATTTCTCCTCTCCCTCCCTCCTTCTCCTGGACTTGTTGTCCTCTTCTTCCCCGGGGTACCTTGTGTGGGCCTCTACTGCAGATGTTACCAGCCTGGATTACGATCTATCAGAATACCCGAGTTCCTTGAGGGCAGGTCTCGGGAGCCCCAACGCCTGGCTCAACCCACAGCAAAACTCCTTAATTGCAAAACGGATTCATTTGAGTTGATTCGACTAGGGGTTGGGCTCTTTGGGACGCAGTTCTAATTACTTTTCTCAATATTTTATGAAGAGATTGGCACCCTAGGGGAGAAAATTGACTTTTAAAATTTAAACTTGATGCTCTAATATTAAAGTACCCCAAACAAAAACCAAGTCCACTGCCATCAAATTAGAATCAGCCCGTATATGGTTTACAAGACTGTACATCTCTATGAGGACAGACAGTCTGATATTTCTCATCTTTCAACCACCAGCATAATGGTCAACAGCGCAAGTATTGACCCCTTGCACCACCCAGGACAGGAATATTATTCTAGGGCTAGAATTGTTATGAGTCAGGATTGAGTCCATGGCAGAGTTGGGTTTGGTTTTCACTGTGGCTGGAAGGAGTCCTAGTGGCACAGTGATTAAAGCGCTTGGCTGCTAACAAAAGATCAGTAGCTTGACCCTACAGGCTTCTCTGTGGGTCAAAGATGTGGCAGTTTGCTTCCATAAAGAACTTGAGAACTCTCTGCGGTGCTTCTACTCTGTCCTCCATGATGGCTGTGGGTTGGCAGTGGATTTTGTTGCGGTCGATTGTGATTAATTTTCAACATCATTAGGAAACCTTGGTCCTGACTATCTCACAACACTGTGATGAAGGTCCACCGTCTCTGGGGCTCTAGGCCTTCAGAGTTATGAACGCTTGAATGATCTCTAACCAGGACTGGGCACACTGGCGTCCAGTCCAGACCTAACACTCTGAATGTCCTTTACTCTGCCAGACCATTACCGCCGAGGGGGAGGCAGCCCGTTCATACTTGAGAGCTACAAAGAAGCATTAACAACATTGGCAACTCGTTCCTCAATTGTTCCCAGGAGGCCTGGCGAGGCTCTTCCTAGGCTGTCTCTGGAGTCTCTGGTTTCCCTTCCATGTCTCTCTGCCTCCCCTCCCCCCACCCTTTTATTGTTCATTCTAATTCTTTGGCTTATTTTTTTCCATTAAGCACAGGGCTCTATATGGTAATGATGAGTTACTTACTCTATGAAATGCAGACAAAGCTCTTTTCTGCTTCTACTTTGAAAGATGAAACTAAGCATTCCATTCCTCTTTGTAATAATGATGGAATTTTTTTGCAAGGCTATCTGGCTATGGGGTTGAAGAAGTTCCCCCTTAATGACCTTGTCTGCCCCGAGTCTTCTCTATCTGAGTCACAAGGATGCCAACGAATTCATTGGCTTTGGCTCTTTGGTTATAGAATGACAAATAGCGGAGAGGCTAGGGGTGGAGTGGGAGAGGAGGAAGGAATGACTCACTTCTGCAGGTGGGCAGCATGTCGTTCCACTGACCGCTGGCCAGGCATTGGGACCTAGTGGCCCCCTCAGCCGTGTACCCAGGGTTGCAAACAAACTTGACCACATCATTGAGGTTAAACTGATTGCCTTGAGTGAGGCCATTGACAGGGTTACCTGGGTGTCCACACGTGATTGCTGTAACCAAAACAGAAAACAGGTAAGCCCTTCCATGATTCCACCCATCAAAATGGCCAACCCCTTCTCATCTGGCATTTCTCATGCACATCAGGGAAGTTCAACTCCAAGTCTAATTTCAGTTTCGTCTGACGCAATAACTTTTTTTTCTAGGTATTAACAAGAGGGTCTCATCTGGAAGCTCTGCTGAAACTTGTTCACTTGGGTGACCCTGCTGGCATTTGAAAAGCCAGTGACACAGCTCCCAGAATTACAGCAACACACCAACCACTACAGAACAACAGACAGAATAGGAACCGATTATGAAGATGGAGCAGGGTGTTCACTTCTGAGGAATTAGCCACTGGAAACCCATGGACAGAATCAAAATATTGTCACATACTGAAACCTCCTGAAAATACAGAGAACATTGTTGGAGATAGTGCCCAAAGATGAGACCCCCAGGTGAGAGAGCACTTAAAATATAACTGAGAAGGAGCCGCCTGCTCAAAATAGAGCACCACAATAATGAGGAGAGAGTGGCATGACTTTGGGACCTTCGATTGCTGATGGGGCACAACTCACAATGAGAAGAAATGGCTGTAAACATCAATGAATAATTGCAACCTTGAATGTATGAAGAATGAATCTAGGAAAATGAGAAGTTGTGAACATGGAATGCATAAAAATTGACATTCTAGGAGTTAGTGATCAGAAATGGATTACTGGCCATTTGGAATCAGAAAATCTTATGGTTTACTATACTGGGAATGAAAGAATCAAGAGGAATGGCATTCCATTCACTATTAAAAAGGACATTTCAAGGTCTATCTTGAAGTGCCATGCTATCGGTGACAGGATTATATCTGCATTAAAAGAATCCAATCAATATAATTATGATTCAAATTTATGCACCAACCATCAAAGCTAGTGATGAAGAAGTGGAAGAATTCTACCAAAGTGTACGGTCTGAAATAGGTCAAACATACAATCAAGATACATGGGACAAAGAGGGAAAGAAAACAGTAATTGGAAAACATGACCTTGGTGATAGAAACGAAGCCTGAGACCACACGACAACATTTTCAAGACCAACGACGTCTTCACCACAAATACTTAAAAAAAAACCAAAATACGAGAACTTTACACATGAACATCTCCAGATGGAACATACAGAAATCAAATGCACTACGTCTTTAGGAAACAGTTCAAGGGCTGGTTATGGAACAGACCATCAGTATGTAAGTTCAGGTTGAAGCTGACAAAAATTAAAACAAGCCCACTGAACCAAAATATGCTCTTGGTCTATCCCACCCGAATTTCAAGGATATCTGAAGAGTGGGTTTGATGCATTGAACTCTAATGACAGTAGAACTGGTGAGTTGCGGACGACGTCAAGAACATCATACACGAAGGTATCCAAAGGTCATTAAATATATAGGAAAGACATAAAAGATCAGCATGCATATCAGAAGAGATCCTGAAGCTTGCTCTATTCATAGAGTAACCAAGGCACACCGAAGAAGTGATGAAGTTAAAGAGCTGACCAGAAATTTCCAAAGGGCAGCTTAAGAAGACAAAGTAAAATATTATAATGAAATTTGCGAAGATTTAGAGTTGGAAAACCAAAAAGCAAGAACATGCTCAGCATATCTTAAACAGAGAACTTAGGAAAATAATTCATGCCTCAAGTTGCAACACTGAAAGATTCTATGGTCAAAATATTGAGTGATGCAGGAAGCATTAAAAGGTGATGGAGACAATGCACAGAGCTACGATACCAAAAAGAACTAGTGAACATTCAACCATTTCAGGAGGATGAGCCAAAAGCAATGCTAAAATGGTTGAACAAGAAGTAATGGTATTGAAGGAAGAAGTTCAGCTGCACAGAAGTATTAGCCCAAAACAAGACTCCAGGAATTGATATGTTATTGTTCAATACCAACTGAAATGTTTCAACAAGCAGGTGGAGCTCTGGAAGCACTTACTTGTCTATGTCATAAAATTTGGAAAACAGCTACTTGGTCAGCTGCCTGGAAGAGATCCATAGTTGTTCCCATTCTAAAGAAGAGTGACCCAGTAGAATACTTAAATTATAGAACAATATCATTTGATAGGACGTGCAAGTAAGATTTTGCCAAAGATACTAAAACAATGGTTGTGGCAATCCATTGACAAGGAGCTACCCGGGGTTCAGGCTGGATTCAGAAGAGGATGTGGAACAAGGGATGCCATTGCTGATGTCAGATGGCTCTTGGCTGAAATCAGAAGATAACAGGACAATGTTCACTAACTAGTGTTTTATTGACGATGCGAAGGCATTCGATTGTGTGGATCATGACAAACTATAGATAACCTTTGAGAAGAATGGGAACCCTGGAATGTTGCGTTGTGCTCAGGGGTAACCTATACCTGAAAAACCAAAGGCAATTATGTGAACAGAACAAGGGATACCACATGGTTTAAAATCAGGAAAGGTGTGCATCAGGGTTATATCCTCCCCCACCGCCATAATTTTTCAATCTTCAGGCTGAGCAAATAATCAGATACACTGGATTATATGAAGAAGAACAAAGCATCAGGATTGGAGGAAGGTTTATTAACAACCTGTGATATGCAGATGACACTACCTTGCTTGCTGAAAGTGAGGAGGACTTGAAGCACTTGCTGACGGAGATCAAGGATTGTGGCCTTCAGTATAGCTTACGACTCAATGTCAAGAAAACCAAGATTCTCATAATTAAACCAGCAGGTAACATCATAGTAAGTGGAGAAGGGACAGGCGTTGTGAAGGATTTCATCTCGCTTGGATCCACAGTCAATGCTCATGAATGCAGCAGTCAAGAGCTCAGACAATGCATTGCACTGGGTACATTTGCAGCACAAGGTCTCTGTAAAGTGTTGAAAAGCCAGGGTTTTACTTTGAGACTCAGGTGCTCCTGATGCAAGCCAGGATATTTTTTCACTCATCTCACGTGCACGTGACAATGTTGGACACTGACTAAGAAAGACCCAAGAAGAACTGAACATTTTAATTATGGTTCTGGTGAATAATACTGTCGTACCACAGGCTGCCAAAAGAACAAACAAGTCTATTTTGGAAGAAGTACAGTCAGAATACTCCTTAGAGGAAAGGAGGGTGAGACTTCGTCTCCTGTACTTTGGACGTCTCATGTACCTAGGATATATGCTGGGCAAAGTAGAGGGACAGGGAAGAGTGGAATACTTTGGACAATATGTATTGACGTCGTGGCTGCACTGATGAGCTCAAGCTTAAGAACAATTGTGAGGATGGGGCGGGGTTGTGTTCTGTTGTATATAGGGTTGCTATGAGTCTGAACCACGGGACCTAACAACAACAACAACAACATAATGAAGACCTTGCATCCACCAAGCAATTCAAGAGATAGAGTTCGCTGGCTTCCCAAGGGTCTTGGTAGGCCTGGGTTATATAGTTCTCTCAGGTTTGGGTGGACAGTCCTGACTTATTTCCTCGGTGCTGATTCCCTTGGCCTCCCACCTCTGTTCATAATTGTTAGGTTTACTGATGACCACCGTCATGTGACCTAGACCAGCTTCCAGTCTTGAGAGAGCCGCCGTCAATACAAACGAGGCTTTGTTGGCTGCAGAGAATTGCACCACTTGACTAGAGCAGCAGCCCAGGAACAGTACAGGAAACCAGACCGACTTCTAGCCCTTGCGTCCATCCTTGCGAAGGGAGCTTCTTTAGTGTAAGGCTTGGCCTCTCTCTGCCCAGGAAAATGTGGAGTGCCCGAGTCGAACAGTTTGGGAAGAATAAGCTGGTGTGCCTGGCTCAGCAATGTCTTCTGCCTTTGGCACTTAGCTGTCCTCAGAGAGCACATGTTCTCTACAGTGCCACTAGAGGCAGGCTCTCCCCAATGGCGCAGGCTTACCTGACACAGCACCTTGCTACTTTATTGGGTGGGGGAATTTGTCCCCCTTTCTGGGGTTCATTTAATGGGTTCAGTGTTTCTCCCATTTCAAGCTACATTTTCCAACATGGCTTTTATCATATCTAGCGATCTGTTGAGAATAGAGGTAGAAATGATAGCAGAGGCATCTTCAGAAAACAAGGTAAAACTGTAAAATAACTGTGGGACGGCAAAGGAAGATGAATGGGCACATGTAGAAGAGTCAGAAAGTTTTGAGTCTGGTTAAAACTGGGAGGCCTGAATTTGTATGTGATGGAACCCTGGTAGTATAGTGGGCTATGTGGTGCTGCTAACCTCCAGGTCAGCAGTTTGAAACCACCAGCTGCAGAAAGATGAAGCTATCTACTCCCATAGAGAGTAACAAGGGCCATTATATTGAGTTCTAGAAGGTTACTATGAGTCAGAATTAACTTGATAGCAGTAAGCCAGGTAACACAGTGCCTAGAACAGAGCAAATAGTTATGTAAAGATTTATCCCTTTCACTATCATTTCCCTCCAAAAATGATTCTCCAAAACCTGTGCTTCCAAAGAGAATGGGACAGACAATTATCTGACGGGTAGCATCATCCCCACCCCTCACCACCACCACCATCACCACCACCACCACCACCACAGCAACAACACAACCAACAAACTACTTAACATCTATACCAGACACTGGTTTAAACATCTAGATGTATTAAGCTGGTTAATAGTCACAGTAGCCTTTGCGTTATCTGGTTTTTATAGATTATGAAACGAAGACCTAGAAAGTTGGAACTAAGCTTGTCAAAAGTCATAAATACAATATGCAGCTCACAAAGCTAGGATGTGAACCTAGGCAATTGAGGTTCAAGACCTGCGTACTTAACGACTTTGGCATATAGCCTTTCAGTAGAGATCAGATACAGAACTGCATGTCTTCAAGGTGAGGCAGACGTTGCCACTTAGTGTGGACCCCTACTCCTGACTCAGTAAAACCCACCCCTTTCACCTTGATGACCAGTTTCTAGAGACTTTTGAAATATTTTATTTGGGCACTCTTGGAAGAGCAGCTGAAAATAGCTGGGTCTGGCTTCACACAAATCTAACACTTAAGTTATTAAGATGAATTTTCATGAATTACTAATTTTAAAAATTAAGATAAATACATAGTAGCAATTTTTTGTTCCATTTTAACAATCATGCATTGCTTATTGAGTAAGTTTGATTGCTTTATGGCCCTGTCTCACATAGTAGAAGCCAAAATAAGAAGAAAAATTAAAAACAACAACCTGTACTTTTATAAGTTGACTTCTGGGAACTTTTAAAAGTGAATAATTTTTCAAATTACTCCCGGGCAGTTGAGGATAATGGGAGTCACTCACACTGAAAATGCAAGCTGAATAAAAAGAACAATGGAACTAGAGAGAACCCATATGTGCAGAATAACTGAAAAATAGAGAAAGCTACATAATTCAACTACTCTTTAAGTAGAAAACGAAACATTAAATTCAGACAGAACTATCTCTTAGGTGCCGGTTGTAAGTCTTCTTGCAAAGCAAGAATAGGGTAAACAGTCTTTATGAAGGAGGCGAGGAACACGCGAAGGACTGTAGCGTATGCAAAACAATTCTCAGTAAGAGGCAGTCCACTCTGAATGTAAATATACTGAAAAGGAATTCTGCTGTGTTCATGAACTAACTACTGAAAATGAACTTAAGAAGTTTGTATGATTCTCCTCCATATCCTCTGGAGGAAAAATTTTAAAGGAAGAAAGAAACAGGGAGGAAGGGATGAGATGCCAGTTTGTGATTGAGAAGTAAAGGGAAAAGAAAGCAAAGAAAGGTGGGGGGCTGGTGACAAACTACAGGGACCTGCAAGACAAAAGAGAAACAAGCAGGAAAAACCCAGAGAACTGGAGGATGAATAACTTTTTCCTGTTACACGCACACAGGCCTTCTATTAATACAAAAGAATACAAAGAAAAAACACTGACTTCGGTACATGAACTGAAAATGGTGCTCTTCTAAATAAGACTAAATATATAAAATGAACAGAGCATATCTGCCTAAATTGATAGAAAGCTTCAAAAGGAAGAAAACAGAAAAATAATAAAGACATCTCAGCTGGTGGAAACCCCACCAAACCAAACAAAATACAGGAATCAGAAGAAAATGATAATGATGCTTTAAGTGGAATTAGATATTCTCTAGTACGCATTAAGTAAGAACACCTTAAAATTAGAAACCGAAAAACAGAAATAGATAATTGATTAAATATGAGAAAAGAATCTAAAAAAAGACAACTATTTCTGAAATAAATATTCAATTACAAGTGGCCCAAGGGAAAACAAGGGTAACTTAATAAAGGGTATTATAGAAAGTCAGCAATTAGGAGAATTAAATTTAGATAAAGGAACAAAAATGATTAGAGGGAAAGAGACTGAAAAAGAAAGTAGGCAAAGGAAATCGAACATACTCTTATAATTGGTGTAGATGAAGAAGAAAAACAAAATAATGGAACAGAACCCGTATTTAAAATTATAATTCAAGAAAATGTTCCAGCAATAAAAGAAGAGCTGAGTATACATCTTCAAAGGCACTCAGCATCCCTGGCAACATTGACTTGACATGGTCAACTCTGAAGCATTATTCTAGTAAAATTATTAGGTTTAAGGAAAATGAAACAAAAAAAACCCCACAAAAAACAAACATCAAAGTCTCCAGGAAAAAAAAGACAATATGACCAAATAACTAATAAGGATAATAGATTTTAACTAATATTAGAATGCTTAAGATTAACACGAGTAGCATGCCAAATAAAAGGAAAATAGAGAAGCATTTTTAATAAAGAAAAAATCGAGACCAATGGTTTTATATTTAGCTTGATCACTTAGGTTTTAATATATGGGGAAATAGTTTTTTAAACATGCAAGAATTGTGGAATATTGTGCAAGTGAGGTTTCCTGATGAATCTACTAGAGTTGAGATTTACCTAAGTAAGAGATAACTGGGAAAACATCAGTATTGGTTGAGCTTTTAATATATTTAATAGTATATCTGGGAGTAAAATACAGTGTGTGACAAAATAATATATACAAGGTCTAAAAGTTTTATGAAAGAGCATAAAAGTTTATGTTCTGATCAAATAGAAAGTATGTAAAAAAAATGAGGAAGACAAAGGAAAATAGAATAAACATATTATTATTATATAGTTAATAGGTAGAAGTCATTAAAATTGATCAACCATTAAAAAAAGGTTACAAACAGTCTATTGGCATGCAAATATCATTAGTGCACAGGTACATAGAAATTCTCTTAGTACTCAAGTACAAAAAGATACAATTTTTCTAATTGCCAAATGAACTGGGAAAAAACCCACAATTATTACACAAAACATGACAAATTTGAAATGAAACCTATTGGTTAAATGAAGGTATGTGAATGGGCTAAATCCACCCATTATTAGAAAACATTTCAAATTGGCTTATAAAATAAGACCCAACTCTATGCTGTAAAGAGGCCTGGCTTACCATGATTTAGAAATGAATAGATGGGCAAATGTATACTAGGTAAACAGAAAAGGGAAAGAGCAATCCTGATGTCAGAAAAAGCAGAATTGAAACAAACAGAAATGCTAAGGATTTTTTTTAAAGGCTACAAATCACAATTTGTGAACCCAAATTACCTCCATGTAGTCCAAACTAAAGAAGATGAGAGAAAATTTTTGCACACATTTCTCACAATAAAACAGGTTAACTAAACAAAAATTAAAAATAGAAAAGCTATAAACACAACAAGGTAGAAGTTTTGTGTAACCAAACCAAAACAAAATTATAATTTTACTGTTATTGATTTTGTCTCAAAGATGCCATATAGGACAAAGCAGCAAAGTTAAAAATCTTTACAGGAACATAAAGCTTTATCTTTCTTCCAAGGTGATTTCAAACTGCTATTTTTATGATTTGCAGCCTAAAGCTAACCTAATGTAAATAATAATATTTATATATACCATGGTGTTTATGTAAACTACCAGGGATATCCATCAAGATATGTGTGTATGCATACGTGTATGTATATATGTGTGTATCTATATGTGCATATATATATGTGTGTGTGTATGTATGTGTGTGTGTGTATGTATGTGTACATATAGGGTGTGTGGACACCCTAGGTCCCTTTCTTCTCAACTGCACATACAACATTCCTAAGAATTTATAATGTTAGGACACAGAGAAAGTAGCAGTAGAATCTATAACATGGAGCTATATGCAATTCAATAAAATAAGAACTGAAAGATCATAAAAAATTAAAGGCCCTATTACCTGAACATTTATTTAAAGAAGATTCTATTTAAAAAATTCCTGCGGAGCAGTGGACTGTTAGCCACCAGCCTTCACTTTGTAGAGATTTGTGGCAACACTCTCTCTACAAGCCACTGTGAGTTGGAATAGACTTGATGGTGAGCACAATATGACCAAGACAAATGAAGACATTGGGAGGAGCACAGAGTTAAAGGCAGCAAAGGAAAATACCATCACCCACATTCTCCTGCGATCGCAGTAATAATAACAACGGGTGAGTGGCTACACAGGTAGACATGCACACTGGATAGATATAGGAAAGGGAACAGTGTGTGCGTGTGTGTAGTTTTTTTTCAGATGTCTTTGAATTGGTTAGTGTATAGTGACCGTATATACAACAGAACTAAACACTGCCTGGTCCTGCGCCATCCTCACGATGGTTACGTTTGAACCCATTGTTGCAGCTACTGTGTCAATCTAGCTTGTTGAGAGACTTCTCCTTTTTGCTGCCACTCTGCTTTACCAAGCAGGACAGGACTCTCCTGACAACATGTCCAGAGAATGTGACACAAGTTTTGCTATCATTTCTAAGGTGCATCTGTCTTCTTCCAAAATAGACTTGTTTGTTTTTCTGGCAGTTCATGGTGCTTTTTAATATTCTTTACTAGAGTGATAATTCAAATGTATAAATTCTTTGGTCTTCCTTATTTAATGTCCAACTTCCACAGGCATATCAGTCAATAGAAAATACCACAGCTTGGGTCAAGTGCACCTTAGTCCTTGTGTTAGTCCAGGTTAACTAGAAAAACAAATCTGGGGACACTCATGTATGTGTAAGAAAGAGTTTTATATCAAGAAGTGATTGTGTATCAAGAAAACACCCAGCCCAGTCCAACTCAAGTCTTAAGTCCAATACTAGTCCATCAGTCCCTCTTCAGACTCATGAAGCCACATGCAAGGATGCAGAACACGGGAAGATCACAGGCCGGTGGGTGCAAAGCTTTGTGGATCCAATGACAGTGGATGTACCTCCAGGGCTATGACAGGACCTACCATGGTCCACCAGCAAGAAGGTGAAGGCAGAGAGAGATAGGGGGAGGTTCCCAGAGCCCTTCTTATGGAAAGCCACACCCACAAGGAGCCACCATCAGGCTGTGACCTGATTGACAGACTAGACTCCACTCCTACACTTTTATACATCAAGTTGACATGGAATTATGTACCTACCACCATCCTCAAAGTAACATCCTTACTTTTCAACACTTTATCGAGGCCTTGTGCAGCAGTCTTACTCAGTGTAGTCCATTGTTTGATGTCTTGACTGCTGTGTCCATGGCCACTGTTGGGGATCTAAGCAAGACAAAATCCTTGACAACTTCAACCTCTCTCCACTTATCATGATGTCGCCTAATGGTATTGCTGTGAAGACTTTTGTTTCCTTGACATTGAGTTGTCATCCACACTGAAGGCTGCAATCCTTAATCTTCATCAGAAAGTGCTTCAAGTCCTCATTTTCAGTCAGCAAGGCTGTGCCATCCAAATGCTGAAGATTGTTAATAAGCCTTATTCCTTTGATGATACTCTATTCTTCCTCGGGCAGTCAACTTCTGTGATTATTTGCTCAGTGTGTTAGACCGGGTTGACTAGAGAAACAAATCCAGGGACACTCATATGTGTGTAAGAGAGAGCTTTATATCAAAGAGAAATTGTATATTGAGAAAACATCCCAGTCAAGTATAGATCAAGTCCATAATTACGATACTAGCCCATATGTCTGATACTAGTCCATAAATTCCTCTTTAGATTCACACAACACATGTGATGATGCTGGATGCAGGAAGATCACAGGCCGGTGGGTAGAAAGTATTGTGGATCCAGTGTCAGGAAGCATCTCCATTCTGGCACAGGTATCTCCATGGCTCTTCCAGTTCTCTACGTGCCTCAACAGCAGGAAAGGGAAGGCAGAGAGAGAGTGGGTCTGACTTCCAGTGAGTTATTTATCTCCGTACCTCCAAATGAGTTCATCAAGCTGAAACCTGATTGACAAGCTAAACTCCACCCCATTCGCTCTTAATACCCTTCAGTTGAAAGGAGATTATGTCACCGCCACACATGGGTCTCTCGACCCATGGACCAGTTCTGTATGAGCACAACCAAGTGTTCTGGAATTCTCACTCTTCTCCAGGCTTTTCACAGTTTGTTATCTATCTGCTTAGAGAAGGGTGTATCTAAATAGGCACTGCAAACATGTTCATGTACAGAGAGCCTGCAGGAATCAAAGTTATAAAAACGTCTTGACCATAACCAATCACCTTGGCAGAATGAGTCAATGAGCTTGGGAGATCAGGACCATCATTTCGGGGGATATTTAGGTCAATTGGCACAGGACAATGGTCTACGTTTTGCTTTGGTGAGTAGCTACTTGGGTCTTAAAAGCTTCTGTGTAAGCGGTCGGTCATCCAAGATCCCTGTCTGGACCAAAGAAGAACGAAGAACACCAAACACGCACGGTAACAGTCAGTCCAGAGGTCGAAGGGACCATGCTAACAACAGCCCCCACTACCTTGAGACCAGAAGGACGAGATGGGGCCTGGCCGCCCCAGCAACCTCTCGGATCAGACCACATAGAAGGCCTTGGACAGAGAAGGAGAAAAAAAACAGAAGGAATTTCAAAATCATAAAAAATGATGAGACTACTGGTCTGATGGAGACTATTGATACCTCCAGACCCATGGCCCTTAAATACCCTTCAGGCCTGAAACTGAACCCACCCCTACGGATCACCTTTCAGGCAAACTGTCGATAGGACCTAAAAGGGCAAAAATACCCATTGACCGAAAGAGACCCAAAGAGCAACATTAGCCCAGAAACGCAGCTCAGAGGCAGGAATGGGGAGAAGAATGACAAATGGAAATGGGGAGTCCCAGGAGGAAGTGGGAAGGAAGGCTGTTACAACGAGGGGATCGCAACAAAATGTCAGGACACAAAAATGCATAGATTAATGAATGGAAAATTAAGTTTCTCTGTCAACTTCCATCCATACCACAATAAAACAAGCATACCAAAAAACTTCCAAGAAAGGGAAAAATGTATAACTAGGGGAATCTCTAAAAAATATTAAAACATTACGTATTAGACCTGTTTCATAGGAAATTTCGGTCACAAACGCACTAATAAAAGTCATTTGAAATGAAAGAATGGGAAGAAACACTGAATTTTGAGCTCAGAAGCTAGAAAAAGAAGAAAACATCCCACCACAAGGAAGAAAACAATCAAGATGAAGGTAGTAGTTGATTGGGGAGAGGAATGAAAAGCGATAGCTATAAAGACCACATCTTTGAAAAACAGACCAGATAGACAAAACCTTATCAAGGACAGAGGGGGACTATAGGTGCCGAATCTAAGCTCCATGACTAGGGAGAGTGGACAACATACTTACGCACACAGAAAGGGGTCTTGCCCGACCAGTGATGATCCTGCTGGCAGATGCGCACAGACATGCCGATCAGGCGGAAGCCGGCGTTGCACTGATACACCACGCTGCCCCGGTAGTTGTAATTCTCCCCGTTGATGTGCCCGTTCACGATAGGCTCAGGGGTTCCACAGTGTCCAGCTTTGGTGCAGGAGGGAGGGAGATAGACACAAAGAGAAGCACGCGAAACATGAGGTGGAGTTGGGCCAGGGTGGAGGGACACAGGGATGGTGGACGGCAGGGCCCCAGTAGAAATCACCCGAGATGCTGAGGAGTTGCAATGGGGCTTCCACACTAAGATGGACTAGGAAGAAAGGCGAGATGATTGACTTCCCAAGATCAGCCTGGGTCACAAGAGCCTGATCACAAGGGCCGTGCAGGATCGGGGTTTTAGCTCCATTGTGCTTGCGACTACCATGGGTTGGAGCTAACTTGATAGCAGCAAAGAACAACAACACAGCCCCCCCCCACCTCCATCTTCCCCTAAGAGTAACCGCTCAGGAGTGACTTCACAGCCCCCCCCCCCCATCTTCCCCTAAGAGTAACCATTCAGAAGTGACTTCAGGTATTCCAGAGATGACAGAAATTGTGTATGGCAATTCCAAATCCCACTGGTGGATCCAACTGACAATATGTGTCCTGGGCCAGCCCTCTCCAGGCTTGAGCTTTTGTGTCAGTACACGCAGGAGAGAACTGACCACTTAGGTCTCCGATTCAGGGATCATGGCACTTTTTCATCAACCAACATTTATCGAGCATTTACTGCATGGTGTGGGTTGGGTGGGTGGTGGTGGTGGGGCACTTCTATCTGCATCAGGAAGTCAAAGCTTAGGTAAACTGATACTGTTCAAAGACTGGGTCTTAAGATTTGGGGGAAAAAGTTCTATTCGGTTCCGAGAAGGAAAATAGGCACTACAAGCCTGGGGAGGGTACTTACCAAGGCAGCGGACTTCAGAGCCGCTCCAGAGTCCATTGGCCATGCACTCTCGCACCCTGGAGCCCACCAGCGTGTAGGCGGAATTGCAGGAGAAGATGGCCGTTGCTCCATAGTCGGACAAGGTTCCGATGCGGTGCCCACTGGGGGGGATGGGGAGCTCTCCGCAGGAGATGACTAAAAAGATCACAAGGTGTTAGTGCGCTAGTCCTGAGAGGATGGACGCATGTGCTGCCTGATTAGGCAGAATAGTGACAAAAATAAGATCTGGTAAGTTTTATTTCACTGCAACCCACTAACTGGAGAAGGGATGGTGACACTGGCCGCGTGATGTTCCACGGGGGCAGGGATGCTCAGGTGTTTCCAGACACACCAAAGAGGCTCTTTAAATGCCAACTTCCATTTGAGACTCATGACTAACAATCTCTAGAGATATGACCCAGGAATGTTTATTTTTAAAAAAACTCTTCAGGGGATCCATTGTGTACCCTGGCTAGAAATCATTTTCAAGTGCTCAGAGCAGACACTCGTAATCAGTTTCAATTTTGTTGTTCTGTCCTGCTGAGCCCTGCAGCAAGCTCACATTCCTTCTCAACACCACAGCAGACAGACAGCCAGTAGCTGGCATATTCGATAAGGCCTAATTGCCAGAGTTGTATTAAAATATGACATGCTTCATTGAATGGTGCTGTTACACACTCATGACTTCTTTTACTCTGCTGTATAAATGATTATATGCTGCTATTTATGGTTGCATGTGCAATTGGTTATACGCCACTGGAGCCTTACACCAGAATGCATTACTAGTGGGATATAGATGTGGACAAGACCAGTCTTTCTCCAACTCAGCCTCAAATTTCCCATCTATCATTGCCAAGCTATTGCCTTCTACCCAATTCAAAGAATTTCCTTCCTCTATGCAATCAGCGATTTTGGCCTTCTGTATGGCTTGCAACTCAATGTAAAGAAGACCCAAATCCTCACCCTGTACCAATAGGGCACATCATGATAAATGGTGAAAATAGTGAAGTTGTTAATAGTTTCATCCTGCTTGGATCAAGGCCTATGGAAGCAGCAGTCGAGATATTAAATGACAGCTGGCCTTGGGTAAATCTATCTGCTGCACGAGACCTCTTCCCAGTGCTGAAAAGTAAGGCCTCAGCCAAGCCATGATATTTCCAATTGCTTTAGATGCATGTGAAAGTTGGACATCGAGTAAGAAAGACTGAAGAGAAATAGATGCACGGACAGTCAAAAGAACAAACAGATCGCTCTTGGAAGAAGCACAGCCAGAATTCTCCTTAGAGGCAAGGATGGGCAGACTTCTCACATGCTTTGGACATGTTATCAGGAGAGACCCATCCCTGAAGAAGGACATCACGCTTGGTAAGGTGAAGGCCTAAAGGGGAGAAGGCCCTGGAGGAGAGATCTGGACCCTGTGGCTTCAGCAAGGGGCTCAAACATAAGAAAAGCAGCCAAGTGGTGACAAATATACTGAGCGCCTACGAACAGCATCAGAACATTGTCAGACACTGTCCTGGAAGATGAGACCCTCAGGTGGGAAGGCTCTCAAAACATGCCTGAGGAAGAGCTGCCTTCTCAGAGTAGAAGTTGACCACAATGACCTGGAGGCAGTAAAGCTTTT
Source organism: Tenrec ecaudatus (assembly GCF_050624435.1). NCBI lineage: Eukaryota > Metazoa > Chordata > Mammalia > Afrosoricida > Tenrecidae > Tenrec > Tenrec ecaudatus. Next base: position 57,001,628 of record NC_134530.1, read on the forward strand.
AGGACCTTTATTTGCTGATAAGGCATGACTCAAAATGAGAAGAAACAGCTGAAAACATCTATTAATAAGGAATGTATGAAGTGTGAATATAGGACAATTGGAAGTGGTCAAAATGAAATGGAACACAGAAAGATCGACTTCCTAGGGATTCGTGAGCTGAAAAGGACAGGTACGGACCATTTTTAATCAATCATATGGTTTAGTATGTTGGGAAGGACAAACTCAAGAGGAAAGGTGTCCCATTCATTTTTAAAAAGAACATTTCAAGATCTATTTTGAAGTACAATGCGGTCTGTGAGAGGATCATATCTGTATGCATACAAAGGAATCCAGTTAATACAACTATTATTCAAATTTAGGCACCAATCATTAAAGTTAGTGATGAAGAAACTGAACAGTTCCACCAACTTAGTCCATCAGGAATTGATCAAATATCCAATGAAGATGCATTAATAATTATTGATGATTGGAATACAAAAGTGGAAACAAAGAGGAAGGAACAGTAGTTGGAAAATATGGCTTTGGTGGTAAAAACAAAGCTGGATAAAATTTTGCAAAGATCAATAACTTCTTCATTGTAAATGCCATTTTCAACAACTGTATATGTGGATTTTGCCAGACAGAGTACACAGATATCAAACTGAGTATACCTGTGGGAAGCGAAGGTGTGTAGACACTCACTATCAGCAGCCCAAAGAGCCAATGGCTGACTATGGAACTGACCAGCAATTGCTCATATGTAAGTTCAAGTTGCAGAAAATGAAAACAAGTCCATGATAGCCAAAATCCAACTTTGACTATATGCATCCCACCTGAATTTCTAGAAGATCTCAAAAATATATGTAATGGATTGAACACCAATGACAGGAGACCTGACGAGCTGTGGGATGACATCAATAGAACATCATCCATGAAGAAATCAAAAGGTCTTCAAAAAGGCAGGAAAGAAAGAAAAGACCAAAGTGGATATCAGAAGAAACTCTGAAACTTGCTTTTGAACATATAATAGCTAAAGCAAATAATAAAATAATAAAGAATAGAGCTGAACATAACATTTCAAATGGCAACTGGAGAAGACAAAGCATTCCGTTCTCTAACATGGAGTGAGAAAACCAAAAAACAAAACAAAACAGACTGCCAAGCTAACAGTAAATATTCAAGCCTTGAGTTGAAATATTAAAAGATTCTATGGATAAAATGATGCAAGAAGTATCAAAGGAAGATGGAAAGAATACACATCATGACTGTTAGAAAAAGAACTGGCTGACGGACAACTATTCCAAGAGGGAACATATGATCAAGAACTGATGGAACTAAAGGAAGCGTCCAAACTGCACTGAAGGCTTTTGCCAAAAGCAAGGCTCCAGGAACTGACAGGACACCAACGGAACTGCTTCAGCAAGCTGGTGAGGCACTGGAAGCACTTAGGCATGTATGCCAAGACATTTGGCCAACCCACGGCAAGAGATCCACTTTTGACCTGTTCCAAAGACAGACAACCCACAAGAATGTGGAAATTATAAAACCATATCATAAGTATTACATGCAAGTAGAGTTTTCCTGAATATAGATACTTAAAAACAAACAAACAGTTGCAGCAGTACTTTGGCAGGTTGCTGCCAGAAACTCAGGATGGGTCCAGAAGAGGGCATGGAATGAGGGAACTCAGTGCTGCTGTCCCGTGGATTTTGGCTTACAGATCCAGAAATATGCTTGCTGTGTTTTATTGATTATGCAAAGGCATTCAACTATGTGAATCAAGGTAACATTGATAAGAATGGGAATTTGACAACACTTTATTGTGCTCATGCAGAACCTGGACACGGATCAAAAAGCAGTTGTTTCAACAGAAAAGGGAATACCGTGGCTTATGTCTCTGTTACTGTTGGGTTGATTGCCTATATAAGCAGGCAGAAGAGAAAGCTGTGGGACCGATGGTTCTGCAGGGACTCGTGGGGAGGAAGAGGTGGTGGAAGGGAGCATTGAGCAAACAATGCCATAGACAGGGAAACAACGAGAGAATTAAAATCAACAATGAGGAGGACATAGAGATCCTGGGGTTATAGGAGCAACAGCAATTTAGCTGAGAGGAATTACAGAGAGGCAGAAGAAAGGTGAAGGTGATGGTGGGACAGGAAGAAGGTAAAAGGAAACAGGAAAGATCTAGGAAGCAAAGCTATGGATAGAGGTATAAACATAGGTGTGTATATAATTCATAAAATAGAGATATTGACCTATGTCCATATACTTATATGGAATTATGTTGCGGTAGTAGACGGACTTTGGGCCCCTGCTCAAGCCCTCCCTCAACACAAGAACACTTTGTTCTAGCAACATTCTGTGAGGCTCACCCTCCTGGGATGATAGCTGAAGACAAAATGGGTGCATAAGCAAAAGTGGTGAAGAAAGCTGATGATGCTGAGATACTAAAAGATATAGTGTCTGGGGTCTTAAAGGCTTGAAGGTAAACAAGTGGTCATCTAGCAGAGAAGCAACAGGTCCACAAGGAAGAAGCACACCAGACATCAGAAGACCCAAAACAAACTAAAAAACACATTGTTGGGAACAAGGGGCCCCAAACCCATCTGCAGACAATGGAACTTCGCTCATGGAAGGGCCACAGGAAGGGATGAGTATACCTCTGATGAATCACACAATCTTCTTCTGGATCCTTGAGGCTTCCTCACCCCCACCATCACGACCCAGTCCTGTCTTTCACTGTGGGCTAGACCAGAGCATGTACACTGGTGCAGATAAGAAATTATGACACATGGAATCCAGGCTAGATAAACCCCTCAGGAACAGAAATGGGAGTAGCGATATCAGGAGGGCAGGAGGAAGGTAGGAAGAAGGGGAGGAAGGGAACCAATCGCAATGATCGACACATAACCACCTGGCCCCCGGGGAAGGAACAAAAGAAACCATGGGGGAAGGGAGACAGCAGTTGGTGCAAGATATGAAAATAATAATATCCCCTGGCTATGGGCAAAGAGACACCTGATTGGTGTTGGTGCTCTTATATCAGTCAGGGGCAGAGCAGACTGGCAGCCCTTTGTTCATCCTAGCTTGATGCCTAGATCGTGGCCAGAGCTGTTTCATGCCTAGGGCACATTAAAAAAAAGAAAAAAAAGAAAATAATAATAATTTATAATTTATCAAGGGGTCACGAGGGTGGGGGTTTGAGGGAGGGAAAAAAGAGGAGCTGATACCAAGGACATAAATAGAAAGAAAATGTTTAGAAAATAATGTGGTAGCATATGTACAAATATGCTTGATACAATAGATGTATGGAATGTTATAAGAGCTGTAAGTAATGGCTTAGAAATGAATGAAGGCAACATATGTACAAATATGTCTGATGCAATCAATGTATGGATTCTAACATGAGTTGTAAGAGTCTCCAATAAAACGATCTTTTAATAAAAATAAAATAGAGTTATAAGATTCCCAATAAAATGATCTTTAAAAAAAGGTTTGTCAACCCCCGCACTAGGTCATCAAATTATCTCAATTATGCTAACTTCTCCACATATGCTAAAGATATTTTCAGTGATCACTTAAATAATTATAATAAATACTACATGGAATTAAACAAACAAACAAAAATATCCAATAAAATCAGAAAAGGTGTATCTCAGGATTCTATCCTTCTCCATACTTATTCAATCTGTTTATGAGCAAATAATTCAAGAACCTGGACTTCTATGAAGAATGAGGCAACACAATTGCAAGAAGGCTCATCTCATGGATTGCAACTTAATGTAAAGAAAATAAAAATCCTAACAACTTTACCAAAAGATAAGATCATGATAAATGCAGGAAAAATTGAAGATGCCAAGGGTTTCATCTTGCTTGGATCCATTATCAATGTTCTTAGAAATAACAGTCAAGAGCTCAAATGATGCATTGCACTGGGTAAATAAGCTTCATAAGACCTCTTTCTAGTGTTGAAGAGGATGTCACGTTGAGAACTAAGGTGTGCCTGACTCAAACTATGGAATTTTCAATTGCCTCTGTGCATGTGAAGTTTGGACAATTAAGAAGGAAGATCAAAGAAGAATTGATACAAAGCCCACATGGAAGAAGCACACCAGCCGATGAGATCACGAGGTGTCAAAGGGATCAGGTATAAGGCATCATCAGAACAAAAAATCTTACCATAGTGAATGAGGAGGGTAGTGCGGAGTGGAGACCCAAAGCCCATTTGTAGGCCACTGGACATCCCCTTACAGAAGGGTTCGGGGAGGAGACGAGCCAGTCAGGGTGCGAAGTAGCAATGATGAAAAATACAACTTTCCTCGAGTTCCTAAATGCTTCCTCCCCACTCCCCCACCACCATCATGGTCCCAATTCTACCTTAGAAATCTGGCTAGACCAGAGGATGTACACTGATACAGATAGGAATGGGAAACACAGGGAATCCAGGGAGGATGATCCCTTCAGGATCAGGGGTGTGAGTGGCGATACTGGAAGGGTAGAGGGAGGGTGGGTTGGAAAGAGGGAACCTATTACAAGCATTTACATGTGACCTCCTCCCTGGGGGACAGACAACAGAATAGTGGGTGAAGGGAGACATCAGACAGGGCAAGATATGACAAAATAATAATTTATAAATTATCAAAGATCCATGAAGGAGTGGGGAGTGGGTAGGGAGGGAAAAAATGAGGAGCTGATGCCAGAGGCTTAAGGGGAGAGCAAATGTTTTGAGAATGATGAGGGCAATGAATGTGCAAATGTGCTTTACACAATGGATGTATGTATGGATTGTGATAAGAGTTGTATGAGCCCCTAATAAAATGATTAAAAAACACTAAAAAAACCCCAGAAGAATTGATAGACTTGGATTATGGTGCTGGTTAAGACTACTGAAAGTATCATGGACTGCCAGAAGAATAAGCCTGTTTTGGAAGAAGTACAGCCAGAATGCTCCTTAGAAAGAGGATAGTGAGACTTCGTGTCACATATCTGTCATGATATCAGGAGAGGCCAGTCCCCGGAGGGGCAGTGAAAAGATGGACGGACACAGTGGCTGCTACAATGGGCTTAAGCAACAATTTTGAGGATGGTGGTGGGCCAGGCAATGTTTCATTCTTTCGTGCATCAAGTCGATATGAGTCAGAACTGACTGGCCGCACCTACCAACAGCAGCCTGCCACCCCTACTGATTAATATTATTATGAGGATTGGAGTGGAACGGATGGTACTGGGCACATGATAGGAGCCCCATGAATGTTAACTAAACGAATTACTATATGCTTTCCTCGAGAAGGCAGCTTTTCATAAGACAAGCAAGATGCCATGGGGTCCTTCTTTAAGGAGCAGACGTGTTCAGCTCTGGGGTGGTTACATAATGTCATGTCAAGTTGAAGATCTAAGGAAGTGGAGGGGTGGTATTCAACCTGTCAGTCAGGTCACAGCCGGATGGTGCCTCCTTGCAGGTGTGGTCTTTTCATAAGGGGGACCTTGGGAACCACCCTTGTCTCTCTGCCTTGACCTTCCTGCTTGCTGGCCTGCTTGCTGCCGGAGCCCTCTGATTTTGCACATATCGGCCTGTGAGTTCCCTGCATTCTGCAACATTGCGCGTGGCTGTGGTGAGTCTGAAGAGGGACGTTGGGATTACTATCGGACTTACGGACTTGAGTTGGACTGGCTGAGCTGTTTTCTTGATAAGGCTCTTTCTTACACTGATACGAGTGTTACTGAATTTGTTTCTCTAGTCAACCTGCCCGAACACAAACTCCTAATTCTAAGCATCCAAAAGGGATACACTGCATCCAGGTGGCAGACTTCTCCCTGGTTCACTTCACCCCACGTGTGAGACAGTCCCAGGGGCGGAGGCTCTGTGTCTAACTTGGCCAGCCTCCCCTCCTGGGCTTACTTTGACAAGTGGGGAGAGAGTCCCCCAGGCTCCATTTGCCGTCAGCCTGGCAGCGGATGACTCTTTGGCCAGTGTAGTAGTAGCCAGGGTCGCAGATGAGCATGAGCTGGGCTTGGAAGCGGTACTGGGTCTCAACGATGAGCCGCCATCGGCCATGTTCCACACTGATGCTACTGATGTCAGGGCAAGTCACAGCTGGGGAAACAGGGCAGGAGGGAGCATGCATGAATTAATAATGCAAGAACCTGAGACATGGCACAAGCCCAGAGCTGGGGACTGGGAGACCCCAATGCAGCCGTGAGGATGTCAACACCCTTCAGTGCCCAGGTCGACTGAACGACGTGGGCGAGGTGGGAGGCTGGCACACGGGGTGAGCCCGCAGCACAGACTGATTGTTGGGTTGCTGTGAGACTGAAGGGTCTGTCTGGCTATATCTTCCTCTTTTGAGAGAGAAGACAGAAATTCAATTAAATGCAAAATCACCAGTTTTAAAATGTTGTGGCGCAATTAATCATTTTCTTTAAAAGCAAAGAATAGGTACCCCCAAACCCCATATCTTTGGAATGGATACGATCCATTGGCTTATGAGATTTCTTGGTCTTAAAAGTCGTGTGATTAAGGGACACTGATGCAAATGTTCTGAATTATAGGTTTCTTACTCTAAAAGAGGACAGACCGGGACATTCCTAAATTCTATGACGGTTTATGGAAGCGTCTCAGGGCATAGCAGTCAGGGGACACCACTCACGCACCTTCTCGCCTTGAAACCTGAAGCCTCTATGCGTACGTTTTCCTCATTATGGAATCTGTACAGGCATCTCATTAGCTTCTCCCCAGCCCCATCCCCCACCACCCAAGGTCTCACCGACACACTGCGGGGGGATGTTGTTGTTGCTCCACAGGCCTGTCTCCAGACACTCCGCTGTCACCTCAGCTCCTGCCTGAAGGTGGAAGCCTTCGCCACAGCTGTACATGGCCTTGGTCCCCACAGTGTACTCCTTCCCAAACACCATTCCATTCTTAGGAGCCTCGGGAACTCCACAGGAAAGAGCTAGCAAAAGGGAAAACATATGAGGATTTCTGGTTCAAGATGGTGGTCTGAGAACTTTTTCTTTTTCTTTCCTCACCTCCAAGGCCTCAATAAAACAAGTAAAAGTGGAAAGCCTCGTAATCAGTTCCCCCTTTCCAACCCACTAACCCACAAGGATCCACATGTGACCTCCTCCCTGGGAGAGGGACGGCAGAGAAGGGGGGGAAGGGAGACCCCGGATAGGGCAAGATATGACAAAATAACGATGTATAAATAACCAAGGGCACATGAGGGAGGGGGGAGAGGGAAGGGAGGGGAAAAAAAGAGGACCTGATGCAAAGGGCTTAAGTGGAGAGCAAATGGTTTGAGAATGATTGGGGCGAGGAATGTATGGATGTGCTTTATACAATTGATGTATGTATATGTATGGATTGTGATAAGAATTGTATGAGCCCCTAATAAAATATAAAAAAGTAAATAAAATAAAAGAAGAAAAACAAACAAAAAACGAAAAAGAAAAGGGGGAAAGCCTCATAATAAAAATGAAAATGATGAGGGATCTCTCAGTAGATCTCTCGGAGATTCAAAAGTGTTTTTGGAAAATAAGAAGCAGATAGAAGCGTGTTGATAGATCCAACGAAGCCAAGGTATTTCAGCCCCAAAGACCTGGGTGGGTGAGATCATAGAGGGAGACCAGTTACCCACTATCTCTTCTCAAAACACAGGTGTAGAGGCAGTAGGCATCTTCTCTCCAAACAAAAGACAGAGGGCCATTCTTTCCCATTTAAGGGAGGGGAAACCCTGGAGAGAATTATAGCTGGGAAACTTTTAACATTCTAGGACTTAGGGGCTCACAATCTAAAGGCTATCTCTTACTTGCTTAATTCAGCCACATACTCAACTCAACTTCTTCTTCATGGGAGAAACGTAGTAGGAAAACATCTTAGAAAACAACAACAAAATTAATACTTAGAAAGGATGCTTGTCTCCAGGAGCTATTATGGATGAAGAGAGATTACTTGGAGACAAAATATCAACTTCTTATGTCCCTCATTTACCCTCTTGACCTGCAAATGAGCTAGATCTCAGACCACTCCTAAGAGCCACCATAAGCCTGGGCAGAGAAAAGACCTATCAACATTGGCTCACAATGATGCCTGGTGCCACCACCAGGTCAAGATTCAAGAAAAGGCCCAGAGTTAGGGCTCTATTGCAATGTGACCGGTTGCTGGCGAAAATATAAATGAGCACAGAGTTTTAGGAGGATCATTTGGCTACCTCACCAAGCAGCATAAAGGTTGCATACGTTATTGTGGTAGTTACATAATCTCATGTCAACTTGAGGGTATTAAGAGTGAAGAGGCAGAGTCTAGCCTGTCAATCAGGCCACAGTCTGATGATGCCTCTTTGTGGGCATGGCTCACTCATGAGGATTCTGGGAACTTCCTCTCTTTCTCTGCCTTGGTCTTCCTGTTGACAAACCACAAGGAGATTTGCTGAGATCTTCAAGAGCACTCTCTCTCTGCTTCACCTTCCTGTTGGAGAGCCACACTTGGAGAGCTGGAGGGGCCATGTAGAGACTTGAGACAGCACTGAGCTGCTTCCACTGCCATTGGATCCACAAGACTTTGCACCCACCAGCCTGCGCTCTTCCTGCATTCTGCATCATTGCAGGTGCCCTTATGAGCCTAGAGAAGGATTTTTGGACTAGAGTTGAACTTATGGACTAAAATGGAACTTTTGGATTGGTCTGGGACATTTTCTTAATGTACAATTGCTCTCTGATATAAAGCTCTTCCTTACACATATGTGACTATCTCTGGATTTGTTTCTCTAGTAAACCCGGCCTAACACGGCTATTCAAACAAAGCAGACTTGGAGGAGGTACAACCAGAGTGCTTCTTAGAAGCAAGGGAGTGAGGCTTCATCTTGATCACTTTGGACATATGGTCAAGGGGAACCAGGTGCTGGAGGACATCCTTGGTAGAGCGGCTCCACGTGAAGGAAGGAGGCCCTGATTGAGATCGAGCGACGCCGTGGCTGCCACAATGGCTCAACAGCAATGCTTTGGGGTACGGCAGCGTTTTGTTCTGTTTTGTTTAAGGTTGTTATTTTTTGTCAACAGAGAGAATATGTTTCAACGGTCTCATTTGGGAACATATTTTAAGGAAGCCAATATGCATATTTATCAAGATGAAATTATAAGGCTTTATAATTAATTAGCATCATTGTCTATGGTAGCAATAAACGAAGAGGTCAATATTTGAATGAGTGTCATCTCCTTCATGATTTGCAAACACTGAAACTGATGATGAGGCACTATGCTTAACTACATGAGAGAGCTGAAAAAGCATGAACCAAACATCAAAGACTGAAGGGAATGTTAACAGTGGGGATGCCAGGGGATGGATTACAGGTCATTTTCATTTGTTTTATTTTACACGATTAGAGCCGTTTCAGATTTCTGGTCTGAATGTGCCTTTAACCAGCTGTCACCAAGTTGGGTCTGATTCATGAAGACGCTCCAGGTGGATTCAGACCTACACCTCCCAGTTTGTGTGTTGATCTTACAGCCTGCTATGTTGCCAAATTGCTTAATTAGTTCCAGCATTTAAAAAATAAATAGAGTGTTTGGGGTTTCTATACAGAAAATCACATCATCTGCAAATAGAGTTTGCTTCTTTCTCGGCCAATTTGGATGCCTTTAATACCTTTCAGATGCCGAGTAGCTCTGGGCAAGACTTCCAGGACTGTATGCAATACGAGTTGTTTCCGTTCTTTATATGTTCTGCTCTCTTTTTGATTGGAGGTTTTTTCTGTTTTGTCACTGTTTTTTTTTTAAATTTATTTTTTATTGTTAGCTTCTTGCTGCTGTTTTTCTGTACAGGAAATCCAGGATAGGTAAATCCGTAGACACAGTCACTGGGTTAGTAATTACCTTGGGCCATGGCAGGGAAAGTTGGTGTGAGAAAATGTTGTGAAATTGACTGTGGTGATTGCACAATTCTTCTTCATATGATTGGACCATTAAGTTACCTGATATGTGATTATAGGCCAATAAAACTATATATAAATGGTAGTAATGAAGGGCCACCTGATCTAGTTCCCATTCGAGGGGGAATAATTTCAATTTCGTTCCCTTGAGTGAAATGCTGGGTTATGATTTAGCAGATGTGGCCTTTATTACGTGGATAAATTTCCTTTCTAGTCCTACTTTATTGAGTGTTTTTATCAAGAACTGATGTCGAATTTTATTGAGTTCCTTTTCTGCAAAGATTGATATAATCATATGATAAAATATGATCAATGCAACCATATTACTTTTGTTTGATCTATTTAATTGCACCATTCAGGGACTCGAAACGCCTATTGCTTTAAAGGAAATACCCATCAGTTCCAGAAGGTAAAGTGGGCAAACCGCCTGGCATAGAGCAGAAGCTTGGTCACTGCTGACTGTCACTATGGTGCCTGCGGTCTCAGGTCAGCCCCAAACACTCACTGTCCTCAAGTGGACGCAGACTCATAGTGACCCCTGTGGGTTGTAGAGGCTGCCACTGGTAGAAAGACCAACTCATCACTACTACACCACCAGGGCCCCTCAGCTCTGGCTCCTTTGGCTCACCTCCTGGCACCTGGTACTCATCTAGCCCAGACTGCTTTGCATGGATTGTGATCTCTCAGCAGTCTGTGCTTGGGCACACACTCTTGCTACTAGACTATTTTCCTTGCCAGTCTCTGGCACAAGGTTCCCACATTACATGAGTCAAAGCCCATGCCATCTCTCTCTGGGAGCCTTTCCTGGCTACCCAGAAGGAGCCAAGTCCGTGTGGAGCACTGAGCTCCCATACTCTGTTCACAGCATACTCCAGTGACAGGACTTCTTAGTCTGCTGTTATGTGTTTATCTGCCTACATAGATCTCTCTCACACACTGCTCTGCGATCATGCTTGATGTGTGTGTACAAACCCAGGGCTTGAGATATTATGTATCCTCACCAAAGGTTGCTGAGAGAATGAGCCAAGAATCAACTAGAGAACCCACTTTTGGAAGTGACTGCTGCCGGGACAAGCTCAAGTTGTAAGCAGGAGCCATAGGCTCCCAGCCACCTCTGCCCACGTGCCACTCACCTTGACAGAGAGGAATGGCCTCGCTCCACAGGTAGTAGCCCTGGGGGTGTCGGGTACAAATGGCCATGCTGTGTCCCACCAACCGGTAGCCGGCATTGCAGCCGAAGTGGATGGAGCCTCCAGGTTGGGTGCTGGTCTGACCGAGGATGAAGCCGTGGAGCGGAGCCCTGGGCAGGCTGCAGTAAGGGGCTGAACAAAAAGACGAGGCTCAGGAACCACATTCACATTAGAAGACAGACTTGGGCTCTCACTCACACCCCACCTTCTCACTCTCCCTAGAAAATCAGTCAATGCCCATTGGAAAGGTGTAAGTGGGGGTGTAAAAAAGCAGCCCATCAGGTTAGTAAAGACCAAGGAAAAGAAAAGAAAAAAATAGCTACAGCAAGTCTGGGGTCCCCTTTGTGGTTTGAAGGCAGAGTAGTTGTCCAGCTAATAAGTTCAGGCGCTCAAATCCATGCAGCTCCCAACAGATGAGAGACACAGATACCTTAGGGACCATCAATGCCAAAGTTTCTTCTTTCTTGTGAGGAAACTGAGGCCCAAAGAGTTTCAGAGATCTGCCAAATCATCATACCCCTTGTTAGGGGCAGAGCTGGCTACTGCACTTGGGGCACTTGGTCTTGATGTGACCCTGCCTTCTGTGTGCACAGGAGGAAAGGAGTTTGGACCAATTCTGAGCTGGTGACGATTCCATCATTCCCAGCTCACCTGGTTTGCTCTTCCCTGGAAGTTTGTGCCAAGGTTCTTTAGGATCTTCAAGTAGGTGACCCAAGAGAAGAGATGAACTGGAGCAAGCATTTGGACCTGTCTTCCAACCACTGTTCTTTTATAATCTGTCCAACACGAGTTTGGCAGGTCAAAGGCAGCCAGGGAAAAGAATCCTGAGCAGGATTGCTAGTGGTACACTTCAGTCTCTCCCCAGGCTCCTGAACAATTGGTTTCTGCCTTCAAGCTTGTTTTCAGTTCACCGGGCCCACCTCCTCCGAAGGGCACACCAAGCCACATTTCAAGGGCACACCAAGCCATGTTTCAATTCTCTATCTAACTACAGACAGCAATTCCCAGGACGAGTGTTCACATAAATTTGGTGGTCTCCATCTCATTTCATTCACCAGTGATAGTTTTCTGCTTTTTATATAGATGGCTGTCCCAGCCAGCTGTCGGGCTGACCTGGCCTTTGGTCTGACCTTGCCCTTGAGCTATGACTTGCAGAGCAGAAGGGACGCTCACGGACTTACAACAGAGTCCCCATCCTTTGCTGCCTAGGTAACCTTTTTCAGCTGGAGATCCATGTCTTAGGGTTTGTCAGTTTTAAAGAACATTTGTGAACATGTCAGCAGAGTTAAGGCTAGCTTCATGTTTAGGCATTAGCAAACCATATCTATAAACTTATCTAAAACACACATATCAGAAGTATGAGAAGCAGGAGCGAGGGCGGAGGTTAAAGGGGAAAGAGAATAAGAAAGGGGGAGGGAGGAAGATGCTAAAGTCCATTGGTACCACTTTGGGAGAGAGATGGAGAGTAGGAGGAAGGATGCCCAGCCCCCATGGAGGACCGCTGCCGTTCAAGCAGGAGCTGGTCCAGGGCACGCGTGGAGAGCTGCACAATGACCAGGGGCAGCAGCTCTTCCCACGAATCCTTGCCCTTTACTCACCCGAATACCGAATCTTAAAGCCCTTCCGATTGTAGGCGTGGTCCGATGACCAGCGCAGGTACACAGTGTTGCTGGAGCTGGTGACCACCAGGGGTGCTGAGTAATTCCCACTGAGGGCTTTCAGCAGAGGACTTTGCCCTGATGGACCTGGGGCGAGAGGGACACAGGATCTCAGACCGTCATAGCTGTCAACGATGTTAAGATTAAACCAGCAGTTGTCAACCCCAACTCATTGCAAAGTCAAGAACTGTAGGTTTTCAACGGCTGCAATGAGGCAGTGAATTGTCAAGATTTTCTTAGGAGAGCTCTCCGGGTAAACTCCGACCGACAACCTTTCATTAATGGCTGACTACGTCAACTGTACTGACATCTCTCTCTAGCGTCACCTTAGTCCTTATGGATGGATGCTCCCTGCGACGAGCTGATGGAGGAGGAAAACACCTGAGCACGGCTCATAGGAGGGTTGTTTTGTGGATGCAAGTCATAAAAGACCTCCTGTTGCACTGTAGTCTCACCTTGGCCGGAAGGGAGTGGGGGCTGAAACCCTCCCAAGAGGCAAAGCTTTGGACAGTGCATTTGGTCATTCTGTTTGAATGGAGGGAAAATATGGACTGGTGTGGAACACTCTCCCAGGCCCCAACAGCAATGGGAAATAGATGAAAGATTGGTCAGAGGCGGCCTGGGAAAGAAGAGACTGAAAGCCCAGGGCAAGAAGATCTGATGAAGAGTCATCTAAGTGAGCAGCAGGCTGAAATTCTTGGTACTGCACGTGCATGCCCGCCCTCCCACCGGAGAGCTTCCACTGCAGGCGAGGCTTTAAACAGCCACGTAGACACTCTGCTTCAGCAGGCTAGGTGTCAGCCAACCTCAGCCACTGGCCACCCCAAAGCCTTCACAGGGGCAGGCGAAGGCTCTGCGTGCGCGTGTGCCAGGTCTCAGTGGTGGCTGATGCTTGCCATGCACACTGCGAGTGCTCCGCCTTCCAGCGAGTTTGGGATAACGGTTCCCAGCCCTGTCCTTTCAGTCTTTCGTCAGAGCAGACCTTCCCCTTGAGGCCTGTCCTGGCCGTTCTATTGCACCCTGCTGCCCCCCACTCCGCCCATGGCTGATTCTCTTTATGCTGTTCTACTGCACTCTGGTAGTATCTCTCACCATCTTACATACGATCATCTCAGCACTTACTTACCCTTATTGTTTAGCATCTGCCTCACGTTGCCATAATGCAAGCATTCCATATTCCATGAAATCAAGACTGTAATATTGATTGATGTGTTCTAACCAGTTCAAGGATCTGGGCATCTGGGACACAAACCAACCCTTTGTGATCCAGTAGATTCTGACTCATGGCGGCGCCATGTATTACAGAGAGCAGAACTGCTCCACAGGGTCTTAGTGACAGAAATCTTTATGGAAGTAGATTGACCTGCTGCGTGGGCTTGGATTGTCAACCTTTAGGCCAGTGGATGAGTGTACACCATTGGTGCCCTCCAGGGACCTTCTGACAGGCACTCAGTAAAAGTTCACGGAATGAATGAGTGAAGCCCAGCCTTGCTACTTCTCAGTTATGAAGCCTTGTGAGATAGTTAGTTTATTGTGCCAACCTGGCTGATAAACACATGTGGGGTTAATTGAAAGGCAAAGAGATAAACGGTTTGACGAGCCTCATCTTTCTAGTTCTCTGGTCTCTTGCTTTGTGATGGTCACACCAGGGTGTAGCTGCCTTAGCCAGTCCCTTGCTTCAGCTGGCAAGGCTCACTTCCTGCAAGACATCGGAGGAGAAGTCACATGGACCTACCCTGATGCAGCCCTGGGTGCTGGAGCAGCCGTGTGGAGACCTCTGCCAGTGCTGAGATGCTTACACGCTCACTGATTCGGCTTTCCTCCTGCAGTCGGCGTCATAGTGTGTGTTTTGTGAGATGGAGGAGGACTTTGAGGATTGGTGTCAGACATATGGGCTAATGTTGGACTTGTGGGCTTGAGCAGCACTGGGTTGGGATGTTTTCTTGATGTGAACTTACTCTTTTTATAAAACTCTCTCTTATACATATGGGTTTCTGTAGATTTGTTTCTATAATGGACCCAGACTAGCACACCTTGGTAAGTGAGTTCCTTACCAACCTGGAGCCAAGGTGCCACTGCATAGACATCCCTCAGTGTATTGTGTTTTGCATTACAACGACTCACATAGTTTGTGTCTCATATGAACTAGAGGTTTGTGGCAGCCACGCAATAAGCAAGGCTCTTGGTACCATTCCGCGTTTCATGTCTCTGTGTCACATCATTTAAAGCTTTTATAGAATTGCACACTTAATGGATTCATAGCCTAACATCACTTCTATACGCACTGGGACCTGGAGCAAAGTGTGCCATGTGCTCTGTTGTGAAGGTCTGGGATGGAACCCACATACCCACCAGGCAGGCCTGTGGAGGGGACACCGTGTTGAAGGGTGCCTGCCAGCAAAGTGCCTGCTCTTTGGCAATGTGCTCAGGGCATGTCCGTCCCAGTGCACTTCCCGGAGGGCTGCTGGTGATGACTGTGCCGGATCACTTCTGACCAGGGAGAGCCTCTGGAACCCCGCCCCCGAAGAGGATTGGGACCTAGTCAAGGTGGGGAGGTGTGTTTCCCCTCTCTGCCCCAGGGGAACCCTGCAGGTGCTCACCATCAAAGATCTCAAACTCATCGTATTCCTTCTCGCTGAGGAAGTACTCCACCGTGAGGGAGATGTTATACTCGGGCTCCACTCTCACCAGCCAAGAGCAGGTCTGGAACTGTGGGTAGCTTCCAGGGTAGCTCTGACTCAGGATCACGCCCGTGGAGTCTGTCAGGAGCTCATTCGTCGGGCAGTGAACTTGGAGAAAGAAAAAGAGATATCAGGGACATGAGTTGGACATGGAAGTGAAACGATACATTTGCTCTTGCCTGGTTCAGAAGACAACTATTGAAAAATCCCCAATGTTTGAAGCAAGACCCCCACACCCATCATGATACCCTTCCATGCAATGAGGAGATTCTGGTTTTATGCCTCCATGACTATAAGGCCAGAACCCGGGCCAGGCCCGCTGGAACCGCAGTCCAGCTTAGACTGGGGCTTTGGTACTCCATGGTGGGCATGTGGGTATATACCGGAAACCTTAAAGTAGCTCCAAATCCAACTGCATTAATCTCTACAATGGGTTTAGTTTGCACTAAGGTAGTTCAACCATGGAGGATGTTAAGCACAGGAAATTAACTAACACAAACTCTATGGTGGTGCAAGACCACCTGAGACCCTAACAAAGAACTGCTGCAACTAATGTTGTTGTAGGTGCTGTCGAGTTGGGTCCAACTCATAGCAACCCGACGTACAAAAGAACGAAACACCGGCTCGTCTTCGCCACCCGCACGATCGTCCTTACGTTTGAGCCCATTGTTGCAGCTGCTGTGTGTCAATGGTCTCATGGAAGGCCTTCCTCTTTCTCACTGTCCCTCCACTTTACCAACACGGATCAAGAGGCAGAAAAGAACAAGGGAGTCCCGCATGGTTTGAAACCAGGAAAGGTGTGCGGCAGGACTGGAGCTTCTCACCATACTTACTCCAGCTGTGTGCTAAGCAAGCCATCCGAGAAGCTAGATTATAGGAAAAAGAATGTGGCATCAGGATTGGAGGAAGGCTTATTAACAAACAGAAATATGCAGATGACACAACGTTGTTTGCTGACAGTGAGGAGGACTTGAAGCACTTGCTGATGAAGATCCAGGATTACAGCCTTCAGTGTGGATTGTAACTCAATGTCCTTACAGCTGGACCGATAGGCAACCTCATGATACTGGGAACAGGATGGAAGCTGTTAAGGATCTTGTGTAGAATGGGTCAACAATCAGTGCTCATGGAAGCAGCAGTTGAGGGACCCAGGGACGCACTGCATTGAGTAATCTTGCTGCACACGGCCTCTTTAGAGCATTGAAAAGAAGGATGTTCCTTTGAGGACTGAGGTGCGCCTGAAACAAACCATGGTATTTTCACACACCTCATATTCAAGTGAAAGTTGGACATTGAATAAGGAAGGCCGTATTAGAACTGATGCATTTGAATTTTGGGTGCTAGCGAAGAATATTCGAAGCACCATGGACTGCTTAAAGGACAAAGACATCTGTCTTGGAAGACCTATGGGCAGAACTCTCCTTAGAGGCAAGGATGGCGAGACTTTGTCCCACGTCCTTTGGACATGTTGTGCGACTGATACCTGGAGAAGGGCGCTAGGCTGCGTAAAGCGGTTGGGCAGTGACACCGAGTGGCTGCAACAGTGGCCTCAGACGCAGGAATAATTGTGAGGATGGCGCAGGCCCATACAGTGTTCCTCTGTGCCCATGGTCACTCTGGGTCAGACCAGACTCGATGGCGCCTAACAAAGCAGCAAGACCATGTGACCAAGCCTGACGTCCTTCTCCAGGAGCTGGTCTCTCTTTAGAATCTGCCCAAAGTACATGATGCAGGTGGGTGAAGGGAGATGTCAGACAGTGCAAGATATGACAAAATAATAATTTATAAATTATAAAGGGTTCTTGAGGGATGAGGTAGTGAGGAGGGGGGAAATGAGGAGCTGATGCCAAGGTCTGCAGTTTCAATATGGATTATGACTCAGCGGAAAGAAGACAAAATCCTCGCAATTGGACCAATAGATAACATCATGCTAAATGAAAGGAGATTTAAGTTGTCAAGGCTTTAATTTTGCTTAGTTTTGCAATCAAGGCTTATGGGAGCAGGAGTCATGAAATCGAAGGATGTATTGCATTGGGCAAATCCTTGCACAAGACCTATTTAAAGTGCTGCAGAGTAAGGACGTCCCTTTGAGGCCTAGGGTATACCTGGCCTTGTATACATGTGGAAGTTGAATAATGAGTAAGGAAGCCTGAAGAATAATCGGTGCATTTAATTATGGTGTGGTGAAGAACACGGAATAAATTGTGAATGGTCAGAAGAAACAAATCTGTTTTGGAAGAAGTTCAGCCAGAATGCTCTTTAGGAGAAAGGATAGCAAGATTTTGACTTATGTTATCAGTAGAGACCAGTCCCTAGAAAAGAAAATGATGTTGATAAATTAGAAGGTCACTGAAAAAGATCATTTAACAAAATGGACTGACACATGGTTTCAACAAGGGGCTCAAACATAACAATTAAGAGGACGGTCCAGGACTGGGCAGTGTTCCCTTCTGTTGTACCTAGGGTTGCCATGAGTAGAAACTGACTCGCTGTTTCTACAAGCAACAACAACAACAAGTTAAAGAAGCTGATTACAAAAGACCACATATTGTATGGTTTCCTTTTAGGCAATGATCAGAATAGGCAAATCTATAAAACTAAAATTACTCATTGTGTAGGAGTGGGAGGATAAAAAGGTTGGCAGAAAGGAAGACCTACTGCTAATTTCTTCCTGGGGTGATGGAAATTGGCTCCGAGGTTGATGGTGATGGAGGTGGCCCAATTCTGTGGTTACAACAAAACGCACCGAATGGCACACTTACACGGGTGAATTGCATGGAATGGGAATTCCATCACCACGAAACGATTATTGAAGGAAAAGAACATCACACCGGAGAAGCCAGAAGAACAATGAGGCTGAGAAAGTAAAGCTCAGACGATGGGATCCAAAGCAGAGGCAGGAAGGTGGAGGTGAGACACCAAGGCTCAGGGAATCGAGGGTTCTGGAGCAGCAGGAGGCGAATGCGTGCTTACTCTGGGTATGGTGGTTTGGTGTATGGGCTTTTCCAGTGAAGCCAGCAGATACAGAATTTCTCCATCTAGAGGTGCTCACGGTCCCTTTCTTTCTAATGAATAGTCCTTATTTTGGATTCTCCATTGTTTTCCAAAAGGCAAGGGAGACCCACCAGTTCCACTTAAAGACAAAGGAGAGATCACCAGTTCCACAGTCCACTGACTCTTGTGGTCCCATGTGTGTTAGAGCAGACTTTGATCCATATGGTTTTCTGAGGCTGTTTTTTTTTTTGTTAAACAGATATAGTCCACTTTGGGGTGGACTGGAACCTCCCACCTTTTGGTGAGCAGCCAAGTGTGCGACCTGGGACACCTCCCATGGACCCCTGTCTCGGCATGCTGTTGATGCTGCCTACCATCCAGTTGATTCCACCGCACGGCCACCACATGTCAGAGAATACAACTGTTCTGGGCATTTTCTTGCCTGCAGTGTTTATATTGTGTTTGAACAATATCCTATTAAGCCCTCTCTTTTTCCCTTTCCCCTCCCATTCTGTCCATCTCCCTGATCCCACCCCTGCCCCTGGCCTCCTCATAGTCAGCAAAGTCTTATTGATTGGTGTGTAAACCACATTTGGTCTTCTTTGTTTTTCCTTACAACAAGGGTGATATTAAATATTTATCTTTGTAAGACTGAGTTTTTTGCTAAGCGTAATGTTCTCTAGTTTTGTCCCTGCCTTTCAGTACTTAAGAGCACAATCACTGTTTTTTATGGATGCATAAAATTCCATACCAGAGCTTGTTTATCCCTTCTTCTAGCTAGGGTTGGGGTGCTTGGTAGTCTCCGTTTTTAGTGTTGTGGAAATTGCTGCAGTAGACATAGGTGTATATATGTCTGCTCTTGGTATGTTCTTAATTCCTTTAGGTATGTGCTCAGCAGAGAGACTGCGGATCATAAGGTACTTAGATTTGCGTTTGTCTAAGGAAATGCCATCCTGATTTCCACCGCGTGTGCACAGTGCTATAGTCCCACCAGCACTGTCACAACACCCCTCCCTCTACATCCCCCCAGCACTTGTTATTTTCTGCTCTATTGAAGCTTGCCAAAAGTGTCAGTGTGATGTGATGTCTTGTTGGTTTAATTTGTATTCCTCTTATCGCGAACAATCTTGAACATTCCTCCTAGAGTTGTTGGCTGCCTGCATGTCGCCGTTGGTAGATGGTCTACTCATGTCTTGTGCCCATTTGGTGGATTGGATTACTTGTGTTTTTCTTGTTAAGATGTTGTCATTTCCTGTAGGTTCTGGAGGTTAGTCCGTATCTGATGTATTATTATGAGTATCCTCCACCCCCAGCCTGTGGTTTCCCTGTTGACTCTTAGTGATGTCTTTTGAGGGGCATAGTGCTATCCTTTCAGCAGATTCTCTCCTGCACGCCTCATGGAAGCAGGTCGCCAGGCCTATCTCCTGTGGGTCACCATGACAGTGAGCTTGTTACTTTTGGTTTGGGTGGCATAGTTAAAAAAAAAAGTGTTTTACATTACTAGCGCATGGCCTTCTCATCGTAATCCCAGGACATACGTACTGTGATGGTTCTTAGTTGAGGCACCGGCAATGAAGACAGGTGTCTCATGAGTGGAGAACGCTGCTCTTGATCTTCGTTAGGCCAACGTGGTGACCTACATCCCCCTTTGCAAAGGCAGTACCCAGGGATGGAGGGCCTCGAGTCTGCCCAGTCCTCCCCCGGAGTTGAAGCATGTCTGTGCTCCAGCAGGGACGGCTGGTGTGTGAGCCCATTCATCCCTGAGGCCGCGCGCCTCTCTCTGAGTGTCAGGATGACAGTCGCAGGGAATTCCCAGGTTAGGAAAAGGGAGGCCATGAATTAAAAGTGGCCACTGTGACCAATTCACGGCACCAGACCTAAGAACAGTTCTCTCATTCCTTCATCAAGCACTTCACACGGGAGCTGGCACTTGATGGGGTGGGGACTAATCTAAGAACCGGCTATATTAAGAGGGGGACAAACAAGGGCTCCAAGGGTGAAACCCCCCAGGTCTAGCAAGAGCACAACCCAGAGCAATTACCTTCACAGAGCGGAGGTGGCCCTTCAAACTGCAGGTAAGTTCCAAGCTTGCAAGTCAGGATTTCACTCCCGACCAAGGTGAAACCCGGGAGGCAGCGATAGCGCACGATGTCACCTGTCAAGAAGAGAGCAGCTCTAGTGCTGGAGGCCCCGCCCAGCCAGGTAAGCATAAGCCTGTCACACCTAAAACCCCACGTGAAATGGTTCACTACAGATCATGCAAGTACAAGTAGGTGGGTGTTTGCCTTGTTTACTGGGTAACCTGCTTCTGAGCTTGGGATTTTCTGAAGAAGACCGAAGGGACTGACGGGACACAAGCACATTCCCGGGCAAGATTATGAGTGGCAAGTAGTATTGTCTTGCGAAGTGCAATAAGTAGCTGAACCCCAATCAAATTCCTGAAACAATTGCTGTTCCCCTTCCACAGCTAGCCTGGGTCTGCACCCAAGTATATTTTCCACACTGTTTGCGTAGACTTATTTCTCAGAACATATTGACTTGGGTCCCAAAAGAAAGCCACTTTTCTAGATATTGCCCAAAGGAAGAGTATATTTTGGGTGCAGACTTAGTTGACAGACTATCAGCTGTCTTGCCTTGGGCTAGTTACTTCTCTCGGCGGCTGGGAGAGAGAGGTGAGCCCACTGGTTCATCTCCACCTCTGCCCATCCCTTCCCGTGAGCCCTGAGTTTCCAGGGCTGGCTGGTCTGGGGGTGCTCCCTATGTTGAGGTTCTTGGATTACCATGAGTCGGAATCCGCTTGATGGCAACTGTCTCCCCACCTCCGCGCACCCCCATACCTATGTTGAATTCTTCATTCTCTGTGACAACTTCCGCGTTAGGCAGGATCGTTGGAGGAGGACACTTGGTGAGTGGATAAGCTGCAAGGGTCCAGAAACAAATTAGTGTAAGGGCATCGTTTGTCTAAGAAGGGCACTTCTCATGTTATGTCTTCATGTTCTTGTCCCTCATTCACTCACACGACAAATATCCATGGGTGTGAAGTGTACTTTCTTCTTGTTATTTTATTTTTATTATCAATGAATGCACATTGCATTCAATCTGAGGGGGGGGGGTGAAGCCAAGTATCGCTCTGCTGCTGTGCCGTCACCTCTCTCTTGTCATCCATGTGCAATGCAGGAAGCCCAGGTTGAAACCCACCATAAAGGAAGGAGAGTCTCCGAAGCAGACAGTGACAGTCATTCGCATGCCAGGGAGGGAAAGGTGCATTTGCAGTGCACCCACCGTGAGCCAGGCACTTCCACACCTGTCACCTACCTCCCAGTCCCACCACCTCCCTTCGAGCTGCCCTGCTTCTCTTTAGAAGGAAGCCAGTGTTCCCACAGGAAGGGAGTGCTACAGCCAGGATCTGAATCCAGGTCTGGCTGCTCCCAACCACACGTTGTTTCCCCTGCACAGATGCCAACTCGTGGGTGGGCTTTATGTGATAGCCCCCGCCGGGCAGCTTGTTTGCCTTCGGGCCTTGGCCAACCACATCCCGCTTCAGCGGTTTTCGGACCTGGAATCTATTCCTCTGGACAGAGGCCGGATGGCACTTGGATGTGGGCTGGTGGTGCCAGCAGAGGTCAGTGTGGGCTCAGCACTTGGCCTTCATTCGTCACCTGGCACAGAGGTGAGCGGCACAAAGGTGAGCTGGTGCCACAGTGGCTGCTGCTGTCATGCTTACTATTTCCCAAAGTAGCCTAACCTCCACCATGCGGATCCTCGTCATCTACTGTTGTACTGTAAGAACTTTCCTACTTCATTAAATATGAATGACAGGCTTCCATTATATGGCTTTGTAGAAATTCATCTTATAGGTTGTTGCTAAGCACTTGACTTTTAAAAGCAAATTAAAGCAAAACGGATGACTAGCCTTACTGAAGTAAGAGGTCTTCCAAAAGTTCATGGGAAAGTTCCATTGTCCTTTTATTCCATTGCTCTGTGAACTTTGAAGGCCCCTCCCTCATACGCGTATCCTAGGACCTTCTCTCGCTTTCTCCCCCTTTGGTTTGTTTTCTGTTAGACTAGAAATTATTAAAGGTTATGACCTTTTAACAGCACAGGCATCTCTTGCTGAACACCAGTGATTCATTCTCAGAAACCTGATGTTCTGTATAAAGATGCTCACTGGAGCCTATTTCCCATTTCTTTAAATGAAAAAAAAAAAGAGAGAGAATGCATTGAACGTCAACCCCCAACAGTCAAAGTCAGGGCCACCAGAACAATTCCGAGTCCTAGAACCCTACCTAGCCTAGTCTCGGAGGCTCTAAGTCCTTCTTCATTCATCCCCAAAGCCCCGAAGTAAGAAAAGCACTATGCATGGTCCTTCTTAAATATATAGGGTCACTGTATACTGCTGCCAATACATACATGTGCTGCACACGCACACACATGTACATACGAGCATCGTGACTATGTTGCTGTTGTTGGGTAACGGTCATTACTTTCAACTCAAGCAACCTTGTGTACAAGGGGCTGACACGCGGCCCCAGCCTGTGCGGTCCCCCACTTCTCTCCCTCTCAGCTCCTGGCTGCAGCCACTGTCGGCCCATCTTTTTGGGGCGTCTTTCTCTTTTGTGCTGACTCTTGACCAAGCACGGTGCCCTTCTCCAGGGGAACGGCCCCTTCTGGGACATGTCCCGGTACCGGAGGTGAAGTCCACCCCGTCTGTCACTTTGTTGTGCCTCAGTGGCTTGGGTGTGCGTCTTCAAATGCCGTCAGGGTCATCTCTGGTGGACAGGCTTCAGGGGCCCCTCAAACAGACTAGGAGGAAAGGCCTGGTGATACACGTCAGATTAGGTAGCCAGGGAAAACCCTTGGATCACAACGGAACGTTATCTGAAACAGGGCTGAAGATGCGTCTCTCTGGTTGGAAGGCACCTGACACACACAGTAGCAGCAGCGAGGCACGTGGGCGGATCATGGTGGATCATGAAGACAGCCCACGAGCAGGCAGTGTTTAATTGAGCAGTACATGGGGTTGCCCCGAGAGGACACTCAACCACAAGCATAAACCAGTGCTGTGTGTGCGCAGGTGCACGCGCACTTCACATGTGAACACTGCGCACACTAGGTTATCACGCAGACTTTTCCAGCCAAGATATTGTCCACACCAGGCAACCACAAGCATGAGCGCCAGGATGGAAATCTGCTTGGCACAGGCACGAGGCGGTGGGGGGTGGGGGTGGGGGGACGGCACGGCGTGGTGCTAGTGGGCAGCTTCGGAGATGTACAAGCCCATTGTGGGCATTGCCGTTGGCTCACATGGTCATGTGGGATTCTGGCAGCACCGGTAATTGGAGGTAGAACGCAGCATGAGACTCTTTTCTACATGTAGTTTTTATTTACAAAGCTGTACAATGTCCTGGGGGATTTAGCTTTTAAAACGTTTCTACAGAAGTGTTAGCTGAAAAATGTTGCGCTGAGAAATGAAGTGTGGCTATAAAGTCCAAGAGGTCCTCTTGGTGCCAACAGCCAGGTTTAACCGTGCCTTCACACACGCCACGGCGCTCACGCCTGAACTTGATAAACATAAAACAAGCCTGTTGTGGACGAGTTGACTCACAGGGACCCTGCAGGACAGAACCGTTTCTCCCCAGGGGCTTTCCACGGCTGTAAAGCTTTCTGGGAGCAGAGTGGCTGCTGATGGGCACTTTAACGACCGAGCCACTGTTTTGCTGTCCAGGAAAATGGTCCCGATCCATACAGAGAGACTGGCAGTGTCTCAGCAGGTGTGACCAGTCTTTTGTGCTCCAACTCGCTAAGTGGTGAGCTATGAAGGGGTCGAAGCGTCAGCTGCTGAGGATCCAGACTAAACAAAACAGGCTCAGTCCTTACACTTGGGGTATGAGAGGCAAGCCCCTTTAAACATTGAACAGTTTTGTTGACATCTAATTTACATAGCATGCCATTCAGTGGTTTGGGCATATTAAAAAGAGTTGTCCAATCATCACGGCAATCGATTTTAGATCAGTTTCTTCTTTCTTGTGCTCATTGTTATTAGCTCCCATCCCCCCCCCGCCCCCCGCCCAACTTCCCCCTAAGAAACTCTTCATCCATTTACTCTATCTATAGATTCACCTAGCCTGGATTTCCTACAAAGAAAAGCATACAAAAACAAACAAAACCGAACAACTTAACAAAGTAAAACAGAAAAACTTGACAGAAAATATTAAAAGCACAAAATTAAAATGGGTGAAAAAAGAGAACAAATGACAAGGTGTTAAATTTTTACCCAACTATCTGCACGAATCCACTTCCGAATGTGCTCTGTCTGATAGTACGGCTATCACACCCCCGGTCAAGGGTCAGAGGGATTCCCTGGGGGCTGCGTCCACACGGGGACCCTGCAAATGGAGCTTGGGCTCCCACGTCACCCATCACCTTCTGCAAACTGGGCGCTCCGAATTCAAGGTCTAAGATGGTTTTGGTTTTGGATGTTGTTGTTATCATCCTTGGACCACACAGGCTGGCATGCTTCTTCTGTGTGCACTGAGGTGACGCTTGTTTTAGGACGTCTTTAAGAGCCTAGACTCCATCCTTTCTGACAGCTGGGCACCGTCTGACTTAGTCACCGCACTTTCCCACAGCACTGA
Organism: Tenrec ecaudatus; assembly: GCF_050624435.1. Taxonomy (NCBI): domain Eukaryota; kingdom Metazoa; phylum Chordata; class Mammalia; order Afrosoricida; family Tenrecidae; genus Tenrec; species Tenrec ecaudatus. Next base: position 57,026,688 of record NC_134530.1, read on the forward strand.
CATCTGCACTGGTCTCTTCCTGAAAGCAAGCGTCAAGTAGGGCCATGTCACCAGGACTGCGTAGTTGGTCTTAGCTTAGTTGTCAGGAAGTGTGAGCGCAAAATCCATTCGGATACCTATGGTTTTTATCTATGTTTCCCTGGTTCACTTTCGAGATACTATCCTTTCGATGGTCATTCCTTGTAATGTCTGTCAACTCGATAAGCAAGTAAGATGGATTTATTTGTTTGCTTTTGATTGAGATCTGATAATCCATTAGCTTAAACAGGAGCCTAGTGGTGCATCAGGTGAAGCACGTGGTTGTTAGAGAAAAGGTTGGCAGTTGGAACCCACCGAGGGTTCTTTGTGAGAAAGGCGAGGCCTTCCTGTCCCATGATGATCTACCGTCTTGGGTGGTTAGCATTTGGATCGACTCGGCAGCAGGTTTTTGTAGGCTAAACATTTCTCATATGTCAATAGATTACTTGCATTTCTTTTTTTTTAAACTCAACTCTTATAAAAAACAGAATACTTGTCCTTTTGTGTCCTTCGGTTCTGGTTGCATAGTGGTTACTCACTGGGCTGCTAACCGCAAGGTCAGGAGTTCAAAACCACCAGCTGCTCCGCAGGAGAAAGAGGAGGCTTTCAATTTCTGTAAAGAGTTCCAGGCTTGGAAACTCACAGGAGCAGTTCTACCCTGTCCGGTAGGGTCACTGTGAATCGGCAGTGAGTTTTGTGTCCTTCAACATTTTTTTTTTTAAAACAAATTTGAAGATCACTTTGCTTGGTTTTTCTTGGTGGTGTGTGTGTAGGGTGAGTTATGAAGCTACTTTATCTTTGTAATTTACTTTTGGACATTTTGTTGTGATTTTGGTAGAGTTTGCAGTGCAGACCTGTTGCTATTAGATAACTTATGGTTTTGTTTGGTGACTGCTTGGAGCCACCACAATGTAACAACACACCTCCCGTTCCTCGCTGGGCTCCCGGTCTCTCTCTGTCCTGCTTCTGTCCTGCCTCTTCCCCACTTTGGAGCTTCATTTTGGGGCCAGTGCTGCCCTACTGACCTCATCTCACTCTTCGTTCTGAGGAGTACATTCTAACTTGAGTTATTGGTCACTTTATAGACCTGCCTATTACTTGGCTGAAAGTTGATCCCCAAGAGTGGGTTCAGTTCCAGGCACAAAGGATGTGTAAGGGCTACAGCCTTGAGACGCCCTCCCCCCCACCCAGTCTCTATCAGACTGACTTTTTTAAATGGATTTTGTTCTACAATTTCACCCCCAACTCTGTCCAGGGCTATCTTCTTCTTCGTCTTTTAAAAACTCATTTTATTGGGGGCTCTTACAGCTCTTATCACAATTCATGCATGCATTCATTGTGTCAAGCACATTTGTACATATGTTGCCATCATCATTTTGAAAACAGTTTCTTGATACCAGCTTGAGCCCTTGATATCAGCTCATTTTCCCCTTCCCCACCTTCTCTCCCAAATCCTTGATAATTTATAAAATATTTTTTTGCATGTCTTACACTGACCATTGTCTTCCTCCACCCACCTTTCTGTTGTCTGTCCCCCTGGGAGGGGGTTATGTGTAGATCATTGTGATCGGTTGCCACTTTCTCCCCCCACCTTCCCCTTACCTTTCGGATACGGCTACTCTCATTATTGGTCCCAAGGTGTTTATTTATCCTGGATTCCCTGTGTTTCCAGCTTTAATCTGTAACAGTATACATGCTCTGGTCTAGCCAGATTTATAAAGTAGAATTGAGGTCATGATATGGGGGGAAAGAAGCATTAAAGAATGTAGAGGAAAGTTGTATGTTTCATCGGTGCTATACTGCAGCCTGACTGGCTTGTTTCTTCGTTGTGACCCTTCTGTAAGGGGATGTCCAATTATCTACAGATCAGCTTTGAGTCTCTACTCTGCGCCCCCGCCCCCCAATTACATTGATAGATTTTTTTGTTCTGGGTCTTTGATGCCTGATACTCGATCCCATCTACCTACACCTCATGATCACATAGGCTGGTGAACTTCTTCCATGTGGGTTTTGTTGCTTCTTAGTAGATGGCTGCTTGTTTATTTTTAAGCCTTTAGGAACCTTAATGCTATATCTTTTGATAGCCGGGCACCATCAACTTTCTTTACCACATTTACTTAGGCACCCATTTTGTCTTCAGCGATCATGTAGTGAGTACTTGAGTAGAGGCCCAATGTCTGTGTGTTACCTTAATACTTAAGACATAAATATATTTATCGATCTATTTCCTTATTTTTTATATATAAATATATTTACATTTGTACATGCCCATATTAAGACGTCCATAAACAGGACTTTCTATGGTGATCCTGATCAGCGTGGTTAATTGTGGTAGCTTGGCACCATCTAGTTCTTTTGGTTTCAGGGTAGTGGAGGCATGTGTTTCCTGTGAACCACTGTCTGGTTATGACTAAGTTTTCCTAACTTTGCCTCCTGTGTGGTCTACTATATCCATGGAAATACTTGCAGCACATACAAGTATAGATGGAGTAATATCTTCTGCCACAACAATATATATTTCTGGTTCTGCTCCATTTTCCTTCCCATATGTGTTCAGCTTCCCTGTCTGCCTCTGCCTCTCCTTGCAGACTCTGTTATTACTGCGATAGCAGGGCTGTGCCTCCTGTCCGTCACTCTTGGGCAACCCCGGGTTCTTTCTTTGCTTTGGTCATGCTGTGCTGGCCTCCCCTTATTGCATATCGCATTTCTCTTCGCCCAAGTCAACCTGCGTCTACTCTCTAGGCAGAGCCTTGTGGGTGTAGTGATTCTGTGCTGCGCTGCTAACCTCAAGGTCAGTAATTGGAAACCACCAGCCGATCTGAGGGAAAAAGAGGAGGATTTCTACTCCCATAGTGAATTACAGTCTTGGAAATCCACAGGGGCCATGTGACTCTTTCTTATATGGCCACCACAAGGTTGCTATGAGCCATCATTGACTCAATGGCCGTGAGAGATAGACACTCCAGTTATCAGTTTTCCTATCCCGCTCATGCCTGGTAACTATCAAAGAATGCTTCTTTCTGTGTGTACAGATGTTCTTAATAGTGGTCTCGGACAATATTTTTCTGTTCGTGACTGCCTCAGTTCCACTTGGCATAATGTCCTCCAGGTTGTTTTGTGGATTCTCCAAGAGGGAGGTGTTTGAGGTGCTTTATGGACCCCCCGTGATTCTTTACCGCACATAGCACAGTATTTCATGGTGTGTGTGGATAATAGTTTATTTGCCTCTTGCCCATGGGGGTACTTACACTCTTCTATCTTTTTGTTATTGTGGATAATGTGTTGGTGAACATGAGTGTGCATATATACCTTATTTCTTTAGGAGATAGACCTAGCAGTGGGGTTAACTGGATCCTCTGGCTTTTCTGTTTCCGACTTTTAAAGAAAGGGGCATGCTGGTTTCCACAGTGGTTATACTATTTTACAGTCCCACTGGCAGAGTGTTTTCAAATATTCCAGACTGACCTTTTCCTGTTATATATATTTTCATAGTTTATGGCACATCGTTATTTGTAGAAACATTCCATTTTTTATGTAGTCACACTAGTGATGCTTTCGTTTTAGTGTTATATATAAACCGTCTCAGCCTCACTGTAACCTTTACAACTCCCAAGAAATACTTAATTATTCTTTAACATTCCCCTAAAAAGAAATATACTAAATTTACCCGAATATAATTTACACTACCTAAATATAGATCAAGCATTTTATATCTTGTGGTTATTATTTTGATTAGGATGATTTACCATTGCACTGTTTACTACAGTTATTTCTTTAAACATTCCAAAATTCTGCTCAATAAGATTTGGGATAGTGAAAAGCAACAAAACGAAGTTCCCCAAAGCCCAGAGCCTAGGCACAGTCATGGCTAAGATTTCGGTGTAGGCTCTATTGTCTGCCAGCACACACCTGTACTACATTGATGGTATCACCTGGTATCTGACAGGCTTCCTCTGAAGAATTTCTTTGCATTTTGTCCCAAACACCATAGCTCCCTTTGGGGATGAGGCACAGCTGGTGTGGCAGTGAGCTACCATGTCAACTGGACACTCCTGGCTCAGAGTGGAGTTCAGCGGTTAATCGAGTGGCAGCAGCCTTGCATACAAAAGATGGAAGCAGTGTCTGGTGCTGGTACCACCCCCCAGTGAGTGACATTAGTCAATCACAAGATAACAAATATCGCATAAGGCCATTAAAATAAAAGTCAACAAGGTTTTACACCAAAACCCATACTTTGATGGTTGTGGCCCGGGGAAGGAAAGGAGAGGAGGCACTGGCTAAAGGGTAGAGAAGTGTGAACTTGGGGGAGTAAGAAGGCAATGTAAAGTAAGAGGGTCATTTTTGCTTAGTGCTATCAAGTTGGTTCCGACCCATAGAAACTCTGTGCACAACAGAATGGAACGCTGAGATTTTTCAACAAAACAAAGAGCTGCAAGGTTGGAAAGACTCACAAGTCTATGCCTAGAAATCCAGAAGCTACCTGGCTGACCAGCTGGAAGAGATCCAAATATGTGCCCATTCCAAAGAAAGTTGATCCAATAGAATGTGGGAATTATCAAATGCCATCAGTAATACTACAGAGAAGTCAAACTTTGCAGAAGACAATTCAAGGACTATGGTACATTGATAGGGAACTACCAGAAAGTCAAGTTGATATCAGATGGATCTTGGCTGAAAGTAGAAAATACCAGAAAGATGTTTATCTGTGCTTCATTGACTATTCGAAGATATTTGCTTATGCAAATCATAACAAATCATGGATCACCCTGCAAAGCGTAGGAATACCAGAATGTCTAAGTGTGTTTACGTGCATCCTACACACAACCCAAGAACATTTGAACACACGAGGGGATGCCACAGGAGTTTATAATACAAGAAAGGCATGCGTCGAGGTTGTATCTTTTTGCCATCCTTTTTCAGGCAATCTGAATGTTGTGCAAATAATATGAGAAGGTGGACAAAGGGATTTCAAAATATAAGGACTAAGTGGTGCCAGGATTAGAGAAAAACCTTTAGATATTTCAAGGACACAACCTTGCTACTGCTACTACACTTGATCTTAGACAAAGGGCCGAGGAGTGATGACACAACCTTGCTACTGGAAGTAAAGAGGTCTTGACACACTGCTGAAGGTCAAAGATGATGCCTTCCGTGTGGATTACGAGAACCCCAGGCCGCCGAGCAGGCACGAGCAACATCACAATACATGCAGACACGTTGCCCGGTCAAGGATTTCATTCCGGTGGGTTCACAATCAATGCCGGTGGGAGCTGAAAGCATGGAATCCAACCACAGATTGAACAGGGGCGAATCTGCTGCACACGACCTCTTTCAAAGGTGAAAAAATGTCATTTTGAGGACTATGTGCCTGACCCAATCCATGGCATTTTCAATCCCCGTTCTGCATGTGAAGAAAGTTGGATAATGAATAAAGAAGGCCACCAAACAATCGATGTGCTTGACTTAGGATGTCGGCAAAGATAAAGACAGACCATCTTGGGACCGCCAGCAGAACAAACAGATCTGTCTTGGATGGAGCGCACTCAGAATGCTCTTTGGAAGTGAGGATCGTGAGACTTCCTTTCCCGTGCTCTGAATATGTTGTCAGGAGGGACTGGTCTCTGGAGAAGGACATCACCCTTGTTAAAGGGTTAATCAAAGAGAGGAAGGCATTTCAATGAGATGAACTGGCTGCGGCAATGGGCTCAGACCGAGCAACGATGTGCAGGATCGGGTAGGGCTTCATTCTGATGGCTATAGGGCGGCTATGAATCCGAGCCGACTCCATAGCACCTGAACATCGTTCAGGAGAAGACAGTGTGGCTCACCTGCTTAGTTCAGCTTCCCAGAGGACTCAGGGTTCTCTGATTGGAGTTGAGTGGGCAAGTCCAGCTGATAATCACACCTTACACTGCTTTCCCTTGCTTTGTTCCTTGTAGCTCTCTTTCAAGAACATCGAGGAGAGCAGCCACCAGGATATTAGGGCATTATTGGTTGCTTTGGATTTGACCCCCAGATCATGGTAACCACATGCCTTATAGCATGTTAAAACAATTTACTAATAATAGCACATGGAAAACAACTTAAATGCCCGCCAGTGGAACAAATGGATAAATACACTGTAGTCCATACTATGGACTACATACAGCCTTAAAGAATAATAGTGAACTTGACAACCACCTTCGAACATGGGAGAAGCTGGAGGACCTGATGCCGAGTGATATGGTTGTTGGTAGGTGTCACAGAGTCTGGTCCCTATAGCGACCCCATGTACAATAGAAGAAAACACTGTCTGATCCTGCACCGCCCCACCAATGGATGAAACTAGTCCATCACAAAAGAACAAATATTACACAAGACCAAAAATATAGAAAGTCAAAGCGTTTTTACACTGGGAAAAAAACTTTGATAGGAGGGGAAGGAGAGGCTGTCACTGGCTCGAGGGAGACAAGTGTTGACTTGGGTGAAGAGGCAATGTACACCAAGAGCGCTGCTGTTGCTAGGTGCTCCCAAGTTGGTTCTGACCCATAGCGACCCTGTGCACAACAGAAAGAAACATTCCTGGTCCCATGCCATCCTCGCTATTGTTCCTGTGCCTGAGTCCACTGTGTCCATCCATCTTCTTGAGGGCCTTCCTCTTTTCTGATGCCCATTCACTTCTACTTTACCAAGCATAAAGTCCCTCTCCAGGGACTGGTCTCTCCTGACAGCATGTCCAAAGGATGTGAGACAAAGTCTTGCCATCCCTGCCTCTAAGGAGCACGCTGGCTGTACTCCTTCCACGAATGGCTTGTTTGTCTTTTGGGAAGTCCATGGTACTTTCGATATTCTTTGCCAGAACTATTATTCAAACACATTGATTACAGGAAGAGGGAGGTTGGCAAAAAAAAAAGGCTATGAGATTGCCCATGACTTCAAGAAGGTAGAGGACAAGGGACGGAAGGGCTTTCAAAATTCAGGAAGCTGTTCCGTGTGTCGCAGCCATTCTCTTTCTGTACCTAATATTTTTCTATGTCTCGGTCCACAAGGACAATAGAAAATAGCCAACCGCTGCACTTGAATTTATATATTTTTTCTTCTGCTTGGAGGGCAGTCCAGACAGACACAGAATCCCTTCGGTTCCCAAGAAAAACACCTGAGGACTCCTGCAGACCTGTGGTCTGAGCGACCGTGGGTGGGGCCATGGGGAGGGGTGTCAGGAGGCACAAAGAGCTGCCCTGTATCCATGGGAGGGAAGGCGACCAGTATGAACTATTGAGGCACCCCAAAGGTTTTGGCTGCCATGAATCATATTGTATTAAGGTCTTTTGATATGTAGTCTCAAGCTGTCCAAGATCAAGTGCCAGTTTGCTTCCCAGTAGGATTATAAATTAAAAACACTGACATGCTATATGACAGCATGTCTCAACATAAAATAATTCACTTTCAAGGCTGTTTGTGTTTCCCACCCTCCTCTTTTCTTTGCTTGTCATTTCGGTTTGTGCTCACCCACTGATGAAGCATTGTCCACGCTTCTTCTCTTTCTAAACTGTCCTGCACCTCCCTGCTTCCATTCTGGCAAAGAAGCTGTAGTTAGATTTCTATTTAGACTACTCTAAATATCGTATTTGCTCGTTTTAATAGAGAATTGGGCTTCATTAGATGTGAATTTACCATAAGAGTGAGATGATTTTATTTTGTGGCTCTATCTCTTCTATGCTTTCTGTATCTGTGTTCCTCACTTTTTTCCTACCTCATATGCACGCACATGTGAATTTGGTCTTGCTTGCTATTTTTCCACTCACGATTTGAAAGTATTGCGTTCTTGTTTTAATTCATGAAGGGCTCACATGTACGCAGCACCTTCAGATCTCTCATTACTAAAGTCAGAGTAGAATAATAGCTATTAACTCCATCCCCTGGAAATACGAGCCCCTGCCCCATTTCTTATACTTCTTTCATTCACTTGGCTATTTTCAAGTATAAAATTATTAGTTTAATATTTTAGGAATTAATGTTGCATTTGCAATCTACTTTGAACCTATATTCTCAATTACTATGTAGGCAAATCTCTGCTGATCTAGTGTAATGGTTAGGTTTTGTGTCAACTTTAAACATCTGGGAAGGTAACCTACCAATCAGGTCATAGTCTAAGAGTATTTCCTTGGGTGTGAGACCCATTTGAGAGAAGCTAGAGAGCAATTTATTTGGCCCTTGGCCTTCTTGCTTGACTGGGTCTTGTGTTTATGTCTGGAGCTGTCAACGTCAGCACCCTGCTGTATTCCTGCCAATCTTGGAGTCAAGCAGCCCTGTACCCAACAGCCTGTGGTCTCCCAGCTTCCTGCTTTGAGTAGAACCTGACCCTTCAACTTGAGTTGGACTGGGCTGGGCCACTTTCTTGATATAAAAGATATGTCTGTTTGTGATATGCACGGGAGTGTCGCTGGTTCTGTTTTTCTGTAAAACTCAGCCTAATACAGCTGGTATCAAGACTTCCTTCTCTTATCTGTTATAGCACTCTTCTATGTTGACTTGATGGTGCAGCTCCCATTGGGTGGAATTCCTCCTTGATTCAAACTATGACTGTGGGCTGTTCTAAATGCGAAGCCCTTAAACACGTGTGAACGGCTGTTTCTTGCCTACACATGTGAAGCCATCAGCCTCTTCACCCCTGAAATAGCTATGGAAAAACTTCACTTACTTTTGGAACTTAGTACCCCAAATACATTAGTCTGAGCACGGGTTGATTTGGACTCTTGTAGATAACCTTCTATGCTTGACTTCTAGTAGATTCCTCCTTCACTTCATCCTTTTAAAGAGCCCTGGTGGTACAGTGTTTAAAGTGCTTGGCTGATGACCAAAAGACTACCAGTTTGAACCCCAGGTCTCTCTGTGGGAGGAAGACGTGGCAGTCTGCTTCCACGAGGAAGACAGAACCTTGGGGGGGGCAGTTGTACTCTGCCTGATAGGACATTATAAGTCAAACTAGACTTAACTACAGTGAATCATATATAGCCTTATGATTTAAAATACTTTTCAGACTGTTTGGCTTTCCCCTGGAATAGGGTCAGCCAGCTCTTCCACTCCGTGTTGTTTGTTTTCAGTTGCCATCAAGCCAGCTCTGATCATAAAACCTTATGAAGAACAGAAACGAAACAAGGCCTGGCCCGGCACCAAGTCCATGACTACTGGTAGGCCTGAGCTCACTGCCGTGGCGACTGTGCGAATCCATCCCACCGAGGGCTTCTCTTGCTTTTACTGACCTTCTTTGCGAACCATGATGTCTTTTCTAGAAATCGGTCCTTTCTTATAGTGTCCAAAGCAAGCTAGTGTCAAAAGAGAATCTAAGGAGCATTCCCGTCATGTTCCTAAGACTGTCCCACCTTCTTTCCGCTGGCAGTCCCTGGGATCGCCTGTCCTCGCACCCCACCACCACGCAAACGCATCGATTCGTCTCTGCCTTCCTTTTTTGTTGTCCGGTTTTCACTTCATATGAGGCAACTACAAGGATCATGGCATTTTCTCTATACACATGGCTTATTTTACATACTCCGGCTTTAGAGGGCGGTTATGCTCTCTGTTCCAGTCATGTAGTTCTCCTCTCCTAAGTGCTTCATGGACTCCTGGTCCCTGTGTCATCTTCAACCATCTTCTCTGTTATCCTTTTCCAGTCTGCGGCTTGGCTTCTTCCCACTGAGCTCGTCAGCGGTGTCCTCCAGGTCTCCACTGCTCCTCATTCACATGCAGATTTCTAGCTTTACATGGCCTTTCTTTCCCACCATTTCCCCCTGACCTGGCTCTCCTTGTAAGTGCATCTAATTTGAAAGGACCACAATGTAGAGAAAAGTTGGGAGGGGAGCTCGAAGACCTTTGTCTTTCAAGGGCTCATTTCCGAGTAAGTTGTCACGGGGCTGCCTCCTAAGCCCGGGATGTTGCATCACCCACTCCTCTCAGATCAGCCCGTTCTCCCACACGAAACACCACGTGACCCTGAAAATCAGAAACTGAACACTGACACTAGGGGGCTTCAAATGTTCATGAAAAACACAAGGAATGAAAGGATAATGGGATGTCCTCAGGAACTCTTCGACCCCTCATACCTTGCAATGGTCACATTTTGTTTAAGTCGCATCACTTGGCACCACAAAGTCCTCCCTAAGATGCGGCTCAGAGTCACACAGTGCACTTCGTTGTCACGGCTCCTTCAACTCCTCTGGTCTGGGCCAGGTCCTCAGGCGTCTTCCCTTGACCTTCATACCTTCCATCCTTTTGAAGGTTACAGGCCAGCTATTTCTCTCTTTTTATCCTTTTATTGGGGGCTCCTACAGGTCTTATCACAACCCATACATACATCAGGCCAGCTATTGCATAGTGCACATGGCTAAAGCACTCAGCTGGCAATTGAAAGTCGATTCCACTCAGGTCCCTTGAAAGAAAGGCCTAGAGATAACACTTCAAAAAAAAAATCAGCCTGAACTCTGTGGAACACAGCTGCATTCTGACATTCAGGGGGTGGTCAGCAGGACCAGGAGTCAGAATCGACTTGGTGGCGACTGGTGGTATTATTTCACAGCATGTCCGCAGTACAGCAGGTCTCTCGTTATACAGTGAGACCTTGGAGAGCGGGACTGTAAGGGGACAACCTGGCTTTTCCAGCTCTCACAAGTTTCCTGCCTTTGACGTGGTGCGGTCGTATCATTTTTCCCATAGCTCGTCATTAGCGGAAGGTGTTTGGGTTTTCCTTCTCTGGCAGGGCTCTGCCTTACATAGGTGTATGGCCTTTCTGGCCCTGGGTTTGTAGCTCACCACAATGGTTGCAATCTTGCAAATGGGTTGGTCAGTTTACTATGCAAATAAGGTACATAAAACTCTTGTGGGGCAGTGGTTGATGACTGGGGAAATTAGGTAACTGTGGCCTATGCACAGGGAATTGGTCAGTTCGTGGTATTGGTGGGAGGAAGCAGGTTTATAAAAGGGCTCATTCCACAGAGGTCTAGAGGAGCCTGGAGCAGATCAGGCCCTTTGGGCCTGGGGTTCTTGAGCTGAGAACTTTTCAGACACAGAGACAAAGATAGAGGTGCTATTGAAGCTGTGTGAAGCAGGGCATATCTGACCTCTGGCTTCCCTATTGCTGTAAGGCAGGTGCCAGACATGCCTCCACCTTCCATCTTCCTTTGCTGATTCTAACATCAATCATTCCTCCCACAACACTCTACTTTTCTGTTGAGTTTGCTAATTCCTTGCAATGACCACTCAGAACTCACACCGACGAGACTCACAGTTATAGAGGTTGATTAAGAAAGTCAACAGGTTACCACGAGTCAGGAGCCGCAAGCAGAAGGATGCAGTCATCGGCAGTGCATCTCCTCAGCCAGCAGCCAAGTCGTCTTGTCATCAGCCTCTCAGCCACCTGGTTCCTTAGCCTCTCCCTCCTTGGACCAAGAAGCTGGCCCACCGCTCTGCCTTGTAGTATTGGTGCTGCTCCTGTGCTCTGTCTCATGGCCTCTTTGCCTCTGCCTCTGCCCCTGGCCTGGCTCCTGTGCTCTGTCTCAAGGCCTCTTTGCCTCTGCCCTGGCCTGGCTCCTGTGCTCTGTCCCACGGTCTTCAGAGGACGGCCTCTGGTGCCTTTGGTGAAAGCTTCTACCACTTTAGACCGAGATCTCAAACGGGCTCCACGGGTGGCCCTCCTTCCAATGATCCGGGCATTCTCTGCGCTCCTGCCTTTGGGATGGCTCTTGTTCACCGAGGAATTGGCTCTGATGCAGGTGTGCTTTTTGTCTTTCGGCAGACCACACCCCAAGGATGCACAGGGAGGTGGCCTGGTTCTTCCCCTTTACTACGGTGGGACGGAATCCCACCTTCATCCCGCTCATTAGCATAGTGGAGAATTCCTCCACAATGGGATTATAGCCAAAGGCATAGAAGCCAGAATTTAAGATAAGTCACATACGGGATTATGACTGGAAGGGCCATCCTAACTGACGACAACTCAGGTGGCGAAAGAGACAGAAAGCGAAAAGCGTGACTTCCACAATAGCTACATGGATCAGGAGCTTGACCACCGAAGACGGTGAGACACAGTGCCAACCACCGCACATGCCAGCGGCAGTGTCCGCACAGTGGGAACCAGGCAACCATGGATGCGCTCACCCACAGTGAGTGACAGCTAGCTGAGTGCCTTTGGGCGGAAACTTCTTGGCACAGTGAGGAATCTCTGGGTACTTCTTGGAGGCACTAAAGAGACGTTGCCTTGCCTGAGCACGGCAGAGGCCAAGAGAAGTCCCAGTGGCTCGCAGAGCAAAAGAAGGACCACCCGCCCGTGGACATGGACGAGAAGACGCTGAGGGCTCTGCTAGTTGGAAGCTGTCCGGATAGAAGAGGTAGCTCCTGATTGTAGCATGTGACTTCTCCTTTCTCCCCAAGAGAAAGGGGCTTGATTTATATCCCTGGGAAGTCTGGAATGAAAAACTGAGCATACTGGGCTCTGCCTCTTGCTCTTTGGGAAAAGATGCTTTGCAGGAACCGGGGTCTGGCCATTCTTCCAGGCCTGGGGCCAGCTTCGTAAGGGCGGACTCTGATCTTGAGTGGGCGGTCATCCTCTGATTCAAGCAGAGTGAGTGCGGCTTAGCAGACCTACTTAGTCACCTACCCAAGGCATAGCCTCTGATGTAGTTTCCCAACAGGAATAAAATCATTGTGTTGTTTCTCTTGTGTCTGATTCCTAGGCCTTGCCTTCAATTGCTTCTGAGCTTAGGGGAGGAAAACTGGTGAAAATGGAGTTTATTGGTACCCTCAGACCCCAACATCCAGCCTCATGGCCTGCACACTCATTGTCATGTATGCTGTTGTTGCTAGGCGTCATTGAGTCAGTTCCTACCCAAAGTCGTGTGCATGCTCCTAAGGAAACAGAAGCACAGTCCTGAGGGCGGAGATGTGGCCACACATGACACTGGAGCAACTGTAGCTAGGCTTCCAAAGGCCACCTGCAGGCGAGAGCCACGCTGAGTCAGCACTGTTGTCATTAGTTGCTGCTGAGCGGGCTCCACGCGTGGTGACTTTATGAGTAGCAGAGCAGAGCACTGCCCAGCCCTGTGCTGCCCTCAAGATCCCTGGCATGCACGAACCCTTTGTGGTGCCAATCAGCTCGTGGAGGGTTCCCCTTGCTCCCGTTGATCCTCTACTTTACCCAAGTGGGCGACCTTTTCTCGCGATTGGTCTTTTCTCATGACAGACGCAGAGTAATCACAAGAAAGTCTTGCCATCTCTTCTTACTATGACCATCCCAGCTGGGTCTGTTAGCCAAGAGGCTTAACCCCTGGGCTCGGGCACGCAGAGAACTGCCTACGAATGTTCTGATTGAGTGTCCGCCATAACAAACACGAGGAAATGATACCCAGATTCTTAGGTTCTTAGAAAACAGGCTGTTGATCTGCCAAACCTAACTTGGACAACTCTGCTCTGCCTCCTACTCGTAATTCCCAAGCCCTCGCTCGTACACAACACACCAGTCTTCCTTGTAAGGTCAGTAGTTGGGCCGGGAGTCCCTTGGAGTGGGGGCACCCTAGAAGGTGCTAAGAGTCAAGCTGGGCCAAGGTAAGTATTAGCCACTCCACCTGTGAACGGATTTGAACAAGCAGGATGACTCTGCTCACCCAGGTGCCTGTGAGCTTGGACTTGGCATCACATAGTCAGCTGGTGTGGCTTTCTTCCTTGGTCAGACAGAAGTAGAAACACTTAGCCGTAGGGAGCCCTGCGCTGGGAGCTTTCACATACCCTCAGGCATTTCACTCTCATGTATCTGAGGCGACTGAATCCCACAGAGGTGTGACAGCTAGTTCAAAGTCACATCCCAATGAATGACAGGGCCACCAGTCTAGCCCAGACCTGACTTGAGAGCCTGGTCCTGCCCACCAAACCAAGCTTCCATACTGACCAGAGAAGGCTACGGCGAAGATCGCCCCCATGGCTGCGGCATGGTGGAACTTGAGCAGGACCTGGTTGGATGAGCTGTATACTGTTTTCCTGACCAGGTTCCGGGTGAAGACTCCAAGCTGTGGAGCTGTCTGCTCTGGCCCGTCCCTGCACGTGGGAAAGAAGATCCTGCTAAGTTCCAAGTCATCCTGGATGTCTGTTCCCCGCAGTGACGCTGTCCACCTGGTGTAGGTACCCTTTGGCACACCCAACACTGCCTTCCTGAATCCTAAACACCACCTTCTAACCTCTCCCCATCGTCTCTGTAAGAGCTGACAGAGTACGTGAAGCTTGCACCGATTCTCCGTTCGCCTGATTCCTCACCTTCCCAGCCTTGTCTTCATGTTATTCAGTCCTGGGAATCTAGGGAAGAAAATCCCACAATCTCCTGCTCATTCCTAAAGTGGCAGTACCATCCCCCCAAAAGGAATTTCAAAACTTTATTTCTGTCCAACGATCCAGTGGCTTGGGAAAAATGGCATAGAAAAATGTACTTATCAATTAATAATGTGTTATATTCCCATTTTTAAAATGAACTCAATCTTTTTTGGTAACTCAGAGCTGAGCTGTCCAATTTAGTAACCAATAGTCACTGGGAGCTGTTTACATTTAAATTAATTCAAATTCAGAAACATTTAAAACAAGCTTCTGTCACTCCAGTCCTATTCAAGTGTTTGAAAGCCACCTGTGGCTGGTGGCCACCACACTGGACATCACAGGTAGGAAACCTTTTCATCGTTGTAGAAAGTACTGTTGGGCAGCGCTGGCATACAGCTTCATATCCCATGAGATGACCAATGGCTTATTACCGAGCTCTACCCGGAATGGGTAGCTAAGCCAGATTAAACACAGAGTTTTAGTTTAAAACCAAACCCACTGATGTCGAGGTGATACTTATTCAGAGCAACTCTTTAGGACATAGCAGAACTGGGCTCCCAAGGCTGTAAAGCTTCCAGGGAGCAGACAGCCTCCTCTCTGTTCCAAGGAGTGGCTGGTAGATTTGACCTTGGGGTTACCAGCCCAATGTATGTCCGACTATGTCACCAGAGTTCCTGAATTTTAATTTAGACTCTGGAAATGCCAACTTGGTCTTCATATCTGGCCCTCCTCCTGTTCACCTGCGGCTAGCATTTTAGTCAGCTCCCAGCAGGACCCAGACCCCAGGCGCAGGCCACTAGACTCTCGTTTTAAGGAGTGACATGGCTCATCCACCAGATCTTTTCGACATCCAGGAGGCGGACAGTCATTTTAGAGGCACGGAGCTCTTGGTTTATTGAGCAAATTGATGGATAATGCAGTTCAGAACCCAACTAATGCTCCTTTCGGATTGGCTCTTGATCTGGCACCTGGTCCTACCAGATGGTGATGAAGTCCCCGGAAGGCTCTGTCTGTAGAAGGCTGAGGTTGAGGTGGATGCCATGACCGATGGACACGGTGATCAGCCAGACACAGTCCTGGGAGCTGGTGTATGGACTGGGGAACCCCGGGGAGTACACGGTGCCATTGGAAGAGGTGATGTCCCCGCCACAGGGGACTGCCAGAGAAAGAACAGAAAAACACAGATGAATGCTGGAGGTCACCCGAGGATTCAGATGACTTCTCAGTGAAGTCCCCTAGCCCAGCACAAGGAATGCAGCTCATGGAGCTGGGCGAGATGAGGGAATGGAGAGCAGGTTGAGAATGGCTTGTCTGGCTCTGTCCATCAGTCCCAACGTCCCATCTGGCTCTTTGGTGTTCAATGCTGTTATTTCTATGGGTCTGCCTCAACTCCCAACCTCTCCCTCTTTCCTTCTAATGGAAGAGACCAGCAATAACAAGGGGACACTGGTGCCTTCCCCCCACTTCCCTAAGAAGGCAGTGGGGACTAAGGCAGGGAAAGATCTGCGGTACTTTGAGAACTAAGCAATTCTTTATAAAATATGCTTTTTAAAAGTTAATCATTTTATTGGGGGGCTCTTACAAATCTTATAATAAGCAATCATTCAATTGTATTAAGCACACTTGTACGTAAGTGGCCTGCCACATTTCCAAAACATTTCCTTTCTACTTGAGCCCTTGGTATCAGCTCCTGTTTTTTCCCGTCCCTCCCACCCTTGTGAATCCTTGATCAGTTAGTTATATATTGTTATTATTATTTCGTATCTTATATGGTCCATTGTCTCCCATCACCCACATTTCTGTTATTTATCCCCTTTGTTGGGGGAGGACTATATATCCAAGCTTGTGATGGATTCCCCCTTTCTTCTCCTTCCCTCTCCCTGACCATCCCTCTACCCTCATGATATTGCCACTCCCACTACTGTTCCTGAGGGGTTTCTCTGTCCTGAATTCCATGTATCGAGTGCTCTTATCTGTACCAATGCGTGTTCTCCATTCTACCAGATTTGTAAGGTAGAACTGGGTCACGGTAGTCGGGGGAGGAAGCATTCAGGAACTAGAGGAATGATGTGTCTCATCGGTGCTCTACTGCATCCTGGTTGAAATCCTTCCTTGTAACCCTTTGGGCATGCAGGGGGTGGGGTGATGTCCACTTGTTTACAGATAGGCTTTGGGTCTCCACTCTAACCTCGCCTCTTTCACATAAATATGATTATTTGTTTTGGATCTTCTGATTCTGATCTCATCGATACCTCATGATCACATAGGCTAGTGTGCTTCTTCCATGTGAACTTATTTGCATCCCTGCTAGATGGCTGCTTGTTTAACTTCAAGCCTTTTAGACCCCAGACACTATATCTTTTGATAGTTGGACACCATCCACTTTCTTCACCACATTTGCTTATGCATCTATTTTGTCTGTGGTGATCATGTCGCCAAGGTGAGTATCAAAGAGTGCCAGGTTATTAGAGTAAAATGTTCTCCTGTTAAGGGAGGCCTTGAGTAGAGGCCCAAAGTCTGTCTGATATCTTCATAATTAACATATAAATATATGTGTATTGGCCTCTATCCCTTTCATTATAAATTAATATATTTACATATCTACACATCTATAGCAGTACCTCTATAAATAGCTTTTGACTCCTACTTCTTTCCTCTATTTCCTCACCTTTCTCCTGTCCCACAATCAGGCTAACCCTCTATTCAGCTCTCAGTAATTTCTCTCATATACACTGCACTTGATTAAACCCTACCTGGCATATACACTCTCCTCGCCATCAATTTTAGATCTCTTGTTGTTCCCTTATGCCTGAGTTTGTTGGATCTGTACTCCCCTTCCGGCCCCTTCCTCTCCCATGTCCCCCCGCCCACCCCAGGACCACCAGTCCTATTGTTTTCTCCTTGGGATTGTTTGTTCTGCCTATCTTAAATAGATAGACATAGGGCAGAAGAAAACAAAACAAACAAACAAAAACCCAATAGATGGTTCTAGGTTGTTCTGCTCACCCTTAAGAGTGTTTTCCAGTCGGGCCTGAAATATGCTTCTTAAAAAGAGCAGTGCTTTAGATCTTGACTTAGAGTTGTTGGGTGGCTATTGTTAGTGGTCAGAGGGTTGGCTCTGAGTCAGGGCGACCTGACATGAAAGAGGATGAAATGTTGTTTGGCTCTGTGCCACCTTCCAGAGCTATAGCAGACAATGTTCTACTGTGCTCTGAGTGGCCTTCACTGGCTAATATTTGGAAGTAGATTCCTAGGCCTTCCCTCCTGGTCTGTCTGCACGCTTTCTGAAGCCTGTCGGCCACAGTGACTTCGCTTGCCTTTGAAGCAGCAGCTTCCAGCGTCGCAGCAACAGCCAAGCCCCCACAGTATGACACACTGATAGATGGGAGGTGATGTGGCTGTGACAGAGTCATTGAACTGTGAGCAAAGTGACATCTGTCGCTTGTGGTTGAGACATTAGGACCTGGCATGTTTCCGCCGGCAATGTACTGGATTATCAACACGCTTTTTCTAACCATGGCCTCTGTTACTCCCACCAAACGGCCGCCATGTTCATCATGGATCTGGGTAAGAAGATGGGGAAGAGGTTGATTAGATTATGATTCAGCTATGCGTGATTGTTAACAGTGCATTGTGACTGCTATTCTTCTGGGTATAAAATGATCTCATGTCTTCTCATGCAGGCCTACATACTTAGACCACGCGGCAGTTTTTCTAACAGAACGAGGGAATCCTGCCTGGCTTAAAGTCAGGAAAGGTGTGTGTCGGGGTTGCTTCCTTTCATCATATTTGTTCAATCTGTGTGCTGAGCAAATACACCAAGAAACTGCACACCTGGAGAAGAATGTGGCATCTGGGAGGAGGGAGCTTCATTGGTAACCTGCGAGGAAGGCTCGTGCGCAGTGGTGACATGCAGGTGCCGTCACTGCTTGCTGAGCGTGAAGAAGACTGAGAGCCCTTGCTGATGAAGATCACAGATGACAGCTGTCGGCATGGGTTCCACCTCTTCACACAGAACACAGAGATCCTTGCAATCACAGTAAGAAGCCTGGAAATCAGCAGCATCATGAAAAATGGAGGAGACATTGTGAAGGATCCCATTTTCTGGTCTCCCTAGCCAACATCAATGGAAGCAGCAACCAAGACATCTTGTACCGAGCCAACCTGCTGCACGAGACCTCTTTAAAGTGTTAAAAAGTGAAGATGTCACCGTGCGGACTACGGTGACCCTGACCTAAGCCATGGTATTTGTGCAAGTTGGACCATGAATACGTAAGAATGAAGAACAATTGATGCTTTTAATTACGACGCTGGCAAAGAACTATTGACTATGCCACGGGCTGCCACAAGACAACACAAATCTGCGTTTGAAGCAGTCTAGCCAGAATGCTTGCTAGAAGCGAAGATGGATGGCTTGGTCTCGTGTAATCTGAACATGTCATGTCAGGAGGGACAAATCCCAGTCATGCTTAGTAAGGCAGAAGGCTCACCACAAAGAGGAAGAGCCTCCATGAGAAAGAACGGCACAGCAATTGCAACAACTGAATCAAACACAGCAAGGTTGTCCCAGGACCATGTAGTGTTTCGTTCTGTTGTATAATGGGGCCGCTGTGAGTTGGAGCCAACTTGATGGTATGTATCTAATAACAACCTGACATCATCTCCAGAAGAATTAAAATGAGAAAAAGGTACAAAGAGGTTTCGTGTGCAAGATACCCTTTCCTACAGCATAGCTTATGAGAGAAGAGACAGTTGTTGAAGAGAAAAGTGGGATCCAGGTGGAGGTTTTGCAAGAGACTCTTCAGTATGCTTTCAATTCCGACTGGCGAAATTCAAAAGCCAAAGAGGAGGTTGGGGAAGATTAAAAAGCAAGGAGGGATTTGAAAGACAGGCAAGAAGAAGGAGATTCGCGCCCGCACAGCTCGGGGAGAGGACATGTGTGGGTAGGACCAGTGATGCGATTCAGGGATTCGAACAGGTTCAACAGACCGTTTTCCTCCCCTTGCACTTGTTACTGCAGGAAACAATCCTACAACACCAAGAGAAAGAGTGACAAACACCAGAGGGCGACATGCTGTCCTTCGCTTCAGCTTTGCGTTATGCCCCAATTCACCTGAGATATTAGGAGGGAATGATGCCATTCCTAAAAGTGTTCAAAGAGTAGAAATATTGTTTGAACAATTGCTGTCGGTTCAGGTGAAGCAGAAAGGGGCTTTTCAAAGATGCACATAGTAGGTTCAGAGGAAAGAGCCACCTGTTTCTAACCTCTAAAGCAGCGGGATCCCACTCACACAGTGGGAAGATGGTTAAAGGTAAATCACACAGCCGGCGACTCTCGCATCTAAGCAGAGAATGTTGCAGGCGAGGATGCTGATCCAGAAGCGGTAAGAAAATATCTCAAATAACAGTTGTATTTTGTTGTCAGGTATTCTTTGATATTTTTTCATTAATATTTAAAAACTCTTGTAACATAATCTAGTTTTTTGTACTTCCTTTAGTTTTATTTATGTATTGTTGTTGTTTTTAATCATTTTATTGGGAGCTCATACAATTCTTATCACAATCCATGCATACATCAATTGTAGAAGGCACATTTGTACATTCATCACCCTCATGACTCTCAAAATATTTGCTCTCTACATAAGCCTGGATTCCCTGTGTTTCCAGTTCCTATCTGTACCAGTGTACATCCTCTGGTTTAGCCAGATTTGTAAGATATAATTGGGATCATGATAGTGGGGGCAAGAAGAAGCATTTAGGAACTAGAGTAAAGTTGTATATTTCATCATTGCTACACTGCACCTTGACTGGCTCAGGTCTCCACTCCACACTTCCCCTCATTCACAATTATGTGATTTTTTTTGTTTTGATGATGCCTGATACCTGATCCCTGGGTTTGTTAACACCACTTCCTTTCCCAAGGAGAACAGAGCAACAAAGTTCCCAGGGAATACCAAACATAGAGTTTGGGGCCAGGGCTTGGCGCCCCATCAGACTCGACTGGAAAATACTCCTAAAGGTCAACAAACAGTCCTTGAACTAACCACAAGCTTTTCTTTTTTGTTGTTGTGTTTTTTATTTGTTTTGTTTTGCC
The DNA here is from genome assembly GCF_050624435.1 of Tenrec ecaudatus. Lineage (NCBI taxonomy): Eukaryota > Metazoa > Chordata > Mammalia > Afrosoricida > Tenrecidae > Tenrec > Tenrec ecaudatus. Next base: position 57,047,128 of record NC_134530.1, read on the forward strand.
ATTGGCTTTTTGTTGTTCTTGTTGTTTTCTTTTCTTTTCTTGCTTGGTTTTGCTCTGTTTTGTTTTGTGCATGTTATTATCTCCGCAGGTCTGTCTAAATAAGGTAGGCTGAATGAACAATCTGGAGGAGAAAACAATGGGACCGGTAGTTCCACGGGGGCATAGTATTTTTTAATTTAAGTATTAACTGTAGGAAATGATAAACTACCTTTTGGTATATTCCTTTTTATACTTAAAGTGGTCATTAGGGCAGCGAACTAAGGCCGTGAGGACGATGTTCCTGAGTAGAGCAGCCAGTCCACAGAGAGAACAACATGGCTGGCCCCACTATGAGACATGATGCCCCTCAGTGGCTAAGGGCGATACAGGGGACAGCACCGGAGACACAGTGTGGGAATTGCACCTGACCTGATCCCACCACACTGAGGCAAAGCACTGGGGGAGTGCAGCGGAACAGCAAGGGAATGGAGTGGCAAGGTCCCCAGGGAATGCTGAAAGTGGACTTTGGGGCCAGGGCGTGGTGCCCCAACAGACTGGACTGGAAAACGCTCCTAAGGGCCAGCAAACGATCCTTGAACGAACTACAAGCCTTTCTTTTGTGAAGTGTTTTGTTTTGTTCTTTGTCAGTGGTTTGTTTTTGTTGTTGTCTGGTTGTATATTGTTGCTTTTTTTCCTCTGTCTTGTTTTCGTGCATGTTAGTGTCTCCACAGGTCTGTCTGAATAGGACAGGCTGGATGAACTATCTGGAGGAAAAACAATGGGACAGACAGTTCCGGGGGAACAGACAGGGCAGCGAACTGGTTGCTACATTATTTGAGTCCCACCACTGGGGAGGATCCAGAATGGAAGGTCAGACAAGAAGAGGGAGGATGTCCTTTCCCTTAGGACTGGAGAGAGGAAGAGGAAGCTGACAGGACAGGAAGCGGGAGGAGTTAGAGTGAGATTTCAGAAGAGCAGAAGAGTCATTCTGAAAGCCTGTGTGGCTAAGGCTCTGTCGTTCCACTTTCCAACTTTGTCTGTTCGCCCAGCCTCCGCAGGAGCGCTCCCTGATGTCACCTCCTGCCTCTCCCGCCTCTGGTATTCCAGGGAGCTTTGGCCGCCTGTGCTGACTTCAAAACTCTCATGTCTCCGCATGCAAAGCTCTGTTCTCACTAGACCCAGACAATGGTATTCAGGACAGCAAGCCAGGGTCACAGAGCAAATTGCGATTATAAAGCAGGAAGTGGCTGGCAGGAATGATGCGAAGGCAGTGATGTCTCCCAGAAGGCCTGCCCTCTGGTTGCAGTTCACTGATGTCCCTGCACTGCCCATCACCGTGCTGGGCACAGAGCAAGTGCTTTCTCCAGGTGTAATATTTGGTGGCGTTAGGTATCAATATGGATACAAATCTGCTCCACACAAGTCCCAAGACCTGGAGCTGCAGTTCTCTGCCTCTGGGTCTGGCTTAGGAGTCTTGAAGATGTGCCACTGTCCTCCTTGGCAGGACCTGAGACTCCAGTCGTGGCGGGCTCAGATCACGTGTCCCTGGGCCTGTCAGTCATCCTCTCTTACTGTTGTTCCGCAGGAGGAGGAGTCTGTGACCGGCCAGGTCTCTCCTTTACTCCATGGACACACACTTGACATGGCCATCCTTCAGGCTGCCCGGGGGACGGGGGGGAGGCGGGGGGGGGCCCAAGTCTGGACTGCCCTGGGAGAGGATCCTTGGCCCATGTTTCCCTGGATGCACTGAAGGGGGTGGCAGGACGCTGCCTGCTCTTGTGGCTGCCCCAGGGGTGTTGACCGGGAAAGTGTTAGGGATTACCTCCCCCTCCCATGGATTCCTGGTTTGGGGACCATGGCAATAGGTGCACCCTCTCATGCTCTTTTCTGAGAGTTGCTTTTGACATGGCCGTCTACTTGTGGGTGCCTAGTGGCAGGTCCTTGTCATTGTCACCCTTTCGTACATGGCCTGTTGGAGGGAGGACTCAGCATCACTTTCTTAAGCGACACAGCCATGCCTTTTGGTGGCCCTAGGGGAGCCCCTGAGGCCACTGTGGGTGATTTGAACCTTTTGGAAGAGACCAGCAAACAACATGCCACACAGCTTGGCTAACCAACAGCTTCAGAGAAATCAACTCGCTATGGATGGGGACAGTACTGGGAACCTGAAAGCCTAATCTGGCGTTAAGATTTCTAGAAATGAAGGTTTTATAAGCCAACCCCTGGAAAGCTCCACTTTGTAAACAAGGTTTATTTTTCCCAAGGATCTTTGATGCTTAGAGTTCACTGTCTGGGAGCTAGTGACTGCGCTGGGTGCTTTATGCAAGCCACCGATTAGATCCGTCCAGCGTGGTCAGTAGAGACAAGGAGTCCGTTTTACTGCCGCAGACACTGCAGCTCAAAGAGGTGAAGTCTCTCTGCCAGGGTCACATAGCCAGGGTGTGGTGGCTCAGAGACGGAGCCCAGGGCGATCAGATCCCAGGACCTGGGCATTTCCTTCCTCTTTCCAATCACATACCAGCTTCCTTTCCGTGGACAATCCCCAAAGGAAAGAAAAGCACAAAGCAAGGGGACTGAGGCGGGCATCCCGGAGGAATGCGCTTCCATCCTGTTCTGATGAAGGACAAAGACCCAGGAACGTGCCACTTCTAGTTATCGGAGGTGAGCAACTCACCTCTCTCCAGGCATGTCAGGCGGAGGCCATGCGGGGGAGAGTGGAGAGGGAAGCACCATGTTTTTCTGGAAAGAGCCTTCATTCTCTCCTTCCTTTGGAAAGGCGCCATGATGAACACGTTCACCCCAAAGTTTCCCTTCCAACTGGGAACAGCTAGTCCATCAGGCTAGATCTTCCCAAGCACTTGATATGTCTTCCTCTTGGCTGTGGCTCTCTAGGGATGGGGCCAACTCTCACCTAAATCCTTCCTAACCCTCCTCTAGGACATTCCCCAGGACAGTCGCCCCTGACTAGCCTGAGTCCTGTTTATGAAAGAATGGGATGCATAAGCTCGACCAGAACTTCCAGCATGGCCAACCCCATGGAGCTGAAAAGTGGACTGCTTTGGATCAGTCTCCCTGACCTCCGGGAAGGATCACCAGGGATGAGGGAGGGACATACCTTCACACTTGGGCAGGGGGTGGTCCCAGTTCCGGTTAGTGCCATGTTGACATGTGAGGACAGGATGGCCAACCAGTTGATATCCTGGGAGACACTCGAAGGTCACTGATTGTCCAACGTTGTAGCCAGCCCCCCTCACAATGCCATTGGCAAAGGGCTCTGGGTCTGGGCATTCTTGAAGCTCATAGGCTGGAAGCAAGGAGGGGAGAAGGTCACTTTATTCTCTCTGGACATTTTTTCTACAACCAAAATATAGGCGCAGCAGAAAGCTCTTACAGTGGTGAAACAGCAAGAGTGGGACTCAGATTTTTGTTATTGACTAACTGTTGGTTCTGGATAAACTGTTGGTTCTGGATTAATGTCTCTATGTCTCTATTTTCTTATATATGAAATGACTATTCTGGGGATTATCTATCTATCTATCTATCTATCTATCTATCTATCTATCTATCTATCATCTATCTATTTTTGTATAGTTCTGGGACAAGGCAGGAGCTTAATAACTGATATCTATTATTATATATGCAGGAGCCCTTGGGTGGCACCAATGATTAAGTGCTTGGCTACTAGCCAGAAGGTTGGCTGTTTGAGCTGACACAGATGTGCCTTGGAAGACAGGCTTATTTAACTCATTCTGAAAGGCTAAATCTCTGAAAGTCCCACGGAGCAGCTCCACTGTGCACATGTGGGCATCCCATGGATTGGAATTGATCTCATTCTGAAAGGTTAAATCCCCGAAAGTCCCACGGAGCAGCTCCACTGTGCACATGTGGGCATTCCATGGACTGGAATTGATGGGGCCCAGCAACATTACTCTGTCCCAGTCCAGAGGTGGTACAATCTGCTTCCGTTATGATTCTATTAAGGTTATAGCCAAGAAACCCTATGGAGCAATCCTATTCTGTAACACAGGAGGTCGCTATGAGCTAGAACCAACTTAACAGTGATGGCGGGTTTATTGATCTCTCCGTGGGCAAAGGAGGTTCGAAGAACCCATTATTACATCAAACCACTCTGCTGAGCATGGGGCCAGGCTCCCACTGAGGGTCTTTCCTGTGGCTTATCTCATTTGACCACCTCCACCATGACTCCCGTCACAAGCAGAAAGAGGTGGCGTGAGGATTTAGTCTTTCTGAGTCTTAGAAAATAGGACCTAGCAAGAAGGAAGCAGCTTCAATGGAAGCAAGCCAAACCTGTGGGAAGGAGACTTTTTCAGGGAGATTAAAAATACCAAGGTCACTGCCATGGAGTCAATGCTGACTTATTGTGACCTCCGTGGGTTTCTGAGCCTGTAACTGTTGACGGGAATAGTATCCCCAAGTCTCTCTCCCTCAGAGCTACTGGTGGTGTGGAACTGCTGGCCAGGTGGACTGCAGCCCAACACGGAACCACTGTGCTGCCAGGGCTCCGGAGACAAGTGAGGCTGCAATGAATGGGAGACTGTCATGCAAGTCAAGGTCCTCAAATTGAGAGGAAAGCTGCTTCCGTGGGGATGAGTGATTCACAAGAGGACGCTTTGAGCATGTTGATTAATTGGGCCCACAGGTCAAAGATGAGCCTTCTTGGCTATCACTGGGGACACCGTAGGCAGGAAATTAGCTGTGGGAACTGAAGGAATTTTCCTACAGTGGGAATTCTCAGTGGGAATAGTAGCGTTCAAGCAAGTCCTCCATGGCAGTGGATGGTTTGTGGCTGTCTTATGCATATTTCTACTCCGCATTGTACAGAGCCACTGCAGGGGGAGCACTGGGTCAGAAACGGAAATCATCAATGTAAATTGGGCCATCAAAAGGCTAGAAGCCATCGTGGGAGTGGGGGGACGTGTCAGCTCACTAAGAGATGGCAGTCGCAAGGGCCTGGGAGATTTCAGAGAGGAATGTTTTAGTAGAAGCAGGTAACACAGGGCAAGTGGGGTGGGACGGGCCTTCATGCGAACGAGGAGCCCTGGGAGGACCGTGTGGATCCGTAGACGGAGGCACTGCAGAGAGAGTGTCTGTGTGTGGAAAGGCAGGCGCAGCCTTAATGAGAGCAGCTGGGTCTCCCAGGAATTGTCTCGAGGGGAAGGAGCTGGGCTTTTCAAAAAGAAAGCCACTCCGGCAAGAGTACCCAGTTCTTTTCATCATGAGGGAAATCTCGGGACCCGTTCCACTGGAAGAAGCTTCAAAGGTAGACGCTGGGCTGATGGGGCAGAGAGAAATCCTCAGAGAAGGATTCTTTAACTTGCCCAAAGAAGGACACCTTGGTCGTAGTGGAAACTGATGATGCCTAATCGTTTAGAGCAGTTCAAGTGCATAGTCCTTTTGTTAAGTCCGTTGTGCATGAACACGGTCCTCTTAAGAAGGTCTGGTGAAATCAGCCATGTCCATCAGACTGCAAGGCCTTGGCAGGGGCAGCTAAAGCTGTCATTAAAGATCCTGTGAGGGGATTTGCTGGAAGGAGGGAAAAAGAAAACCACCCTAAGCAGTTCCCATGTTCTATCGGAGGACGCTTGGGAAAAGAGTCCGGAGTTGGGTCTCTTCCAAAGAAAGCCGAGTAAACACAAGGAGCTTGAGCCTGTCCGGCAGGAAGCACCCCGGTGGGAACAGGCGGCTCTTTTACAAAGCCAGGCCTCTCCCCAAAGACCAAGTCGGAGGTAAGCAGCCGGAGCTCCTTTCCTTAGGGACCTTTCTGGAGGCCCAGGGAAGATGTCGCTGGAAAGGACGAGCCTTTTGGTCAGGTAGGATCGTCTGGCCTCCCACACACGGGGAGCCCTCAGTGGAAGCATGGGGCCTCCAACGCGGTGAATATTTGGAACCAGAGGCTGGGAAGAGGAGGACGGAAGCCAAGGTCGGGGCTGGGGAGGAGCAGCCGACTTGACACCATGGGGCCCTCCCCCAAAGTCATGAGAACTGGTGGTGGGTGTATGGCAGTCCCCTAAAACATAGGTTCACCTGGAACCTGTGCGTGTGACGTTATTTGTGGGGGTGGGGGGTGGGGAATCCTCCCCTCCCCATTCTAGCCTGCCCACCACACACACACACACACACACACACACACACACACACACACACACACGGAAAATCCCGAGAAGCAGCACTGGGCTACTGGCTCGTGCAAAGGAAGCCTCAATGTCAGGCACAGACCCCTCCCGTTCACCAAGAATGTTGGTCTGCTGCTTCTCAGAGGGCTCTCTGGGCCCCTGGTGCAGAGGAAGCCTCCGGAGTAAGATATCCCCAAACTGAAGAGAGGGTCTGAGGTCCAGTCAGGGTTCCCTGGGGGGTAGCGAGTGCTCTTCCACAGGACACGAGATGACGGAGCATCCGAGTCGCCACAGAAAGACACCTTCAGAGAGCCGAGTGGGCTTCGGCCACGCAGGGTCTTCCCTGGAGCGCGGCCTTGCTGGGAAGAGCTGTGACCACCGCCGGGGTTGAAGGGAGGTGTATTCCACGCAGTGGACGGTGGGCAGCTGCTTCTGTCAGGATGGCGAGGAAAAGCTTCCAGCAGACTACTTGGGTCTACCAGGCAGCACCCTGATGGGGAGGAGGTGTGTCTGCCCCAGAGCTACCCACTCACCAAACGATAGGCCCCGAGGCCCCTGGGAGAGACTCACTCCTTTCACAGGCCCTACACTTCCAGTCGGGGTGTGGGTCTCGCAGGTCAGCCCACGCACACACCGAGCCTCTCCAACTAGGCAAGGTGTGTCTGGGGACAGGTACAACCACGCCTTGGAAGCTTTATTAAGTGAGGGCCCAACTCCTCCTACGGAGGCTTCCCCTGGGTGGCAACCACTCGCCCTGCAGACTCCCCTAAGATGCCCGGGCCCTCTGCGAAGGCGCGGTCCCCGGTGCAACAGGTCCGACTGCACCCAGTCAATCTGGAGTTCCTTTAATGCCAAGTCGTCCCTCCTCCCCCGAAAGAAACTCTCAGCCATGTTCTTCCCAGAATAAAAAAGAAGAACATCATGCATAGAGCGGCACTCTTTGGACGGGAAACACAATAAAATATTTATGGAACATGACATACTTTTCACAGGTACATGTAACCCATGTATGTCAGCGCAGGGACAAAGGCCCGAGTGATCACGCCAAATAAGCGGGTGATGGGTTGGGCCGCCAACCATGAGGTCAGCAGTTGGAAACCAGCAGCCACTCCCCAGGAGAAGAGGAGGTTTTCTGCTCCGGTGCAGAGCTACAGCCTCGCCCATCCCCAGGAGCTCTCCTCTCTCCTCCAGCGTCACCGGGAGTTGGCATCCACTGAGGGCAGTGAGTTGGGTCTGAGCATCCTGGGTTCAAGGGTTGTAGACAAGGAGAGCTTTACCCTTACCTGTAACGCTTTTGATTCCTTTATTTTTTAACAAGGGGCACCTAGTTGTGAATTGTTTCTGTCATTAAAAATTAAACATTAAGAAGAAAATGGTAACTATCATTTTCAGTGTCCAACTTTGGGTAGGGACATCCTAAGATAGCTCTACCAGTGTCTGCATAGGAAACGGCAAATGCTGTCTGTCTTCATTATTTGTGGGCTTCATATTTGCAAAGTTTGCCTACCCACTAAAATCACCTTGAAACCCCCAAATCAATTCTTGTGGTCCTCTGGAGCCAAGTGCGCGCCGAGTGGCGGAGCACTGGAATTGTGCGTTGAAGTTGGACAGGGCAACTCTTTGTGCCCTCCACAGCTGTCATGTGGTAATGGTGGATTCATGTCACAGCTTGTACATGCTCGCATTTTTCGGAAGCGTGTGTAGTCTTCCTAAGCGCGAGAAGGCCGTGATGTGCATTGCACCCAAAAGATGCCCCCTAGCTAAGTTCCTGCAAGCATGAGTTACAGTACTGCTGCCGCCATCAGTTGAAGGCTATTGAATCGACTTACATTTCATAAGATGGGTTTAATCAGAAACACACATAAAACAAGCTTCTGTAATGGTCGGCTGACAGGATTATTGTGACCAGAGGCTCCTGCGAACCTAACCCTTCATTCCCTTAAGAGCAGCGGGATTCGTGAGCTAAAACAACAACAAAACCCCAAACTGGCTGCCCCCCAGTCCAGGCTGACTCATAGTGACCCCGCAGGACAGGGTAGTGCTGTGCCTGTGGGTTTCCGAGATGGTAACTCCTGACAGGAATAGAGAGACCCCTCTTTCTTCCCCGCGTTGGCTGGTGGTTTTGAACTGCTAACCTCGTGGTGAGTAGTCCACTTTATAGAACGGGACTGCTGCAAGTAACAAAAATCAACTATGCATGCCAGCTGGCGTGTGGTCAATAGCGCTGAGTGGGGTGGGCTAGCATGGGGGTGGGGTGGAATTGTGGGAAAAGGCCAGTGCTGTGTAATGTGCTCTCACATCTGTAACATGTAATGCTGTTCTTACACTATGTAATCCTATATTGTGAAATATTTATATGCTGGTGCTGTGGGGGGGGGGCGGCTATAACTATGGGGGATGCTCCTATTATGCTGGGAAGAGGTTGGAGCAGATAGCCACGCTGGGGAAGCATCAGAGAGAGAAGCCGGGCCTGTCCAGGATGGTCGTGAGCGGCTGCACAGGTTGTGTAAAATCCCTCCAACCACAGGACAGCCTGGATCAGGAAGTGCACCAGACGGAGTAGGGGCTAACACAGATTTCTCCTCTGGGCGGTTGGGTCTCATGCAGGAAACCCCCCAGGACCAGTCCATGAGCTGGCCGCAGTGGGCCCAGCGCGCACGGTTACTGGGATCCTCCAGCCTAGGAAATGCCGTCGGTGTCATTGGGCCTGACACCAGAGGGAGGACCTAGAGGGAGTCATTAAGCCTCTAAGGCCTGAAAGGAGGTGCTGACCAGACATTCAGGGGGTGCCCGAGGGGGAACAGATAAGCCACTTGCACAGGAAAGGCTGTTCGTCGACAGGCATGTGCAGAGGGTGAGGCCTGCCTCCCTGGAAAAGGTGGTGGGAGAACGTATGCTTGTCATGCTGGGTAATGGAGGGATCGGCTCACAAAAGGGAAGCCTCACCAAACAGATCTGTCCCCTGACCCCTCTGGAGGGCTCCCTTGCTCTCTCCTGGAAGGTTGGGGAGGTGGGTGGCTATGAGTAAGAAAGAGATGTTTCTCCTTACCCTGGTATTCCAGCTTGAATCCTGGCCGGTTCTGGGAGTGGTCGCTGTGGAAATACACGGTGGTCTCGTGGGAAGTGGAGAGCAGGGAGCTGGGAAGCTCGCTTCCACTGAATCTCCCCATCATGCGGCTGGTCTCGTAGGGCCCGTTCCGGATTTCTATGAAGTCATGATTAGGCTCGGTGGAGAAGTTCACGAACTGGATGTGGGCTCCTAGGGTTGAGACAAGAGCAATGGAGTCTCTAGAGCAACACAGTCCTGCCTGGAATGTCCCGCCAGGAGAGAGCGTCCAGCAAGCGCCCCTGATGCTGAGTGCCCACCTGCCCTTCCCACTCGCCTCCCTCCCGCTGCCTCAGGGCTCCCAGGACACACAGTGTCTTCAGGCAGGAAGGACCAGGTTGAAACCCACATTACTCATTCAACAGGAAAGGTGTCAGTCCTTTCAGAGCTCCATCCCAAACGCATTTATCTTATTGAAAACAAAGTTCAGGGCCAACACGGATTTACTCTGAGATTCCTATTTCTCCTATCAGTATAAAGACAGCTTGGCTAAAATAAACATCTTTAAAAACGACACCACCTGCCATCCATCACAAAACATGACCTTTAGTAGAAGAATTTTCCCGAACACTTGAAACCATACCGAAATGGCAGCCTTAGAAAAATACCTGGCCTCTTCTGTGCCACTTCGAGGCAAAGTGAATTCCTTGGAATATTGGTTTGCTGACAGTTTTCAGCAAAATTAGACGCCTGTTAAAATGATATCGAGGAGCATCTATCACCTGAGCAGAGGAACGTGTTCATAACGTATTGTCAATGGTGCAAATCAGCATGCAAAGGGGGCATTATGATATCACTGTTATATTAAAAACTGGGAGGATGCTCTGATATGCTGCAGGGTCACTGTGTGGCAGAATCGACTTGGGCCAGTGGGTTTCCTTTTCTTAATAAGAGAGTATCCACCGAGCACGTGTCCTGCGCCAGGGCTGTGTCAGGCACCGCACAGGACGAACTAGCCCACTGGTTCTCAACCTTCCTCAGGATGAGGCTCCTCATGTGGTGGTGACCCCCAACCATAAAATCACTTCATTGCTACTTCACCACTGTAATTTTACTACTGTTATGAATCTTCATGTAAATATCTGATATGCAGGATGTATTTCCATTGTTACAAATTGAACATGCTTAAAGCATAGTGATTAATCACAAAAACAATATGTAGTCCTATATTGTGAAATATTTATTTCTAATGACAAATAAATGAAATTTTGTCTTGAAGCATCGTGTAGTATGGGTAACAGTCTTCACACCGGGTACTTATATGTGGGCGTATCTGCATGTGGACGGACCCGCCTCAAGATGGACAGAAAAGTGGTGTCTCAGTTCCTAAGATCATCAAAAATATGTGTTTTCCAATGGACTTAGGCAATGGTTCTCAACCTGTGGGTCATAACCCCTTTGGGGGTCGAATGACCCTTTCACAGGGGTCACCCAATTCATCACAGTAGCAAAAGGACAGTGATGAAGTAGCAATGAAAATCATTTTATGGCTGGGCGGGGGGTCACCACCACATGAGGAACTATAATAAAGGGTTGTGGCCTGAGGAAGGTTGAGAACCCCTGGACTTAGGTGACCCCAGTGAAAGGGTCATTCGAACCTCAAATGGGTCACGACCCACAGGTTGAGAACCGCGGAACCAGATTAAGCGTTCCTTGTCTTCAAGAGGGTCACACAGTCTAGCACTGGAGATCTGAGCGGTGAGGGGTGATTTCTGCTGGGCGGGATTCTACGTGGATTTTAATTTTAAATCGACACATCCCTACCTCCTATGTGTTTAGGATGAACACATATGTAACCTCTGTTCATCTGTTCTTAGGTCTCCTGCTAGCGCGCCATGGCCCGTTCCCTGTTCTTCTCGAGTGCTGCCCCCGCCCCCCAATTCAAATGCTTTGGTTCTCCTTCGGTCTTCCCTAGTGAACATCCAACTCTCCCATGCATATGAGACAACTGAAAGCACATGGCCTGGGGCAGGCCCACCTTACTTCTCAAAACAACATCCTTGCTGTTCAACGCTTTAAAGAGGGCTGTGCAGCGGGTTTATCTCATGCAACCCGTCTTTTGCATCTGTGTGTTTCGAAGAACCGAAGAGAATAAAGATGTGGTGGAATGTTGAAGACCCTTCACGTCCCACCCTGTCCCAGCGTCTCCTTCCGTCCTGGCAGCGGTTGCTATCACGAATTTGGAAGATCCCCTGAGGTGTGACCTTCATATGGTTATGCGTTTAGATTCTCAAATAAATATTTTTGCCTGTTTGTTTCAATTTTTTGTTTTGTTTGTATCATTTCAAATAGTTGCAGTACGGTATATACCATTTTGCAAACTTCTCTTATACTCAAGGTGGTATTTTCTTGTGGTTGTACAAGGATATAGTTCATCCATTTTAACTGAACAGTAATTCCATCTTATGACCCATCCAACGACGATTTGTCCATTCCCCTACGAATGCACACGAAGACTGTTTCCGCATGACAGATAGGTTTTCAGGGAACACCCCTGCACATGTCATTCAGAGCAGAGATTGCCATCGCTCCAGCTATGCTTCTTTGCCATAACAGCGAGCATGGGGTGCCTGGACAGCAAAGAAGCCAGACAAGTCCATGGCCATCAGTTCAACTCCGACTCACCGCCGCCCTATAGGCAGATTAGAAATGCTCCTTAAGACTAAATATTGACAAGAGTAGACAGCCTCATCTTTCTCTCGCAATCTAAGGGACGCTTTTAAGAGTAAAGAATTTCTGAATTGAGCTAAGAGTAAAGAACGGTGCTGTGGTCACCCTGTCAACATGTCCGTGCAGTGACTCTTTATAAAAACACATCCATGACTGCATCGATCTGATCCCACCACACCAAGGCGAAACACTAAGGGCGTGCAACAGAACGGCAAGGGGAGCAGAGCAACGAAGTCCCCGGGGAATACCAAAAATAGACTTTGGGGCTAGGGCTTGGCACCCTATCAGACTCGACCGGAAAACACTCCCAAAGGTCAACAAACAGTCCTTGAATTATTTACAGGCTTTTTTTGGGTTGTTGTTTTGTTGTCTTTTGTTGCTTTGTTTTGCTCTACCTTGTTTTTGTGTATATTAATATCTCTGCAGGTCTATCTGGATAAGAGAGGCAGGATAAACAATCTGGAGGAGAAAACGAGGGGACTGATCGTTCTTGGGTGGGGTATGGGAGTGGGGGAGGTGGGAAAGGGAAGTGGGTGTTAACAACTCCAGGGACAAGGAAACAAGTGATCCAAAATCAATGGCAAGGAGGGTGTAGGAGGCTTGGTAGGACTTGATCAAGGGCAATGTAACTGAGAGGAATTACTGAAACCCAAATGAAGGCTGAACATGATAGTGGGACAAGAGGAAGGTAAAAGGAAATAGAGGAAAGAACTAGGAGGCAAAGGACATTTATAGAGATTTAAATACAGGCATGTGCATGTGTAAATATATAGATGATGATGGAAAAATAGATCAATGTGCATATATTTATAGGTTTAGTATTAAGGTAGCAGATGGGCATTGGGCCTCTACTCAAGTACTCCCTCAATGCAAGAACACTTTGTTCTATGAAACTGGCATTCCATGATGCTCACCTTCCCAAGAAGATTGCTGAAGACAAAGTGGATGCATAAGCAAATGTGGTGAAGAAAGCTGATGGTGCCCAGCTATCAAAGGATATAGTGTCTGGGGTCTTAAAGGCTTGAAGGTAAACAAGCGGCCATCTATCTGAGAAGCAACAAAACCCACATGGAAGAAGCACACTATCCTGTGTGATCATGAGGTGTCAAAAGGATCAGGTATCAGGCATCAAAGAACAAAAAATCATATCATTGTGAATAAGGGGGAGTGTGGGGTGGAGCCCCAAAGCCTATCTGTAGGCAACTGGATACCCCTTTATGGAAGGGTTGCAGGAAGGAGACAAGCCAGTCAGGGTGCAGTATAGCACCGATGAAACATACAACTTTCCTCTCGCTCTTTAATGCTTTCTTCCCCCCACTATCATGATCCAAATTCTACCTTACAAATCTTGCTAGACCAGAGGATGTACACAGGTACAGATAAGAGCTGGAAACACAGGGAGTCCAGGACAGATAAACCCCTCAGGACCAAGAATGAGAGTAGCAATACCAGGAGAGGAAGAGAAAGGTGGGGGTAGAAAGGGGGAACTGATCACAAAGATCTACATATAACCCCCTCCCTGGGGGATGGACAACAGAAAGGTGGGTGAGGGGAGACATCCGACAGTGTAAGACATGAAAAAAATAATAACAATTTATAAATTATTAAGGGTTCATGAGGGAGGGGGGAACGGGGAGGGAGGGGAAAAATGAGGAGCTGATACCAAGGGCTCAAGTAGAAAGAAAATGATTTGAGAATGATGATGGCAACAAATGTACAAATGTGCTTGACACAATGGATGGATGGATGGATTGTGATAAGAGCTGTACAAGCCCCCAATAAAATGATTAAAAAACAAACAAACAAACAAACACATTCATGGCCAAAGCATCTGCCAGTTCGTAGTAACTCTACAGGACAGAGGAGAATTGCCCCACAGGGTTTCTGAAGAGGCACTGGAGAGCAAGCGTTAGGCTGCAAACCACGGGTGGGCCGTTGAAACCCACCAGCTGCTGTGCAGAAGGCCGGGCTGGCTGGCGGCTCCAGTCGGGATCTCCAAGGCCACTGAAATCCTATACGGGGTCACGCGGACTTGGAATATTTTTTGGAGGGTGGAGGGGGATTGAAACCTTTACGGAAGCAGACTGCCGCATCTTTCTCCCACAGAGCAATTGATGGGTTTGAATGACAAATCTCTGGGGTATCAGGGGATCCCTTAACCACTGGGCTTCTTAGTGTCTCCTTAGGCATACTGAGAGTAGATGCCATATTAGGAACCTTGTTGGAATCGAACGCTCTCCTGGAATCCTGGCCTCCTGATGCCGGGCCCAGTGGGATGCGTGGTTCCTGGGGGTTGGAGACACACTCAGGGCGTAGAGCTCTGACAGCTGAGTGCCAGGCTTTATGAAGGCCAGTGCCCTCATTTACCCTCCTGGGTTTTTTCCCCGTTCCCCCTCTCGACCAGCCTAGCTGCTTCTGCTCCAGCTCGCCAGCAGAACCGAGGGACTCCGAGCTCCCCTGTCCTCGGTGCCTCAAATGCAGACTTTGCCAAAGCTGCCAGCGTGGTCACCACTTTGCACGCTCATCATTTGCTCCCGCGGCTTCCAGAGGCAGGGAGTACAAATAAGACTCCATGCTTTGGCGGGGCCATCTTCTTTCCTCTCCTCAGGCCAGATGGAGAGAAGGTGGGTTATAACCACTTCTCCAGGAAGCCCCTTCTCTAATCAAAGGACCCACTCCAGGCTCAATTATAAGGCACAAAAGGACCATTGCCACCCCCCACCCCCACCACCACGTCCCAGGCTCTTACAGGGGAGCTAGCTCCCTGACCGGGTCAAGAGCAATTCCTCTTGGAATACTTCTTTTCTAGGAGTAAGATGACTTACGTGCACAGCCCATTGGCTTGATGTCAACACCAGTCCTGGATTACAGCCAAGAAGATATTTAGGATGGAATTACAGTCCCCATGCATAATCCATGAATCACCAGTGATTAAATTTTGTGCCCAGATCAATGTCTTTCCTCCCGCTTCTCCATCGCCCCTTCCCGTGCCTGGCAGACTCAATCACCACCCAATAAAACCTCTCCCCATATCTAAGCCAGCTAGCATGTGCTTATGAAGAACCCAAACTCGATTTCATATTGACCTTGGCTCAATTTGATTAGGATGATAAATCGGATATTGGAGTTAAAAGCACACTTGAAGGCCAGTCTCTGTAAAAAGACATTCTTTTTTTCTTCCTTTTTAATCATTGCCTACTAATTCCTCCCTCCATATTCTTGGATTTTAACTCAGTACTCAAACAAGAATCATGGTAATCCTAAAACAACCCCCTACCCACTTCCACTTTAGTTTTTTCCTAATGAAGTGATATTTATGTTTTCAATCCTCTTCACATATCAAACAATGTGGGGGGAGGTCAGATGCTCAGACATCCTCCCTGAAGGCAGTCGCTGCCAGACTGCTGTGTCACCCCACCACAGGGGTGGGCCTGCTCCCTGCTGCTGGGGACAGTGGATTACTTCTCCCTGAGGCCTGCCACCACTAGCTTGGTTCCTGTGGGTGGAGTTCACACCCTCCGATAATGGTCTCTATCAGTTGAGCCAGGGATCAAGTCAAAAGGGCTCTGTGACATCCAAAGTTAGGGTGCCATCCTAAATCTAGGATCCGCCCATCTTGCCACATGTGTACCCCAATTCCTCCTCTTCCTATTGCGTGGATACCCCTAGATCACGCCCTCCCATTACTGTATTACCTATAGCACAGCCCCTTCCTGTGACGTAGGTCCTCACCTGCAATTAGGGGGCTTGCATGTCCACAGAGAATATAAAAGCCTGGGCTAACATTAAAGACGCTCTCTCCCTCCACGTGAACCATCTAGCAGGGCAGAGGTGAGAATGCTACCATGAATCGTGTCTGACTCCATTTATTTCAATACTTCTCTTCTATCTCTCATGCTCTCTGTAACTTTACTATGATCTTACTTATTATCGCTGTACAATTGCACCTACCGGACCCGTAATGATGTGTCAGGGCTGGTTTCCCCTGGCAATACAATGTAACGGCCCAATCACATTAAGAACAGTTGCACAATCATCACCACAATCAATTTCAGAACATCTTCTTTCTCCTTCTCCTGTTGTCCGCTCCCCCACTCCTCCTCCAGCTCCCCTGCCATGCCCCTAGGTAACTGTCCTTGGAGATCTACCTATCCTGGATTGCATATACAGAACATCCTACAAAACAAGGACAAGGTGCAACAAAAACAACAACCATGGCAAAACAAAATAGAGGCAAACCCTCAATCAGAGAGAAAGTGGAAAATAATATTTAAAGCAGAAACAGACCAAAGAATAGCCTTCCCAGCAGACTGAGAGCGCTATAAAGCTGAGGACGGCCGAGGTAGCCAGGTCAGAAGGTAACATCTTATCATGTGCTTTCCCCTTTTGACCCCTTTTGAAGTTATTTCAGCTTTTCCATATTTTCTACTACTCTTAATTGATTTTCACACTTGCCTAAGAGTTAGACGGGCAGCATGGTGAGCCTCCTTTTGCAGATGAGGAGGTGGAGAGGCAGACCGCTCAACGGTCCTTGCTGAGGTTATGCTGACAGATTGTGGCAGCTGGTTTAATTCCAACCCCGGCATCTGGGTGAGAACCCCCAAGTCCCAAGGGTTTGGGGAGACTTACCAAAGCCCACGGGCAGTGCTATTTTCCAGGAGCAGTCCATGTTGCTGGGGTAGTTGCCGGGGAAACCTGGGCTCAGGATGACGCCCTCCATCTCTTCCACTCCTCCCCCACACTGCGCTGTGGCGATGCAGAGACACAGCGTCAGGACATCATCAGTGAGCAGACAGGGCCATGCCGACTTTGTGACGAGCAGCAGGTTGTGTGTGTGCGTGTGTGTGAGAACATAGAGTCGTACTTCATTTGAACGCTTTTGTTGCATGCACATTCTTTGATTACCTTCTTCCAGTTAGGCAAGCATTCTTTCCACACTCCTCACTGCCCCTACACGCTCATCTAACTTTCCTGAGCTGCTGCTGTGAACTTGATCTCGCGTGGACGACTCTTTGGAAGAGCACAGAGCTCACGCCAGGCCTATACTAATCATCGAAACCATTTTTTCGGTTCAACTAAGAACTTTAGGGTAGAGGTCCCCCCACTCCCCCACTTATTTGGCCTACTGCCTTCTTTTCAGAAAGAAAAAAAATAATCGACAGAACTTCCCAGGCAGCTGCAACTTTTATCCTGTAGCCCATGATCCAGGATAACGTGGAGGTCGGCATCTGCTTGTGCAGCCCCCCTCGTGGCTCCGGTGTCCCTCAGAGGGCAGTATCGCTCACTCTGGGAAACGGTGTTAGGGCATAGCTGGGGCTTCAGGGTTGAAGTTTAAAGGTCATCTCAGGACTCCAGAAGGCCTGGGTTCCACTGAGAATTTGTAATGCTGTTCAAAACGTCTTCTTTTGACCATGATGTTGCTGACTGATCAAAGTGCTCAGTAATGGCAGCGGGGCACTATCCAATTCTTTTGGCTGCATGGCGAAGGAGGCAGTGGTTTGTACAGGTAATCAGGCATGCGATCAGTTTCTTCCTCCAATTCCTATCTCTGCTGCTTCCTCTGTAGCAACAGTTTTAGCCTTTTCTGGGTCACAACCCGCTTCAAGAATCCAAAGGGATGCATGGCTTTCCCTCCCTAGAAAACTGCGCACGCAGACACAAGTGAGCAGCAAATTTCAGGATGCGAAGCACATGCTTGGACATCCGGGGCCCATGAACTCTAGCTGTGGACTCGTGACCGGGAGGGTGCCCCCGTCAGTGCTCAACCAGCTTGTCCAAGTGGAATAAAAAGCTACAGAGGGGAGGACTCGTGGGCACTGAAGGCTTCCTCTGGTCCAGAGCCTGTGTGACATATATTCTGTGGGATGGGTGGTCATTGCTGTGTACCCCTCAGAACTCTGACATGGCTCATGTGTGGCTTCTTGGACCTCAGGACCTCAGGACAATGTGATCTGAGGCTGGGTAACCCCAGGGGCTGAGGACCTCAGACCCCAAGGGAAGTGACTTCAGAGACACTGAGTATATAGAGACCAGTTCTCCTGCCGCCTGGCCAGAAGACTTCTTTCCCTCACACCCTTCAAGGAAAGGGTGTGAGCGGCAAGGAGCTGGTGAGTCAGGAAAGGCCAGGAAAGGGACCACAGGCAGTGGCCCGGCAAGCCCCTCCGGGGAGAGGGCCACCCAGGCAAGCTAGCCTGTGCCTAAGGGGAACAGGGAGGGGACAAGGCTCAGCACCCAGCTGCGTGGGTCACAATCTCAAAGCCTCCACTTCCTGTGTGAACTTGGGCAAATTCCAAACCCCTCCAAGGCTTAGTTTTCCCATCCACCAGCGCACCTACCTCCTGGCCGTCTTGTGCTGTGCTCAGAGAGCTGTGTAAGAAAGGAATGCGCTTCCCTAAGAGCAGGGTCTGCGTACATGGGAAGCCAGCAATGGCCCACTGTGGCTGCTGTGAGGTGAGTGGCTTCCTTGGAGAGGCCTTCGTGATACATATTCGGGGGAAGTGCCTGGGCGACCGGGCCATCCCTGACCTGCGTGGCTGTGGGCACACCCTGCCCCAGGTGAACTCACAGGTGGGGAATGCCATCTCACCACGTGATGCTCCCGTCTCATTTCCACTTCAAAGGTCAACACCAGGATGCACTTCACAACGAGGCACCAGGCCCACTCGGGTTTCCCTTTGTGAGGCTGCCCCTTTCTTTTTAATCCTTAGACTCACTGCTTTCCTGTTTGCAAAACGGAGACTGACACTGACACGCCCCGCCCGAAGAGATGTTGTGAAGAAACAATTAGCACAGCACATCCCACATAGTCATCTTCTGCCATCAAGCTGATTCCAACACTCAGCAACAGAGTCGAATGCCTTTCTCCCATGGGAGGGTCTGAACTGCTGCCCTCTCAGTCAGCAGCCCGGCGCTCTGTGCACTGCACCACGGTTCCTTTCCTGCATGGGGGAGCTCATTACCTGCTTGTTTCTCCCTCTCTCACCTGAGGGAGAAGAGCCTGTCTTCCTTATAGCACCACTGCAGAGCACAAGGTAAGAAGCCAAGCCACGCTACGTCCCTGTATCACCTGTGTTGTGGCTGTGGTTGTGGTTGTGGTTGGCTGCCTGGCTCCGGGCAGCCCCCTGTACAAAGAACAAAAGCCCCACGATGGGGTGGAGCTCATGGCGGTGATGCAGTTTCCTGGGCTGACGTTCAGATACAGATGGCCAGGTCGTTCTTCCTAGTGCACCTGGTGTCTTAGCCTGGCAGCTGCACGGAACCGTGTTCACCCTAGCAACATGCTAGCCCCCACCCACAGACAGGTGTGACTGGACAGGTCTATTGGCTGGGAGGCGAGCCTGGTTGCCCCATGAAAGCCAAGCATTCTATCCCCTTTTTCCCTTGTAGCGGCTAACCTCTCTGTAGCAGTGGATCATGGAGGAGGGAGTCCAAAGTGGGTCTGAGTGTCATTGGGGTTCGGGCTGATGATCAGACTCTGAATGGGCATCAATAGCATCCACCTATGGGCAGCCTCCCGCCTTTGCTCACGTGCTGGGCGGAGGCTTCTAAACAAGTCAGCCTTGAGCGAGCATTAAAGACGATGAAAACATCCATCTGAAACGACTGATCTTGAACAGCCCTGGAAACCCAGACTCTCTTCCGATTGTACCCCCCCCCCCCTCATCAATAGACTCCATTGCCCCGGGGCAGCGCTCGCTCACCGATGCAGAGTGGCGGAGGGTAGTTCCATCGCCGCACGGTCCCAGGCATGCAGGAGATGTGGGCGTGGCCCTGCGGGGGATCAGGACTGGTGATGGGCGAGCTGCCACACATGTGCAGCTCAGAACAGGGCGCTGCTCCTGGGCCCACACCCAGGACAAACATACACAGAGAGAAAAAGTCCCAAGCCAGGCTGTCTGGCTGTGGGATGGGGTGTCAGGCAGAGGGAGTGAGATTGGGGCGGGGGGAAGGAGGGTTATTAACAGCCATTACTACAGAGTTCTCATTACTGCGGCCTTCCTTGTGAGACTCCTTTAATTACTAAATTCCCTTGTGGCCTTCAAAGGAAAATTAAAATTTCCAAAAGTCTAATCAACCCCAACTTTGCAGGAACACGTTGGAATCTGGCTTGCGCCAAATTGCTCAAGTCAGCAAAGTTTGTCTGCTTTCCTGAACAGCTTCAGGAGGGGAAACAGCCCCCCTGGGAGCTCCCGGGGTGGAGACGCTACTCCTCTTCTTGGGTGAGTGCGCTCAGCTCATGCAGAGCCGGCTGGGCCACCAATCCCATCGCAGGGGACACCGCTCCCTGACCTGGGGTGCTAAGGGCAGTACCTGGAGGGCATATCCCGGCTCGCACTGGAAGGAGACCACATCATTCACCAAGTAGCGTTCGCCAGACTTCACCCCGTTACTGGGCACCGCAGGTTCGGGGCAGCTGCTGAGCCCTACAGCTAGACAAGACAGACAGACAGATAGAGGGGGCTGGTCAAGCCCAGCAGGCCAGTGCTAGCCCAGCAGATGAGGGGCTGTGCTGGGAGGGAGACGGGAGCCTCCCGGCTGGGCTTCGCTCCCCTCATTTTCTCTCCTCTCTGACTTCTGGCTGGGGCTTCCCAGTCACCTCCCGCACTGAGAGGGAATCAGAATGAGTATGTGTGACAGGGGCTCAACAGACCAGTTTCTTGGGGACCTTGCCACTCTGCCCAGCTGTGAGGGTGGGGCACAACTTTACCACAAAGGCCATTTCCAAGCCCTTGGCGCAGTGGATGGACTTTGGAGCAGAGACAGAAGTTAAGGGTCTTCCCAGTTCTGCTCTAAGGCCCACGGCCTCTCTTCTGGCTCCTCCCACATCTTCTCTCTCCAACTTCAAACTTCCCTCCATTTCCCTGGCTCTAAGAAGACAACCAAGCGGCCATCTAGCCCAGAAGCAACAAAGCCCACATGGAAGCAACACACCAACATTTGTGATCATAAAGGGCTGAGGGGACCAGGTTTCAAACAACAAAGGCAGGGGGGAAAAATCACATCACCGTGAATGAGGGGGGATGCGTGATGGGGACCCAATGCCCATCTGTAGACAGCTGACATCCCTTGCAGAGGGGTAGTGGGGAGGAGATGAGTCACTCAGGGTTCGGTGTAGCAACAATGAAACTCAAAACCTTCCTCTAGTTCTTGAACGCTTCCTCCCGCCCAAATTTTCATGATCCCAATTCTGCCTTGCGGACCTGGTTAGACCAGAGGATGCACAGCGGTGCAGTAGGGATCTGGAAACACAGGGAATCTAGGACGGATGAACCCCTCAGGACCAGCAGTGAGAGTGGCGACACCGGGAGGGAAGGGGGTGTAGAAAGGGGGAACCGATCTTGGGGATCTATGTGTAACCTCCTCTCTGGGGGATGGGCAACGGGAAGGTGGGCGAGGGGAGACACCGGGCAGTGTAAGATAAGATAAAATAATACTTTATAAACTATGAAGGGTTAATGGGGGAGGGGGGACCGGGGAGGGAGGGGGATGGGGGAAAAAAAGGAAAACGAGCTGATTCCAGGAACCCAAGTGGAAGGTGAATTTTGAGAATGATGAGGGCAACGGATGTATAATGATTTATTTAAAAAAAAAAAAAAGAAGACAATTCCCACAGGCTAAGAAACTGGGAGAGAAGGAAATGTTGAAGGAAGGAGAGAAGTGATCAGATGCGGCTTCTCAGTGATGCTCGGGGCCCGAAATTGTCCCCTTCCCAGGACAGCCTGCGCTGAGATGAGTTTGCAGTAGATAAGACTGGCCACTGTTCTTCCTCCTGCTGTGCTTCAAGGCCAGGCAGCCCCTGTCTGGCAGCAGTCCCTGGTGACCCCTCACGCCTCGTCTCCTATGGTCATTGTGGGCTGGACCTTGCTCGCCACGGGACCCTGTTTTCAACCTCGCTTGGATTCCGACTCTAAGCCACTGTTGCTTCTGGCTGTCCAGCACGCACAGGACACTGGCGCTTCTTAAAGGAGGGATTGTAAGCCTTTGCTCTTGATCTTGGGGTAGACCTGCCCAAGGGCTTGAAGCGGCTCCCATCACCATCATTCTTATCCCGACACCCTGGTGCTGCCATGATTTACGGTGGCCTTTCAAGATCCCCTCCAAGCGCTTTGAAGTACCTTGCTTTCATCTCTGGGCTTTTCAGAGTGGACTTGCCTCCATTTAACCTTAGTATAGACCTTATTATATCGATTGCATGGGGCTATGATAGGGTCTCTGTCCGTACCCTCTGTCCCTCCACCCCACGTGGCTGGAGTCCCACTCCCTGAGTCCTTCCCTGTGTATCACTAGACCCCTGGGAAGCAGGGCTTAGCATCCCATTTAACAGGTGGGGATCTAGGATGAGACCATGCCCAGAGACTGTCCAGCTGCAGGTGTGATTCATGCCTGGCTGGAGACCAAGCTCTGAGGCCCCAGTAAGCTCATGCCCCTCGACTGACGGCTGAAATCCTCTTTCTCCCTCACCGCCGGCTCAGTGTCCCTCCCTGCTGACTCCCGGCAGCACACAGACTGTGGCCTCTCCTCATGGGTCAGCTTCATCCTTCTCGGAGCATCAGAAGCCCATCTGCAGGGGCTGATGCTTCAGGTACACTCACTAAATCTCTGTGGACACGGAGCGCACAGCTTTCGGGATCTGGGCTAGAAGAACGGTGATGAGGCGGAGTTATGAAAGAGTTGCCTGCCCAATGGTCAGTGTAAAACATGAAAAAATAACAACGAGTTATAAATTATCAAGGGTTTGGGGCAGGGAGGGGAAAATGAGGAGCTGATCCCAAGGGCTCAAGTAGAAAGAACATGTTTTGAAAATGCTGATGGCAACAAATGTGCTTGACACCATAGATGGACGGATGGATGGTGATAAGAGCTGTATGAGCCCCCTATAATGTTGATTAAAAAAACAAACAAAGACAGAGCTGTCTGCCAAACCCCAAAGTAGGCTTCTTCCACCAGGTGTCAGAGAGGATGCATGGATTAACAGACACGATGCCTGGGCCTATCCTGGGTACCTGCATGGCCTAGAGTGTAGACGAGTGTGGCTTTAGACCTCTTGGGGGCTTTGTGGGGTGGGGTTTTCCCAAGGCTCCCGTGAGAAATGAATGAGTATCAACGACATGCAAGGAGCCAGGATTGGGACGGACTGGTCACCCTAATTCTCCAACCCTCAGCTCCCATTTCTTGCCCAGCAGCCGGTGGATTATCACTTCGCACTCAGAATAGAGATTTGGATAACCGGATAGGCTGTGCTTTTCTTTTGAGGGAAAATTTACATATAATGAAATACACACAGCTGTAAGTATACATTTACCAGGCTTTGACGAAGCAAGTGCTTGTTACAATGCGAATGCCCACAAAAAAAATGAAGAATGCTTCCTTGTTCCAGAAAGTTCTCTCCTGCCTTTCCCAGTGATCGACTGTCTGGCATGTGCTTTTGAAGAAAATGTGATGCTTGTCAATGAAGGCTTTGGGGGTCCTAAACCTGAAATTCTCAGCAGCTGCGTCAAAAGACCCCAACCAAGGGCGAGGCTGAAGCTAACCGCCAAAGTGAACCTGCAGGTCTTCATCGTGGTGCCCTGTTGGCTGCTGGTCCCCGTCCTGTCTGCAAGCAGGCTCTGAGCCACTCAGTTCAGTGAGGCGACCCCAGCGAGGTGACTCAAGACCCACTGAGGGGTGAAGAAAGAGTACGAGGAGGACAGGTGGTGACGGACAGACAGTGGGAAAGAGAGAGGCAGAGAAGAGAGGGAGAGTGGGGCAAGCGCAGAGGAGAGAGTCTGGAAGAGAAATGGCCGGGGGAGAGAGGTGAAGACTGAGAGTGGGAGAAAAGAGCTAGACAGAAAAGCCCAGGCTACATCTCCGTCCTCTGCACAGCCTGAGTCGTAGGTAAGCGATGCTTATAACAAGGGGGTGGTGGTGGTGGTGATTATTATTATTTTTATCATATGCAATGTATTACTTTGGGAAGCATGGTGTTCCATTCCCATTTCAATTAAATAAACATTCCAAATGAGTCACAGCAGTAGAGGACTTTTCAGTCCCCTTCAAAACCAGGCGCTTGGACAATAACAAGTCATTCTCTATTGTCTGTGCCCTCTTTGTGGATTATCTGTACAAGAACATGGCCACCGAGTTCTTGGCTCCCTGGAATGCCTGCTTCCAAATATGAACATGAGCTCTATCTTCCTCTAGCACAATAAGCTTGAGCCTGATAAACTTCCCCGGGGCACGGGGAGCTTTGTTGTGGCTTTAGGCTCTGTGGAGTTGATCCCGCGTGCTCAGTCCTGTGCCCTTCGCACAATGGCTGTTCTGTTGGGGCACAAGGTTTGCAGTCACTAGGTTTACCCATCAGCCACTGAGAAAGCAGCCAGTTTCTTTGGACAAGGAACGCTGGGAGGGGTGGGGGGCTGGGGGCAGTGTTGGGACTGAGGAGATGAGTAGAATGGTGAAGGGATTCAGGAAGAAAGTGCCCTCCTTAGAAGAAGAAAGAAAGAGCAGAGAAAACCCTACTGAACAGTTGAGGGTTTACATTTGAATACTTGATATGGAAATACAATGAGAGGGGTGGGTGATAGAGGTCATTCCAGGAGAAACTTTGCCACCCACGTGAGAGCAGCCCCCACTCTGTGGGCAGGTGGATTGCAGAGGTTCTTGGCTGGTCTTCTACCTCACAGCGCCCTTTGCTTCAAGCCGTCTCTGGACTTGCCTGCCAGGACACCCTTCAGTCGACGTGTTCCCTGAGATCCAGCTAATCCTCCTCCACCCATCCGGGAAAGCTGGTTTGCAAGCCCAGACAGGCGTCTGCGTAACCTTCCGTGCTGACCCTGACCCTACCGGGCTTCGAGCATCAATCAAAGCTTCTACATGCTCAGGACCACGATGCCAAAGAGGGTCATGCCAACCATTTAAGCACCGCCGGTGAGTTGACTCTGACTCGTGGCAGCCGCATGAGTGTCAGAGTGGACCTGCGCTCCGTAGGGGTTTCCCGGGATGATTTTTGGGAAGTAGAAAGTCAGGCCTTTCTTCTGAGGCACCCCTGGGTGAGCTTGAACCTCCATCCATTTGGTTAACAGCCGAGTGCAAAAGCCACGGACCCTACTCAGAGCCTCCTATGCTTTTTACTCATCATTCCAGCCCTAAGTCAGAATTGCCTCTGAACATCTTACCACAGTCAGCTCTGCTCTCTGTACTGCCTCAGCACATCACGCTGCAACACAATCACTGCTGCCGGGACCCGTCTTCCCTCACAAGCTAGTCAGTCTTTCTTGAGCTAGACTTCTCAGACCTGGCATAAGCATGGTCTCTGAAAGGCAGCTTGTCATGACATCCAAGAAGCCATGGTGGTGTAGTGGGTTACACATGGGCTGCTAACCACAAGGTCAGCAGTTTGAAACCAACAGCTGCTCCATGGGAGGAAGACATGACTTTCTGTTCCTGTAAAGACTGACAGTTTCAGAAACCTCGGGGCTCATTCTACCCCGTCCCATGAGTTGTTATGAGGGTTAGAATTGATTTGATGGCAGTGAGTTCTGAGTTTGCATGACTTCTGCCTCGCTGACCCTTCCCTCCTCTGAACCATTGCTGTATCATTTAGAGCAGTGGTTCTCAACCTTCCTCATGCCGCCACCCTTTCATGTAGTTCCTCATGTTGTGTTGACACCCAATCATAAAATGATTTTCGTTGCTACGCCATCACTGTCATTTTGCTACTTTTATGAATCGGGCAGCCCCTGTGAAAGGGTTGGCTGATCCCCAAAGGGGTCTCGACCCACAGGTTGAGAACCGCTGGTCTAGAGCCATCTATGACAGTGCCCATAATGCTGGTTTAACAATTGAGGCACTTTTCTATCTATATGGCTGTCGCTACGCACTGGATGCAGAGAGGAAGTAACTCTCTTGATCATACTCAGACCTAAAAAAGCCTACCAGAGACCTAGCACATAGGAGTTTCTCAAGAACCAGTCTCTCCAAGGAGAAGAAAGAGAGCAGCAGCCCCAGGATGTCCTTTGTAGAACCTCTTGTCCCCCAGCCACCTCTTCCTTTGTTGACCCCAGAGGACACACACGGTAAGGTTTCAGGACACTGGAGATCAGAATCTTAAGGCTTTGAGCCTGTTAGGAGGATTTGGGGCCAACATGGAGCGAACCTTCCATGCAGAGGTGAAGCCTCCAGGGCCGCTGCAATACAGAGGGAACTGAGGGTTTTAGGGCTGGATGGGGGGAGCAGCTCCATTTTCCGATGTTAGGGACCGGGTCCCTGCCCATTCCTGGCGTACCCACATAGCAAACTAGCACATGGGTTCTGGGGCAGGAGAGCCCTAGAGGGAACCCCTTTAAGCTGTGCCATTTTGAGGGGGGGACAGAAGTTCTCTGAGCTTCAGTGTCCTCCCCAGGCCTGGAGTAAGGCTTCGGTGGGATGGAGACGACCAAGCCCTAGTATCCTCCCTCCTCACAGGGGTGCCTGGTAGCTGCTACATGCCGCCCTGGACCCCACCAACCGCCGAGACCCCGAGAGCTTACTCTTATACTCCAGGTGGAAGCCAGCGGCGGACACGCTGATGTCGGAGTAGAAGTGCAGGTAGAGCTGGTTAGAGGTGCTGTTCAGAAGGGCGGGCACGGTCGTCCCTAGGACAAGGAAAGCAGTGGTCGTTTGGGCTCTGTCTCCCCTGCTTTTGCTACCAGCTGGCATTTTGTTCTCATGGCCAGACCCCCAGGTGACCCCAATTTTCCAACTCACTGAGTGACAAATTAGTACCCCTCAGAGGGCTGGGTCTGCCTCGAGAGGGAGGTGAGGGTCTAATCCCATCCTCCAGGCTGAGCAGCGGCAGAGCCAGATGCCGGCAGGAGAGCAAGCTCCTGGAATGCCCTGTCTACTCAGGAGAGGGTCTGCATTATGGTGGGCAGCGTATGCCGTGTCCTGGGCCACATGGAGAACTGGGACCCAAACAGATTCAGACAGTGGTCTCGGCCAATGGGCAAAACCACCACCCGAATGTGAAATGCTGCACCTTCTTGGGAAAGTAGCCGGTAGCTGTTAAAAACGTTAAGCTTAGAGTTACCAGAGTCCCAGCAATGTTCCTCTTAGGTAGTCATCCAGGATAACTGCCAACATGACTCCACACCACCCTTGTTCATGAGGACTCATACCACTAGTGGTTGTAACAGGTCAAACAGCCCCTTCTACCCATCATCCAATTCAGCCAATGATAAAACAAAATGTGGTGTATCCCCACAATGGAATATTATTCGGCCATCAAAAAGAAATCAGATACGTGCTTCGACATGAGGAAGCCTTGAAAACGTCAGGCCAAGTCAAAGAAGATGGACACACAGGCCACATGTTCTCTGATTCCATTTGTGTAAAAAGCCCAGAACAAGGGAATCCATGGAGATGGACAGGAGATTGGAAGCTAACTGGCGGGAAAGTAGAATGGGGAATGATTGCTAACAGGCACCTGGCTTTTTTTGTCGGAGGGTGATGACAATATTCTAGTATTATGTAGTAGGGATGGGGGATACAACTCTGAGTATGCTACAGAAAGACACCAGCTTGCATACTCAACACAAAGGATGTGTTGGTGGTAGGCGAATGATATCTCCATCATGACAACTTCCTGACAATCCCCCACTGCCCCCCCCCAAAGAGGGCCCTGGGACCCCGCCTTACCCGAGAAACTGCCCAGCATGGTGACGGTGTTGTCGGCGCCATCAAACACCTCCAGGGAGTCCCAGTTCTGCTCTGTGACGAAGCTGATGACTTGAATCTGTGAAGGCAGACGGAACACACTGCTCATTGGGCAGCTTGAGTCCATCCCTCCCCGCCCATCTGTACGTCCCTTGCTCTAATTGATTCAATGACGGAGCGCCTACTCTGGGCCAGCAGTGAGACAGAGGTCCTTCCCCGAAAATCTCTCATGAAGGAGAGAAATAAGAAATGGGCTTACAAGTGGAGGCAACACCCCCTACCAAACCCTGCTGGTGAATGGATCCCAGCTCATGCAGGGCTGCGATCTTCTCAGAAGCACACTGCCATAGCTTCTCCCCAGAGGGGGGCTGCTGGGCTCAAATCCCCAACCTTTTGGTTTGCATCAAAGGCCTTCACCACTGCACCACCAGGAATCCTGTGACTTTGCAAGGGGAATAAGAGATGCTAGGAAGAGGGGCTACTTCAGTCCAACTGGCCTTCTCCTCATCTCTCCAGTATCCCATGGTCTTTACTCTCCTGCCTCGATCACATCCGACATTCTACAGTCACGCATCAGCAACGCTCTGCTGGCCGGAGCCGAGTCCCTGCCTGCTGGCTCTCTGTTGGTCTTGACTTTCATGCCACAGTACTAATTCTGGGACCTCCCCCCACGTGGCCCATACCACTGCCCCCTTTATGCCCCAGTCTGCTTTCAGGGCTCAGGTGTGCTAACCTAGGCAACCAACCCAAGCGGTGCACCTCTGGGGTCTTCCTCACTGGTTTGCTTCTCGGTCTTACTTGCGAACTCTACTGTGAATAGTGTCCCCCTACCTCCCACTCTCCAAATTTGAACTCCACGCAGAGCCTCAGAATTTGACCTTATTTAAAAAGAAGATCTTTGACGGCACAATTTGTTAAACTGGGGTCCTACTGGATTTGGGTGGGCCCTCAACCCAGTGACTACTTGTCACTCCCCTTACAGAGGGGTCAGGAGAAGGAGACAAGCCAGTCCAGGTGCAGGATAGCACTGACGAAACATACAACTTTCTTCTAGTTCTTTAATGTTTCCTCCCTGCCACTATCATGATCCTAGTTCTACCTAACAAATCTGGCTAGACCAGAGCATGTACACAGGTACAGATAAGAGCTGGGAACACAGGGAATCCAGGACAGATGAACCCCTCAGGACCAATAATGAGAGTAGCTATACCTGGAGGGTAGGGGGGAGGTGGGGGGAGACAGGGAGACTGATCACAATGATGGACATATAACCGCCCCTCCCCCCAGGGGATGAACAACAGAAAAGTGGGTGAAGGGAGACGGGGTGATGTGGGATATGAAAATAATAACAATTTATGAATTATCAAGGATTCATGGGAGAGGGAGGGTGGAGAATGGAGGGGTAAAAACGAGGAGCTGACACCAAGCACTCAACTAGAAAGAAAATGTTTTGAGAATGATGATGCGGCCTATGTACCTCTGACACAGTGGATGGATGGATTATGATAAGAGCTGTCAGAGCCCCCAATAAAATGATTTAAAAAAATCTTTTAAATTTTAAAATGAAAATATTTTAAATAAAAGCTATATGGGGGAAAAAAAGGAGCCAATGGGAAGATGAACAGGGAGAAGGGCACATGACGATGGAGGCAGAGACTGGAGGAAGGGATGCTGGGAATTGCTGGCAGCCTCAGAAGCTGGAAGGGGAGAAAGGGTCCGAGAGACTGTGGCCTTGCTGACACCATGGTTGTGGCCCTCTGGCCCGCAGCCTGGCGAGAGCCTCGATTCCGCTGTTGGAAGCCGCTCAGTTTGTGGTAATTTGTTGTGGCCGTTGTGGGAAACCGATACAAACTGTGAGCCCATTTGAAAACCATTTCAGGTGAATCCTTCCCAATCCTTGCATTCCGGCTCCCAGTCCCAGTACACCTTTTCCTATTCGCTGCCAGCCTTGCCCCTTTTCTCAGGCCACCGGCAGCCCACCAGCTGTAACATGTCTCTGGGCGTGGACCCCATCTTCACACTTGAGTCGAGCCTCCTGAGTCCTAGGGCTGTAGAACCATACCTCCCTTCCCTGACTGCCCCTATCCCTGGCTTGACAAGGGCCAGCCCGTGTGGTTGGCCATCTTGCTCCTACCTGGATGCCGGCACCTTCCGGGACCACGATCTTCCACACACAATTGAGGCTGTTCAAGTAGGGCTCCGGGAAGCCGGGAGACAGGATGGTGCCCCTGCGCTCTGTCAGGTTGCCTCCGCATGGCACTGGGGTGGACAGGCAGCTCAGTCAGAGGCTCCTCCCAGTTGCCTCCCAGGTATCCCCAAGCACCTCTCCATGTGACCCCTCCCTCAGGGGCTCCCAGCCTCCATTACTGTCTCCTGCTTGTGTTGGCTTAGCCCTGAGGTCCCTAAGCTGGCCTTCACCTTTTGTTTATAGTCTCTTCTCTTACTTCTCCTGCAAACAATACTCCTTCTAGGACCCAGACCCCCAGGTCTTCATATCAGACCCTTCCTGCAGCCTCAAGCCCCTCTTCTCTTTCCTTCTGCCAGGCCTTCTACACTTAACCCACTGGATTAGCAACTTGGCCCTAGAGAGTGGCTCCTCCTACCCAGTTACGCTGGTGGGATGGTGCCGCTGTGTAACTTGGAACATCTGTGGGTCTTGCTATCACCATTCCCTAGGAGCAAATGACTGCTGCTTCCCCATCTCTGTCCCGGTAGTCCGGGCACTCACCCACACACATTGGGGCTGAGACATTCCACTGGGCCAAGGCCCCGGGAACGGGGAGGCACTGGATTTCTGGGGATCCTTGCAGGACATAGCCGGAGCTGCATTCAAAGCGGACCACGGCGCCCACGGAGAAGTCACTGCCCAGCCTCTTGCCATAGCGGGGTTCTGGCACGGAGCTGCACTGCGTGGCACTGGTCCGAGGCACCGCTGCAGGGGACAAAGGCGCTGAGGGACGGGCCTCTTCCCCCTAGGAATTGGCTGAGGATGTACACCCAGTGGGACTGGAGCTGAGACAGTCTGGAGATGCTCTGAGCTTATCCATCCTCTTAGGGCAGGGGTAGTGAGGCTGGCTAGACTATGCCCCTTTCACTGGGAATTGCTCGACACGCAATGCTGCTCCCACAGGTTTGGAAACCATGGGGGATTGTGGGAGTATGCTCCACCCTGACCAGAGAGGCCTGATTGTGCTCTCTAAGGATGCAGGTTTCCACATGCCCTGCATGGCCGGTGCCTTTTCCTCTGTCTTGGGTCTCCAGAGCCCTGCTCGCCACAATCTGAAACTTCTCTCTCTGCTCACACAACACCAGACTACCTTCCTTCACCTGCTCCTCCGTGACATATCCTCTGGGGTGGGGCGGGGCCCGCACAAGCAAGGCCAGCTTATCCTGGGAAGAATTGGGTGAACAGGCCATGGGCCGAAACTGGGCCTCAGAAAGGTGGACAGTGTCCTGGAAAAGGAGAGCTTCCAACCTCGGGGAGGCCAGGAGGCTCCGAGCGCTGGCCTTTCAAGGCCAGTAAGAAAGGGGACACATATACATGGAGTCCCTGCCTAGTGCCAGCTACTTAGTGAGTCTCTTTGAATCCAAGAAATGGTCCGTTGAGTTAAGCACTACTATTATCCCCATTTTTAAACATGAACAAACTGGGACTCTGAGAAACGGAGTAGCTGGCCCCCAGCAGGAAAGGGCGGAAGTGTATTCAAATCCCTGCCCACCTCGTCTCAAATTCTGTGTTTCCTTCATGCTTCTGCTGTGCCCTGAAGACGGAACCAAGCTCCCTGGGAGAGAGTCTACACAAGGTGCCCGGCTGGTCTCCCCGGTGTCAGTGGAGTATCACAGACTGAGCAAGGAGATTGGTGCCCCAGGTCGGATTTTTGCCCTCCTTCAACATAGATTTTGGCCCAAGAAATGTCTGTTGAATCAATCAACATGCAACCTTCACTTGAATTCCAGGGAACTGTTTCCCAGTCCAGTAATTGGCCTTCACACACTCTGAGATTGAGGCTTAGGACAGGCAGTCTACGTCCACTTTCTGTCGGCCAATAAATCCTTGGGTATGGGAACTGCCTTTTCTTCTCCCAGGCCCCTGCCCTACCTACCTTGGTAGACAAAGTGAAAACCTCTGGCTGGTGACTGGCCTTTGGCACTGAACTTAATGAGAACTTGATTGGAGGTGGCCAAAGGCAGAGATTCTCCTGCCGAGATAAGAGGCAAGAAGGAGAGGAGAGAGTTAGTCCAGCAGAAAACAAACACAGAAATCCTTGCCAGGAAGGATGGCTGCCGATGCCCTTCCGCAGCCCAGGCCGTCCTGAAACACAAGCTCCCATTTTTATCACACCTTAAAGTGCCCAGTGGGCTTTCACGGTCAATCTTATCTTGACCTATACTCAATATGAGGCTGGCAGGACAGAGTCCACATCCACTTAATAGATCAAGAAAGAAAGGTTCCCCATAGATTAAATGACTGCCCGGAAGGCTTTGAAAGAGGTGTTGACCTACGGGGATGGGGAGAACGGCTGTTATCAAACGGTTTACTTGGAACACCGATATTGACCAGAAGAAGCAAGTGTACCGGTTTCTGGGAAGGAGGGGAGGTGATTATCTGGGAGTAACTGGCAGTATCCAGCTCCCCAGCGGCATGATCGCAAACCAGAGTGATGGTACCACTGGTCGCTCATTTTAGGACATGCCTGAGAGTGAAAGGGCCTGCTGTTAATTAGGACGCTAGGATAAACCAAGTGTATGTGGGGATTGTCCCCAGCAAACCAGATGGTATCGTCACCAATTAACACTGAAATTAGGGAAAACTTGCATGGGCACCGAAAGCTAAGTGAGGTTGCTGGTCTTTATAGTAGAAGATAAAGGTATAATTTCTGCTTGATAAGATACAGATGGAACAAGAGTCAAGACAGCACCAACTGGACCTGCAGCTGTGAAGTGCAGCTGGCTTGCAATTACTGCCCCATAGGGGCCCTGGAGGACATGGGATGGTGGGCACTGGCATGGGGTGATGAGGAGCCAGCCTTCTCCTGCAGTTAAGGCCCATCTGGCTCCTGCAGTGCTTCTAGAAAGCTGGTGTGGTGCTATCGGTCCTGAGGAGTGGGAAGCTTTGTGCACAGCACACTTGGATTGAGATCTAGCCCAGAAGGCTGAACTTGACAAAGAATCACTGCCCCAGCTAACTTCCGGCAGTCAAAGCAAATGGAAATGCAACTCACAAAGCCTCTCTCCATTATCATCTCCACCTGGAGCTCATTTTCTAAGTCCCAGTGGATAAGAGCAGAACAAGAGTTGGGCTGCTAACCACAAGGTCAGCCGTTCGAAACCATCAGTGGCTCCGCAGGACAAAGATGAGGCATTCTACTCCTGTAAAAAGGTTACCCATCTTGGGGACTGCAGGGACAGTTTCTCCCTGTCTTACAGGGTCGCTATGAGTCGGCATCGACTCCATCGCAGTGAGTTTGTCACCCGACCTGACATAACTGAAGAAGGACCTCAGAACACACTTACAGAAGCCAGGTCAATGTCCCGTCCAAGACACACATAGGCTGTAACACCCCATTGAAAGCAGACAGTAGAATCACACATGCATGTGAAATCTGGGTAATATAAAACAAATACCGAAGTTGAGCCGACGCATTCAAAGGTGGTGTTGGCAGAGAATAGTCAATATACCGTGGACTGCCAGAAGAACAAAGATTTGTAACTAGAATACTCTGAAAAGT
Organism: Tenrec ecaudatus; assembly: GCF_050624435.1. Taxonomy (NCBI): domain Eukaryota; kingdom Metazoa; phylum Chordata; class Mammalia; order Afrosoricida; family Tenrecidae; genus Tenrec; species Tenrec ecaudatus. The sequence goes on from NC_134530.1 coordinate 57,080,418, forward strand.
GAAGATGGCAGGACTTTGGCTTACACACGTTGAAAGTGTCAGCAAGGAAGACCAATCAGTACTTAAGGATAAGTCATTCTTGACAGGATCAGCACAAGGAGAGGAACCCTCCGTGAGATGAACCGATACAGTAGCCAAATGAGTGGACTCCAGCACACCGCAGACAGAGCTTCTTTCTGTGATACATTAGGTTGTCTTCCTGGGTTGGAGACAACTCAATGGCAACTAGCAACAAGATCACTAAGATTCCAAAGTTTAAGGAAAGAGGTGACTCTGGGAAGTCAGAGCAAAGATTTTATTTCATTTTTTTGAAACCCCAACAAAGGGCAGACAAAAACCCCAGGAGATTTCAATTGTGTTTCGCATAAGTTTACTTGCAGCCCTGCATCTCTCAGACCAGAGGAGGAAGACACACATGGGGAAGGAAATGAGATCTACAGCCGCAGCAAAGTGCTGAGAAGTATGAGTGCATAACGGCAGAGTGGAGATGATTCTGAGCAAATTGAACAGCAGAGATTAAATTCAGGGAGGTTCCCCACCACCTCAGGATCCACAGGAAAAAGAAATTAAAATAATGAAAGACACAACAAGAGGTATGGAAGAGAAACCCTCTCACCACCACTCCCAAAGAACAGCAAACGGCATCCAATATATGCATATCGGGAATTCCAGAAAGCAGAAACAGGAAAAAAAAATCAAGGGAGGAAAAACAATTTAAGAAAGAAGATAATCTCCCTAAGCTTAAGAAAGATGTAGGGAGCCGACTGAGGTAGCCAGATGTAAGGAATGAAAAGAGATCTCCGTTAAAATACACACTAGTGAACATTTTAATGTCAAGAATAAAGAAAAAAATGAAAGTCTAGGTTATTTACAAGGACAAAGAATCAGAGTGGACTCCAACTTGTCTGAAATAGTAAATGATGGAACAGAAGGGAACAAGTGTTCCAGACTTTTGAAAGAAAGGGTTTGTGACCCATAATTTGATTTGCAATCAATTTGTCATTTATATGATATGTCAAAAGACAGGCATTCTCATATATGCAAGGTGACAGAAAGTACTGCAGTCATAAATCCTGCTGACAAAAATGAACTGAAATAGAGAAATGAAGAATTGGCAGGGATACATGTGATTTGGAAAGTATAGTTAAAACCAAATAGCTCTGTGAACAAAGTGGCAAAACTAAATGGGAATTTAAAATTTGTTCTCAGGATAGAGCTTCATATTGCTACAAAAAGTAATACTAGTACTAATATATAATGATACAAAAGCCTGACTATATCAACAAATGCTCCTTAGCTTTGAGGATGTCATGACTCTAGCTGCCTTGGACATGTCACTAGGAAACACCAGTCACTAACGAAGGACATTAATTTTGGCAAAGGGTCACTCAGCACAAAGAGAGAAATTCCCAATGAGATGGTTGGATAGCCTCAAATTCCTAATGAACATGGAGATGGTCTAAGAGTGGGCAATATGTCATTCTCCCAGAGGAGGCCATGCAACAATGTACTGCTACTAGAGTCACAGTTCCTACAGGCATGAGTCTATTCTAAACAAGATGTGTTTAAACATATCCCTGTAAACAGAGGGTGTCTGCAGACAGATTCTTTCCAAATCCACGTGTCTCAGTCCTATTGCGGGCCTTCTAAAAAAGGTCCAATCAAAAAGGTGGCTTTTGAAGGTATCTGCGGGGCCACTAGACACAAGTCAGAGAGGTCAGCTCAGGATCCCATGGCAACTGTTGGGGGATTCCAAAGGGACAAGCTCGATAGCTACTTCTCAAAAGACACAGGGCACCCGAAGGCTTATCAGGAATCAGATTTTAGGAAATTGCCTACTCATCGAGCGTAGCAAGAACTGTCTTATAATAATTTTGTTGGGAAAATTTGGGTCTCTGCTATTGCCCCTTCAGGCTTCTTATTATTCTCTAAACCTCAAGAGCCATTGAAAAGGAACATGATCTGAGTCCCTCAGAGATGATAAAACTACCATTTTGACTCAGATGTTTTCAGGGAAAGAGCACAAAAGAGTACCGGAGTGTTTGAGGAAGTATTAGAGTACTGGAGTATTTGAGGAAGGATTAGGGAAGGAAGTATCGCCTTCAGACATGGACAGACCCAAGTTGAGGGACAACAGCTTCACGTTCTGCTATTTTTGTTTACATGTTTCTGACTTTGTAACAATAAGTTGGACTTAGCTCCTCTGTGTGTGTGCGTACGTCAGATATCTGTATTTCTGTAACTGTGTGTGTACTTAGCCGTGCATCTGTCTGTATCTAGGAAAAGAGTCTATAAAAGGGTTCCATCCCAAGGGTTGGTGGTATGGAAACATTATCTGGTTGAGAATCACTGGCATATAGGATTTGAGTAATAAAATTGAATAAGACAGCTCTAAGAGTTGTTAGGACACACACTAGTCCTAACAACTACTCTTGCAAGCAAATTTTTTTACAACATAATTTTATGTATGAGAAAACTGAAGCGCAGAGAGTTAAGCAGCACTCCCCAATGCCACTTGGCTAGCAGGTGGGAGAGCCAAAATGAGCATCCAGATAGTGCCGCTCCAAGGCCTGGCTATATCCCCTCTTACTATGTGGCCTCTCAAGCAACATGGAACATACGTTCTTCTTAAATAGTTAGGGAATTACATAAACAAATGTATTTGGTGACTGAGAGGACTTCACTTAATCCCCAAGGTAGACGTGGTGCATGCCACGTTCCCTAACCACTGGCAATGGAAATAATCAAAAAAATTTTAATTACAACAGCAATAAAATCCACCATTTGCCAAAGGAGCAGGGTGTGGGGTGTTGGGGAGGGGGTGGGTGTTGGGTAAGGAAAGGACATTTTTAAATGACTCCTGGGCAAAAGAAGGAAACATTGCTAGCATGGACTACTTAGGAAGTAAGGATGATGAAAACAGTATATATATATATATATATATATATATATATATATATATATATATATATATATATATATATATATATATATATATATATATATAAAATGATTTCTGAAGTCCACATTATGCTGAATGCTGCCTATATCACTGAACCCATGCTCTTTTACTATACAGGGAATAATGGACATCCCCACACGACTCAAGGAGTTAGAATAAGAACAAAACAAACTAAATGAAAGCAGACGAGAAATTATAAAGATAAAACCAGGGGCTAATTAATAAGAAGACTACCGTGAGTGCCACAGATTAAGATGAGTAGAGTGTGGTAAAGGCAAGAGATACAGCCACTAAAATAAAGGAGATTAAACACTATCATTAGCACAGCGTACGATAAAGCTGAAGTGCTGAATAATAAAATATTTAAAAGTATTTTTTTGCTAAAATATAAGATACCAACATTGGTATTAAGGAAATATGCCAGAAGAGGTCAATAACAATAGGAGAAAATAAGAGAACCAAAACAGGGAAGATGCAGTCACGAGACACTGATTTGCCGGTGATCCTGCCGGGAGGACCCCGGGGGAACCCGTGAGCAGACTTCAAAAATGGACAGACGAAAACAGCAGTCTCTTAGTATTTGGCACGAGCAAAGGCCAGTTCGAAAACATAGTGCGGGGAAAAGAAGTCTCATTTACAGTAGCAATAGAAACACACAAAAAAATCACCATGAATTATTTAGGAATAAATTTAACAGAAAATAAATATGAGTACTGCTTAAAAAAGGTTGACCTCGAGGAGATGAGCTGACCCAGTGGCTGTGCCAATGTGTTCAAGCATAACAACTGCTTGACAAGCAGTGTCTCTTTCTGTTGTAGAGAGGGTCGGGACTGGCTTGATGACACTTAGCAACAACTGCCTACAGGACGCAGGGGACACTGTGAGAAGGCTTACACAAGACTAATAAACGGAGAGAAGACAGACCATGCTTCTGAATGTCAGGAAGAGGTCATATAAAGAGGTGCATGCTCTCCAAATTAATCTGTCAGTTTAATGGAGTGTCAATCAAAATTCCAGTGCAAACTTGTTTTTTTTAACTTGATAATGCAATTCCAAGTTTTGTTTTGGTGGTAAAAGTAAGCAAGAGTGCTCACTAAAAAAATTCAAACCCAAGAATTACAATGTAGAAAAAGATATAATATTTCAATAATTAAGGCTTTTTTATATTACTATGAAGATTAATGGATAGAAAGTCTCTAAGCAGATCCTTAATTTATGCAGTGTTGGCATTTGGAATCAGTGGCAAGCTCCGCTGATAACTGATTAGCTCTGCTTGAAAGAGTAGACATCCACTCCCCCTTTATTGATATTATCTCATTTTCTGACATTTTGCATCGAGGACCACAGTAAAAAACGATCTGACCATGTTAAGCACTAGCATTGTATGACTGGCAGGAAGGAACAGCCAGGTGTGAGGTGAGCATGACACTGCTGGGATGATTATGTGCCAATGTGGATGGGCCGCCGATGCTCAGTATTTTGGCAATTATATCAAACCAAACCAGACTCTCTGCCATTGAGTCGATGTTGACTCATAGCAACCACCTGTGAGTTTCTGAGACTAACTGGTTAGCAGAGCAAAAAGTCTGGTCTTTCTCATGTAGAGCTGGAACTGGTTTTGAATTGCCGACCGTGCGGATTGCAGTGCAGTGCATAAGCACTATGCTATGGAGCGCCTAGTTTGACAGTTATGTAATGATGTAATTTGGAAGGTATTTAATGACATTTTGTGATCTGATGTGATCATCCTCCATTTTCCCATAACGCTGATTATGCTCTCAAGGCCCGTTCTTTGGAACCTATCGATATCAATAAGGGAGGAGTGAGTGCAGTGATATTTTGTAAATCAAATGATAAACAAAAATAAGTTCCAAAGTTACTCCAGCCAAGCGATGCTGCTAAAAAGAAGTGAAAGAGAACACAGATGAATATTTATTTGATCAACATAAATGCAAAGGAAAAGCCTATTAAAATATTGATAGATCTGACTTCATAAAAAATTTAACACTTCTGACACAAAGCCTCACATTTTGATGTTAACCCCCTGGGTTGGGCATTAAAACACTCCCTGAAGAAAACTGAACGGAAATGACAACCGGTTTTCCCCAACATTTTATAGCATATAAAATGGATAAGATGCTTTTATAGCATATAATATATACCGGTTTAAATAAAATAACTGGTAGTAGAAAAATCAACATAAACTCACAGATTCTTAAACCAAAAAACGCATGGCCCAGAAAGTGCCATTACCCAAAGATTAACCTAATTAGTAGCACAAAGGGAAAATTAGAAAACGAGATGTATTTTGTTACTTTCAGACTGAGGAAGTTTTTTTTTGTTTTTTTTTTAAGCACCTAGTTTTGTGAGAAGTCGTTCTGGTGGCAGAGAGGGCTATGCCTTGGGCTGCTGACAGTTCAAAACCGCCAGCTAGCTCCTCGGGAGGAAGGTGTAGCTTTCTGCTCGAGCGAGGATGTCCAGTCTCTGAAACCCACAGGGGCAGGTCTACTCCATGCTTTTGGGTCTCTAGGAGTCATAATTGGCAGTGGGTGAGTGTTCTGAGAATAAAACATGACCTATTACCCAGGGTTGGTGAACAAGGCGGCAAGATCTTTCTAGAAGGAAATCTGGCAATCTGTGTAAAAGGCTTTAAAATACACTTGGAAATTTTACTTCTGGAAATGTATTCTAAGGTAGCAGCCAGAGGTGTATATGAGGACACACGGGTACTACATCATATTACTATTCAGAAGAGTTTAAAAGGAAAAACAAGGTAAATGTTCAATATAAGGGAATTAATTAGGGCTATTTAAAATAGCTTTATAACAGACTATGATTTGGCATTTAAAAAATCCTATTAGAGGAGAAAAAGCAATGGCTGAGAAATGCTGGCAGTGGCTATTTCAATAAGAGATGCATATTGTTTTGTTCAAGAAGGTCTGGGCAAGATTAACTAGGTATAAGAGTGGCAGGTGGCACCAGAAATCTTATGGCTGTGATTGGTTTTTATTTTAATTCTCTATGTGATTCTTTTTTGCATAGAGGAAACCATTCCCTAGGGGATCCTGCCTGGAGACACCATTGTCTCCAGGCAGGCAAACGGACAGGCGTCACATGATTTTGCGGTGGTGTGGACCCCGTTGGGGGATAGTTTCAGAAGCCATTCTCCGTTCCCCCAGGCCCACCCTCAGCCCTCCCAGCCCAGGTACCTGTGTGGGAGCCCGAGAGGGAGCTGAGCAGCCTGGAGTGCTGGCTGGCACCGTCGTGCACCTCCACCACGTCGTTGAGGGCGGTGTGGAAGAAGGCGAACTGGCCAAAGACCACTGTGGACGAGACGAGGGGTGGAGAGAGCTCGGGGATCACACAGATCCGCAGGGTGTGTGTGCTGGGGGGCCCAGGCCGCTCGTGCCCCCCACCCAAAGCCAACCCCACCCCCAAACCCAATCCTGTGATTTGGAGTAGAACTTCATTCCATACATTTTTCTTTTCCGCTTTTCAGAGCCTTGTCTGTGATCCTGCATAGCCCACTGTTGGAGACCATCAGCAGCTCCACGGGAGACACCCACAGGGGTTGGCTCTGCGTCTAGCGGGAGCTCCACCAGCTGCAGTTTCACCCAGCGTCCCCAGGTGGTGCAGCTTGCTATTCCACGGCTATCCTGCGCTTCCACCCAGGTTTGTTCTGCTCGGATGCTCTGCTGAGAAGTGTCCTTCCACCCCAGATACACTGAATCAGAATCTACATTTTAATACGATCTTTAACTGCAGGTGCCTGGTGGAGTAGAGGGTTAATGGCATGTTGCTAATTGCCAGATTGGCGGTTCAAACCCACCTCCCACTCCTGGGAGAACGATGATGCTGTTTCTAGAAAGACTTCCAACCTCTGGGGTAGTTCTACCCAGGTGTATTGGGTTTCTATGAGATAGAGTGAAGCAGTTTGAAACCACCAGCTGTACCAAGAGAGTAAGGCACACGGCTTTCTACTCCATAACGAGTTACAGCCTCAGGAACTATGGGGCAGCCCTACCAGGGCGCCAGGAGTCAGCACTGACTTGATGGCAGTGAGTTTGATTTTTTGGTTTTTATACTTAAGAATCATCGGAGGGTCTGTAAGAATCACTCAAAACAAACCCAGACCATCAAGCTGGTTCAGCTTCATAGCGACCCAGTTGGGTTTCCAAGGCTATCCATCTTCAGTTGGCCTCATCCGCCTTTCATGGACAGGCTGGAGGGTTTGAGCCTTTTGGTTAGCAGTCAGTCCAATCCTTACCCCAAATTGTCATCAAAGGTCTTGTTAAAATGTAGATGCTAGCTCAGTATATCTGGGTAGGAAGTGCATTTCTCAGTAGAGTGCCGAACCTGAACCAGGTGAGCGCTTGGGACCTACCTAGTGATTCCATAGGAGAGGCGCCTGATGATCTGTTTCCATTAAGATTCCAGCCCAGAAAACCCCCTGGAGGGAGCCCTTGTGCTCCGAAGCATGCGGGTCGTCATGGTTGGAATCCACTCCACAGTAAAGAGTTTGGTTTCAGTGTTTTGGAATGTTAGGGAAGCAGACTGCCAGGACGTCCCCCCCTTGGAGCTGCTGGTGGAACTACCAATCACACCCACTTGTGGAGAGCGGTTGGTTCAGGCCACCCAAACCAGGAGGAAGAACACCTGGGAGGAAGTTGTTGGTTTGGGTATAAACTACTTGTTTTCTAAGAGCTGATGGCTTTGTGGTGTAGACTGCTGACTTTCCATTGGCCACCCTCCTAGGGGCAGAGATGTGGGGAGCTGGGAGGGGCCAGGCTGTCACTCTCTCACATGAGGTGGAGGTGGCACCAACTTAGCCCGATTCGTCCCCTGGAGAGCAGCCCCAGCAGCTCCTCAAAGACATTGGTGTGCTATCAAGTACACCCCTATTTCTCTTTGTCCTTTCGGGACCCAGAACTGCCCGACTTTTCCTTCAAATATTGAGCCCACTAGAGCAGCCCCTGAACACAAGACCCCTCACAGTTAGCGGGATGAGGTGCAGCTGTCTGGGAACAAACATCTCCACCTCTTTCCCTCTGCCCATCTGGAGGGAAGCACCCACTGTGTATAAGTACCCCACCTGCTGTGCCTCACCTCCTGCCACCACTACCCCTGATGAGACCCATATTTTATGAAACTGAGGCTCAACGAGATTGAGATTCAAAGAGCTCCCCAGAGCCACCCAGTTAGCTCCAGGAAGTGAGAGTGAAAGGGCAGCAGGCTTCACTCGGTTCCAGTCCCTACTGGATAAGGCTGACGGATCCTGGCATTTGAGGGCTACTCAGGCCACCAGCTATGAAACCTAGGGGATTTCCCTAGTACGATAGGTGGGTCCACCAATGACACCTTTTTTGACCCTGCCTGGTCCCAGCTCAGGAGCCCTGGTGGCGGGGCGGCTCGTCATGGGCTGCTAACCCGTGAGTCAGTATTTGAATGCAACAGTTGCTCCATAGGAGAGAGATGAGGTTTTCGGCCCCAGAAGAATCTACAGCGTCAGCAAGTCCACGGGGACAGTTCTATTCGGTCCTACAGGGATGATAGAAGTTGGAACCAACTTGATGGCAATGGGTTTACATTTTGGGGACCTAGTTTGGATTTGGGGGACACTAGTTCATTCTGCCTGCACTGGTCTCCCCTTTAGACTGGTGCACCTGAAGACCGGGAGAAGAGTAGACCTTTCTTTACAATGGCTTGAATCCCTGAGCATGTAGGAAGTAGGGTGTGTGTGTGTGTGTGTGTGTGTGTGTGTGTGTGTGTGTGTGTGTGTGTGTGTGTGTGTGTGGTGTCGGTGTGTTTCAGAGCAGGGACAGAGAGGGACTCAGGCCCTGGGCTCGGTCGCAGTGATGGGAGTCAGGAAGGAGTAACAGAGTCTCAGCTCTCTACTCATGGCAGGCAAGCAGGAGGGGGAGGAGCAAACGGGCACTGCCTCAGGGCTCGTGGCAGGTGCTCTCCACATCCTCCTCTGCAGTGCAAGGCAGACAGCCAGGGCTCCTGCTGTCACACAGTGGACATTCTAGTCAGGAGGGCACTGTCGCTTTGTCCATTTGATTCAGGCTCCTGGTAACCACACTGCCCCACAGGGCTTCCAGATTGTGACCTTTCAGAACCAGGATCCCAAGGCCTCTCTTCCTAGGGGAGCCCTGGTGGCGCAGTGGAGGACACCTGCGATGATAATGGCAAGCTCAGCAGTTCGCACAGCGACTCTGCAGGAGCTGGACAAGGATGTAAAGAGATACAGCCTGGGGCACCTAAAGGAGCCATTAGAGTCTGCCCCGTAAGGTTCCTATGAGTTGGAATCAGCTTTTTTTTTTTTAATCTAACGCAGGGTTTTAACCTAACGCAGGGCTGCTAACCACAGTGTCAGTGGTTCAAATCCACTAGCCACATCATGGGACAAAGCCAAGGCTTTCTGCTTCTGTAAAGATTTACAGCGTCTTCTTCAGAAATCCCATTGAGTTGCTGTGAGTTGGAATCATTCATGGCACTCCCTCCCTCCCTTTCTGCCATCGAGTGAAGGCTGACTCGTAGCGACCTCCTGTGGGTTTCCGAGACTGTCACTGTTTACGGGGTAGGAAGCCCAGTCTTTCACCTCCAGAGCTGGTGGTGGTTTTGAACTGCTGACCATGCAGATCACAGCTCAGAGCAAGACCATTATCCCACCAGGGCTCCACTCGTGGTAGTTTTTGGTTAATCTACCACTCCAATCACTACAGGGCACTTGCCCTTCATGCCCTGAATGACCCGGATCTAGGAACTGACTGAAAGGAAAACAATCAGAGATGGACACAAGGAATTAACCTTTTGAATTGGTCTTCTGGGGTGTCACTGGGTGGGCCTGCACCTCCAACGTTTAAGCTTGGAGTCAACCACTTAACTGTCTGCCCAGCCAGGGACTTCTGCTAGGAAGAGGGAGTCAGAGAACATTTGAACAAATAGATAGGAGAGTGCAAAGTTCTAGGAGGCATTAAACCTAGGGGATGAAGCGGTAGGGCATGGCAGGCCCTCTTAGGTAGGGGATCACATCTATGTTATTTCTAGCGAATCTGCAACCAGTAGGCCACTCCAGCCCTTCTCTACATGGTTAAGATATTTGATACCCTTTGCCCCACTCAACGTTCAATCTCAATTCACTGCCACTGAGAAAGTGCCTACTCATAGCGACCCTGCAGGACAGGGTAGAGCTGCTCCCTGTGGGTTTCTGAGACTGTCACTTTAGAGGAGTAGAGAGCCCCATCTTTCTCCCACAGAGCAGCTGGTGGTTTCAAACTGCCGACCCTGAAGATCACAGCCCATTACATAACCACAAGCTTGGTAAAGTGGAGGGGCATCGAAAAAGAGGAAGGCCCTCAGAGAGGTGGATGGACACAGTGGCTGCAGCGTTGGGCTCAGGCCTGGGGCCCTCGTGAGGACGGCGCAGGGCTGTGGGGTATTTCCTTCTCTGTGCTATGGCTGGAACCGACTGGCTGGCACCTAACAACACCCATGGCCCCACCCAATAGAAACCCAGTTCAGAAAGGGCCATTATTCGACCTCCAAGGGAGAGAGCCATGTAGGAAAGACAGAGCCATCACCTGGTAGCCCTTCAGAAATTTCCAGAATGCCCCCAGGCTTGGAATGATTCTGTTGCCACCCCAGAGACTAGCCTGGTTTCTTTCTGTCTGAATCTCTTGCAACCTGGAGATTGCAGATCACTGGCCTGCCCCTTCCTTTGTGCTTGCCCATGTTTCCCCAGAGAAGCCGGGTCAGGTGTAGCACCTGCAGGGATATGGCTCTGAATCTGGGGACTGTACCCCCACCTTCATTTCAAGCCCTGGATCCACCTCATCCCTTTCCTCCTTTCTGGCCACCGGCTTCTGGGGACCCGTGGACCTGTCTCTGCAGCACTTCCATTCGCACTCGGCTGTGCTACGTAGTTCCCTGGAACGCCTGATCCGCCCTCTGCTTCGGCTCATTCCTCATCAACCCCTTTGCCTTAGCTGCAGGTGGCCTCGCTCCCGTCTCAGGCGAGCACTCACACATCCAGCGGGAGACAATGTTCTGTCGATTCCCAGGATGGGAGAGGTCTGAGGAAGTGCCCCTTTTGGAGTGAGGAAGGGGAGTTAGTAAATATATCAACAAACAAACATATAGAAGAAAACAACGACCATACCATAGTCCTTGGGCACGGTGACAAAATATAGGCAGGTCTGTCCGCTAGTATAATTCTGGGGGTAATTGGGGGACAAGACCACTCCATCCGAGCTTACATATTGTCCCCCACAGGGGGCTGAAAGAGGAAACAGAGGGTTAGGTGACCTCCTGGCTGTCCACCCGCCATTCTGCTCTGCACCTGAGCTTCTGGTCCTGGTGTGGCTGCAATCAGGGAGCCACTAACACGGAGGAGGGGAGTTCCATGGACACAGCTCTGCTCTGTCCATGGTCCTGCACCCCTGATCTGGGAGGTGGCCTGAAACTACTCTGTCATCGAGGCTCCTCTTGGGCACCTATCAGTCCTTCTTGCCCTCGACTCATGCTGGCAGTGGTCCCTGGAGGCACAGCCTTAGCGACCACATTAGGAACGCCTCACGAGTGGGGTCTAGATAGGGCATGCTGGTGCAGGACAGACGTTTATGTTTGGGTGGCCAGTGTCTTCATGAGTCGGGAACTGAGACTTCCTAAACCAGCCCCTCTGGAAGGGGCCAGCCCACGTAACCCAGCCATCCTCTTTCTCAGCTCATGGTGCCCACGGTTTACAAGAGATAGAGCTCTGAGCCAGCCCCTCATCTAGGCATTGGGTTCCTGTGGAAGTTACATAATCTGTTGTCAACTTGAGACTTAAGAGCGAGGGGGTGGGGCTTAGCCTGCCAATCAGGTCACAGCTTGAAGACCTCATTTGGAGCCGCTAAGGCGATAAATAGCTCGCTGGAGGCTGGACACTCACTTCCTGCGGGACATTCCTGTTGACAAGACACATGGATCGAGAGCACTGGAGCTGGAAGAGCCACATGGAGGCCCATGCCAGCGCCAAGTCGCTTACACCGCTACTGGATCCACAAGACCACCTACCCACTGGCCTGTGATCTTCCTGCATTCGGCATCATTGCATGTGTTTCGTGCCTCTGAAGAGGACTTTATAGATTGGTATCGGGCATATGGGCTAATATAGGACTTATGGACTTGATCTGGACTGGGCTGGGATGTTTTCTCAATATTCAATTGCTCTTATGTATAAACCTTTCTTATACACATATGATTTTCCCTGGATTTCTTTCTCTAGTCTACCTTGACTGACACACAGTTACCTTGGAGATGTGTGCTTTGAGGTGAGGGTGGGGACAGTCCGTGGTCTGGGACAGATAACCCATTGGTCTGGGACAGATAACCCATTGGTAGGGACTGGTGCCCCCAGTCTCACCCAAAGCGTCCTTAAGCTTACCAGGTCCTGCGCTTGCAGGCCCCCTCCCCCCCGGGGGACCCTGTCTTGCTTCCCCCTTCCCGCTCAGACATGCCCACTTCCACAGCCTCCCTCCCCATCCCCGTCCAGCACCTGTGCAGACTGGCCGGGGATTGTTCCACACCGGCTTCCCATCGGACCCCAGGATGCAGCTCAGGGTGGAGGCGCCCTCAACTTCGTAGCCCCCGTGGCAGTAGTAGGTGATGGAGGAGCCCAGCTTCAGGTCAGACCCCACTCGTGTGCCGTTCTTGATGGAGCCGGGATCGAAGCACGACTCCCGGGGATTTTCTGGAAGGGAGAGCACACACGGGCAGGTGAGTGGTCCATTTCCGGGGAAGGCCCTGCCCTCAGCCACGGAGCCCATGGGGTCAGCACTGTTGGCTGGACGTCACTTTGCAGAGTGAGCGTTGCCATTGTCTCGCACATTCTTTGTTCTTTTTCATTACAAACCCTATTACTACCTGCTCTCCGTAATAGGTGAAGTGCACCAGACAGTGGTGGCATTCAGCTGCTTCACGCTGGTTCGGAAGAACTGATTCTAATTTTTCGCTTAGTTCGGCGAGCTATTGTTAACATGAAACTTGTCCTCAGAGTTCTCCTCCACCCACAGGTGTAACAATAAGATGGATTTACGCTTGCAACAGTTACTAATTTCATAAAGCTCATTGTTCTTTTGATGAAATACGACATTTTTGTTCCTTTCATTTGCTAGTTCAGTAAAGCAACGTACTCTATCAAGAGAAAAAGTGCCAAGTGACCAGAGGGTGACATGCTGTCACTCTTTCAGCTTTGTGTTATGCCCCAAACTCCCATGAGATTAGGAGCGAATGATGCACTTCCTAAAAGTGTCCAAAGGGCTAAAAATATCCTTAGCACCATTTCTGTCAGTTCAGCAGAAGGAAAAACGCGTTTTTCAAAGATGAACATAGTATGTTTAGAGGCGAAAAGTCACCTGTTTCCAACCTATGGAACACAGCGAGTATTGTCTAATGGGTCTACCCCTAAAGCAACGGGCTCCCACTCCCACCATGGAAAGATGGTTAAGGTAAGTCACACCGCCGATGACGCTTGGATCAAAGCCAAGCACATGACAAGTCAATCAAAAAGCAGTATGGAGACATCTTAAATAACAGTCGTATTGGGTTTTTGTCAGGTATTATTTAAGATTTTTCATTAACATTTTAAACTCTTCTAACACAATCTAGCTTTGTGTCCCTTTCTTATTGTTCCCATTTAAGCATTAATGGTATGAAATAATAAACTGCCTTTGGGTGTGATCATTTTTTTTTATATTGAAAACAGTCATCAGGGCAGCTAACCAGTTCTTAAATGATTTGAATCCCACTACCTACTGAAGCCCAAGGAAAGGTGATCATTGCCTCTCTCTCTCTTTCTCTCTCTCTCGTGTCCTTGAGGCAAACACGTCAATAGTTAGGTGTCCGCGGCTCTCATGGCTTATATTTTAATGGGGTAGGCATCTCCCCACATTCTTGCCTTGACCCACAGAGGAGGGTTTTCTGCTAAACCTCTGGGCTTGCTCCTCCCCAAGCAAGGCACCCTCTGCTCTGATTGGTGGGAGCTGACTGCCCAAAGGTCGTACGATAAAGACCAGGAACCCTGGTGTCGTAATGGGTTATGCATCGGGATGCTAAGCGCAAGGCCAGCAGTTTGAAGCCACCAGCCACTCCTTGGGAGGAAAATGAGGCTTTCTGCTTTGGTAAAGCATTTCGGTTTCAGAAACCCAACAGGGGCAGTTCAACTCTGCCCTGTAAGGTTGCTATGCGTCGGGATCAACTGGATGGCAGTGGGTTGAGTTGATGCCACAAGTCAAAGGAGCCTTGGTGGTGCCATGGTTAAGCCCGAGTCTGTGAACTAAAAATCGGAGGTTCAAATGCCCAGCTACTCCACAGTAGAACGATATGGCAGTCTACTCCCGTGGGCAGTTGTACTCTGTTTTATAGGGTTACTATATTTTGGATTCAACTTGATGGCAATGGATACACGGATACAGGGGTGTCTGATCCACCCTTTTGCCTGTCTTTGACCTCACACTGGGCCTAGCCAGCTTCCTTGGTGCTCTGTGTCCAGGTGTTAGGATGGGCAGAAAGCTACATTTGAGATGGCTGTTTCGCTTCTGCCTGTGACCAGACAGCTGACTGGGACAGTCCACCTGCATCTGCTCCAGAGGCCCAGCATCTCCGTACCTTGCAGGCACGTCCGAGTGTGTGGGAGAAGCCGGGGTCTCCAATATCGTTTCCTAGAGTTCTTGCCGTTTAGTAAAAACAGTTGCGTTCTTCTATTTGGTTATTGATCCTCATATGCGAGGGCAAGCCGCACAAGGACTAAGGAGGACCGTAGAATTGGCTCTTTTATTTTGGAAGAATATGGAATAGCTCACAGACTGCCAGGAGAAGAGCAACTCTGTCTTGGAAGGATTACAGCTAGAATGCTCCTTTGAGGAAAGGATGGCGAGACATCTTTGGACCTATTGTCAGGAGGAACCAGTTCCTGGAGGCATGCCGTCCTTGGTAAAGCAGAGGGTGAGGGGAAAAGAGGAAGGCCCTCAATGGCATGGATTGACACCGTGGCTGCAGCCATGGGCAGAACCGTAAGAGTGATGGAGGATGGTGCAGATCCAGGCAGCATCCGCTGCTGGACACGAGGTTTCTGAGTGAGACCCGACTTGACAGCAGCTCCTACCAACAATTCTCAATCAGGTACACAGTGAGCCAGAGAGATGGCAGCTTGAGCCCCTGCAGAGAAGACTGTCCTTGACATGGTCCCCGGTGACTGGGAATACCAAATGGAGCCCAGACTCACTGGAAAAGAGACGTCACAGCATCGCTCATACTTGGATGGGAATCTTGAACTACTCAGCTCTTGTGTTGCGTGTTGACATTCACCTCCATCCACTGTGCCTTTGCTCAGTCTTTTTTGTGCTAAGGTGACTTCAGGTCATCAGGGCTGGGCAGGGCCAGGACACAGCCAGGGCCAGCCAGGGCCAGGGAAATGCAGCTGAACAGCAGTTTCAGTTGAGTCTTGGAGGCTGCGCTGTGGGGAGGGAGCAGCAGAGAGGACCAGAGATGGGGATGCAGGCGAGGGGCTGGTAGCCCTTGCGGGTGGGCTCTGAATGCTGGGCCCAGCTGAGACAGAAAGAGCAGAAGTGGCTGAGACTGGGCCTCAGGGAACTGTCCTTGTCACCTGGGCCATGTGGTCAGGAGAGAGGAGTCCCTGGAAAAGGACATCATGCTTGTAAAGGAGAGGGGCCCTGGGAAAGAGGGAGAACTTCGGCAAGTGTGAAGATGACCCAGGCCTGGGCGGCGTTTAGTTCTCTTGTGCTGGACATAGCTCTGCTATGAGTCAGAGTGGGCTCAGTGGCGTCTAACCAGAACAAAGGAGGTGGAGCCGTGGCGGCATAACAGGTTACAAGTTAGGCTGCTAACTGCAAGGTCGGCAGTTCGAAATGACCAGCAGCTCCAGGGGAGAAAGATGAGGCTTTGCACTCCCATAAAGAGTTACAGCCTTGGAACCCCGCAGGGGCAGTTCTACTCTGTCCTGTTGGGCTGCTAGGAGTCGGAATTCGTTCCATGGCAGTGAGTCATGCTTACGGGTGTTGCTCAAAGCTAGTTGACGGCAGCTTCGGTTGCCTGATGGGGTGAGGTGCTGAGAGTCTACATGCTCCTGCCAAGCCTACCTGTTCTGCCTTTCAGCCCTTCCATCTCAGCAGATAGGCTGGCCTGCCTTTTTCTTTAAGTCTCTGTCCATAGCTAAGGGTAGAGTAGTTCTGGGTATAAAACAAAACCCAAAAATAAAACCCCTAAGCTCACTGCCCTAGAGTCGATGCCAAATCAGCCATCCTACAGGGCAGGGTAGAACTGTCCCCATGAGTTTCTGAAACTGAATGGTTACAGCAGTGGTTCTCCACCTTCCTCACATCGCGACCCTTTCATACAAGTCCTTGTGTGGTGGTGACCCCCCAACCATAAGATTATTTTTGTTGCTACTTCATCACTGTCATTTTGCTACTGTGATGAATTGGGTGACCCCTGTGAAAAGGTTGTTTGACTCCCAAAGGGGTTGCGGCCCCCAGGTTGAGAACCGCTGGTTTACAGGCATGGAAAGCCCTGTCTTTCTCCCTCAGAGAGACTGGTGTTTTCAAACTGCAGACTTTGCAGCTCTGAGCCCAGTGTGTAACCACTATGCCACCAGGCTTCCTCTGAAGCAACAACCTCAAATCCATTGCCATGAATTCGATTCTGACTCATAGAGACCCTAGAGGACAGAGTAGAACTGCCCCCCCAGGGTTTCCAGGACGAGATCTTTGTGAGAGCACACAGACTCTTCTGCAGGGCAGCCCATGAGCTCAAACTGCTGACAAACGACCATGCCCCTGGCACACAGCCCCTGAGCACTTCCCTTGTGAGCCTTGTGATGAGTCACGGTGATGCCATGTCAGGTCCCTCCTCCACTGAGCCTAGTGGGTAGGGTCAGAACAGTACTGGCTTTCAGGCTCTCCACAGAGGAGCCCCAGAGAGACAGGGGTCTGCCACATGCTTTACAGCTCACCTGTTGAGATAGTTAAGGTTTATTGTGCCAATCTGGCCGATAAACACAGGTGAGGTTAATGGAAGGGCAGAGGGGTAATTGGCTCTGTGAGCCTCGCCTTTCCAGTTCTCGGGTCTCTTGCTTTTTGATGGTTGGACCACGGTGCAGCTGCCTTAGCCAGTTCCCTGCTTCAGCTGGCAAGGCTCACTTCCTGCAAGACATCCCCAAGGAGAAGCCACATGGACCTACCCTGATGCAGTCCTGCGTGCTGGAGCAGCCGAGTGGAGACCCCTGCCAGCACTGAGATGCTTACACATTCATTGATATGGCTTTCCTCCTGCAGTCGGCATCACTGCATGTGTTTTGTGATATGGAGGAAGACTTTGTAGATTGGTGTTGGACATATGGGCTAATGTTGGACTTGTAGACTTGGTCAGCACTGGGTTGGGATGTTTTCTTGCTGTACACTTAGCCTTTATATAAAACTCTCTCATACGTTTGAGTTTCTGTGGATTTGTTTCTCTAATGTACCCAGACTAACAAACCTGTCTTTCAAAAAATTTCCCAGTGGGCCAAATCTTATTTGAAGTTGAAGGAAATCAAGCCAATTGGAACCAATGTCACATTGCCTGTGAGAAGCAGATTTAGCAGAGACATCCACCATCCACTCCCTCCTTCATCTTTAAATGAAGGAACCCTGGCTTCTTCCAGAGCATCGAGGTACCAGCTCAGATCTACGTGGCTCCATCTCCCAAGCACCTAGGCCTGGCCCGGGAGATGAGAACATAATCCGGTCAGGTCTGCTGGAAACATTCTGGTGGAGTCCCCTCTCCCGCAGAACCTGAGCTGCAATCATGATGTCCTGCTCCCGACCCTCACCTGTGCAGCTTCCTCCCCTGTCATCTGCTTGCCTGCTCTGCTCCTGCTTCACAGATTGGCCTCTGGGCCTGCACCGGGGCCCCCTCCTGCACAGCCCCCTCTCTCATTTCTGCCAGGACTTTACTCAACATCTCCTGCTCAGTGACACCTTCAATGATCAGCTGTTTAAAATGTCAATTGTAGTAATTACATAATAGAGGGGTGGAGTCTAGCCTGTCCATTAGGTTGCAGCTTGATGGCCTCATTTGGAGGCGCCATAGAGATAAAGAGCTCACTGGAGGCCCAATACATACAGACTCTCTGCTTCATCTTCCTGCAGACAGGACACATGGAGCTATGCTAGAGCCCTGGAGCTGGAGGAGCCACGTGGAGATGCCTGCCAGCGTTGAGATGTTTCCATTGTCACTGGATCCACAAGACTTTCCACCCACTGGCCTGTGATCTTCCTGCATTTGGTGTCATTGCATGTGTTTCGTGAGTCTGAAGAGGACTTTATAGATTGGTATCAGATATATGGGCTAATGTCAGTCTATGGACTTGGTGTGAATCAGGCTAGGATGTTTTCTCAATATACAGTTGCTCTTTTATATAAAACTTTTTCTTATACCCATATGAGTGTCTCTGAATTTGTTTCTCTAGTCAACTGAACTGATCCACACCTTTCTCCTCAACTTTCTTTTTCTCCACTGGGGTCAATGCTATCTCATGTGTTACAATTGACCATTTTGGTCTGCTCTAAAATCATGGTCTACAAACACACCCTCCACTGGTCATTGGCCTCGCTGATGGGACAAAAGGAACCCGAGTCCCAAGTGGAACAGGGTTTTTCACACATGGGGAGAAAGGTTAGGATCTGCAACACATCTTTTAGGGGAATACAAAAGATCACAGGGTAATTGGCTAAGTGCATGCCTTTCCAGGTAGGTTCCGGATGCCTGGATGACAGAGACCATCATCCACTCTTCATATCACGCTAGCATCTGACACGGATTGGCACCAAAGCCGGGCCTACTTGGCACACAATAGAGGCTTAATAAACAGCTGCTGAGTTAATTGGCTGGCTGAACACACTCAGGCTTGAAAACGCAACAGCTACATCAGCGACTGCAGTGACAGAATTCATTCTCTATTTACTCTTACTTGCGCGCCCGAGTAAGAAAAGCGGGATGGTCCCCAGCACGGCAGCATTAATAAGAATGACAAGGACAATGACAGCTCTTACATGGGATACCGCTTTATAATTTCCCAAGCACTTTCCAATCTGCCATGTCATTTGTGTCTCATCCAAGCCTCTGGGATCAGGCTGGGCCAGGTACACTCCTGTTCAGGTTATGGATGAGGATGTGGTGAGCAGATAGGCTAAATGTGTTTTCCCAGCCACCTAGCCATTAAGAGAGAGAATTAAGACCAGAAGCGGGTCTTTTGGCTGCCAAACCAGAGCTCAGGTGTGAATGATCAAATGAAATGGCTACAACATGGTGACAATAATCAATATGAGCCAAGCCTTTCTAAATGGGAAGCATAAAAGAATGGGCTTCTCGTTAGTCCTAAGGGATGGGGCCCCTTTCCAAACATGGTTAGTCAGAACAACCCAAAAACCCAATTGCAAGCCACAACCACAGACTTCTGATGGGCAAGGAGCTAGTTGTAAAGGTTGGATTAGAGCGATCCACTGAAATATGTGCAAGCCTTCCAAAGGATGGTATAAGTCGCTGTACACAGCTAGCAAATGATGCCCAAGATCTCTTGTTGCAAATGAGGGGGTTCGGGTTACAGATTATTGTATGCGGCACGATCTTGTTCCTGTACAACAAGAGTCAGAGAAAGACGGCTGGCCGGTCACATCCCGCTGTGTCTGCTGCTGTCAACCGAGTAGAGCTCCAGCAGTGGGGTGAGCATTGTGCCAGAGACTGGCTGGCTGGCTAAGCCCGAGATCTCTACTACAGAGCTCCCTACCAGGAGTTCCTTGTAGTGCAAGCACTTGACTCTCAGCTGCCTGGTCTTCCTGGTACATAGTTGCTATTTCCTTTACTGAGGCCGATGCCCACATTTTTCTTCCTTGGCATTTGGAGGCGAGTTTGAACCACCAACCTGTCAGTTAGTAGTCAACTCCCGACTGATCGTATAGCCCAGCTGTTGGTGAGGTGGTTCTGAAGTCATGTGGCCCCACGTGCCTACAGGGTACAATGGATCCTTAAGGTCTTCTTGACTCTCTAATCCTGATGGCAGCAGATTCCCACCAGACTTTTCCTCCTGTGGCACCCACTCACCAAACCCACCATCATGGAAACAATGTTGACTCAGTGATCCCAGGTGCTCCAAGGCTGTACATCTTTACAGGAGCACGTAGCCTCATCTTTCTCTTGCAGAGCAGCTGGTGGGTTTGAACTAGTGCTCACCTGACAGCACCACGACCAGGGCTCTTATGATTCCATTAACTCAAACAACCAAGCACCTCACTGCCATCAAGTTGATTCTGGCCCATATCAACCTGATAGGACACGGTAGAACGGACTGTCTCTGCATTTCAGAGACTCCTTACAGCAGTAGAAAACCTCCTTTTTCTCTTGAAGAGTGGCTGGTACTTCCACATGGCTGACCTGATGGTCAGCAGCACAATACTTAACCACTACACTGCCAGAGCTCCTTGACAGTCCCTTAACAACAACAACAACAACAACAACAACAACAACAACAACAACAACAACAATGAAACCCAAACTCCCTGCCGTCGACGTGGACCCATGAGAGGGGTGTCAACGGCCAACCTTGAGGTTGACTCTCAAAACCATTCACTGCCATTAGGTGAATGCTGACTCACAGTGGTCCCCTGGGGGTTCCTGAGACTGTAACTGTTTACGGGAGCAGAAAGCTGTTTATGGGGTTGTTTGTAATAAGAAAAATGAGATGACGCCACAGCAGCAGGGATAAGCGGTGTGATGGGGGTCTTCGGCAGAAGTGAAGTCGTGCCTTCTGTTAGAATTCCACAATGTGTGGCCGTGTTTGCTTGGATACTGGCAAGGTGAAGAAAGTTTGGGTCCAGGGCAGTTAAGCATGACAGGGGCCTGGAGGAAGAGAGGGTGGCAATATGTCCACCCCCCAGACGGGCTCCTTGAGCAAATAAATGCCCTCTGCCTTGTCCACCGACTCCCCGACTAATAGCAGGCAATCGGTAGTTAGTAGTATTGCAATGCGTTGATGGATAGAAAGCA
Source organism: Tenrec ecaudatus (assembly GCF_050624435.1). Classification (NCBI taxonomy): domain Eukaryota; kingdom Metazoa; phylum Chordata; class Mammalia; order Afrosoricida; family Tenrecidae; genus Tenrec; species Tenrec ecaudatus. The sequence continues at coordinate 57,101,461 of NC_134530.1, forward strand.
CTCAGAGAGTGCTGGGACGGAGCAGGCACTGAGCAAGCACTGGGTATTTTATGATCAGTATTATGTGTGGTCTCATGTGAGGGAGCCCAGGGTTGCCAGGAATATTTAATTAAAGGATGCTGGAAAGGTTGTGGAGGTCCTACATTGTGCACAAGCCGGAGGGATTTTAATTTTACCTGGCGATGCGGTCTCACTTGTATACATAGGTTGATGGGGCCTGGGTGGACTTGGGTTAAAGTCTCAATAATAGAGACGAGCAGCTCATGAGCATCTGCAAAAGGGATAGTGCACACGGGATAGGACAGTAATGCATGCACGATCTTTCGGTCTTAACGACCCATCCACAACATGACTGTCATGAGCGTCGCTGGGGAGATGGAGGTGTGGGCGCCAAGACCGAATAACTTGCCAAGCTCACAAATCAAGTATGAAATGGGCACCAGCATGGGGTCATGGGGAAGATGAATAAATGGGTCAAAACAGGGGCTGGCAGAGTGGAAGCGAGTGGAGTGCGGGAGCCTGGAACCCCTGACGATCATAGTCCTGGTTGAACGTTACGGAAGGCTTGGCATGTGCCAGGCACCGAGCCAAGAACTTTACTGCAGGGACTGACCCATTGATCTTCACCTGCTTATATGAGCTCGCTCCCTGCCATGGCGTCCACACCGACTCACAGGGACACTAGAGGACAGGGCACAAATGCCCCTGTGGGCTTCCGAGACGAAAACTCTTGACTGGACTAGAAAGTCCTGTTTTTCTTCTTCGGAACCGCTGGTGACCCCAAACTGCCAACCTTACGGTTAGCAGCCGAACTCAAAACCACTACCCCACTGGGGTTCCGAGCTTGATGACAGGACAGAGAGTTGCTTTCTCATCTTCTCAATGAAGACATGGAGGTTACGCAGCTTTCCCAAGTCCACACAACGGCCTCTTGGTGAGCACGGACTTGGCCATGTCAGAAGGACCATCCCCGCGGGACAGAGGTCTGTTTCATACAGGAAGTGTCTCGGGGCATGGCAAGCCAGTTCCTTTGTACACCCACTGCCCGTGGGTGCTCCCACCCAGCAGCAGGAGAGATGCGTCATCGTGATAGAGATGAACAGAGGGACTCTATGGCCTTCTTAAAAACAAAACAAAAGGCAGCATCTGTTCTTGATTGCTACACTATTCCGTCTGCTTTACTTGGTTCAAGAGGGCCCTGGGTGAGAGTGCATGGAAGGACACAAAGCTCCAGAGTATGGCTGCGGGGTCAGGGGCCAGCAGGGTGGGGTCCTTGGGGCTGAAATTCAGGATTTTGAGTCTATGTGCTGAACGCACTGTCCACAGGGGCGCTGAAGCCAGCCAGCATGGTGGGAGGCTTTGGGGAAGATGGAGTCCGGCATGAGACCCCACAGTGAGTGCGGGAGAGAGACAAGGAAGGTGTTAGCTGATAGGGGGTGGGGAGGTGCCCCGATGGCACGATGGTTAAGCCCCCAACTTAGAACCACAAAGTTTCGGTCCAAACCTACCTGGAGACTCCGTAGGAAAAAGAAACAAAAGAAGGCAAAACCTGACAGTCTGCTTCTGTGACATTTACAGGCTAGAAAACCAACCCTAAGGGGCCAGTTCTCCTCTATCATGTGGGATTGTAGGAGTCAAAATCCACTCAACAGCCTTTAAAACCATCGATGGAGAGTGAGCTTAGGAGAGTGATGTGGAGTCGAAAGAATGAGCCTCCGAGGAGAGAGGAAGAAGAGGAGGAGGAACAAGGAAAAGGATTCAGAAAATGAACATGGATCCTCTTAACTGTCCGAGATGGGGCATAGGCCGGGGACAGGTGCACCTTCTGGAGGGTCCCAGGGCAGGGAGGGCCTCTGGGGCACTGGAGCGGCCTCCCCCGAGGTCCTGCCTATCCATCTCTCCTCTGTGCACTGCTTGGCCTTCTGCTCCCTCTGCCAAGTGTAGGCGACCCTGCCCTCAGTCAGGTCTCACAGCCGGCCCTTACCTGTGTAGTCAATGACGAAGCCAGCGTTGCTCACGGAGGCGTCGCTGCGGAAGGCGAGGAAGAGGCTGTTGCCGCTGCTCTCGATGCGGCCTGGGAGCTGGGAGCCATAGAAGCTTCCTATGAGGGGGCTGAGGGAGTCCCGTCCATCGTAGACATGGAGGAAGTCATAGCCAGGCTCCAGGTTAAAGCTGGGAACAAACACACCCCACCCACCCAACCAAGGTCAAAGAAAGGCTCCTGATGGGGCCTTGGCCACCACCGCAGGGTGAGGCCTCCCAAAGATCACAAGTCCTCCACCCCCAAAAACTAGCTGGTGGGGAGAAAGAATGAAGCCCCTGTGAGCACCCCCATCTGATGACAAAATGGGTCCGGAAGGCTCAGGGAGGGAGACGGCCGAGTCCAGAGTGAGTTTCCAGAAGCTGGGGTAGAAAGCTTGTGACTCCTTTTATGGAAGGGACAGGGCGTTGTCCACTCTAGTTAGCCAAGGCAGGTCCAGATCCTAGGACTCTTAACTGCTTCTATTGTTCTTCTCATTGTGCGGGACGAGCCAGAGCCATCAACCAAGCCATTGCCAGGCGGGAAACGTCTTTGACCATGGGGACCCCCACGTCTTCCTCCTCCCCAAGCCCGTTTCCCAGCAACCCCCAGGATCTGCTACTGGCCATCTCCGGGGACCCAGTCTCAGAGCTGGGTCTCTTTCCTAGTTCGCCTGACCCAGGCATGGAAAAAACCCTCAAACATTCAAATGGTCTTGGTTTAACAAATCGACAGCAGAGATTTTAAGTAGAATGTATCTCATTAGAGTGGCTAGAATACAAACGATGAGAGTTACCAAGGACTGGAGCCACTGAATTCTCGTACACTGTTGGTGGGAGTGGGAATTGGTATAAACATTTTGGAAAATTGTTTGGAAATAGCTGCTAAGTCTGAACATATGCTGGCCCCATAACACAAGGATTCTACTCTAACGCATAGATCCACCAAAGGCAACGGATTCCATCCAAGTGTGTGAAAAGGAAAACATCAGAATCCAAGTGAATCCGTTTGCAAAGACTAGATTTTGGATGCAACTCATTTGTACCCTAGTCATGGGCTGAGGTATTTATTCCATCTGGTTGGATTGAGAAAGGAGGCCAAGAAACATGGTGGGGTGACAGGATACAACACCTGGAAGACAAAGTGAGTAGGGCTGGTGGAGACAGGATGGGGGTAGAAGGCCTGGGAGTCAGGGCCAGATATACACTGGCTTCCTCCTTTCAGAAGCGCACCCTCTCACACTGGTACTAGCTGTGAGGTCACTCCTAGCCTTGTTCGAAGTTAGGGTCTTCTTGTACCATAATTCAACACACCACCTGCTCCTTCCGAGTCACCACGGAAGGTCAAGTTAATCTGGGCCACAGATTATGACACCTAACCACGTAAAGCCTCCTCCTTTCTTCTCTCGGTCATCAAGTTTTACCCAAGCCCCCACATGTGCCACGCACTAATCCAGCTACCCAGGATAGAGCGATGCAGCAGACAGGAGCCCCGCCTTCAAGAAGTTGTTTTAAAATCAAAGTATAATCTACACACCCACTATGAAATGATCCAAGCTCTTAAGTCTACCACTCCACCAGTTTGGCATCTGCATTTCAAGATCTTGATAAGACAGCTCAGAACTTTCCCAGGGGCTCCTTCCTAGCGGCTCTTCTCTAGCCTCCAAAGCCTTCTATGGTCTGTTTTCCATCATCATGTGTTAGATTTGCTGATTCTAAATTGCCATATATGTAGTAGCAGACATGGCACAATTTAAAAAAGTGTCTGCAGCATAATGTTTTTGAGATTTGTCCACTGAAAGATTCCATAGGCAGCAGATGGAATGATGCAAGACACTTCAAACGGAGATGGACAGAATACACAGTCACTGTACCAGAAAGAACTAGCTGACACCCACCATGTCAGGAGGTAGACCATGAGCAAGAACCAATGGTGCTGAAGGAAGACGTTCAAGCTGCAATGAAAGCATTAGCCAAAAGCAAGGCTCCAGGAATTCATGGCATAACCTCTGCAGTGTTTCAATAGGCTGATGAAGCACCAGAAAAACATGCTTACTCAATGTCCCACTTTCACACATATATGAGGCGATTGAAAATACCCTGGTTTGGTTCAATCTCACCTTACTCCTCACAGTAACAGCCCTGCTTTTCAACATTTTAAATAAGTCTTGTTCAGCAGCTTAAAACAAAACAAAACATTCCGGGAAATTTAGAAGACAACTACCTTGCCAATTGAGTGGAAGAGATTCATATTTGTACCCATTCCAAAGAAAGGCGACCCACAGAATGTGGAGAATTATCAAACAATACCATTGATATCACTTGTAAGTAAACCTTTGCTGAAGAGCTCCTCACAATGGTTGCAACCGTCCATTGATAAGGAGCGACCAGGGGTTCAGGCCTGATTCAGGAGAGGATGTGGAATAAAGGATCTCACTGCTGCTGTCAAGTGGGTCTTGGCTCAAAGCAGAGAACACAAGAAAGATGTTTCACTGATTATGACGAGACATGTGACTCTGGATGGTCTCGAGAGGAATGGGGATTCCAGAAGACTTCGTCATACTCCTGTAGAACCTGCATGTGGATCAAGAGGCAGTTTTGTTTAAAATCAGGAAAGGTGTGCATTCGGGTTGTATCATCTCATCATACTTTTCAATCTGCATGTTGAGCAAATCACCAGAGAAGCTGGATTATCTGATGCACTTGGTCTTAGGATTGGAGGAAGGCTTATCGATAACTTGCAATATGCAGATGACACACCTTTGCTTGCTGAAAGCGAGGAGGATTTGAAGCCGGATGAAGATCAAAGGCTACAACTTTTGTTATGGATCACAACTGAAGGCAAAGGAAATAAAAATCCTCACAACTGGAACAAAAGGTAACACCATGATAAGCAGAGGACGGATTGAAGTTCTCAAGGAGTTCGTCTCGATGGATCCATAATCAATGCTCATGGAAGTAGCAACCAGGAGATCAAAAGAGGCATTGCCTTGGGTACAGCTGCAGCAAAAGACCTCTTTAAAGTGTTGAAAAGCACAGATGTTCCTTTGAGGCCTAAAGTGTGCCTGCCAAGCTACAGTATTACCCATTTCCTCATACATCTGCGAGAGCTGGACATCGCATATGGAAGACTGAAGAAGAATCGATGCGTTTGAATGGTGGCGCTGGAGAAGAATCCTGAAGGTCCCATGGACTGCCAGAAGAGCAAACAGATGTGTCTTGGAAAAAGCGTGGCCAGAGTGCTCCTTCGAGACCAGGATGGTGAGGCCTCGTTTCAGGGATTATGGACAAGTCAGGAGAGACCAGTCCCTGGGAAAGTGGAGGGACAGCAACACGGAGGAAGGCCCTCCACGAGATGAATGAACACGGTGGCCGCAACAATGGACTCAGACCGAAGAACACGCTTGAGAATGGTGCAGGACCGGGCAGTGCTTCATTCAGTTGTGCATTGTTTGCCACGAGTCAGAACTGACTCAACCGCAACAACAACAATATAGTTCATTCCTTTTTAAAAACTGTGCAGGACTGTTGTCGGATGCTGGACTGGGAAATAAGGTGGTTATTTTAGCTTCTCAAGTTATTTTAGATGATAAGATCATGCTGTCAGCTTAAGAACAGATTAGCATAGAAGGCAAGTTAGGGGCAAAGAAACCAGTTAGGAGGCTGTGACATTAATTTAGATGGGAAAGGATAAGGGCTGGAACTCAAATGAGTAGCTGGGCCGATGGAGACGAGGGGGGCATCTGAGGGTGCCAGGGCAATAGAAGTCCCATGCTTTGGTGACTAGTTAGCTGAGGCAGGACCAGTGGGAGATGGCGCCCCTCTCCAATATTCACATAAGAGCTTGTCTTGGGGGATGGGGGGCAGGGAGTAACATGTGTCCTTTTGCACATGTTGTATTTGGGGTTCCTGTAGGCAGCAGGAGGAGACGCCCAATTGCTGGACATGGGGTCCTGCAGCTCAGAAGAAAGAGTGGGTGGGAGGCAGGGTGGAATCCTTGCTTACAGGAGGAAGTGGAAATCATAGGCTAGGATGTTTGTCCCAGAAGGATGTGTGGATGTGAAGAGGAGAGGTCAGTGATTGCGTCTGGCTCAGGAAGAGCAGCGAGGAACGGCAGATATGCCGTCCCAAAAGAAGGTGGAGAAGCAGGGGAGAGAACCCTGAACAAATCAACCAACCAACAATCAAGGAAAAACAGAGTACGAGGGTGGAGCAAGTGGCAGATGAGGATAATGCACGGGAAAGCTCCTGTTGTCTGGCAGTGCTTAACTGAGGAGCTTCCTGTGGAACGGTGGAGGCAGATCCACTTTCCAATGATCTGAGAGTGAACCAGAGGTGAGGAAGTAGAGAAAAGCAGGAACAATTCTTTTGAAGGGCTGTCCTACCAAAGGAATAAAAGAGAGATGTCCGTAGATAGAAGGTGGTGTATAAGAGAGGACTCTGAGGCTTCTTCCGTGCTGGGGAGCACAATGGAAGCAGGACTTCAGACCAAATTTATTCAGTCACGACCAATGAAGCAGAACCATAACTTTACACTGGACTGGAATTTACAGAATATAGGTGCCTGAAAAAAATATATAGGTGCCTGGGAGGGTCACCGAAGAGCCCTGGCTGCATAGTGGTCTCACTTCGAGGGAGAAAGATGGGCTTTCTACTCCCATAAAGAGGTACAGTCTCTGAACCCCCCAGGGGCTGTTCCTACCCTGTCCTATGAGTTGGAATCAACCTGATGGTTCTGAGGTTTTTGTTTTTCTTGTTCAGTCTGGGATGATAACCAGACAGAGTTTCAGCCTGATTTCCGGAATGGAAACTCGGAAGGGGCAGAGTAAGCCTTTCAACTGCCAGGACCATGGAGAGTGACACGCATTCAAAGCAGCACCATGGGCTGCCGCCTTTGAGCAGGACATTGCTATTTCAGACTCTGCTGATGAAGAAATTCTGTTGATAGGCAAGGTGCATGTCATTCCGTTTTCTAAGAGGAAGGTTAAGTTTCTAGCAGGATGTCAATCTATAATATTCCTAGTTATTGCTCCAGGTACCCATATCTTGCAACTTCTGGTCTGTCCAGGTTTTGCTCTTTCCACCATGACTGGATTGGGAAGAACCAGTTGTGAGTCCTGTGTAGGAGAAGCCAGCAGAAAGTGGAGAAGAGACTGAGCCAGAGGAGGAAGAAGCAGAAGGAGCCAGCAGGAAGAAGGAGGCTGCCTTTTGAATATTAATATCACCAGATGTAAAAAAAAACACTTCATGAATTATTATAGAGGATGCAATAAAACCATATATGGGAAGTCACCAAGCATACTGCTTAGCACATTTATTGAGCACAAAGGCTCAATAAATATTACCTTCGCTGTCAGAGTTTTTACTTCCTGCTGTATTGGGAACTCTGCTCACAGGAGACGCTCCCATACATACTTACCTACAGACCCACGTCCTGAACCCCCTATCCGGACTGAACCCTATCACCTCCCCCCTTGGGGCTGGGGGAGGAAGGTACATACATGTTAAATACCAGGGCGATGACGTAATCTGGGGACACAGTCACTTTCCAGTCACACTCCTTGCCCGGCGGGTAGGGCTCTGGGTAATTTGGTGACAGAATGACTCCAGATGGTCCCATCAGGTCTCCTCCACAGGGAGCTGAGGAGAGAGGAAGATGGGAGTAAGATTGTCCCCTTCAGACCGTTCACATTGTAATCAGTATTGGCTGATAAGACATGATGGGAAGGGTCTTGAGTTTGAAAGACCTAAGTTACAACTTGGCTCTGTGACCTCAGGGAATATACTTAATCTTTCTACCTCTCAGGATCCTAGCCTCTACAGTGGGAAGGAGATAGCAGTGGCTTCTTTACAGGCAGTTGTAATGGGAGCTATTTGTGCCAGCATTTGGCATAGGGTACGTAGTAAGGGCATGAGTGTGCTCAGCTGTGTTCTAGACCTCCGCCTCCTTCAGCTTCCAGGAGAGCTTGGGATGTGGGAGGTACTGAGAAAGGACTCTTGTGCTCTCGATCATGCCCAGCCACCAGATGCTGCCGGCCTCCTACACTGGCCGCACTCTTGGCACCTGTCTGGGGCTGTGGCACCTCCCCATTTTCCAAAAGGTTTCACCCAAGACTTTGTTTGTCTCTCAAGTGTTTGGCGTGCTCACAGATTCCCAGTTGGTCCACAGCACTCTCCCTCTATTGAGAGGGCAGGCCTTTTAAGCAGGGGGCTGTGCTGAAATGACACAGTAAGCTATCTGCCCTGATTCCAGCACTTCCTGGCCAACTCCTCCAGATCCTGAGCCAGGTTCTCCCCTAAACAACTGGGGCTGCGGCTCTAAGGCATAAAGGGATTGCTAGAGCAGAATCCTGGAAGGTGGTGGGGCCATTAGCAGGTAGACGTGACTGAGACAGACACAGGTATAAGCCATGGGTTCCCCGGGAGATTGGCAGTGGAGTTGACAAATGGTGTACCCGTGGCAATGCTTTTGGTTTTAAGATCAGACATGTAATTTATATACATTATCGCATTCATGTATTTATGTCTCATAACAACCCAAACATGAAGATAGAGGAGGCCAGTGAGGCTCAGAGTGTTGACCCCGAGACTCAACACCCGTGATTTGCCCGTCCCTCATTGCCTCAGAACGGCTGAGAGAAAAGAGCCATTTAGCCATCAGAGTTCTTGCTGTGGGCCAGCCTTATCCGGGGTGTCCACTTGCATAACCTCATTTAACTTATTTGAAGCTCTTTGAAATTAATCCACGTCCTCATCTTGCAGGGGCCCTGGTGGCCTAGTGGTTATGCATTGAGTTGCTAGCAGCTAGGTTGGCAGTTCAGACCGACCAGCCACTCCATGGGAAAAAGACGAGGCTCTCTGCTCGAGTAATGGTTTCCAGCCTGGGAGCGCCCCAGGGGAAGTTCTGCTCTGTCCTACAGGCTGCTAAGAGTCAGAGCTGACTGGATGACAGAGAGCCGCTTCTTTTGCTTTGCCACATCCTCATTTTACAGTGGAGGAAAGCGGTGCTTAGAGAATGAGAGTGTTTTCCCCAAATCAGAGCTGGGTCGTGGTGGACCCAGATCCAGACCCTCAGACCCACCTACCCACAGCAGTCTGAATGCAGTCATTCATTTCCTGCCTCCCTCCAGAAACAGCCCTAGGACCCCTGTCCTGCCCAGGCCCCCCCCCCCCCCCCGTGCAGGCTCGTGGGGGCTGCCCAGCACCGGTCAGGCCTCTGAGGTCTGACATTGACATGAGACCCTACACCCTGCTCCTCAGTGGTGAGTAGGAGACACATTGTGTGTAGGGTAAGGTGAGGGCATGGGCGGCAGGCAGTGGAGACCATTCTGGCTCATGGAGACCCTGTGTGCTTCAGAGTGGAGCTGTGACATCTCACATAGAACAGGAGCGACATGCACGCATGGTCTGGCCGGAGAGAAAGATGTGCATGAAAGGCTTCCTCCCCCGCTTTCTTCCTTGTTCCCTCTGCCTCCTCCCAGGTATATGGGGCGCATTATCACTGAGTTCCTCCTGATAAAGCTGTATTACCTTGGAAGAGCCTCTGAGCTGCCGCTTCTCCGTCTGTCAAATGGGAATACATTGAGACTAAGGGCAGGTCTAGAGAACCAAGCTCAAGTGGCTGATAATGACCTTGCCCAAAGGAAGAGCCTCTAGGGCAGCGGTTCTCGACCTGTGGGTCGTGACCGCCTTTGGGGGTTGAACGACCCTTTCACAGGGGTCTCCTGATTCATAACAGCAGCAAAATGACAGTTATGAAGTAGTAACAAAAATCATGTTATGGTTGGGGGTCACCACCACATGAGGAACTGTATGAAAGGGGCGAGGCATTGAGAACCACTGCTCTAGGGCTTCAGGAGACAGCAAAGTCATTGCAGAATCTGTCACCCATCCCTGGAGCTCCGGGGAGTTCATACGCTCAGCTGCTAACTGAAGGGTTGGAGGTTGGAGTCCACCCAGAGACAGAAGAAAGGTGGGGTGAACTACCATGTTTTCCCCACAACTAATGCCCACGTGCCTGCAGTGAACAAAGGGCTCAGTGTAGGGAATGGGATGATCAGGGAGGTCTTGCATGTGGAAGGAAAAAGCCATTTAACCCACATGCTCAAAATATGCATAAAATAGGAATATTCTAAATTGCCAGCCCCTGAAGACTGGCTGGAGTGGGCATAGTTATACTCTGACGCACAGGAGATGGCCACTGGGTGCAGTGGGCTCCTACTGCTTCAGGTGACCCACTCTCTTCTTTCCTCCTAGGCAGGCTGCCCTGGGAGAAGAGGGAACAGGCCGGGTTGTCTTAGAAATGGCCAGGAGTGTTTGCGTGTGTGTGTGTGTGTGTGTGTGTGTGTGTGTGTGTGAACAAGGATCAGCTCTGGGGCATCTGCCACTGGCAGTTATTCCCGGCCCTGCCTAAGAAGTAGCTGCACCCTCGCAGGCGGGGCCTAGAGCCGGGCGCAGCAGGATCCCGAGGGAAGAGCCTGTCCTGTAGCTGCTCTGTACCGGAGCACGTTGGCGGGCTGGGCTGCCAGAAGAATCGATTCTCTATCTTCACACAGCTGATCTCCGCGCTCCCCTGCAGCGCATAGCCGGGGTCACACTGGAACACCGTGGAGTCCCCGGCTTCCCAACTGTCGCCGCTCCGGCTCCCATTCTGCGGGACCCCGGGGTCATTGCAGGACGTTGCCGTGGACACTAGAGAAAAGAAACAGATGAGAAAGTGAGACTGCCCAGGTGTGTTGACATGAGAACGCAAGCCGGTTAGGCAGACACAGCTTGATGCTTCTGTAGGACGTGGCGAGCTCCATCAGAAGGGGGTGGGGGATGACGGGCTGATTACGTAGAGACTCTGTGTGTATCGGTCAGGAGAGTTTGCAGAGTGCTGAGTGTGAGTTGTGGGACGGCAGGGAGTTGCTAAAGTTGCGGGGAGACCAGGCTCTCTTGCACACCAACCAACCAAGAGCCCATTGCATGGAAACCCCACTCCAAGATAAGCCAGTGTTTGTAGCAAGTGGCAAAAGTAGGGTCCAAGACCAAGAGCAATGATGGAGAAGTACTTAAAATTCAAAAACCCAGGAGTGTGGGATATGCTGTTACAGTCAGACCTCACCTCGGGTGAGTATTTCAAAAGGCTGGAAGATGGAAGGAAGGAAGGAAGGAGGAAGGAAGGAAGGAAGGAAGGAAGGAAGGAAGGAAGGAAGGAAGGAAGGAAGGGAGGGAATGGATACAGAGACGCAGCCAGTGGAACCCCAGAGAAGGGGTTGAGGTAGCCATCCCTCCTACAGCAGCCTCCACAGCCTAGAGCTGACAGTGGGGCTTGGCTGCTAACCACAAGGTCAGCATTTCGAAACGACGAACGGCTCTGGGGGAAAGATACGGCTTTCTATTCCAGGAAAGAGTTACAGCCTCGGAACCACAGCGGTAGTTCCAGCCACAATCGGACTGGACTCGACCCAATGACAGCGGGGAGGCGGGATGCAGTAGGTCTGGAGGCCACGGTGTAAGTCATGCTCATTTGCTCAGAGGGTGGGTTTTGGATTTATTGTGGGGCAGAATATGTAATTCACATTAGTCCTTTGGTGATAACGTGAAGACCTCAAGTGATTTTGTGCTGGTTCCCCTCCAGACCCCGGGACTATGTGCTCACGCCCCTGTGCTGCTGGGAGGCATCAGGCCCAGGAAATGGCACACACATACCACGGTGTATAAGATCAAGGACTGGGTGGGCGAGGCTGTAATTATAGTAGCTAATGCCTTAATAGCCGATAACACCTTTACACGGTCGATTAGAACCTGTAGCCCACCACTGAATCTGGCTCGCTGCTTGTTTTTGTAAATAAAGTTTTATTGAAATGTAGCCAGTCTCACTCATTCACCTCTTCTCTAAGACAGCATTCACACTGTGACGGAAAAGCTGAGTCATCACATGTACAGCCCCTAAACCTTGAAGCATGTACAATCTTTTGTGTTTACAGAAAAAAAAACTCGCCAAATTGTTATTAATGGCATTCTATCTTAAGCTCCCTTCTTTCAGTAGCAGATTTTTAAAAACATATTCTTGGCTTTTACCCAGTTTTGATCATTAACACAAGAACTACCTGCCACCACTAGTTGCTAATCATATTTGTAAAATATTCGTCCAATGTACCAAGCTCGGTCCCCCTTCAGGGACTTTGAACCCACAATGGCATGACTGTAGGTCTCTCTAGATGAGCCCCAGGTTGTCCACCAGTTCTCAGTTCCCAGATCACTTGCTCAGCCAAGCTCGGGCTCATCCCTGATCCATCGTCTATCATGTTATCCTGTGCTGGTCTCTTCACACAGCGCCATCTGGGATGACTTTGCTAATGTGTCTGCATCTTGATGCTACATCCCTTGTACACCTTCATGGGATTCAGGACCTTGGCTGCCTAGCCTCTCAGGGCCTGCAGCAATACCCAGCATGCATCACTGCTCAATACGTATTTCTGGAATGAATGAATGAATGAATAGAGAAATCATCACTATCGGACATTGGCTGAACTGATTCATAAAGTCAAATAGGGAACAATCTACTTTTCTCCTAATGAACAACACCCACTGCAGCCACCCGCTTAGTTGTTTATCTTAAACCTTACAAGGTGCTCGACACACAGAAATGATTCCTTCGAAGAAAAATAGCTCACGGTTCTGGCCGAAAGCGTATTTATAGGGCTGGTCACCGAAGTGCGATGATGAAGAGGTTGAATTTGGGAATCAGACACAGGGGTTTGATTCAGGCTGAGCTACTTATTAACTGGACGGCCTTCCCAAGAAGCCTCTGTGGGTCTTTGAGCCCGCATCTGTAGCACAGATTAATCGCGGGACTCAGACCTTACGGTTTGTGTGACTATTTCTAAGAGGGATGTAGCAGCGAGCTTAGCATGGCACTCGCTCAATAGATGGGGGTGATTGTACTTCTCTCCCTTCCCCTCCCCTTCCCGGCACTCATGTTCTCTCCTTACCGCTCCTGAATTTGAGCTGCTTGGCAAAGCCCCTGAAGACAGATGGGCCCACGTGGTACAGACAGGATGTTAGATGTTTCACAGTCATGTTTACTTAATAAGCCAAGCCTGTACTAATCGTCCCTGGCATTTCCAGCAATCCCCCGTCAAACACACACTATAGAGTTCACACAGGGTGAGCACTCTGGCCTCCCTAGAGCAGTTCTGGTATTTGCTAACTGACGGCAGCAACAGGGAACGTGACCTTTCCCAAATCTCCGTGATGCCCAGAACACTGGGTTGGCCCATCACGGCCTTCAGGAGCCTGGACTTGGAAGTCTGACCTGCCCCTGTTCTGCAGACCTGAGACCTGCTCAGGGCCATCTGCCCCAAGAGACACAAGGGTTAGAGAAAACCATCCGCTCAGCTGTTCCTTCCTACGGCGCCCATTTGCACAGGGAGGTGAGTGACCGTGTAGGCATGCGCTCGCCGTGGGCACGCTCAGGCAGTAAGGTGAGGCTTGGACCTCGCCACAGGACGACAAAGGAGGTGACTAGCCCCAGGTAAAGGCAGACCGTCTGGGAGTGGAGGTTTGTATATTCTGAATGGGGGGATGAGCAGGGAGGACATAGCCTCTGAGAAGACTCTCGAAGGATGAATGGCTTCCGTGAGAGGAGCAGGGCACTGGAAACCCATCGAGTAGAGGCAAACAGTGCGATAGTGGCCGGATGCCCGGCCCACATGTGGTGCTAGGGTACAGCCAAGGTGGGTCTGAAGATGCCAATCTGCAGGCCTTATGTCAGTCCAACTGTGAATGGGTTCCACCACCCTCTCCCCTTTCTTTTTTTAAAAATCCATGCCCACTTTCTTGGGCACATTCACAGAAAAATACACGTCTAGCTTTAATAATTGAAACCATTCCTTCCCCCTGAGAGAGACACTGTGCTTCCCTCCTTATTGCTGAGAGAGTCTTCCTCTGCTCACCCCAGAGACGCCCAAAGTTTGTTCCCTGAAACGCGGGTCTCTGGAGATGGCCTTGGAAAGCAGGCAGCCATGGCCCAGTGTATTTGCTGATGGTGGCACAGGAGACAGCCTCTGAGTCCCTGTGTGTTACACGTCAGGAGGCCGGGGAGTCCCACCTTGCTAGCTCTGCCTCAACCCCTGCCCATCAGGACCTGACTGCGCAGACTGCTGCTTCCTTGCAGTACCTGCGCCCACCGAGCCAATTCTGACTCATCGCCGCCCCGATAGGTTTTTGAGATGGTCAGTCTTGGCAGGGCCTGGCAGCCTCTCCTCACCACGGACTGGAGCTGCCAATCTTACAGTTAGTAGCCAGACGCCTAACCCTCAGCACCACCAAGTCTTCTTTTCCTACAGTGAACATTTCGGTTAGTATTCCACAGAACTCCTAAACAAACAGACTTTGGGAAATGCTCATTTAACTCCAGTCCCGTCGGTGCCCTGGTGGGACCCTAAGCTCTCTGGGAGTTCAATGACATTCCATGACTCTCTCCATGAGCGAATACCAAAAAACCCAAACCAGACTCATGGCTGATGAGTCAGTGCCAGCCCACGGCGACTCCACGTGTTACAGCAGAACCGCTCCTTTGGGATATTTTTGGGCATAAGTAGATCACCAGGCCTTTCTTCCACAGCACCGCTGGGCGGGTTTAAACGACGGCCAAGTTTGGGTTTAGAAGCTGAAGGCAAACCATTTGTACCACCCCTGGATCCCATGAAGGAGTCCGACGCCTGGGTCTTAAGTAAGAAGAGGCCCAATGAGCTTTGCCAAGTGACAGTCCCTGCTGATGAGAAGCCTGCATGGATCATAAACAGGACAGAGAGCCACCATCAAGAACACAGGTTTGGAGCGGTGGCCTCACGAGGGTTGGTTGTCACTCAGTGTGTCACCTGTTAGCATCAATCACTCCTCACCTCCACGGACGTGGTCCTCTGCCAGACCACACAGAACCCTTCGTAGTGTCTGTTAGCAGTACAACCCTAGCAGAGCAAGTGACAAATAGTTCTAACTGGCCTCCATGTATCAGATTAGTACCAACACATCGTTTCATACACTCTTGCGCATCAGGTGACAACATTGTCAGTTACATTATCAGTGACTGGGTGGGGACCGCTTTTCCTTTTAGGGGAGAAAGACGGGGCTTTCTGCTCCCATAAAGAGTTAAGAGTCTTGGAAACTCACAGGGGCAATTCCTACTCTGTCCTGTAGGATCATTGTGAGTCGGCATTGACTCACTCGATGGCAGTTTGGGGATGATTTTTCCCTTTTATGACAGCATTCTTCAGAAAGTCATTTCAACATTGCCAGTCAAACACCTGGAAATCTGACCAACACAGCAGCAAGGAGCATGTGATAGTTACATAATCTGGTCTCAAGTTGCGAAGGGGTGGAGCCTAGTCTGTCAATCAATTCTCAGCTTGATGACCTCATTTGGAGGCGCCATGGAGATAAATAGCTCACTGGAGGCCAGATACACACAGACTCTCTGCTTTCTCTTCCTGCTGACAAGACACACAGAGCTACGCGAGAGCCCTGGAGCTGGAGGAGCCATATGGAGACCCTTGCCAGCGTTGAGATGCTTCCACTGCCACTGGATCCACAAGACTTTCCACCCACTTGCCTGTGATCTTCCTTTATTCGGCATCATTGCACATGTTTTGAGTCTGAAGAGGGATTTATAGATTGGTATCAGACATAATGGCTAATATTGGATTTAGGGACTTGATCTAGACTGGGCTGGGATGTTTTCTCAACATACATTGACTCTGATATAAAGTTCTCTCTTATACACATAGAGTGTTACTGGATTTGTTTCTCTGGTCCACCCGCACTAACACAGAGCACCACAGTGTGTGCAGACAAAACCACATGACCAGGAGTGGCACTGTCCTGGGCTCATCAGCATTTTAGCCTTGCAGGGGCATCGAGGCAGGTAAGATGGGCTTCCACAAGATGGGTTTGTTGTTAGAACTGACTACACAGATTAAAAAATAAAGAAGCAAGGGATATTTTTGGATTCATGGTACAAAAAGGTTACAGGCAGTCAATTTTGGTCACACCCCACCCCCTTCGCTCTGACAGTATTACTGTCCTGGAGACATTGATCCATCACCCCTGACCCCACCCCCACACTCTTCTCCAAAGAACAGACACACATAGAGGTGCCGGAGAAGGACTTGCCACCTCGTTACAGGTGGGACCCAACTAGGACAGCATGTGTTCACCGAACAGGCTCGGCCGACTCTTACGGCTGTCGTTAAGTTGAATACCTCCTTTAAAAAATGGTTTGATGATCAGGATCTTTATAAACTTGGCAGTAGACCCAGTCAATACAAAACAGAACATCTTTGAAGGAGCCTCTGATATGGACAACAAGGGCACATTCTGTGTTGCAACTCAATGGTCAAGATAAGACCCACGCAACGGTAAACTGGAAAGGATGGTCGCTAGCGTGAACATGCTGTAAGTCGGGGACGAGCATTCTAGCCTCCTGGTGACAGAGAAAGCTGTCAACCCCTCGCCTTGCTGTACCCCCCAGTGAAAGTGGGGAGGCAAAGCCAGGGCACAGGTGCCCACCGCCTTGCTCTGGAATGCCCCTGGCAGCCTCCCCGATGGCAGAGTCAGGAGATGGGGATGAAGACAGCTGCTGTGTAATAAACATGAGCATAAACCGAGCCACTTGTTCAGAGTGATGAGAGGTAGGAGAGGCGACTCGTCCCGGGGAGGGGGCAGGGCCAGTTATCTGGGACTTGGCTGCTCCAGCCCTGGCCCTGCTTGGTCTCTCTTAGTCATGCTCCTCCATATTTGGCTCCTGCGGTACGTATTTCATGGATTTTGGATGACTGTGTTTGGCTTCCTGTCCTCCCTGAGACCTGTACAATGTCACAGCACATCATGTCACATCAGCTGTGAGTCCCTGGTGCCTGGGCTTCCCCTATATGCCTCCATGCTCCTATTTCAGCCACACGAACCACCGGCCATTCTGGAACCCAGTTTCCTGCTTCCACACACCATGTGGCAAATTTCCCCTTTCCCTCTCATCCCGTTAACTGGGGTCCAGGAAGACTCTCAAGCCTGGTTCAGTGGCAGCTTTTCCAGTGGTGGTGGTGACATGATCTGGTGTCCATTTGGAACTTTAGAGGATTAAGAGTGAAGGGGTGGAGTCTATTCTGTCAGTTGGGTCATAGCCAAGGAGGCCTCTGTGTGGGCATGGTCTTCTTCTGAGAATCCTTGGAAATGTCGTTTTTCCTCCTTGGAGGCGGAAGACTTCTCTCTCTCTTCTCACTCCCCAACAGACACTCTACTGAAAAGACAGATGTCACCACACTGATAGACCCCGTGCCCTGGGAACTGGAGGAGCCACATGGAGACCCCTGCCAACGAACTGAGATGCTTCTACCATCAGTGGATCCCAAACACTTTGCACTCACGGACCTGTGATCGTCCTGCATCCGGCATCACTGCATGTACTTTGTGAGTCTGAAGAGGACATTATAGATTGGCATTGAACACATCAGCTGATATTGGACTTGTGGACTTGATCTGGACTGGGCTGGGATGTTTTCTTAATGTTTAATTAGCCTTTATATGAAACTCTCTCTTCTACACCTTTGAGTTTTTATGGATTCGTTTCTCTAGTCTACATGGACCAACACACCAGTCAAAGCTGACTGCTCCCTCCTTGACTTACTTCCTTTTCTTGAGTATCTTCTGCTCAGCCTTCCAGTCTGCCCTTGGGTGCCATCTTTTGCTGGCACACTTTCCTTGCTGCTCCACTTGGCCCACTATACGCTTCCTCTCTAGCCTCTCTCCCTCCATTCAACTTGTACGTGGATCTGTGTTCCTGTGCCTCCCTCCCTCCCTGATAGATAGCCTAATGGGTCCTTCCCACATACCAGGCACATAGCAGATGCTCAATAAACAGCTCACCATGATTGGAGAAACTGAAGAATGGGAGGGTGCAGAGGGAGAAAGAAGGGAGAGTGGCATCAGGGGGGACAGTGGATGGTCAAGAGGTTAGTCAGAGGCAAGTACAGACCTGAGAACTGGACAGCAAAGCCCTGCTTGCTGGTGAAGAAGTCGGTGTTGAACTGCAGGACCACTGAGCTGAAGGTGCTGTGCAGGTCTTTGGGCAGGGCGGGCCCGCTCAGCTCCTTCAGCAGAACGCCGCTCTCCACCGGCCCGTCCCAGATGCGCAGCACGTCGTGGACCTCCTCCGTGTCGAAGACCAGGAAGTGGAGCCTGAGCGAGACAAGAGGGTGGCTGGTCACTCTGGGGACTCCCACCTGGGAGGCTTTGAATCCCTGGAAAGACTTATAGGAGGGAGAGGGCAGTCTCAGGTGGCAGCTCCATGATCCCACCTGAGAGCTCCTCTCCTTGGGGCCACCAGCTGGGAGGACCAGGGTGGCTTTTGTACATTTGGTGCATTATGATGAGTCCTATGCTGCCCCTGCCAGACCCCAAACCTCCCCTCCGCCCAACACGGACCCCAGACCCCACTCCTGAGTGCACAGCCAGCTAGTTTATAGATTGGTGATGGTGGAGTGGAGAAGGCAGGGGCCTGAGTTGGACAAAGGATGTAGGTTACAAAACAGGCACTAGAGGGGGAACTGTGGGGTCTCTGAGAAGCTGGCTAAGCATTATTGGGGAGCCGGGACCAGTTCAGAGAATCTCTGCACACCCCACCCACTTCCCCCTGAGTGAGAACCCCACCAGAGACCACTCTCAGCATCAGAGTTCAGGAGTAAGTCCGCTTCCCCCCCCCCCCCAGGACAATAAGGCCTTGCTGCCTCTGCTGCTCTCCCCCTTCCTTGCTTCCTCCCCTCCCACTCTCTTTTAAACTCCTTTTTAAATTTTTAGACTTAGAGAGAAGCTGTAAAGATGCCATTGAGAATTCCTGCAGGGCCCTCCCCGTCTCCCTGATTGCCAACATCTTACATTTCCATGGCACATTTGTCACGGCTAACAGACCAACATCGATCCATTTCTGTGAACTCAACTCCAGACTGCGTTTGAATTTCACCAGTTTTTCCACTGGCATCGCTTTCTGCTAGAGGACTTGACTCATTTATCATGATCTATTTTTTAAAATGTCTTTTGGAATTATGAAACCAAGATGTGCACAGGGCAGAATGGAAGACGTCTCTCTCACACAACTCATTTGTTCCCCAGCGTTCTTCACTCAAGAGTAGGCTATCCCTGAGAACCCTCTCCCTCCCCAGGCACAGACATAGACATCCCCACCCCCGAATGAGGACACACAAAAAAACAAACCCCACACCAAGAAACAAACCCCACACCAAGAAACAAACCCCACTGCCACGGAGTCAATTCTCACTCTCAGAGACTCTACAGGACAGAGCAGAACTGCCCCGTAGGGTTTCTGAGGCTGTAAATCTTTACAGGAGCAGATAACCTTATCTTTCTCCATCAGAGAGACTGGTGGGTTTCAACTGCTGACTCTGCAGTTAGCAGCCCAGTGTGTAAACCACCACGCCACCAGGGCTCTATGGGCTGGAACTGATTTGATGAGCAGGACTATACTGTGCATAGCTTTGCATGTTTTTTCTTTACCTCATTCGTGCTATAGGCAGCCTGGCGGGAGAGTGGGTTATGCACTGGGGTGCTAACTTCAAAGTTATCAGTTTGAAACCACCAGCTGCTCCACAAGGGAAATACGAGGCTCTCTATTCTCCTTGGAAAGCCACAGGGCACAGTTCTACCCTGTCCTATAGCATCCTTAGGAGTGGAAATTAACTTGATGGCAGTGAGTTTGGTTCTTTGGGAATGCATGTTACAGACATAGCCATCTGTAAACCAACGATCAAGAGGACGGGACAGGGCCGGGCAACATCTGTGTTCTGTTAGGCATAAAGGTGCCATGAGTTGAGGGGGACTCAATGGCAATCAACAACATCGTCAAAAAGATGGCAGAAAAATCACTTTTAAAACTTTAAACTCCATTTCCTCACAAACTTTCTGAGGGCCTGATGGATTTCACTTTCTCCTGGGGCATAGACAATATTCTATTTCACATCAGACTATGATGTGTACACCTATCACTGTGTAGTTTTGCACAATTTCCTTAGTATTCATTTGATTTTAATAGTATTTTGAAGGAGTAGGGAAGAAGAATAGCCATATATATTTTAAAATTTGCCCTCTCAAATGATTGAAGTAATTCATATTCTCACTAAATAGTATTGCTATGACAATTCTCTTAAAATCCACCTCAACAACATGACAATTTGCACTATTGAAAAATATGTTCAGTATTGAAATACTTGTCCATCTGCTGGATTGTAGGTTTTCAAACTTATTTGGCCTTTCCAGGAAAAAAAAATTTCAGTGCCCCCTCCCCACTGACCATTATAGCCTATAGTCCTGGATAAAGTGTAGGTATCTGTTTTTGCAGCACCCCACCCCCTGGGGGCACTCTGGCGCACTCCAGAGGGGCAGGATTGCCCACTTTGGAAAACACTGCTAGGCCTGAATGGAATCTCCCTGGAGTCTTGAAGTCAGATAATGTAGTAAGATTGGGTATTTGTGCATGCATTTATTGGTGATTTGTGTCTCTTCCTCCTCTACTTACCTGGGGTTCTTTATCCTCATGGTAGTTATACCTTAGAGTTTCCATTTATCTCATGTGTTTTGATTCTTCTCTCATATATTTGTTGCTAATATTTTCTCCTCGTGTCCGGTGCCTCATCTTCCTTTAAATTTCATTTACAGTGTTTGGTAAAAAAGTGATTCATTTTCATGTAATCAAAAATGCCAATCTTTTCCTGGGTGTTAGGTCTCCCTTGGGAAAGCCCTCTTCCTCCTAAAACTGATTAAGAAATGAACCATTCTCCTTGTACAGGTGTGTGTGCGTGTGTGTCTTCTAAAACACACCGCGTCACCTAGGAAGTACTCGTGCCAATAACGTTGACTGTCAGCCGAGGGGACTGCTTAGATTTGATGTCCAGTTGGTGAGACATTTAGAGGAGAGGCATCAGGAGGACTCCACCAGAGGAAGCCATCATTTGGGACAGCCTACAAAATGCACATCTCATTTCCTTAGCGTCTGTGTGGTGCTCTGAAGGATCTATTCACAATGACTTGTTTTTACACTCTTCCATCAAATGGCCATGGGTTGCACTTAAGAGACTTGTTTCTATGACTAGGGTACAATTGAAGTGATGGAATTGGAATTTCTGAGATTAGGTTATGGCAAGACTGCAGAGTGCATTTTGGATCTCTCTGTCTCTCAGGTTGTGATGGGGGGGAGGGGAGGGGTAGAGCCAGAGTTTCAAGGAACACATATGAAAAGCTAAGGTGTGCCTGCACTGAAGCACTGTGCTTTCCATCCCCTTACATGCACGTGAAAGTTGGATAATGCATAAGGAAGAGCGAAGGAGGATAGATGCAACTGAATTGTGCTGCCAAGGAATATTAGAAGCGTCATGAACTTCGAGAAGAACAAACAATCAGTCTTGAAAGATGCACTGTGAGAAGGCTCCTTCGAAGTGAGGATGGCAAGGTTGTGCCGCATGAAGCGTTGGACTTGTTATCAGGAGAGACCAAGCTCTGGAGAAGGATTATGGTTCTTGGTAGCGTGAAAAGACAGAGAAAAAGAGGAAGTTCCCCAACAGGAAGAACTGACACAGTGGTCGCAGCGAGGGGCTCAATCATAGCAACAATTGGAGGATAGCACAGGGCCAGGCCACATTGCCCTCTCCTGAAACCAACTTGACGGTCCTAAGCACAAGAGCCACCTGGAAAGCCCCATGTGGCTAGGAACAATCGAGGCTGCCTGAGAAGCGCGGTCTGCCTGCCAACAACTACCGAAGTGCAGGTGGAAGGTTAGCTTCTGCCCCAGTCAAGTCACCGGATGACCACAGCCCGGGCTGACACGGTGGCTGCGAAGTCATCAGCTCCTGAGTCAGACCACCCAGACGAACCCTTCGCAGACTCCTGACCTGCTGCAGCTGTGAGATACTAAGCACGCGTTCCCGTCTGAGGAACATCCTGGGTGGTTATGGAAGTCCATCTGCAGGTCTCATTGTGGAACGAGTCTCTGGGGACTGTCCACAGACCATAGTCTAGGAACGTGAGCAGCCTTAGTTAGGGGACAAAGGGCACCGTGGAGCTGCTGTAACGCCTTCGGTCTCCCTTGTAACCTGTGTAGAATTTCTTCTGGGTCTTCAATATCTTCTGCTTTGTTTGGGATCGGGGTTTGGTTTTTCTCTGCTGTATTCAGTGACTGTTGCTGGGTCCTTTCCCGCCTTTGTGTTCATTTTGCAGGTTTTTTCTGTACAGTGAAGTCAGGGTGGATGGATTTAGGGAGACAGGAACAGGGGTAATAATTACCTGGGGACACAGAAGGAGGGTTGGGGGCGTGGGGAGTGAGCAGCGATGGGGACATGAAAGGAGAAATTGTCCTGGAGTGACCATGGTCATGACTGAATAACCTTCTCGATATGATCGAACGATTGAGTTGTGTGCTATGTTAACTCTATCTCAACAAAACGTTAAAAAGCAAACGTGCTGTTTCAATTCATCAAGTTTGAGGGCCATTTGTTACACCACAGGATATAACAAATACAGTCAACGTTTCAGAAGAAAAAGCTTCAGCTTATAGGCGACTAAAGAAACCGCCACCAGAGTCTAAGGGGATCCAAGCAAATGCAGTGCATGAAACCCAGTTTGCAACAAGAGAAACCTTTTGAATACGGGCTGGAAAAGAGGTTATGCTCGGGATTATTTCTCAGTTGCATTGCGATCATCCTGTTGTGGTTCTGTAACAGAATCTGCATGCTTTTCGGAAATGCAAGCCGAGATATTATGGTGAGGTGATACGATCTCTGTAACTAGCTTTCAAATGGTCCAGTGGAAGGGGATCTAGCTTGTTTTTCCAAATGGGGATCCAATTGTGCAAACACCTGTGCGGAGGAGCCTCGTTCCTACTTCGTCTGCTAGACACCTGCTGGCCTTCTCCTTAGCATGTCTGTACAGGTTGTGCTTATTTTCCACCGCCTGCCTGTCTGTTTCTGGTACTGCAGTGGCTTGCCTGTTGCTGTGATCCTGGAAACTATGCCACAGGTATTTTAAAAGCCAGCAGAGCCACTCATGGTGGACAGGTTTCGCTTGGACGTCCAGGCTAGGAAGAAGGGCTGGTGACTGCCTCTGAAAAGAGAACAGTGACAGCCACAAGAGGGTGCTATCGGGTGTAGCGCACAAGGCCAAGCCCGCTAGATTGGAAGGCGCTGCAAACACTCTGGTTCAACAGGGGGCTTGAGAAATCCAAAGCGAGATGGAGAAGATGGCGCAAGACTGGGCAATATTTCCTTCTCCTGTGCACGGACTTGGCCATGACTTACAGTTGGAAATGGTCAGTGGCAACTGACGACCACAACATAGTTATTTTGTTTGTTTGCTATCCGTCTCCCCAAGGAGCATATCATTTTCCAGAGGGCGGGGCTACATCTTGCTCACTAGTGTGGCCCCAGGGCCGGGATGCGCTGGCTCATTAGGCTGTGCTCTCTCATGCCTGTGGAAAGAAGACACCCCAGTCACTGGGCAATGCAGGCTCTTCTCCGAGCAGCTTGGAAATGTCACCTTGGTCGTAACCCCTCTCCTCGCTGTTCGTGGCTCTTGCCCTCCTTGGTCCTTTCTGCTCTCCACTCTGCATCAGGAGCAGCTCTGACCTGCACTGGGTAACCCACAGTCACACATTTTCAGATTATCATGGGGCACCTTCCCTTTCACATCTTCCCCCGGCCTTTCTTCGGTCATTTCCAAAATGTACTCTTCTAGACGATCTCGATTATTATCCAGTTCAAAACAAACACACAAATCAAAACACCCCAACATGATCTTGATCCACACTGCACGTCTCTTGATTAATTCCATTACACGTGGGTTACTTTTTTGAATTGCGGTTGTTTGCTGTGGTGCTGGAAGCTGTGACACTGAGGTTTCAAGTACCAGCAGAGCCATCCCTGGAAGATAGGTTTCCGTGGGACTTCCAGAGTAAGGCAGAGTCAGAAGGGACTGGCAATCTACTTCTACAATTTAGCAACCGAAACCCCATGGACCTCAAAGAACATTGTCCGACTCACTAGCTTTGGAGATGTCATTAAAAAAACCCAAACTCACTGCTGACATGGAGTCACAGTGACCCTACAGGACAGAGTAGAACTGCCCCTGTGGGTTTCGGAGACTCTTAGCGCTTTCCAGGAGTAGAAAAACGCCTGTCTTTACCCCCACCCCTACCCTATATGTCATGAGAAGGGATCATCTTTCCCAAAGTGGGTGATACCACCCCTGGGGGATACTGGAACTGCCCAGGGGGCTGTAAAAGCAGAGACCTGTGTCAGATGGATCTTGGCTCACAGCATAGACTGTGTGGACCATAATAAGCTCTGGGTCACCTTGAGAAGAATGGGGATTCCCGGACACTTCATGGTGCTCATGTGGACCTTGTATGTGGGTCAAGAGGCAGGTGTGGGAACAGAACAAGGGGATTCTGTGTGTCTTAAAATCAAGAAAGGGAAAACACGGGATACTACATGGTTTGAAATCAGCAAAGTTGTGCATCAGGTTTGTATCCTATCACCATATTTATTCAACCTGTACCCTGAGTAAATCACCAGAGTAGCTGCATTGTAGAAAGAAGGACATAGCGTAACGATGGGAAGAGGACTTATTAACACCTGTGGCATGCAGATGACACAAGCTTGCTTGCTGAAAGTGAGGAGGACTTGGTGCATTTGCTGATGAAGATCAAGGATCTTTAGTATGGATTGAGACTCAATATAAGGAAGACCCAAATCCTCACAAGTGGACCAATCAAAAACGTTCTGATAAATGGAAGAAATGGTTGAAGTTGCCAAGGATTTTGTCTTACTTGGATTCACAATCAACACTCGTGGAAGCAGTAATCAGGAGCTCAAAAGAGAATTGCATTAGGTAAATCTGCTGCACAAGACCTCTTTAGAGTGTGGAAATGTAAGGGTGTTACTTTGAGAACTATGGTGAACCAAGCCACAATAGTTTCCATTGCCACATCTGCACATGAAAGTTGGACACTGAATAAGGAAGAGTGAAGAAGAATCGATGCATTTGAATTGTGGTGCTGGAGAAGGACACAAAAGTCCCATGGACTGCTCACAGGTCAAACCAATCTCTCTTGGAAGAAGTGTGGCCAGAGTGTTCCTTAGAGGCCAGGATGGAGAAATTTAGTCTCATGTATTTTGGACGTGTTGTCAGGAGAGAACAGAGCCTGGAGAAGGACATCATGTTTGGTAAAGTGGAGGGGTGGTGACAAAGAGAGAGGCCTTCAACGAGATGGATCCACACAGTGGCTGCGACACTGGCCTTGGGCATGGGACTTGTGAGGACGGTGCAGGACCGTGCTAGAGGTTGACATCCCATTTGGTGAAACACAGCACCAAAGAGGACCCTTGGTGAGATGACTTGGCATAAAAGTCACAGTAGTAGACTCAAGCATCCTGTGACAGTGAGGATGGAGCAGGGCCGAAGGCTTTGTTCCGTGGTCTGTAAGGTCAGCATGAGTCAGTCAAGTCAGTTTGATGGGAGATTTCTATCTCTAGTCATTAATTTGGGGAGGATTGACATATTTACATTACTTATTTTGTCAACCGGGAATGCTGTAGACATCTCAATTTATTTTGGTCTAATTTGTGTGCTTGATGATGTTTTTTTGGTTTTCTTCATTGCGCACTTCTGGTGCTCTATACGTTATGACTGTGAATGACACTCAAGGGTCGTTTATTTCTGGCTATTATTGTTGGGTATGGACATTTATATTATATTCAGTCATCATTTAGTTCTAGGAAAATCCAATGGAAGCAATTCAATTTCTATTTCCCGGACATACGTGGAGATTGCTCGGGGTCAGAAGCTGGTGTGATTTTTCTCAGAGGCTGTATCCTAAATTCCCCTGGGAGGTCTTCCCTCCCAGGACCTGGGATGAAGTGAAGACAGATGGACCTCTTCCTCTTCAGGGCATTCAACAGGGAACAGGTTGGCAAGTTGGAGGCCCATATTTGTTTGCCAAGAAGGAGAAGGAGCTCTCCAGGAGGCAGAGCTAATAAGCACCCTTTCTGTTGTACTGAGCCAGGCCACCCTTCCCTATCTGTTTCTGTAGGCACTGTGAAACAAGACAGCTGGCGTTGGAAGCCAACCAAGTGGGGAGTAAGCTATGTGGCACTACTTTCTATAGGAGCGCTTGGGAGAGAGGTTCATGCGAGCCAGGCGTGTCAGGGAAGAAAGGAGGACATGTGACTTGAGGTTTGGGGAGCATGAAAGGGAGATATGACTGAGAGGCAGAGAGGAACTAAAAGTGTCTTTGAGAAGAAGGCAACTCCCACACCTGAGCTCAGCTGGTGTTAGGATGTCACAGGGAACAAAGCTGATTGCCAGAGGGAACATTACTCACTCAACTCACTCGCTGCCATCCAGTTAATTCTGATTTAAGGTGATCCGATAGGGCAGGGTTGAACTGCCCCTATGGATTTCAGAGAATGTAACTCTTTACATGAATAGAAAGTCCTGTGTCTCTCCTGAAGGCAGCTGGTGGTTTTGAACTGCTGACCTCATGGTTAGCAGCCCAACATGTAACCACCACACCAACAGGACTTCCTAAAGGGAAGATTAGGGCCTCACAATTAGGTGGGGGAAGTGTGGGCTTTATCTTCTTAAGTAGAAACCCAAGCTGGAGGAAGTCATTTCTTGGGATAAACAATCCCATGTCATTGAATGAATGATCGAGTGAATGAACCGATGCATACACGAATGAAATCCCAGGAGAACTAGTCTTACAGGAAGTTGAAAAAGAGAGAATGGGGAGTAAGTTGAAATGAAAGATATGTGGTTATATAGCAAGCAGTGAGTAAAAGGTACTTTCATATTTTCTCAGTTGATGCTCATTAGCATTTTGGTAGATGGTATCTTGGTAGATAGCATCATTCATTCCTACCTTTTAAAATCGAGACCCCTGGGGTTCTGGGAGGTTAAGTAACTTACCCAAGGTCAAGGGATGGCTAACAAGTGGGCTGGAGTTATCATGATGTAATTACAGTCCAGGTTAGATTTCAGAGCTGCTCATACCTCCAGGAGGGTCAGGCTGAGGCCAGGAGTGCTCATGTGCTGGAGAGGACCCGTCAGTAATCAACTGTTTACATATTATCCATCCCCAAACCCAAAGGCCTATTTGCAAGGTCGTGTATTAAAAACGTCCGTTGACTACAGCCAGCTCAGTTGATGTGATAACAAGACATAGTCAAAGGTTTGGCATTGATGAGGTCAAAAGACATGGCAGGAGGAGAGGGGATGGTGCTGACATACTTTAGATGCAGAAATAATACAACTTGACAAAATTACAGTGACGTTCCCAACCTCTTCCTGCATTCATTAATAACAAAGCAAAACACAACACAACACTGCCTATGTAGTCTTCACACATAGGCGGTGTTGAAACAAGTGACTGGAGGAAGTGGTTTGGAACTGTTAGCCTAGAGGGTTATGAGTTGGGATGGTAAATACAAGGTCAGCAGTTTGAAACCACCAGTCGTTCTTTGGGAGTAAGATGAGGCTCTCTACTCCTGCATAGTTACAGTCTCAGAACCCCCAGGAGCAGTTCTACCCTGTCCTAGAGGGTTGCCACGAGTCAGAATCAACTCACTGACAGTGAGTTCTTAGTGAGTATATAGTCTTGAGTGTAGAACACAACTCAATGTACAGAAAACCCCAAACCCTCACAACTGGACCAACAGACAACACGATGATAATTGGAAAAAATGCTAGAAGTTGTCAAGGATTTCATTCTGTTTGGGCTCAGAGCCAATGCACATGGAAGCAATAATCAAGAAAGCACGTGGTGTGTTGTATTGGCCAACTCTGCTGCCCAAGACCTCGTTAAAATGTTCAAGAGTAAGAATGGCGCAGCGAGGACTAATGTGCGCCTGACCCAGGCCAGGGGCTCTTCAATCCCCTTCATGCATGTGAAAGATGGACAATGAATAAGGAAGATGGAAGAAGAATTAATGCATATGAACTGGGGTGCTGTTGAAAGTACTAGGCTGGCAGATGAACAGGAAAACCTGCCTTGAAGAAAGTCTATCCAGAATGTTCCTTAGAAGTGAGGATGGTGAGGTTGTGTCTCATACTTCGGCTATGTTGTCATAGAAATCAGTTCCCGCAAAAGGACATGCTTCTTGGTAAAGTGGAGGGCCATAGAAAAAGACAAAGGCAGTCAAGGAGCCGGCCTGACACGGTGGCTGCAACAATGGACTCACGCATAACAGCCACTGTTCCCTATGAGGTTGATCCACATGTGTTGGGTGAAAATGATAGACAAGCCATTTTCGGGGCACCTGCATGTTGCGACCACTGTACATGTAACAAGGAGTCCTGGTGGTGTAGTGGTTATATGTAGGGTTGCTGTCCGCAAGGTCAGCAGTTTGAAACCACCAGCGGCTCCTCCAGAAAAAGATGAGGATTTCCAATTCTGTAAAGAGAGTTTCAGTCTCAGAAACTCGTGGGGGCGGTTCTTCCCTGTCCTCTAAGCTTTCTGTGAGTTGAAATCAACTCGATGGCGGTCAGTTTGTAGGAGCATAGGTAAAATAGAAAACCAAGCCTGTTGTCATTGAGTCGATTCTGACTCCTGGTGACTCCGTGTGCATGAGAGCAGAAGCGTGCTCCCTGGGGTTTCTCGTGGCTGCCCTTTCAGAAGTCGATTGCCAGGCCTTTCTTCCAAGGTGTCTCCCAGAGAACTCAACCCACCAACCTTTTGGATAGCAGTTGACCTCTACATGTACAAATTCATTACAAGACGATTGTTGTGGCAAGTGCAATGAAGGAAGGAAACAGGACGGTGCTAATGCAGAGTCACCACTTAGGACAGAGCGCCATGGGAGACATTCAACCAAGGAAGGGGCATTCAAGCAAGGTGAGAGACCGAAAGGGGGGCAGCCATGAGAGGAGTAGGCAGGTAAGGGATGGGAGGGAGCTTCCCATGGAGAAGGGGAAGTTGGTATCCTAATCTATAGGCTAAAGGGAGCCCTTGAAGAGTCTGAAGCTGAGGACTGATTGGGCTCTTGTTTGTATTTCAAGACCACAATTGGGTTCTTGGGCGAGAATGGATTCGTAAAAGCAAGAATGGATGCAGGTTTAGACAAACCAGTGGAGTAATGGGCTACCTGAACATCACTGAGACCAGAAGAGCTAGCAAATACCAGCTACCTTTACCATCTGCTTGGATGGGGATCACATTGGTGGTCTTGAAAGAGTGGGAGGGAAATGTGGACCAAAACTCATAAATCATAGAAGAGACCAGGCTTGTTGGTTGGATAGAGACAGGTGTAGCCCTCAAGAACACGTCTCTGCGTGACCCTTCAGATCTAGAAATGAATTCACTCCCATGCCTCCATTTTTAGCCAAACAGTAGACAGGTCTATATGGTGAACGACACCAGGGAGACGTCATTTTTTAGAATGATGTATCCATTGAGATCAAAAGGACCAAGTTCCGAGGGGTTAGGAATGAAGGAGGCATGAAAATAAAAAGTACAGGGAGGAAGTGGAATGAGTGATGTCATATTGTGAGGACTGAAATCAATGACATGAACCCAAACCCGTGGAAAACCGATGTGCTCCCCAAACCTTCACCCAATTCCCAATAAGAAATTAGAAAAATCCTGCAGAAGGCTAGTGGTGCTTTATTGTGAGTCCCTGTTGCTAGATGTTAAAGCGTTGGCTCGCCCAACGAACTGCCTTTGTTAAGACCGTGATTGAATCCTTCTCTCTTTGTGTAGAAGTCAAAATCCATCGACGCTAGTTCACATTGACGCTAGTTCACATTGACGCTAGTTCACATCGACGCTAGTTCGAGGTTCTGATCATTCTAGACCAAAGCGGGCATCTGGGTTTGCTTGAGCAGCTCCTCTGCAGATGGGGTTGGTTTTCTTTCTTAATGCTGAGCATTTTGAAGACCTGCCTGCACGGAGGGAGCCCTGCTGGCGAGTGCTCACAGAGCTTGGGTGCTAACTGGAAGGGGGATGGGCTGAAGAGACCAACTGCCCCTAGAGAGAAAGGTGGGGCTGTCAGTCCCAATAATGGTGGCAGCCATGGAACCCCATGGGGCCAGGTCAGCTCCGTCCTGTAGAGTCACTCTGAGCCAGTCAGCTCCGGGGAAGGGGGTTTCCTTAGGTTTAGGGGGTGGGGTGGGGGAGGTACTGAATGAAGGGCCAGCTGTCCCTTCCTATTAATGCACAGCTTGTCCGGGGGCTTGTTGGTTTATGTGGGCTGCAGTCACGGTACAGGCAGACTCCAGCAAAGGGGGGGTAATGCTTGTTGCATGTCAAGCTCTCCCCCGAGAGCTTTGGGAACGTGGCAGGCACTATCTTTGCCCTGGGGGAGTGTGTTGCTTATTGAGGCAGATGCACCCAACACAGTAATGTATGTAATGAGTGCTAAGAGAGTGGGACAAGGTGTTAGCAAAATAATTGGAGGAGAAAGAACTAAACATTCATAGAAAAATTTCTCCCATGCCAAGTACTTTAGGTATATTGTCTAATATGCTCATAAAGCGCCTGCAATCTAGAGGCTGTTTGCAGCGTTTTGCTAATGAGAGAACTGCATTGCCAAGGAGCTAACATGGCAACTCGCCTGGAGGTCCGACAGCTGGGAAGGGGCAGAGCCAACACTCAAGTCGTGTGTGTGTCTGGTACCCAAGAACCTTCTTTCACACTGTCTTCTTCTGGGGCCCCTGGGTGGTAAATAGTGACTGTGTTTGTTCTGGAGGACTGTAAATGTGCCTGTTGGTGTGGGCTGTTGGTGAATGTACTCAGCTGGCGACACTTCCCAGGAAATAACGTGAGATCTACTCTGGAAAAGAAGGCAACAAAGAACCCCACGGAGGGAGCGCAGTTCCACGCGGACGCACATGGGGTGGCCACGGGTTGAGGTACACTTGAAGCATCTGGTTTGGTTTCTTCCTAGTTGACAGAGTGGCAGGAAGTGCCAGGGAGGAGGTGTCTGACGCAGATTGGAAGACAGAAAACACATCCTCGGGGAAGCCCATCGCCAGAGAGGGAGCAGCATGTGCAGAGACATGGAAAGGTGAACGGGTCTTCCCAAACCCAGTCTGGAGTCCACCTTTTCCGCCACGGCCAAGGTACCAAGAAGTGAACCACACATCTGACGCTACCGAATAAAGCCACGTGTCTAGGGGCACATTAAGTCCCTCAAGAGTGGCCCCTGTCTCCTTCTGTTCTCCGCACCCGTCACCACTTCTTTCTTACTCTCTGCTGCCCCACCTTTTGCTGGCAGGTCCCTCCCTCTGCCCACATCCTAACCCCTGAACCTGGCTCCCTGGTACTGGTTGATAGCCTACATTTGGGGGGCGGAGCTTTTCCACAGGCTTCTTTTCACCAGGCTGCTCCCCAAGTCTGGTGAGGTGCTCTTTCTCCAGCAGCAGAGGCATCCATTGATACACAGCACCTGTCTAACGGATAGGTCCTCCACCTAGGGACCTCTGATACCAGGCCAGACCCATACTAAGCCCTCGGTGAAAATTTTTGGGTTGGACGGTTAAATGAATGGTTGATGGCTCACCAACTTTCAGGAGCTGCCCCACAGTACATCCAGACGTACCCACCATTCTTGCTAAGTGGGTACCTCTTAGGCACTCAGCCAACTTAGGTACTAAAGAAGCTACTCTCTATCTTAAGGTTCTCATGTCTCTTTCACTGCTGTCTGTGGCACCCTGTCCCTACCAGAGAGACAGGACCTAGGCTCACAAGCCTTTGACCAGAGCTGGCTGCCTAGTCTAGACCATGTCGAAGTCCAGCCCCATTGGTTCTTTGAGCATGTTCTGAAATGTACACATGGACTCAATCAATCAGTATCTGCAAGCTCTGGTGGACCAGGCAAGAACAAAGCCTGCTTTGACCATGGGGACCTCTGGATTGTGGGGCTATCTGTACTCAAGTTCAAGATCTCCACATACCTGTTGCCAACGTGTTTCCATTCATATTCACCTCCCACCACAGTCCCCCAATATTAGGTCCTGAGGAGAGGGTGGTCTCACCCCTTATTTCTTCCCATCAGCCCACTGCTGGGATCTCAATGTGCTTTGCTTTCTAGACAGCACAGTTCATGGCCCTCAGCCTCAGTGCCTGGAGGGGATCTCCCACAAGAGTCTAAGAGAGCATCACATGCTCATGTGGGAGCCGGGGTTTTCTTACTCATGTGCTGTCCACGTGGCAGCACACCTTGGGGTGGTACCAGCCTGTCTGCGGGGTCTAGATTCTCAACTTTCTCAGTCTCAGGAGACCCTGGAGCCCAGGGAATGCAGTGGTTGTGTGTTTGGCTGTGATCCACAAGGTTAGCAGTTCAAAACCACTAGCTGCTCTGTCGGAAAAGAGGAGGCTTTCCTCCACCGCCAGCAGTTACAGTCTCAGCAACCCAGGAGCTGTTCTACTCGGTCCTGTAAGGGGCCCCATAAAGTCAGCATTGACTCACTGGCAGTGCGTTTGGTTTGGTTTCTTGGAAGGAGGCCCTAGAGGCAGCACTGGTGGCACTATGGGCACCGGGCTGTGAACAGTAAGGAGAAGGATGAGGCTGTCTGCTCCTGTACAGACTTACAGCCTCGGAACCCCCTCCAGGAGCTTGCTCTCAGTTGGCATCACGGAGGGAAGGAAAGGCTGGAAGCAACGGGCATTTGGGAAACCCTGCCCCCCTCACCATTTATATTTGCATGTGCTGCACACGGGAGCGTGGAAAACTGTGTGCAGAGCAGAAGAGGGAAAAAAATCAACCCCAAACCCACGGAGTCTTGATACGCCAATTTCCCTTGCCTTGTGCCCAGGGCCCTGGCATTGGAGGAGCGTTTCCAGTGCCTCCAGCAGCCCTCGCTGCTGAGAGAACACAGAGGCTCCTCCAGGAGCCCGGCCACCACAGGGGAGCCGGCCTGTGAAGGAACAGCTGCACAGGGGACAGAAATCACGCCTGCCCTCAGATGAGAAGGCAGCCTAAATTATCCTCCGTGACACTGCGAATGACAACAAGGAAATGATACTTGTTTTATCAAGTGCCCCCCTCTGAGCCGCCCGGGCTGCAAACCAACAATTAAACCATGATCATAATGGCAGACAATAATAATTAAAGCATCACGCTGTCCAAAGAGCAAAACCGAGGCAACAGCACTGAGCCCGGAGCAAGCGCTGCTGTCTGGAGTGAAACCGAGGAGCTTCTTGCTTGGGAGCAGCTGACACTCTGTAGATCAAAGGACTCTGGGGATTTTCAAAATTGTAAGACTGCGGGGCAAGCTGCACAACGGGTGAGGGTGCTCCCCGGTGTTCTGGGAGGTCAGTGGAGGGAGGGGTGTCCAGCAAGTGCGCTCCACTCTGGCTAGCATGGATGACCTTGGGTCAGTCACCTACCTCTCCTTCATCACCCCATGCTAACCGAAGGCTGTGCTACTCCCTCTCAGTAATAGAATCGGCTCCAGATCCCGTGAGGGCAGATGTATGTTCATCAAGGTGGTCAAAAGCAGAGTCAGAAGATTGTTTGCACTGGCTGGTTTTTTGGAAGTAGATCACCAGCCCCTTCTTCCCATTCTGCACAATAGTCTGGAAGCTCTATGGAAACAGATGCAGCATCAAAGTAGCGTGCACACTCCCAGGGGCAGACAGGGGGTGGCTGTGCGGGAGATGCACTGGCTGGGAATCAAACCAGGCTCTCCTGCACGGAAGGTGAGAACTCTTCCCCGGAAAAACCCCTGCCCACTACAGAGTCTGCATCCCAAAATGCAAAGAAATGCTGACCGCGGGGCCAAAGACCTAGGAGCAAATACTAGTTGAAACAGAGCAGTTGCCCATGTTGTTTAATCTTGCAGGGCCTCGGTTGACTCGTCTGCAGAAGCAGCATCCTCTGACTCCATCACTACAAGGATTATCGTAAACGAACCCACATATAAAGCACCTACTGATGAGCCAGACACATAGTAGGGAGTCAACAAATGGTCAGAGAACTTTAAAAAAATCCATTTCATTCTATCTCCCCCATGCCATACAAGAGAGCGGCTAAAGCTTCTTGCACTTATTTGTTTCCCGCGGCTATGGCCGCATGTCTTCCCCCCAGGGCTTTGGCACATTGAGAGTCGCCGTGACGCCCAGAATTATTGTGGACTATGCATTTTATCATCTGCCGTACAACATTATGCTAAGGTGACTCATAGCCTGGCGAAATAGGCACACGGCAGCCGAAAACAGTATACCCTGGCTTGTTGTGCATTCTTTTCAAAAATCGGGACTTTTTAAAACCGCCGCGGGATTTGGGAAAAGTTGTTAAAATCGGGACTGTCCCCCCCAAAGTGGGACGTCTGGTCACCTTACATTATGCTCAACTGCAAAACACACTGCCATTAAGCGGATTCCTACTGACTATGAAGTCAGTGACCTTGTAGAACAGGGTGGCGCTGCCCCCGTGAGTTTCCTAGACTGCAACTTTTTACAGGAGAATTGCGCTGTCATTCTCCCAAGGAGCAGCTGGTAGGATGGACAGCGGACTTTGCGGGCAGCAGCCCAACGTGTGACCACCGTGCCACCAAGGTGCCTTTGTACTATGGTCAAACCCAAACCAACAGACATGCCTATGACAATGATAAGCAATCATGGCTGGGAATTCAGATCACGATGGGGGGGCAGGGGGGGCAGGTATGTCTTGGAGCAGGTGGCTGCATCCTCTGTTGGTGGGCAAACTGGGTGGAATAACCTCCCATCAGGAAAAGAACACTTCACAATGCTTCTCTGGGACCCAAGGCAGAGAATACGCCCGGTGCTTTGTTCCTAATTGGACACCTTTGACCTCATTTCTCTCCAGCCCTTGGTGACCTAGGCTGTGTGCTATAGACGACGGAGGCTTTAGACACTGTCGTTTCAAGGTCACAGCGTCCTTCATAGGCCACACCGGAAGGATTCCATGTGGAAACCCCACTAAGCAAACTAAGCTTTATCTCAAACTCATCTGTGGCAGATGAAGGGACTGACACTCCTTTGGATTTAAGGCTAAAACACCTAGTGTGAGAAGCAGGTGACTGTTATCCATGGTCATGGAATTGGTGGCCATTGCGCTTTGGTGTAGGTCTCTCGCTTTGAGGATGCCCAACGAATGGTGGCCCTGGACAACCGTATACAAGGCTCTCCGTGCTTTCTTATAACATGCATTCATCTGGTAGGCATGGTTGTGCCTTTGTGAATGTGTGTTATGGAAAGTTTTGCCCTATCACCAAACCCCATTGTTTGTGGAACTAGTGACCAGTCATTTAAGTGTTTAATCTGTACAAGTAAATAATTCATACGTTGTGGCCTGCAAAGCTGGCTCATATGTGTATACTTTTCTTTTGTTGACAGTGTTTTAGATTAATGTCACTGACCACAGAGTCACCTTATGCCCCAGGGGGATGAGCTATACTGTTCTCCATCACAACACGATGAGGATGTCTCTAAAGTGAGCCAGAGACATGTGCAAGCCAGAGCTCTATGAATGCATTTGGGGTTAGCACTTCATTCTAGCCCCAATCTAAGAACAATTTGCTGTACGATGTGACCCTTACAAGAGACTTGGCCTGGAGGAGAGGTCAGTGAAGGCGTGGGTACTACAGCAGTGTCGTGTAGAAAGCAGATGGTGCCCGGCTAGTCGAGGCTGCTCTTAAAACAAGCAGCCATCTAGCATTAACTAAGTCCACATAGGATAAAAAAGAAGCACACTAGCCTTCGTGAGCCAGGGATTGCAAATAACGAAATGAAAGCGGAAGCCCCCAATCCATCTGCAGTGCCCACACATGGATGAAGCCTCCGGTGAATCCCCTCCGACTACAGTCCAGGGATGAGGGTAGCCATGCTGTCAGACCGAGAACTTGCAAAGTCAATTATGGTAGACGTAGTTCAGTCAAAAATGGTCACACCTTATCATTTGATCTCCCTTTGGACCCATTTTAAAGTTGTTTCAGTTTTTAATATTTTCTGCTTTCTTTTCCATTGAGGGATTTGCTCTGTTTTGTCATTGTTGTTGGTGCTTTTGTTTGTTTCCTGTTGGTGTTTTATCTGGTTTTCTGTACGTGAAATCCAGGATAGACAGATCTAAAGACGCAGTAACTGGATTAGTAATCCCCTAGAGGGATGGCAGGGGAGGCTGGCGGGAAATGGGGGAGCTAGCAATGAGTATGAGAAGAAAATGTTCTGAAATTGATTGTGGTGATGACTGCACAACTTAATAGTATTCAATGATTAAATTGTATGAGATGTGAGTTATATATAAATGAAATGAAAAAATCCCCATGGCTTTTCTGGAATTTTAAAAATTTTATCTATTTTTTTTTCAGTAAAACCATGGCCTCAGAATTTTATGTATGTATGTTCTTTTGGTACTCCCTCGTCACACCATGTGTGCGTGCGTGTGATTGTGTGTGTGTGTGTGTGTGTGTGTGTGTACGGTGCAGGCCCAGGCACTGTTTTTCTGTGATACATGGGGTCACTAGGGGTTGGAGCAGATTTGAATGCACCTAGCAACAACTTCCTTTGTGTTTTTAATATTTTGATGTTCTTTTGTTCTATTCTGAGAACCTGTGTTTTGTAATGTGACCTTTACCTCTTGGACCCCAGCTCTAGGCTCCTCACAGCTGCTTCCCTGCCCACAGGTGGCCCAGCAGTGCTGATCCACAGGTAGCAGATGTGCACCTTCATCCCAGCCCTCTCTTTGAGATTACCCACCCCTCCCAAGAATGCACACATGGTGCATGCGCACACGCGCGCACACACACACACACACCCCTCTGCTTGCTTCTTTTGTGGATTTTTTGATCAGCATCTGATTCTTACCCTTTGCTTACCAACTTGACCTTGGTTCTTGTTCATCCTTCAACCCGGTCTTGAACTGTCACTTTCCTTTGCCCTGGGCCCTTCTACTCCCTGCTGATGCCGGCACTTAGCCTACTTCAGGGCTATCTCTTCTCAGTGCCCCTTCCATGTCTTCTACCACAGTGATGGCCAGACACAAGTGGGTTTATTCCCATCCTCAGAAGGGATGTTCTTGCTCTTTGTGGCAGAAACGGAGCTATCTGCTCACCAGCGTTGGTTTCCGATGCTGTCTAGTCACAAACCAGAGGAGCTGGAAACTGTTAAGGTCACGGGGACAAGGAAGGAAGACTTAGCTCCTAAATTTCTTGTTCTCATCTTTGCAATTTTCTTTGTGCCCTCCACAGCGGTCCAGATGTGGAGGGTATAGTACGTAGACATCTCGCTACCCCTGCCCACATGTGGACACCCAGGACCCTGGTTTTGAATTGCTGACATTGCAGATCTCAGGTGAACACATCACCACTATGTCGTCGGGGATCCTAGCAACTGGCATGGCTTCCCTCAGTTATCGGATCACTGGCAGTAGCAGTCCCAAGATAAACCTTGTCTTCAGTGGTCACCAAGCCTACTGTGCTTTCCCCTAAACATTGCTAGGGTCACTATGAGTCAGGAATCAACCCAATAGCAGTGAAGTCTTTTAAAAATTATTTTTTCCCTGAAACATCTCAGCAAGCTAAAAATTGTATGTCTGTATTAGTTTCTTGTGGATGACCTCACCAATCACCCCAAGACTGATAGTTTCAGACAACAGAGATTTATTCTCTCCCAGCGCTCGAGGTCAGAAGTGTGAAATCAGTATCAGAGGGCCAAGGCATCAGGGTCCTGCACCCTCCAGAGGCTGCAGGGCAGTTCTTAGTGTCTCCCAGCTTCTAGGCAGCATCCCTTGGCTTGGGGCCACATCACCCCAGTGTCTGCCTCTGGCCTCACCCGGCCTTCTCCTCTGTGTGTGAAGACTCTTCCTCTCTCGCCCTCTGCATGGGAGGCCACGTCAAGACCCCAGGAGCCTCTCTCCATCTCCTTAACTTCATCATCTCTGGGAAGATCCTTTTCCCAAGGAAAGTGACATTTGCAGGTTACAGGGATTAGACGCTGTTAGCATGGGGGCGTTCTGCAGCCCACTGTTACAATGTCTTTGCAGATTCGTCAGGAAGCTTGGGCACGGCAATTTTCTGTGGCTTTTGTGCCTGTCTGCAAATCATCTCCAGTTACTTTTGTAAGTGAATTCACCCTGAACGACGAAGAGGGTGATGGGCACAGATCCCTAAGACCAAGAAGACACGGAGTCACAGCTAACAAACGTAGCTATGACTATACACACACAACCCCCTGCACTGTCTACGAAACCATTAATCTACAAGTGGAGACACAAGCGAGGGGCAAGATGAACAGGTCTGAGTAGGATTACATGCAAGAAAGAAAGAAATCAGCATTCTTAGGGCTTCCCCATGCCCCTGACGTGGGCCTTCAGTGCTATGGGAACCAAACCCCACCGTGGCGTCTGGTCCATGCTGACTGTGTGTGCTTTGCCAGTTGATTCTTGGAGCGGGGACCTTTTTCATCAAGTTGTATTTGATGCCTCTCAATTCACAGAGGAAGTTTTAGAAGCGGCCGGTCCACTCTTCCAGCTGCGTGCCCCCTCCTTCTCAGGAGAGCCGTCTGATCCTCTGCGCTTTATTATCCCGCCGGCTCATGGCTCGTCCCCATCCAGGCTGTGACGCTTGCTGATTCCTTTTTATCAAGAGGAGAGACCTGACCAAAGGAATGGCCAGAGAGGACCACCCCTCTTGGGACATCGGGCTGCACTTCCATCTGCTGGGCAACTCACAGCCCATCACTCTGTGTTGGAATTGATCCCAGAGCAGTGGCTTTTGGGGTTTTCATCCTTCCAGCAATGCCCAGGCTGTTCTCTGAGTTGTCTAAGCCTTACATCTGACAAAGGAAGGCACCCTGCCGTGTCGGGGTTGACCTGCTCAGCTCCTCCAGAGGGTCGACTCTTGCAGTACAATGCCACGGACCTTTTCTATGTACTGTCACCACTCAAACGGAATCTCCTGGAGGCTGCGAAACCTGGGGCCGGGATTCCACCAGGAGCTTGGACAGAAGCTTCACGCTGGTGCCTGCTGCGTCCTCTGGGCCAGCTGCCCTGCTTGCTGCGGAAAGGAAGGGATGCTCACCACAGTGGGGGAGCTGCTGCCCTATGGATGGGCTAACCCTGCTGTGGGGGAATCTGGGCTTCGCGCACAGTTGGCTGCTCTGTCTCGCCCAGCCTCCTCCTGGGAAGAC
Organism: Tenrec ecaudatus; assembly: GCF_050624435.1. Taxonomy (NCBI): domain Eukaryota; kingdom Metazoa; phylum Chordata; class Mammalia; order Afrosoricida; family Tenrecidae; genus Tenrec; species Tenrec ecaudatus. The sequence goes on from NC_134530.1 coordinate 57,140,669, forward strand.
AAGCTCTAGCGGGCAGGGATTCGGATTCATCCCCGCCGTGCCCCTCTCTGCCCGCCCTGTGATCCCGCCGCTCTGTGACCCACAGCCAAGGAGGAAGTGTGCAGCCTTGCCCTCAGGATTCATCATGGAGCTGCGTCCCTGCAGTTACGACATCAACACACTCCAGCTGTTAGCCAAATACGACTTTTGTGGCTAAATGGTGTTCGGAGCAGCCAGCCGTGTCCCACTCAGAAGAGGACCTTCTCCATCCTCCACGGATCCTGGGCCTCTTTAAGGAAAAGTGTACTTTGGAAGGCCTGTCTTTTCCTCCTTCTCCTTCCCCTTCCAAGTAACCCGGGCAGCCCAATCGCCACCAAATCTGCCCATGAAAAAGCAACCCCGTTCTCCTGAGCTGCAGGCAGTGACCACTGCCTCTCCCTGTTCCAGAGTGTTCTCTGCCTCTGCTGCCCATGTGGCCATCATCACCTCGCTCTGGCCAATGAGCCCCTGGCATTCACATCTGCCTCTCCTTCACAGGCCTGGAAGACCCCAACTTTGCCTGTCTGGTGAACTCCTGATCCTCCACCTGCCACCGCACAGGTTTTTCCAGTGTGTTCATACACATGTCAACAGTGGCCCTTATCACATGATATCAGAGCCGACTAATTGATTCGAGAGGAGCTCGAAACCACCAGCAGCTCCTCGGGAGAAAGACAGGGCCTTCTACTTCCGTACAATAGTTATAGTCTCAGAAACCCGCAGGGGGTCGCTAGGAGTCACTATCAACGAACTGGCACTGAGAATAGGCTAGCAGACTCTAAGTGACTGGGGAACCCCTTTCCAACCCCTGCTTCCCATGTGTCTCCTACCTATCTCGATCTCATTAGGTCATGAGAGCAAAGTACAATTGATCTTCCTCTTTCCCTCAGCAGGGTAGGCAAGTATAACTAAGGTGATCCAGGAGGATGTCTCTGGGGAGGATGGATCTTCCCTATAAACACATATTGCCTCACTGGGAGAAAGCTCCATGCTGTTTCCTCTTCCTTCTTCTCTTAGCCTGGAATGCAGGCACAGTGCCTGGAGCAGCAGCAGCCTCTTCTGTACCATGAGGAGAAAATGCCAAGGATGACAGAGCAAGGAAAGAAGTGACTGGCCTCTTGAGAAGTTGACCAGGTCTGGATAGTACCTCAGACTTCTTGTTCTGGGAGCAAGACAACCTACGATCCTTTGAAGCCAGTGTGAGCCACTTCGTGGTGCTTCTATTGCAACAGATGTGGAGCTCTGGTGGCATAATGGCTATGCGTTGGGCTGCTAACCACAAGGTCTGCAGTTCGAAACCAGCAGGTCACCTCCATGGAGACATACTGGGCTTTCTACTCCAGGAAAGAGTTACAATCCTGAAACTCACAGGGGGTGGTTCTATCCTGTCCTAAAGGGTTGCTATGAGTTGCACCAACTTGATGGCAGTGAAATGATTATAATAGATATAATTTATATCTATAAGACCTTCAAGGGCAAGAGCTAAATCTTATTTATCTTTATATCCTCAGGGCCTGGCAGAATGCCTGGCACTGAATAAAGAAAGATCCAAGTTTTTGAATGGAACTAAATTGCATTACTGTCTTCAAAATATTCCAGTGGTTCCTCTTTATATTGAGAAATTCATTCCAAACTCTCATCTTGGCATTCAGGGTTCTCCCAAGATGCTCCCCCCCATTGACCCACACAGCATCATCTCCCCACTGTGTAGTCTGCAGCCACGTCAAACGAGGGGTCCTCTTTTCTGGAGAGATTCAAAGCGACCCCGGAGGACAGAGTACAGCGACCCAACTTTATGGGGCTGGAAAGCCTCATTTTTCTCCCTTGGAGCGCCTGGTGATTTTGAACTGCCGATGTTGCAATCAGTAGTCCAATGTATAACCCACTATGCCACCAGAGCTTCTTTGTAGAAAGAGAGAGAGAAAGACCCTCTCTTCCCGATGCTCACGTCTTTGCTTCCCCCGCCTATGTTGAAGATTCACTTTATCTTTGTCGCCTCCTCTTACTGGAACTGGCTTACACTTACATCATCCACCATATCTTGGAGATGCCTGATTAGCTGACCATTTCCACACTAGAACTCGAGTCCCTGGAAAGCAAATTGGCCTCAGTCTGATGTTAAGTCTCCCACTCTACAGCCCTTACCTGGTCTTGGACACTGAGAAGGCCCGTGATACGCCTTTCATTTGGGGAAAGGCGGCAGCCTGAGAGAATAAGCTCAAAGCCCACACCACTGGGCTAATGGGGAGACCTCCGGCACTCCCCCTGTCTCATCCATCCAATGGGGAGGGGGAAATGCCCAAGGATCTGGACGCTGTAGAGAGTTGATAAACGATAGGTAGAGAGAGAGGCAGGGTCCCAGGCTTTGGTCACTGACCGCTGTAGTCACTCATGGTTTCTCTTGGGTCCTTGAGGTCCTTCTGAGAAGTGACTATCCTTGTCCAGCTTGTTGAAGGGAAGGCCAGAAGGTGGGTCCCTCTTGTCACCATCAATGCGTGGTTGTGGCTGGGCAGGTGGGGAGAGGCACCTGCAAGTCTTCTGTCTTGTTGGCGACCCTGTATTCTCCTCCACTAGCCAACCAAGGAGAGTTGCCTGGTCCCTGCTCCCCCCACAGCAGAGCGCCCCACCTGGGACACTTAAGAGTGACCCACAATCTCTTATACTTAGGGGATGCCCCACTGCAAAAATTGTAAACAAAACAAAACAAACGACAAAACTACCCATAACTTCTGCCCAGTTCCTGGTGGAGGGGCATCTCATCATGTGGGGATTATGGGCCAGACACTATTCGAAGTGCTTCATACAGGTTAACAAGCCTTGCAGATGGAGAAACCGAGGCACAGATGACAATAGGGGTGGGTGGCCTGATACCAGAGGAGTCCAGCTCTTAGCTGTGATTGGGCACTAAGTAATCAAATTCCTGGACAACCATAGAATGAGCTCTTCCAAAGGGATCCAGCTGAATAATCAGACCAAACGGCCCATCGCACACAATGCATGGGATGCAGGGAGAGACAGGAGACACTGTAAAGCACAGCTCAGGTCCTTTCTGGGGAGATGGAGGATGATAACATGTTGGTAGAAAACAAAAGTGATTGGTCGGGCGCCATCTCCAAGGGAACATGCCGTGCCTTGGTAATAAACACAAACACAGAGTCGCCCCCCCACCCCTGCCGCCTGCAGAGATAGTAGGTCACAGGATAAAGATGCTGAAAATGGAATGAAGGAAAAGAGCGAGCTCCCTGATGAAACAGAAACAGGGTGGAGAATTCCCAAATCTTTAGAAGGAAAACAAAGATAATTTGAACAAATCAACTACCAATAGGAAGCGTTTACAATAAAAGAAGGAACCACAGAGGTATAATGCATTTTACCAGAAAGAGGGCATAGCCTATCTGATGCACTGGAAACACAGGGCCCCGAGCCCATCTCCTGGTCAGCATGTGTCCGTATTGTCCACTGACCGCCAGTCAGTTCTGACTCCTAGCGCCCCTCTATAGGGTTTCTCAGACAGGATTTTCAGTGACCCTATACAACATCGGTTCTCAACCTGTGGGTCGCGACCTCTTTGGGGGGTCCAATGACCCTCTCACAGGTGTCGCCTAAGACCATCGGAAAACACACATTTCTGGTGGTCTTAGGAACCCAGACATTGGCTTTTTACGTATACTGTTGCAAAATGTAGCAATGTGGTTTACTGTTGTTGTATTAAGACTGTTACCCATGCTACACCATGCTTCAAGACAAAATTCCATTTATTTGTTATTAGAAGTAAATATTTCACAATATAGAATTACATATTGCTTTTGTGATTCATCACTATGATTTAGTTAAGCTCAATTTTAACAATGAATATACATCCTGCATATCAGATATTTACATGACAATTCATAGTAGTAGCAAAATGACAGTGATGAAGGAGCAATGAAAATAATGTGATGGTTGGAGTCACCACCACATGAGGAACTAGATGAAAGGGTCGCAGCATGAGGAAGGTTGAGAAGCACTGACGTGGAGAGTTTCTCAGACTGGATTTGTGAGAGGGTGTGCCTCTCGGGCAGAGTGGCTGAGGGGGTCAGTCCCTGACTTTGTGCTTACCCCCCAGCACCAGGACTCTAGACACACAGTCGAGAAAGTCAAAAAGGAACATGCAAAAAACTAAAAGAAAAAGATTCTGCCTCCACTCCGCCCGCCAAAAAAAAAAAAATCATTTAATAAGTCTCCAAAAAAGAAAAGAAAAGAAAATATTAACTTTCTTGGGTTGAAAAGAGCTTGAAACAACAGCGATGTCTATTAGGAATGGAACAAGTGGAATATATGAATCAAATTCCCCAGAGGAAACAGAAAGGAAACCCCGCAGCCAGGACAGAGATGTCCTTTGGCTTCAAGGACTGCCGCAGGGTGGGGAGTCAGGACTTCCATGGACTGCCAGTGGAGAGGCATCAAAATGTTCCTTCTAAGCATGTGTCTCAAGGAATGATTGGGAAGACCGCTCCAAGATTCATGTTCAGTGGAGTGAAAAAATGGAAAATATTCACTTTATCAATAAAGGTATCATGAAGTAAATTTTGTTAGTGCATATCACCGAATTTCCAGCAGGCTTCAACCAGGATGAGGTAGATCTATATGTACTGACTTAATAAGATGGTGATAAACAGTGAAGTGGTGAGACCCCCAGCAAGTGACCGAGCCACGCACAGTGATGATCTTTGTTGAAGAAACTATGGGCAGTGCGTTTGCTTTCTGCAGGCGCGGGCCTGTAAAGCAGCTCAAAGGATATGGAGAACCATCACAATAAATCACGGGGACTTTTGATTTCAAATGTATACATTTCTACACCATTTAGATTTTTAATGAAAAAAAAAATCAGAACAAAACAAGAGTATCTAAATAGGGTTGAGTACACAGCATGGACTGACAACATGATCTTCAGAATGAGTGCAGGTGGAACAAGTGGGGTGGGATCAGCTGGCAGCCTCACCGTTCGTGGCTTAGTGGTGAACCACTGGGTGCTGACCACCAAGTGCTCTGCGGGAGAAAGGTGAGGCTCTCTGCTCCTTTGAGGAGTTCGTGTGGTGACTCACAGGCGCAATTCTACCCCATCCTATAGGGCAGCTATGAATTGGCATCAGCTCGCTGGCAGTGAGCTTATTTATTTATTTTTGAGTAGCTTCCTAAGGAGGTGCAGTGGCATAGTGGTTACCCGCTGGGCTGTGAACCCAAAGGCCAGGAGTTCAAAACCACCAGCTGCTCCATGGCAGAAAGTCAAGGCTTTCGACTCCCCGTAAAGAGTTACGGTCTCAGTCCCCCAATCCCCACAGGGGCAAGTCCACTCTGTTCGATCGGTAGGGATGCGTCAGAATCACCTCGGTGGCACGGAGTCTGTGTCCATTTTGCTTAGTGGCTTCTTGGATGAGAAGTGCTGCTTCTGTAAAGACTTGTGTTTGTCAAGGGCTGCGAGGAGGGTCCAGCTCATAAGAACCCAGTGTGAGGGAATAGAAGGTTACCCAGTCCTGTGCCACTTCTCAGTAGGTATATTTGAGCCCGTTGTGGCAGCCACCAGGCCGACCCATGTCGCTGAGAGCCTTTCTCTTTTGTGCTGCCCCCCACGTTCCCAAGAGCTGTGCCACAGGGTGGCGCAGGGTGTCGTCTGGATGGGAGCGGGATGCCAGGTCTTTCTCCTGGGGAGTCACTGGGTGGGTTTGAACCTCCAACCTTTGGGCTAGAAGCCGAGTACTTAACCACTAGGCCTTTAGAGCCATTCTATTCTGTATGAATCTGTTTGCCATGAGTCAGGGATCAACCTGATGGCAGCTAACAACATTATGTACAAGGTTTATCCTGTGTGTGCCCATACTTACATATAAGCTGTATGTAAATATATTTACATAGAAATATATATTACTATTATGATATAGAACATCCTAGAATGATATTCCCAGTTTCCAAGCTAAGCCTGTGAATAAGGACTCAAATACAAAAAGGACTTTGTGTTCATCTCCTTTCAGGCGAATGATGAAGTCCCTAAAATCCCTGCTGGTTATTCAAGTGGGGTGTGCGATGGGGGGCAGGAAAAGGACAAGAGGAGAGGGGAGGGGAAGGGAGTAGAAATGGAAATGAGTTGCTCTCAGTGGCTACTACGTGCCTCTGGCTGGGATGAAGACCTGGGAGGGGACTGGAGCCTCCCCTAGCATTTCACCTTTGATGTTTCCATGGTTCCAAGAAGTATTCTAGGATTTCAGGCTGACAACACCCATCTTCTCCTAGCTACTTCCCATCTTAGGGCGCGCGTGCACACACACACACACACACACACACACACACACACACACACTTACTCACTCTGGCTGAATCCTTCCCAACTCACCATCCTGTGACTTACGTCTTGCCATGTTACTGTCAATTCCCATTGCCATAGAATCAATTGGAACTCAGAGACACCTTCCTTATAGGCAAAGAAGAAGAACTATTCATATGGCCTCCAAGGCTGTAGTCTGGACCAAGGCAGATTACCACATTCCCCCTCCCCCTCCCCACCCCCGACACACATGAAGTGACTGGTGGGTTTGAACTTGAACCACTGTGCCTCTGGGCTTCCTTCTAGGTTGCGGTAGGAAGGGCATTTCCTTGATTTGACTGGATCATCTCTTCCCGAGGCTGGGACGTGATCCTTGTGCCTCCCCGGAGCCCCTCCATGCTCATGAGTGACGGCAGTCCCTGCTCTGACTACAAAGCCCTTGGCCTGTGTCTAGTGGCCTCCCTCAGTCAGCTGCTGCACATTCTGCTCAGGTCTCCTCCAGCCCCAGTCCTAGTCCCAGTTCCCAGAGCCGAGCCATTGGTTTCAAAGGCATGCTGATGCCGCTGTGGCTGGAGAAGACCCCGCCCCAGCACGCAGGTCTAAGGATCAGTGTGTCCCATGCACTCTCAGTTGGCTCAGTACACAGAGAGAAACATAAAAAGGAAAATGGCACAAACATGGAGCATGCATGGCATACAGATCTACACAGCGTGGATGGGGCTGTTTGTTACTCTGACCCTCTGGCTTTTCTGCAAACGTTTCTTACTGTAGCATGCACTCGGCATGAAGAAAGAGGGAAGGATGACAGAGGCCTGCTGGTGTGACCTCCTAAATGTCTCCTCGTCAGATGCCTACTTTTCTCCACTGCTGAGTTTGGAATTTATCACCCCCAAGCCAGACTCTAGAAACAGCTTCACTACTGGGCTCCCAGACCTTCTCGACCCCAGAATCTGCCCAAACTCGGCTCCTTTACCCACGACCTCCACACTCTGGTTACGGCCCACGTCACCAGCTGCATTGCCCATGCCTTCCCCACCTACCGATCCACAGAGATGTTCTAGTCACAGACAACCCTCCTTAGCTCCCTGAGCCTGAGCACACGACCTCACTTCCTGTGGAAGAAGGCCCACCCTCTCCCCCCATGGCTGCCTAGCAACCTCCTCTCTGTGGCTTAGGATTCCTCTCTGTTGTTACCCTTTCCAGAACAAGGCCCCTCATCCGCTCCTGGCCTGCCTTCTCACGCCCCTTGCTCTTGTGCTCTGTGCAAAGGTCTAGCATCCATGTGCGTCTCCCTTCACATGAACATCGACTGACATTCACAGCTTTGCTTGACCAGGAGGTAGCTCTACACGGGAGAGTGACTCAATGATGCTCCAGGGTAGGGAAACAAGAAAGCCTTCTTCTGACTTGTCGATGTGTCTACTTGAGTAAAATAGTCAATTATGGTCTTGATTACTCATTGTTCCTCCCATGCTTACTGTGGTACTCTGGCTCCATTCATCAGGTACCAGAATTGTACTTCAGAGAAATTACCGCAGCAACCACAATGAAACATTTACCACATCCCAAGTACCACGTGGAACAGCATCTTCTTCAAGAGCACTGTAACTTTCCTGCAGAGCCAGTATCAGAACCTATCATTTACTAAAGAAGAAGGTAAGTTTCAGGGAGGTTAAGGAACTTGCCCAAAGTCCCGCAAATAGAAAATGACAGAGCTGTAGTTCAAACTGGGGTCAAAGCCTGTGTCCTCAGCTACCTTGCTCTATGTGGGTCATCTTTGTCGATGGGTTTCATGAACTTGGACCCAGCCCCATGAGGCAGAGCCTGTCCTCACCAAGTTTCTAGAAGACCCAGTACAGACCTAGGCCATAGAAACCACTGTTGACCATACAAAGGCCTCCAGGTGAGATGGGCAGGTCCTGGCTCCAGGTGGGTGGCCAGGGGGACAGTGTTGGTGATGGCTCCCCTGAACAACTGGCCTTGGTTCCTTTGCCAGCCCTGACACTTACCCAATGGTGCAGCCGGCATCAGCCTCGATGGTCCAGATGCAGTTGAGGTTGTGCTCGTAGGGCGCTGGATACCCAGGTGACAGCACCTGTCCCGATGCCTCTCCTTTCACTGTCCCTCCACATTCAGCTGAAAGAAAGCCCAGAAGAGTGAGCTTCTTGGGGTGGACTGAGATGTCATCCTGCGGGCCCCTGAGTTCTTCTCGTTTATCCCAGGTAATTGAACACAGCCAATAAAAAGGTCTATAGTGTCTAAAGAACACCTGCAGGTCAGCAACAAATAGTCCGTCTTTTTTTTAAGGGTAAGGGAATTGAACAGCTATTTCTCCAAGGAGAGTATGAAAACACCCAATCATACATACACAGGATGATCGGTATCTTAGTCACTAGGGAAATGCAATGAAAATCAAAGCCATAATCTGAAACAAGTTCACGCCTACTAGGATAGGTATTGTATTAATACACACACAAAGGAAAATGTCAATGAAACACTCACACACTGTTGATGGAAATGTGTAATAGTACAGCTTCTGTGGCAGTTCTTCAAAATGTGCATCATAAAGTTGAGTTACCACGTGACCCAGCAACTTGGTTGTGAGGAACGTACACAAAAAGCTGTACAATGCGCATGGCGGCATAATTCGTAATAAATAAAAAGTTGAACTAACCCCAAAGTCCATTCACTCTTGAACAGAAAAACCGAAGGTATATTCACACAGTGGAATGTTACTCAGTTGTAAAAAGGGGTGAGAGTATGGATATATGTGACGACATGTGGACGCTTGACAGCATGTCATGCGAAAGGAGCCAGGCACAAAGGGACACATATTTTATGATCCCACCTATGTGAGACGTCCATAGTCAGCAAATGTCCAGAGACAGAAAAGAGCGAGTAGTAGCTGGCAGGGCCAAGGAGCGGGAGGAAGAGGGGTAGAGGGTAGACTGCTAATGGGTATGGGGTTCTTTTCTGTGGGGGACAGAACAGTGAAAACAGATGGCAGAACTGACGAATATCCAAAGAAGCCATTGAACTGCATACTTCAGACTTGGATGGCATGTGGCCTTTATCTCACTCAGCTGTTTTTAAAAGTCTCCGTGTCCTCTGTGTATCAAGTGCTCCGAGTGAGGCGTCTTCATGGCACAGAGGAAGTCGCCCATTTTCCTTGTCAATGGGCAGGGAGGGCCAGGGAGGACCTTGGTGATGTGGATTGAGTTGGGTCCCCCAGATTTCGGGTCTCCTTGGCATGGCCACGATTCTCTCATGGTTTGGAAGTTATGTGATCATGTAGTCAGTCACCCACGTGGTAAAGGCTTGAGATGGATTCGAGTGGGGAGCATCTTGAGTCGTGTTATTTAAGTGCCAGCGTACTGAAGCAACCACTTTCACGTTTCATCTTATGAGAGAGAAAAGGAAAGAGAAGCGAGCAGAGAGAGGGACCCACCTAACAACCGCCAAGCACGAAAAGCTGGGGGGACAGGGCATGCATTGGAACGAGGGTCCACGGGCTGAGAACCTCCTAGACCCAGGGGAAATGGATGTCAAGGGATGCCGGGCCCCTAAATGTTGAGGGAGACAAAGATCTATCCCCCGAGTCATCAGAGAGAGAACCATCCCTTAGAGATGGTGTCCTGAAGTTAGATTTCTAGACTGCTGGATGGTGAGAGAACGCATTTGTGTTTGTTAAAACCACGCAGTTGTATACCTTTGTTGTAGCAGCACTGCAAGACTAAGACACCTGGTTCTAAGTGAATCATGAAGGAAGAGCAAGCACCTACCAGTTTGGTTAGGCGGCGGGAGTATGACATCACCACAGACCTTCTTCTCCTTCCTCCTCCACATCTGAGTCAACCCACTCGCGAATTTCTGACCCCCCCTCCCACCTCGCACTGCTTAGAGCAGCGGTTCTCAACCTTCCTAAAGCCTCCACCCTTTAATACAGTTCCTCGTGTCGTGGTGAACCCCCCAACCATAAAATTCTTTTCTTTTCTATAAAATTATTTCGTTGCTACTTTATAACTATAATTTTGCTACTGCTATGAATCGGGTGACCCCTGTGAAAGGGTTGTGGGAACCCCAAAGGGGACGAGACCCACAGGTTGAGAACTGCTGGCTTAGAGTCTTCTCTCAGTCCCTCATCATTTCTGAACTGACACAGGTGAGTCTTGTCCACCCTCAGCAATGCCATCAACGGGCCATCTCCAAGATGCATGTTAGACCATATCACTGCTCTCTGGAAACCATCATTCTTGGAACGAATATCAAATCCTGCAGTACAGCCCATCAAGCTCCACAGGGGCTCTCTTTGGTACCTGTGCTCCCCACCCCCTTCACTGCCTCCCTTGTTCCAGCCAAGTCTCATGAACTTTGTGAACTCAGGCAGATGGACCTCTTTGTGCCTCTACTCGAACAACAACAAAAAATCACTCTATGAAAGTTTTTGTGGACCCCTTCACCCCAGGTAGAATCGCTCATGCTGTCCTTGCCATCTTCATGATAACGAGAAGAGCTTTTTAAAATTCACAGTGTCCATAACGTCATTAAATCCTGTCTGTCTCCTCCATAAAACTATCAGCTCCTTGGCAGCAGGGACCTAGTCTTACTCACATTCGAACGTCAAAGACTTCGTATCATATATGGCACCTCATAGATGATTAATAAGTGCTTATTGAACAAATGGATGGATGGGTGATCAAATGAATGAAGCTATTGCCTTCTAGACACATTACAAGGAGAGGCTACCTGAATGAAGAGGAGGAGATTTGCTACAGAGCTATCAAGGAATAATTGATGAAGCAAGATCCTAGAATAAGTAGGAGACGGTGAGATCCAGATCATAGATGGAAGATTGACTTTTCCCTGTTGCTATAAAGACCCATCAAGCCTGTCAAGGCAGCATAACTGAGTATGGAGAGGTGGAGAATTTCTACAGAGCTATTAAGGAATAATTGATTATGAAAATTCTAGAATAAGTAGGAGAATGTGAGATCAAGATCACAGAAGACTGACTTTTACCCGTATCATGGGCTCCATGTCTTCCACCCCAGAAGGGCAGAGGGGGGCGGGTCCTCTGCCACAGGCTGCTCAGGAGACCAGCTATTTTTCCCCAAAGGCTTACTGGCTGTGTGTGCACTCCTCCATGGTGCCTTTGAGAAGGAGGGCACCAATCTGATGGAAAGATCCCAGGCAGGATGGGCTGATTCCCGTGAGCAGGGTGTGAGTGAGAGGGAGAACCATAAGCCTTGGCTGGGAAGTCTGTCTGGCAGAGGAGGCAGTAGCTGGAAACCTGGCATGCCGTTCCTAGGCTGTGGCTGGTGCTTCCTCTCAAATGCCAGATCGAGAAACACCTCCAACGTCCCAGCAGGTCTTGAGGTAGTAGTACTGGGGCCACTTCCTCATGGACACGGCTGTTTCTTGGCCACGGGATCCCTGGATCTGAGGAATGGCAGGTGGACAGGGAGGGGGCAAAGGGCAGGGCTTTGGGGTCACCAGCAGCAGGACCCTTCTTCCCATGCCAGAGGGCTGCTTTCTTTGTCTGCAGAGTTCACTCGGCCATCTGGTCACTGAAGAAAGCACCTGAGTATTTTAAGTCATCATGGCTATTTCCGATAGACCCTAATGAAGCCCATCATATGTAAAATGTAAAATATGCCGTGTGTAAAAATCCCCAACACACAGCTTCATGCCCCGAACAGCAGCGGAGCATGAGCGAGTCTCATTGGGCAGACCTCGAAGACTCGAAGGATAGACCCTCACTCTGCTTGAGTGCAGACCAGGAACCACCAAGTCAGCGTTCTAACTTGCCCGCTTTGGTGAGAGAAAGATGAGGCTGTCTGCTTCCAGAAAGACTTAAAACCTTGCAAACCCCAAAGGGTAATCTACTCTGTCTTCTTAGGGGCGCTGTGAGCTGGGTTCCAACCCATAGCAGTGAGTTTGGTTTTCTCAGTCTGCAAAACGGATCCTCTCCAGTTCAGTCCACGTGGGTATGTTTGATGATCAAGCAACTTTACAGTCTTTTCTGCAAAGCAAACCACTCCTTTGTTGTGTTCGTCATCACATAGCCTGCATATTTTGCTAGCTTTTTGCATTATACTCTTGTCTGTCTGAGTATGTGTTACCCCTACTAGCTCAGTATCTGCTCTTCTCTGCGTCCATGGAGCCCAGCCCGTGAATCAAAGGACACAGGAGGAGTGATGGTAGAGGAAAGGGTAGGGGCACGCTGGTAGATTGCCTTGAGCTCAAGCACAAAGAAGAAGGAGGAGCCTAAAGGGCACCATTCTGGTCTGCCTACTTCCAGGATTAAAATCCTTGTCTGTCAACCTTTGCTGTGTAACAGTCTTGAGGATCCTGTTGAAATGTCTTTGTCTTGGGCGTCAGAACCAGTTTCAGTCATTAGCATTTCCCGCCATGCTGGTCTGTATCCTGGCACGTGCTGAATTAGAATTTTCCCCTTTCATACCACTCTCTACTCTCTTGGTGAATTCTGACTCATTTTTCCCGGTCGCAGCTGAAAGGTCATCTTTGGAAATTGTTCTCTGCATTCCCCAACACTTTGTGCAAAACCCTTTTGTGGTGATTCTCTAACACTGCAATTTTTTGTTCAGATGTGAATTCCCCTTGCTAGAGTAAGGGTGAGTTTCACCAAGAGCAGGGAATCTGTTTTATCCTTTTTGTTTTTATTTTTTTAATGTCTCTACATGTAACACCCACCACCCATCACATCTGCCAGTCTGTCTGATTGTGGTAGTTACATGCTGCAGTTATGCTAGAAAATACGCCAGCAGGGTCGCACATGGTTTCAGCGGAGCTTCCAGAATAAGACAGAGTAGGAAGAAGGACCGGTGAAAATAGCAACTTCTGAAAATATTGGCCAGTAAAAGACTTAGCATCTACACATCGTCAGATACCAAAGGCCCAATGGATGGAGGCAGAAGATTGTCAGAGATCGTGTCAGAGGACCGGCTGTGCTCCTTTGGTCTGAAGGCACTTGAGACGTGACTGAGGGGGAGCTGCTTCCTCAAAGTAGAGTCAACGATGTGACATAGCTGGACTAGTGCCTATGGCAGGAAAGTTTTCAGGCTCTTCATTTGCCGATGGAGGCACAACTCAAAATGAGAAGAAACAGGTGTAACATCTATCAATAGAACTTGGAATGTACAAAGTATGAATCTAGGAAAATTGGAAGTTGTCAGAAATGAGATGGAACACATAAAGATCGATATCCTAGACTTGCATGAGCTGAAATGGACTGGTGTTGGCCATTTAAAATCAGAAAACCAGATGGTTTACCATGGCAGTAATGACCCAATCAAGAGGAATGGCGTGGTATTCATTGCTAAAAAGGACACTGCGAGATCTATCTTGAAGTGCAATGCTATCTGTGATAGAATTATCTCTATCCACTTTCAAGGAAATCCAATCAATACAACTGTTACTCAAATTTATGTACCAACTGTCAAAGCTAGTAATGAAGAAACTGAAGAGTTCTACCAATGTCTTCAGTCAGACATGCATTGACCATGAAATTAAGATTCATTGACAATTACTGGCAGTTTGGGGGGAAAAAAGGAAACAAAGAGGAAGGAAGAATAGTAGGAAAATATGGTCTTGGTGATAGAAAAAGGCAGAGGCCAAATGAAAGACTTTTGTAAGACTTGTTCATAGAAAATACCTTTTTTTTCCTGACAAGACATACATATGGAATAAACAGGAATCTATATCTGTGGAATTGACTATATCTGTCAGAGAGATGACGGAGAAGCTCAGTATCAACAGCTGAAGCCAGACCAGGGGCTTATTGTGGCACAGATCATCCATTGTTCATATAAAGATCAAGTTAAAGATGAAGAAAATTACCACAAGTCCACGTAAGACAAAATATGATCTTGAGTCTATTCTGCCTGAATTTCGAGAACATCTTAAGAACAGATTTGAAGCCCTGAACACTAGTGACTAAAGACCTGATAAGCTGTGTGAACATAACAAGTAATTGCTGCAGAGCCTCAAACCAGGAAAGGTGTGTGTCAGGGCTGTATCCTCTCAACATGCTTATTTAATGTTAACGATGAGCAGATAACTAGAGAAGCTAGATTATATGAAGAAGAATGCTGTATCAAGATTGGAAGAAGGCTTATAACAACCTTCGATATGCAAATGACACCACCTTGCTCCCTAGAAGTGAGGAGGACTTGAAGCACTTGCTGATGAAGATGAAGGATTGCAGCCTTCAGTGTGGGTTATAAGTCAATGTAAAGGAATCCAAAGACCCTAAAACTGGACCAGTAGGTAACATCACGATCAATGGAGAAAAGATGGAAATTGTCAAGGTTTTCGTCTTGCTTGGATCCACAATTATTGCTAATGGAAGCAGCCATCAAGAGATCCAAAGACGCATGTCATTAGGCCAATCTGCTGCCCTAGTCCTCTTTAGAGTAAGAGAACTCTATGCCAAGAAATTTGGAAGACAGACACCTGACCAACAAACTGGAAAAGATCCATAGTTGTGTCCATTCCAAAGAAGGAGGAAATTTTCAAACAATGCATTAATATCACATGCAAGTCATGGTTTGCTGGAGGTCGTTAAAAAATAGTTGCAGCAGTACATTAACAGGGAACTACCAGAAAGTCAAGGCGAATTCAGAAGCTGGTGTAGAACAAGGTGTTATTGCCAGTGTCCAATGGGTCTTGGCTGAAAGAAGAGAACACCTGAAAGCTGTTTACTTGTGTTTCATTGACTCTACCACGGCATTGGACTGTGTGGATAATAACAATTATGGATATCACTGCAAAATGGGAATTGTCAAAAACTACATTGTGCTCGTGTAACCTGTACACCGACCAAGAGGCGGTTGTTTGTACAGCATAAGGGGAGACTACATGGTTTCACATCAGGAAAGTTATGTGTCAAGTTTGTATTCTTTTACCTATATGTGTTACATCTGTACACCGAGCAAAATATCTGAACTACAGCCTTCACTATGATTCCGTTTCAATAGAAATAAAACAAGCAATCCTCACCACTGCACCAATAAGCATCACGTGACAGTCAAAATGTTGACATTGCCCAGGAGTTTATTTCACTTTACTTAGATCCACAATCCAGGCCCCTGGACGCAGCAGTCAAGAAATCACATCACATATTGCACCGGACACAGCTGCTTCGGAAGACCACTCAAAAGTATTTAAAAGCAAGAAGGTCCCTGGAGGACGAAGCCATGGCGCTTTCAATCACCTCCTGTGCACGTGAGAGCCGGACAACGGGTGAGGAGGACCGAGAACTGATGCATGTGAACGATCGTGTAGGGAAAGAAGGACTGCATTATGGATTGCCGACAGAGCAACAGCAAGTCTGTTTGGGCAGAAGGGCAGCCAGCGTGCTCCTTAGAAGCGAGGATGGTGAGATTGGTGTCACGTTGGGCAATATCTCAGGCGGCATCAATCTCGGTGGACGGGATGCCTGGTGACGCGGGGAATCAGGGTAAAGGAAGAAGACCCGCAAGAAGATAGCCTGGCACAGTGACTGCGCCAACGGGCTCAAACACAGAGACGGCTGTGAGGACGGCCCTGGGCAGGGCAGGGCTTCATTAGGAGGTGCCTTGTGCCATTATTAATCGGAATGGACTCAATGCCACCTACCGACAATGAAACAAACCCCAAAACACATTCACACCCAAAGTGAAATATGCACGGGTGCGTGACAGGCACATAGATATTTTTCCAACACATATTTCCATCTTAAACAATTAGCTGGTGCCGAGCAGACAGACACACTGAGGTGCTGGTGCTCGAAGAAGCAGGTGGGGAGAGGGCAAGCCCCACTGCTCAGGCTGGACCGGTGGGGCACAGCGGTGTGGTGGGAATCCTGGTCTACAAGGAGTGTAAAGCATGGAGCGAGGCTGAGGTGGGGAGATGAAGAGTTCAGACGATCTTAATGACATGCTTCTCCGGCTTCATACTTCCTCCTAAGGCTAGCCCTCTCTTCCTCACAACCTCTATTAACACTGGATGGGCCTTAGGCTTCAGAAGATGCTAGGTAATTATCTTACTCTTCTTCCACCTTCCCCGAAGAAAGGAAGCATTTTAGCTATAAGGAAAGTGAGACCCAGAGCGGGTTGAAGACTTGGTTAAGTCCTGGTGGTGAGGCACTTCTGGAATGCAGGCAAATGCTGGCCTCTCGCTCACAAGCCCTCCAACCTTTTCTCCACCCCAGTGCTCCAGTTCTGAGGCTGTGCTTCGGCTCCGGTTCACTTGCTAAATGTGTGACAATGGCAACGGCTCTGGCTGTGTGATGTCATGATGTCGTACAATGATGCAATGCAGGAGGTGAGGACACAGACAAGGGGGGGCGGGGCGGGCAGGGAGGGGATGGTTCCTGCAGGTCTCAAAGCCTGGGACAGAACATGATGAGGAAATCTGTAGCCAGACAACGCAGAGCTCGGGGCAGGGGAGCTTGATGAACAATGGGCTTCCTACCGACACAGATGGGGAGAGGCCGGTCCCATGTCCTCCGCTCGCCACTCAGACACCGCAGCTCCTCACTACCCCGCAGGGTGTATCCAGGGTCACAGCTGAAGGACACAGAGCTCCCTGCAAAATGACCTCCATCATGGACCTTGTAGCCAAACTGAGGAGTTCCTGGGTCTTCACATTTGATGAGTTCAAAACCTGGTGGAGAAAAGAAGTAGTCGGTGTGATAGGTTTTTGTGTGTCAATGTGGCACCTGGAAGAAGATGTGGGTGGGGTTTAGCCTGTCAAACAAGCTTCAGCTTGATGACTGAGATAAATGGTCCTTCTCGCCCTCTTTGCCTACACCTTCCTGCTGGCCAGCCACTCTGAGACCTGCCGAGCTCCAGAGATGTGGTCACCATCGTGGGATCCATAGGACTTTGTCCCCATGGGCCTGTGATAGTCTTGCATTCTGCATCATTGCTTGTGACTGCATGAGTCTGAAGAGGGACTTAAGGACTGGTATCAAACTTGTGGACTTGAATTGGACTGGGCTGGGAGGTTTTCCTGATATATAAAGCTTCTTGATTATGTTAGTCTGGGCAGACTAGAGAAACAAATTCATAAACATGCATATGTATAAAAGAGTTTTATATAAAGGGTAATCGTACATTAAGAAAAAATCCCAACCCAGTATAGTCCAAGGTCCTAAGTCCGATATTAGCCAATATGTCTGATACCAATCTATAAAGTCCTCTTCAGACTCAGGAAACACATGCAATGAAGTCAAATGCAGGACAATCACAAGCCAGTGGGTAGAAAGTCTTTGGATCCAGTGGTGTTGTAAGCCTCTCAGCACTGGCAGGGGTCTCTATGTGGCTTCTCCAGCTTCCGAGGTCTGGTTGCATCAGGGTAGGTCCATGTGGCATCTCCAGCTCAGGGCTCTAGTGTAGTTCCATGTGTCTTGTCAGCTGCAATGTCTCCCAGGGAATGGTAGAGAGAGAGGTGTCTCCCGCCTCCAAGGAGGAAAATCAGAATTTCCCAGAATCCTCAGGAGAAGGCCATGCCCACACAGAGGCCTCATTGGCTATGATCTGATTGACAAGCTAGACTCCACCCCTACATGCTTAATCCTTAACTTGATAATGAGATAACTACCACATTGATATGAAGCTCTCTTACACCATATGAGAATGCCAGTGGATTTGTTTCTCGAGTCAGCGAACACAGTGAGCAAAGCACACCTGTCAGACAGAAACTGTGTCTCCTGTCTTCCCTGGAGCCCACACGTGCTCAACAGGAAGACACCTGGCTGGATCTTCTGGTTCTGACCCGGTCACGACTTGGGAATCCCTCCACATCCCAGTACTCAGGGAGGAGATCTTAAGGCGCTTTCATTTGCCTGGTGCTATATGCAAATGATTCCAGTTCCTCTTTCCAGGGCAGCTTCAACTGTTGGCAGCCACAGGGCTAGGTTGGGACTTCTACTCCCTGTGCTTGATTCGTAAGCAGGAGCGCCCCCTTCCCCCACCATTTGGCTCATCGAGACATCAAGACAAACACGAGTTATCGCTTCCGTTATCCGCAGGAGTCTCATACGTAGTTTGTAATTACTTGCATTTCACAACTGTGAATATTGCCCAGGGAAGGTTAAATAAATTGTTCCGAAGTCACACAATTGTCTCATGATAGCTGCGGGGTGCCATTCGGCTCTGCTTAATCCTGTTCCACTGCACCGTCTGCAGCTAACAGAAGATCCCTGACTAAGCCGGACAGCTGAGAGCCCCGGCAGGGGGAGCCTGATACACTTTATTGAGACCAGCTTTATTGAGATATAAACACACACCATGCAATTCCCTCATCTAAAGTGTGCCACTCAGTGTGTATGCGTGTGTGTGTGTGTTTAAAGTATTCACAGAGTTTTGTAGTCCCCACTGTGATCAGTTTTAGAACCTTTTCCTCAGCCCCAATGGAGGTCCCACACCTATTAGGGGTTACTCCACATTTCCTCCCTCACATTCCCTACTCTCCCAGCCCTGGAAGAGCAGGCTACATTTCTCTGGACCGCCTATGTAGAACAGTTCGTGGAAGTGGAAACAGATAATATGTGGTCCTTTGTGACCGGCTTCTTGTCTTTAGCAATAATGATTTCAAAATCCATCTTAGTTGAAGCGCGTAATTGGCCCTTCACTTTTTAATTGCCAAGTGATATTCCGCTGTGCCTGTCCATCGGTTGATGAATACTCATTGGATTTTAAAGAGCTTTCTAGAAGAGCACATTCCTTCCTATCTTGCGGTGGTTCCTCAGTGGAATTCCCATCGTCCCTGCCGGGGGACCTGTTTGATTCTGACCATTGCACCTCAACAGCAGCCACCACCCCTCTGTCCGTGGTGGATTGCGTGTTGCTGTGATGTTGAACGGTTTCAGTGGACCCTCTAGAGTAGGAAGCAAGGCCTGAGATCTACTTGTCATGGGTTGTTCCCCCTGCCTGAGAGCCAACTTGATGGCATCGACCAACAACCAGTCAGGAGAGGCTCTTCGGGGGCTGGAGCCCACCAGGCGCCCCACGCATAAGAGTCATGGTGATCTGGTTCTCTAGAGAGAACAGCCCTGGGAACCTCACGGGACAGCTCTACTCTATCCGATAGGCCCCGGTGAATTGGGTTGGAATTGACTCCGTGACAATAGGTAACCAAGGCCATAATTCCACATCGGTGTTTACGTTCTGAGAATTTGGTGGGAGCTCGCGATTATTGTGTGCGTGCATGAGTCAGGAAGCCCGTGCTGAAGGAGCACTGGTGGCGCGATGGGTTAAGTGTCTGTCTGCCAAGGTGGACGGCTCGCCTTTCTCCAGTGGCTCCAAGGGGGAGATGCATGATGACTTATTCCTGTGAGGACTACAATCAAGAAAACCTGAGGGGACAGTTCAGCTTTGTCACACGGGGTCACTACGAGTTGGACTCAACCGATAGCATCCAGCAGCAAAGTTTGGCTGCTTTAAGTTAAACGAAACAGTGAGTATAAGCGAACAAACGGCTGATGTGGCCCTCCCTTTGGCTAACCACGTGTTCAGACCCTGAATGGCAGCTCACCCAGACTCTAGACACAGAGTCTAGGGGAAAACAGCCAGCTAAGCCAACACCGGCTAGAGAACATCACACCCACTCGTGCGATGGACAGCGTCGCAGAGCCCGGCCTCCCTCTACTCATGGGCTAGGGAAGGTCCGACTTCACTGTGCACTCAGATGCAAGAAAGACTTACTGGAAAAATGCAGTTCGAAGCCCCTGCTGGTGTTCTCCGCATCGGTGATGAAGTCAAGCCACAGGCTGCTGGATGTGCTGTTCAGGGTCCTTCCCATCATCTCAGAGTGGCTGAATGCGCCCAGCAAACGGGCGGAGTTGTTGTTGCCATCGTAGACCTGGCAACAGGAGAGACAAGCAACCCAGTGGTGTCAACACAGCCTTCTTTCAAACAAGTTCTTACCCCACAGCCGGCCTGCTCAACCTTGAGCACCACTAAGAACTCCCAGGGAGGCAGTGAGACATGACATGCGAGGAAGACGGCAGAGTAGAGTTAGCAAAGGAGCAAGTCGCCAGCTCTTTTTCTGTCCACTGGGTGCTGGTGGTGCACCCATCCTGTGTCAGCGCGAACCCAGTCTCTAGGAATTGGTTGCTGGCTTAACCTGCCCAGCGGAGGGCTGGTCTTGCTTCTTCCACTCCCATATGGCCCTGGCTTACCCGTCAGCAGTCTGGGGAGGCCAACGCGGGGCTGGCTGAGTCCCTAAGCCATCTGCTTCTACAGGCAGGCAGGCTCCAAACAGCAGGCATCTTGACATTGCTAAGCCATCGATACTGTCCTTCCAGGGGATGATGCAGCTACCCTCCCGCCAGGCACCACCTTAGTGCACTGGAGCAGCGGCTTCAGGCACACCCACTCTGCGGGACGTGGCCCATGAGATCCCGGCAGGACGGAGAGAGACTAGTTCCACATGGTCCCTTTCCCTCCCCCAAACTCCTTCCCCCTTTCATCCTAAAATGAGGACTCCAGTTAGAGCCTGCTGGGCATGCCAGGGGTGGAATTGTGCAGGCATCTGGCTTTGTGGAATCCCATCTGTCCCTTGAACTTGCGTGTCTCCGCAAAGACAGCAATCATCAGGATAATGAACTGGCTCCCTAAGTTGCAGGGATGCGGCCCCTTTCCAGATAATTGTACAAACAACAACAGAAGTTGTGATGGAGGGAAAGACCCCCTGGTGCTTTGGTAAATATCAAAGATGGGATCTCTGGGTGGGTGATGAATATTTGTACATGGCACACAATGTGGTGGCAGCTGCCAGCAAAGTGGAACAATATTTCCATCCGACTATTTATGAAGCAACGCTTTCTAAAAGGAGCCATTCTTCAGGCTAACGGTGCTATATATTACAGAGAGTTGTTCAGGCTCCTGGGAGCCTCAAGTTGGTTTCTAGCTCTTATCCACAATTGTTTCATATTGTTGATAGACTGGGGCTTGCGGGGCAGTTCTGGGGTCCAACAAATATTGTGATGGCACCACTTTAGGGTTCAGTGCACCACTGCATCGAAATTGTTGTAAATATATTTTACCCGTTAAATCCTACATTGGAATGAATGAACCAAGGCATTAATCATCTGTGGCTGCTAGTATTGCAATTAAGAGGACAAGCAGCTATCATGTGCTTCTTGGTAGAAGACACACCGCCCGCTCCCCTACCCCCTAACAGCAAACAGCCAAATCGTGAATCAGATCAAGTCTCTAGAAACAACTTCCACTGTCCAGAGCACAGAGGATCATCGAGAATGATACTTGGAGTGTGTAATCATCAGAATTGAGCATGTGGGCAAACCCACTGGGCAAATGGCCTGGCTTCTTCTGCAAATCCATTACCAGGGACGAGAAGAGATGGAGGAGAACCACAGCTAAGAGAAAATTAGTCCAGCGTGTGGACTGTATTTGGATCCCGACACAAACAAGCTCTACATTTAAAGAACATTATGGCATTTATGAGATAATTGGAAATTGGAACACCAACTTAATAAAGGATGGTCTTAAAAATTATTGTTAATTAATAAAGAGTTTAATGGGAACAGGATTTTTCTTTAATTTCAAAGCATAGCTCATTTTGATTCACTAAGAACACAACTGCCTCATTACAATAAAATCTTTATTGGAGAAAACTTACCAAACCCAGAAAGCAAACAGAAATGAAACCCCTGCAGCAGGAATGAGAGTTTAGTGATTGTCTCCCTAGCCTTTGTTCTGGGGTGTGCTTTCTTTCATCTCATATTTCCTTACCAACTAAAATATGAAAACAGGAGCCAACTACAGATATTGTATGACAACCTGCTTGTTTACTTATTGCAATGTGTATGTTTTTTTCCAGGGTGCATGTAAATAGCTTCAGGGATTACCATCATGCTATTAAACCAATGCCAATCAGTGCCACACAGTGACTGGCACCTCATAGGCGCTCAATAAATGCGTCATAAGTACATGAGCCAATGTTTTCTCCTTCATCTGTCTGCATCTATTTGGGTACATGTTATAAGAATCCTCCTTTTCTCCCTATTTGGTTAACTTTTTGTTGAAACGCTCTTTGTAAATATTCTGGCCATCTGTCACTGACTTTCAATCCATCTCTGCCATACATTGTTGTTCAGTTCGGACTCCGAATGGCCCGGGGTTCAACAGAGCACGCTGCTGCTCACTCCTGAGCCGTTCTCACAACTGTGGACTCGTGTGTGCTTATGGCTGTCGACATGGAGCCACTTCCTCTCCTTGAGGGTCTTCCTTGTTTTTGCCGACCCTCTACTTTGCCAACCATGATGTCTTGCTCCAGAGACTGGTCCCTCCTGGGAACAAGTCCAAAGTCTTGCCATTGTCACTTTCAAGGCATAGTTAGCTGTCCTTATTCCAAAATACATTGTTTCCCCCCTTCTGGCCGTCATAAGCATAATGTAATATACTTTTCAATACCATGAGCCAAGTACTTCACCTTTCCTCAGACCCTCCTTATTCACATGCATAGGAGGCGACTGGAAATGCCATGGTGGAGAGGCATTTTATAACACTTCAAAGAAGTGTTTTTACACCAGATTTGACCCCTGGAATTTATTGTTTGATTCGCCCTTTGGCTGTTACATGGATAATTCGGTGTATCTGGTTTGCTTTGCCAACTGTCTAGTCCATTCCATTAAGCTGTTTGTTTATTCCTGAGCCCAAACCACATAGTTTTAGTTTCTGTAACTTTATGATCTCTCTAAATAT
This sequence comes from Tenrec ecaudatus, assembly GCF_050624435.1. Taxonomy (NCBI): domain Eukaryota; kingdom Metazoa; phylum Chordata; class Mammalia; order Afrosoricida; family Tenrecidae; genus Tenrec; species Tenrec ecaudatus. The sequence continues at coordinate 57,163,721 of NC_134530.1, forward strand.
TTGGGAGGGCAAACCTTCCCTCATTAGTCTTCATTTGTTATTGTGCTAAAACGATACATAACAAAAATAGAGAGGAATTTAGCAATTTCTACAAGAACAATTCAGTGACATTGATTTTGTACAAGTCATGCAACCATTCTTTCTACCTGCTTTCATATATTAGACTTTTAATGATTCTATTATTCTCTCACAATCATTTAGATAAATTTGAGAAGGATTTATCCAAATAATAATTTTTAAAAATCTTTGCGCAACGTCGATTGGGTAACAGTAAATCCATAGACGGAGAAACAAACCTACAAAAGCACACATCCATGTCAGAGCAAGCCTTCATCCACGTCAGAGCAAGCCTTCATCCATGTCAGAGCAAGCCTTCCTTTGCAGATACAAGGATACGTTCCGAAAGCACCATTCCTGGGATTCCGGCTTGCTCATGCACGGGGGTTATTCCAGATCATATGGGTTTACGTGGGCCTCTGTGGTCAGGGGGTGGCTGGCTGCAGACAAGCTCTCAGGAACATGCCTGTCTGCATCTCGTTAAGAAGATTTTTAAAAATGGCAAACTTTTTGTGCCATGGGAAACATGATTCTGAAACATATGATTCTGGGGTGAGTGATAAAATCAAAAATTGAAAACAGAACTCAAAGTGGATAGCTCCCCAACTGCAGCTTTGCAATGACTTTACAGGAATTCTGCTGCTCATAAAACAATTTTTTTAAAAAAGATGGATCCCTATTTTCAGAATGGTCAGGAAGACCTCAAAGATGAGCCAACAGAGGGAAGACCATCAACATGGATGAGTGGAATCAGCCCCTCGAGTTACCATGGCCAGGCCAGCAACGGGAGCTGGGCCCTCACGTGGTTTGGCCTTTCCACTGTAAGCAGCTAGTTTGGCCTCGGCAAGCTTTCGGCTCCATGGATGCTGAACACCTTGCTGGAAGATCGGCTAGCTCAAACAGCAGCTCATTCCATCAGTCTTTTACGCAAAGTCAACCCTATGCTGGTGGGTTCTGGAAGGAAGCATAAAGAGCCTTGGATTTACGAGTATGACACCGGGAGCAGCTCCAATCGGAACTGTGCCTTCTGAGGGGCTCTGCTGGACCAGTGAAAGTCACAGCTGAGAGGTCAACTTTTTGAGTGGACTCTCAAGGGGGTAATCTTCATAGACTTTCGTGAAGGAAACAGGGTGATCCTGGGGGCTTACTATGAAGAGGTTTAAAGAAAGCTGAAAACGACATCAGGGAAGGAAAAAACCGAGGGAGATCCTGCTAAGGAATTTGCTCCCCCATCGGGACAGTATATCTCCTTATTCTTCAAGGGGAGCAGGGACTCTCCTGCAAGAATTTCACTACTGCACCCACCTCAGAGCGTTCAGAATCCCCCTTCCTCCCAGATTCAAAGAACAGTTAAAAGGAACATCATCTGAGTCCTAGGGTGTCAAAGCTGTCACTTTGAGGGGGTGTGAATCAGAGAGTGCAGGATTCTTTGGGGAAGGGCTAGAGGGATGGAAACATCACCGTCAGAAGTGTGCAAACCCAGATGGAGGACATGTCAAGAAACAATCGTTTCCCATTTGGGTATTTTTGTTTAATAAAGGTTTCTATGACTCCCTAGCAATACATATTTTAAAATTTTATTTAACCTTACATGGTATCTGGGTTCATTTCATCAAGCAATCTCTGTGCATCTCATTAAAATTCTGTATTTATTTCAGAGTATTTTTATACTTTTGATTCCTTTTGGGAATGAGACTTTTGTGTGCATTGATATCTTGGTGGGGTATTGCTTATCTTGAAGAAAACTGCACTGATGGTCCACTTAATCATTGTATAGCAGTTAAAACCAGGCCCAGACACATATTGATCTCATGTCTGTTAGAATAGAATTTTCCACCATAGAGTTTTCAATAGCTGATGTTTTTTTAAAGCAGTTCACCAGGCCTTTGCTCTGGGTGGATTCCAACCATTTGGTTAACCCTTTGAACCACGCAGAGACTATTCACAGGAGACAGGGATGTGTTCCTGAGGAATCCAGGAGAAGCTATGCACATCCACTACGTCAAATAAGACAGCCAGACAAGATGGCTAGTTTCAAAATGATTATGTAAATGGATACATTTTAGACAGCACACAAACAGCGTGGTATGGACAATCTTGACTTGCGTCCCTCCATGTCCTAGGATTTCCCTTTAGGGCATCCATCTAGAAGAGAGATGGATGTTGCTTGAAGGGAAGGCCCCTCTTCACCTTTGTTAGTCATTGCCTGGTTCCTATCTTACTAGCAACGGATGAAGGCATCCAGGCAGTGCCATAAGGAAGCTCTCGGCTACTTAAAGGTTGGAGGGTCAAATCCACCCAGTGGCTCTCTAGGAGAAAGTCCTGGAACGAGAAAACCAGATAGGTCCGTTCTGCTCGGTCACAGGGGCAGCAGTGAGTTGGCATCGGCTCGACAGCTAGCAGCAGCAGCAGCAGCAGGGTACAAGAGAGTTCATAGCCTGTCAACATCTGCCATTCTCAGGACACTGGTCTGCTCATCTCAAGGTCAACAGTTCAATACCAGCAGGTGCTTTGTGGAGAAAAGTGGGGGCTTTCTACTCCCATAAAGAGTTACACTTTTTGAGCCCTAGGTATCAGCTCCTCTTTTTTCCCCCTCCCTCCCCTGCCTTCCCACTCTCAAGGAACCCTGATAAATTATAAATTATTATTATTTTCATATCTTATATAACCCACTGTCTCCCTGTTGTTCATTCCCCTGGTTGGGTGGGGACGCGTGGTTATATACCAATTGCATTCAGTTCCCCATTTCTTCCCCTTCTCTTCCCACCGTCCCCCTACCCTTGTGGTATCACTACTCCCATGACTGTTCCTGAGGGTTTTATCTGTCCTGGATTCCGTGTGTTGAGTGTGTACATGCTCTGGTCTAGCAGGATCTGTAAGATAGAACTGGGGTCACGATAGTCGTGGGAGGAAGCATTAACGAACTATGCTGCACCCTGGCTGGCTCCTTCTTTCCTTGTGACCCTTTGGACTCAAACAAAAAGAAAGTATTTTGAAAACGATGATGGGGACATATGTACAAACGTGCTTGATGCAATTGCTGTATGGATTGTTAGAGCTGTAAGAGTCCCAAGTAAAACTACTCATTAAACTTTTTAAACAAAGGAGTTACACATTCTGAAACTCACAGAGGTAGTTCTACCCTGCCCTGTAGGATTGCTATGAGTCCACATCGACTCAATGGCAGTGACTTTGCTTTGTTTGTTTCCGTATAAATCTTCCAGGACAAAGGTGCACCTGAACCAAAGCATGGTGCCTTCAATGGCCTCATATGCACGTGGGAAAGCTGGCTGTGACCAAAGGAAAATCAGTGCATTTGAGTTACAGTGCTGGTGAGAAGTACGGAAAGTACCCAGGGCTGTCTAAAGAACAATCAAATTGGTCTTGGAAGAGGTACAGCCAGAACGCTCCTTAGAGGCAAGGGTGGTCCAGTCGCTGGAGAAGGACATCATGCTTGGTAAAGTAGTTGGGCAGCAAAAGTGAGGAAGGCCCTTGACCAGATGGTGGACACAGTGGCTGCATGGACGGGCTCAAGCATCAGGACAACTGTGAGGATGGCCCAGGGCCCGCGGAACCGACCAACGGCATGTGGCAACATCGTCTTCTCATTTTATGCATGCCATTGGGCATCTTGTTTTAATTCACCTTTTCTTGATTAACTCTCAGGTGGAGCATCTTTCTGTAGGTTTACCCACAATTCTGCTTCCCTTTTCCATGCTTTGCTTTTTCTTGTTCCTTCTCCTTCATGAACTTGAAGCCTCACTCCCATTATCCCTTTGTACCCTCTGGGAATTGATTTCAGGATCCAGGATGCATATGAAAGTTTGGGTGTGTTCAAGTCTCATATAGAAATGGTATCGGACTTGCTTTGACCCTATACACACTCTTCTTAGTCTTGAAGTCATCGCTAGATCACTGGTGGCATAGTGGGTTACGGACTGGACTGCTCACCACAAAGTCTGCTATCTGAAACGGCCAGCCACTCCGCAGGAGAACGCTGGGGCGTCCTCCTCCTGAACAGAGTTGCTGGCGCAGAAATGCACAGGGGCTGTCCGTCCTATACGCTCCTCTGTGGCCGCTGTACGTTGGAATTGCCTGGATGGCAGTGAGTTTGTGTCGAGAATACAACGCGAACACGACGCAAACCGCTCTGGATATACCTTCTGAGACTGCGGGATGGTTCTGACGATTTGATTGCTTATTTTCCCTCGTGATCTGAAGTGTTCTGAGTATTTTTGATTGTGGTTGTTTGGATCTGAGAATGTGCAGGCTACAGATTGGAGTGCTGTCTGTACATTCATTTTAGTTTTATATCTTTTAAAACAAACGTTTCTAATTTTCTGCAGCCAAGGCCCTGCATATTTTTTGTTAGTTATTCCTAGGTGTCCGATAGCTTTTGTTTTTAATATGAATGAGTTTTCCCTCCTCCAATTACATGTTTTAAGTGGTATAGAAATGCCAGACGCCTTGCTTATTGATCCTAATGGGTCTGACAGTTGACTAGGTGATTCTTAAATACTTTTTTGATAAAAGTACATGATTTTACTTAAGAGACCATTTTCGATATTTCTTTTCCATTTTCATGCTTTCTTCCACCCCCATCCCTTTCGATGGAATGGTAATGGCTCGGATCTTCAGTACAATGTTGAAAACTATTTGTGATAACAGGGCAAGCTCGTCTTGTTCTTGGCTTTACTGGGACCCCTTACGACGGTTTGCTGGTTAGCGTACAATGTTTGATGCAGGCCTTCGGTAGTAACCTCTCTCTAGTCAGAATAGGAAAGTTAGCTTCTGTTATGGTTATTCGAGTTATTTTTAAAAATCAATAATGGATATTGAGTTCCCTCGGTGATGTTGGTAGGAAGAGGTGTATTTCTGTTTATAAGATTTCAGGTTGAGCCATGTGAAATTGCCGACACTCCACCAGTGTGGGACTATAGAAGAGGGAATTTCATCTGGTCTGGGTAATAGCCAACACAAGGAGCTTTTCTAACGTGCGCTCCTCGTATTTCTGGAACAAATTCCATCGGTGGTTTTTGTTTTCACACACAACTGGATTCCGTCCGATACTTTACTTAGAAACTTTAGATCTATTGTGGTGAGATTGACTTAGAGAGTTCCTGTTCTTAGACTCCCCCCTTATTCATTTTGATTTCAATATTTCCACTTGCCTCATTTAGAAAGTTAACTAGGCTATGGATCCTATTTTTCTCTTTTTTGTAGTGGTTGAATTATTATAAGGATTAATCGCATCTATAAGCCTTGTTAGAGTTTAATTACAAAACATAGTCTGGATCTGGGGCCTTTGGCAAGATTATGAGATCATTTAATTTATGAATGGGCATTATTCTAGTCAGGGTTTCTAGCTCTTTGTAATTTTAAAAAGATTGTTTTCCATAATAATTCCTATTTCAAGTAATTGATCCAAAGGAAATTAATGGCCCACTTGAACTCCAGCGTCATGACCCTGAGACCAGAAGAACTAGATGGTGCTCAGCTACTATCATCTACCACTCTGATCTGGACCACAGAAGGTCCTAGATACAATGGAAGGAAAATGCAGAGAAAAATTCAAAAGCATAAAAAGTCTGGTCTGATAGAGACTGGTGGAACCCCTAAGACCGGCCCTAGACACCTTTCTTACCTGGAACTGAACCCACCCCCTGGGATCACCTTCAAGCCCAGCAGGTCCAAGAAGTGACCCATAATCCACCTTGCGAGAGACCCGAAGGGCAGCATTTGCCCCAAATCAAAGTTCAGCATACAGGCAGGGGCAGGCGAGAAGACGGAATGGGGGTGATGACCATGAGGAGGGAGTCAGCTGTTGAAGGGAAAACCGATGTTCTCTGCACACTTTTACCCAAATGACCATAAAAAGTTAAAGAAGCAAGTTTCTGATTCTTGTCTCACAGCTGCTAGCAGATGTTTTATTTTTATCCCAGCTCTCGCGTATGACTCGCTCTCCTCTTTGTAATATCACCCATGCATGACTCCTCTTTTTTTTTATCCATCCTGCCAGATTAATCTAGCCAATCGGTTCTTTTTCAAAGAACCAGCTCTTGGCTTCACTGACAGCAGCTCCTGCTGTATGTGTGTGTGTGTGTGTGTGTGTACGGTATGTATGTGATGGATGTATGTGTGTACGGTATGTATGTGATGGATGGATGTGTGTTTGTATGTATGTGATGGATGTGTGTGTGTTTGTATGTATGTGATGGATGATGTGTGTTTGTATGTATGTGGTGGATGGATGTGTGTTTGTATGTATGTGATGGATGTGTGTTTGTATGTATGTATGTGCGTATGCACTTGGAGACACTTCTGCATCGTTTCTTAAAATTGTGGGAGAGAGAACAAAACATTCGACATTTCCACATTTTTGCGTACAATTCAGTGACATTAATGATGTCCATCCTATTGTGTAACCATCATCACTATCCATCTCCAGCCAGGAGCCCGGGCCTGTAGCAGGTCATGCGTCATGAGTCCGGCCACTACACACAAGGGCAGCGGTTGAATTAAGGATGAAGCTTTCTCCTCCTGAAAGGCATTCCAGTCTCAGGGACCCATGGGGGCAGTTCTAGCCTGTCCTAGAGGGCCACTCTGGGCTGGAATGAGCTCAATGGCCGTGGGAGAGAGACAGACAGAGACACAGAGAGAACTATCACCAATGTTTCCATTTCCCTTAACAGAAGTTCAAGGTACGCTCAGCCAGGATTCCTCATTACCTCCTTCTTCCTCTGCCTGCCTGCTTTTATCCTTAAAAGTATCTTCATCCCACCTACTTTGGATCTACTCTGCTGTATTAGTCAAGCTACCTGACTTCTTATTTATTTTTAACCTGGGTGATCTGCCAGAGATTAACCAAGGTATATTAAAATTTTCCATGGTGACTGCAATGTTATTAAATTAAAAATGATTTCCCATAGCCTTTGTTTAATTTATTCAAGCTATGTTGTTTAGCATGTAAAGTTTTACTGTGGAGTGATTCCACATTTTAATATAAAAGAACCATCTTTTCCCTTTCTCCTTCTGAGACGTGGGAGAAAGCCTCAAATTCACCATATAATAAACTGATTTCACTTTCCCGTGGTTTACCATCTTCCCTTCATCGCCTCCATTCCATTTTTTAATTGGGTGATCATGTTTTTCATCGCTATTCAATCTCTCTTCATCTCAGATTGCTCTGTTTTCATTATTGCCTACTTTTTGTACCATAAATATAATATTCTCTCAGATCCTGTAAAGAATACAAATTAGGAGCCTTAAGGATTATTTTTCTTTGTTGCTTACAGGAGGATAATTAGCTACGATCCCTCTGACAGGTCCCCTTCTTTTGGGCTGCGCAATGTCTTCCCATATCCGGCTACTTTTCTTATTGGCACACACTTACTGTGGGGGAGTCAAAACACCCAGGGGTCTGTCAGGGATCTGGGAGAGCAGATCCAGAAGATGCCACAGCAGGAGAGCCTGGCCTTGGTGCTAAATTGTGTGTGTGTGTGTGTGTGATCATACAATCTCTTCTCCAATGAGCATCACGTCTCCTGTTAGGCACAAGCCAGAGCAGGGCCCTGCTTGATGTGACTGGCCAACAAAAATCACATGAGAGGCAGAATGCCACGTTACCAATCATGGTTCCAGAAGGGCTAGTAGGATAACAGTCCAGGTGTGTCCTCGACCATCCTTGCTGCTGCTCAGCGTGAGTGGTTGGGTGGTACCGGGATACAAGTTGCTGAGGGAGTGGGTGACTAAAGAAATTTGCAGTTGCCAAGTGTAAGGCACAACCACGGGGTCACATATGCCTGGAAACAGGCAAGTTTCGTGGATCGTAAATCCAGGACTGTGCACAAGGTTGACGCGTTTGAACGGTGGCGTTGTGGAGAATACTGAAGATACCAGGAGCCTCCAGAAGAATGACGTGCTCGGTTTGAGAAGAGTACACTCAGCACGTTCCCCTGAAGTAGGACTGGCCAGACTGAGATGAGCTTCCTGGAGACACATCATCAAGGAAGCAACAACACTAGAAAAGGCCGCCATGTCTGATCAAGTTCAGAGTCCGTGAACATGAGGAAAACCCTGAGGGACATGGTTTGACATAGAGTCTCAGCCACGGTCTTACACCTGCCAATGACCACGAGGACAGCACAGGTTTCCATCAGTTAGATAGAGAACGGGTTGGACCCAGTTCTAAGACGATGAACAACAACATAGGTTTGGACGGTTAATCAGATGCAAGACATACTGTATCTTGGGGGATGAGTAAGGAGCAGAGGAAGTGGCTGGCCTCCCAGGTCAGGAGTTCAGAGGGACATTTAGCTTCTTTGGGCGAGCAGGCACGTCCTGAGGTCAGGAATGTGCCAGCGTTCTGGCAGGTGGGTCCATTACACTGGGCCAGGAGAAAATGGATTTGGAGGTGACGGATGCTTCAGATTTCCTTTGCACATATTCCTGTCAGGGGAGACAAGCGTGTCTGGTTCAAAAAACAGAGCTGCTGCAGCAGACTGTAACTGTGCAGAAGCCTTGACCCCCGTTTAGCAAACTCTAGCTATGGGGTTCTTTAAGTTCTGAAACTGGTCTGGTACCTGTTTGCATCTTGGAGCACTGTGTCCTTTGGAGAAGAACTAAGAAAAGGAAGGGGATACGTGGCCCACCCTGATCTCCCCCTGGGCTGTCCTCTCACTCGGACCTGGTTCTATAGAATGGGCCCATGAATCGCCTTTCAGCCAGGTCGGGAGTCACAGCCCAACTTTCTAAGGACCATACTAAAGAGGAGATGCTTTGGGCATAGACGGTGGAGGATGCTTTGGGCATAGAAGTAGGAGGATGCTTTGGGCATAGACGGTGGAGGATGCTTTGGGCATAGAAGGTGGAGGATGCTTTGGGCATAGAAGGCTGAGCCCAACATAAGAAAGCTTGAGCCCTCTCCTGTTGGGTTACAGGGCTGGTTGTGCAGGTGGTGGCTACAGAGACCAAGCCTGAAGTCTTCCTAAGCTGATATCAAAGAGTTCAAGAAGAAAGAAAATATTTTCATATGGATTGTGGTAGCGATTGTACAATACTGCCGGATGCGGTGGAATTATGGGATGTTGTGATATCTGTGAGAACTCCCAATAAAATGATAAATCAAAAAAATTAAAAATAAACGGCTTACCCACCAACAACAAAAGAAACAAAGGAATTCAGCATGCTCTCCCAGAAGCCCTGCAGGATTACCTGGAGGTCTGCATCCACCCTGAACCCTTCCTGACCTCTGACTTGGGGTTTGCACACCAGGCCCCTCCCTGCTTGGGAAAGTCTACTGCCTAGTCATAGTCGAGGATTCAGCACCTGGACAGCGTCGTGAGGCACGCACACCTGTTGTCTACCTCTGCTTTCACTTTAAGCACGCTACGAAGGACGCTGGGGGATTGGCCGCCCTCTGTGTGATGCCCAGCGGTCTGGGAGCTATTTCTACTGGCTGGTCCTGTCCTATCAGTCACATTCCCAGGACTGCTGCTCCTATCCCCTTCGAAGCCGGAAAAGGATAAACGCTCAGATGCCCTTCTCTGCAGGGCGAACAGCAGCCTCCATCCCAGAAGGGCTCCGCATGGCCCAGCTTGTTGCTTCCCCTCCGCACCACTGCGGAGTAAGTCCCTCCGGGCTGGTTGTGCCCTCGCGGCAGAGCTTCTCCAGGAATAAACCGATACTTAGAAAATGCAAAAGAGGCTTCTTGGCCTGGGATGGAAATGGTCCTACTCTGTATGCGATCTTCTTTATGATCCATTTTAATAAGGCTGCTTTTTAATAAAGTCTCCAAAGCCAAGTCTTTGATTATTATTGGAGAAACCCGGTTAGCCACACCGAGAGAACAAATTAAAAAAATGTAAGACTCATAACTGCTCAGTGTCTTCATAACTCCTCCATTGTCATCTGAAAATCCAGGTCATAGTAGATCTTGGACCTCTTTTCTTTAAAGCTCCTGTCAAATGCAAGCCATCATCTCTGCACACTGAGTCTGCTGCAATCGTTTACTCTTCTTTCTAAACATGTGCTCCAGCCACGCACAAGCACACACAGATTAAACACACAGAGACACATATGTGATAAACAGACCCCCAAACCCAAATAAATACACCGACACAGGTCTACATGCACGTGAAAATACACTCAGAAATGTGTCCGTATAGAAAAATACAAACTTAAAAACACCAAACTTAGAGTCACGGAGTCGATTTTGACTCGTAGCGACTCTAGAACGGAGGCGAGTGGCCTCTGTGGGTTTTCAAGACTAACTCTTTACAGGAGTAGAGAGAGAGCCTCCTCCTTCTCCTGCAGAGCAGCTGGTGGTTTCGGGCTGCTGACCGTATGGCTAGTAACCCAACATGCCAGCAGGGCTCCATGCATAGCTGCATATATGTGTAGGTACATGTGTGCGCACACACACACACATTTTATTAGCGCTTCCTTATCCATGTTGACAGTCAAGGTTTACTACGGGAAACCTGATCTGATGGCCACCCCAACTGAATTTAGAGTTCTGTCTTACAATGTGGTCCATGCAGACTCGACGACACACACACAGTTGAATGCAGGCGCCCCTTGAGGAAACATAAACCCTACTGGTAGACACTCACAGATCCCTCTCTTCCAGGTCTCAGACGAGTGAGGACAGAGGCCTGTCCCGAGATAGCCCATGCAGCATTAACTGGTGCGGGTTGACCATGTGGCTTCACACTGTAACACGCATGCCCTGTGAAATCGATCAACGTTACCTTGAGGACGTCTCCTCCGGCGAGTTCAAACGCCGTGGCTTTCAGCTGAATGCCCTTCCCCGGCTGGGTCTGGATGGAGTAGATGCATTCGTGGTTGTTACTGTAGTTCACAGGGAAGTTGGGGGACAGCAAAGTACCCTGAGTGCCCGTGACTGAGCTCCCGCACTCGGCTGGAAAGAGAATCACAATGATCCCGGATTAACCCTTGGGCACCACATGTGGGAACCAGAACTCCCAGCTCGGACGGGCCTTACAGACAAGGCAACTCATTAGCCCGTCTACCTGCCAGAATGTCTGTGGAGCTGCTCGTCTGGCTGCCTGTCTTTAAGACCGTTGCTCAAGTTGCTTCCAAAAAAAAAAAAATACATCCACCCACCTGCGTTTCTACCTGGTTTTGAATCCATCTCTCTCTGGTTGCCTGTCTATCTTACAGAAACAGAAAGGAATCTGCCAGCGCCCCCTCCCCAACCCCCACCTCCATCCCGCCCCTTACTTTCACAAAGCAGCCGTTTCCCACACCTGTTCGTATGGTATCATAGCAACTGACATGACTGGGGAGGATGCGAGAGGAGGAGGGGGCAGCCGAGTACAGAGAGCTGAAGTCTTTTCAGTATCAGAGGAGAGAAATGAAACGGAGGGCAGTATCGAACAATAACCACGAGTATCTTCTGAGCCTTTACAGGCAAAACATTCCCCAAGGATCTCTTCAGTCATGTGTCACAATAGGCAGCCCACAAGCCAGGTCTAACGATCATCTGTTTTCAGGATGAACATCATGAGGCTCAGCATTTAGATCAAGTCTCGCGATTCACCGAGAGGCAGGGCTGAGATCTCAAGCTTTGAGGTCCTGGCATGCGGAGCCAAGGATTCTTGCTAATGGCCATGGACTCGGCCCCTGACTCACAGTGACTTTCTGCACAACTGGGTTAGACAGGATAGTCCGTAAGGTTCTCATTGGCCGCTGTTCAGAAGTAGTTCCTGAGCCTGTCTTCCTAGTCCGAGTCTGCAGCAGTCTCAGAGTGACACGCGAGCCCCCACTGGTGAATGGTTTGTGGCTCCACATGACGTGCAGGGGCTGGGGATCTCGCCCAGGTCTCCCACATGGAAGCCAAGAACCTCCTTGTGCCCTCTCCAGCTCCCCCTGCCCCCCAGGGTTGGGAGAATGGTTTCGCATAGAGGTCGTGAAGCCTTGTTTTATTCAGTAGGCAATGAACTCATTCTCGTACCCCCCAGATCTTTCTTCTCCTGTAGAATTAGGCCTCCTTTTCCCATTGCTCCCAATAGAATGTCTACAGACCTTTATTGATAGCACTGACCATATTTGACTTATTTGTTAACATTTTAGCTCCTTCACTGTTCTGTGGGTCCTTTGGGATCTGGTCATGTCTCTGGATTCCCAGCACCCTCTCAGTTCCTGGCATGAGCAGGTGTCTGCAGATGAGTGGGGACGCAGCTCGGTGATAGAAAACGAGCCTGCAGCTGGAGCTCCAGGACCGGGAACCCTTGTGAAGCCTCTCCTTGCGTTCTAAAAGCACCCCGGGCTCCTCAGCTTCCCTGCGCCTGCCACGTTGCATCTTCCTTGCTTGGTGATTGCTTGTATCCCCTACACAAGCTGTGAGATATTTGAGGGCTGGGGACATGCTTTATTCATCGGTGACTCTCCAAGGCATAGGCCAGATTGTCTGTCAAATAAATATTTGCCAAGTGAATGAATGAACCAATATGGAGTGCACTGACCTCAGAAGATGCACAATCCTAAAAATAATTAGGTTCTGAGAGGATTTAAATACCAGGCCAGATGGCAAGTCCATTATTTGTTCTGGGCATATGGGGAGTCTGGAGCATATCTTGAATCTTTGAGGTAGATGGTAGGAACTCAGCTTTCTCCAAACCCTTCCTCTGTGTCCTCATTCTGCTTGGAAGGACAATGGCGTCATCCCAAGGACATGGCTTTGACCACACCTTCAACCCTAATGACCCTCCATCCAGAGAGTATTTGAAGACAGTGGTCATGTCCCACCACTGAATCTCTTTTATTTTAGGATGTGCCTGAGTTCTTTCCTGATCAGGATCAGCTTCTGTTGTCTAAGCTACTGTTTGTCTTGGGGAAGCACTATCTAGTCCTGTGGTACTTTAAACTCAGCCTGCTTGCAAAGAGACCAAATATTCATGATGAATGTGCTCGACTGGGTTTGGAAACTAAAGAGACAGTGGTGTACAGGCACCCAAGGACAGTCTCCATTGATGATTTAGGGTAGGTAGGTGTCTTGGTATATAAATTTGGGGTGGAGGGCGCTAAGCGGGTTTTTGTGTGGGAGTGAGGTATGGGTAAGAGTGGGGCACAGTTAAGACACTTATTCCTCAGCTCCATCTCCTGGGAAACCCATGAAGGGTCTCTCCATCACCCCTGGGAGAAACATGCAGGGCAGCAAAATGAACATGGGGTTTGAAGCCACAAAGATTCTTCATCTGCCACTACCTGGACAAATAGCACCCTCCTAAGACAACAGATATTAAATGAATGAGACATATGTGTTAAGTAAGTGGTCCACTGATTGAACCTTAGCAAGTATTATTTATTCCTATTCTCTCTCCCCACCTGGAACCCTGACTGCCCCTGCTCTTAGCCTGGCAGGACGCTCATACGGTCCTGGGGAGGCATGGGCGAGCTGCCCAAGGTTCACAGCACCACCATCTCCCCCAACGCTTCTTATCTCCTGACTGGCTTCTGACCAGGTTGGCTTCGCTTAAACATGGGCTTTGGCATATCGGGGGCCCTTCATGGCCCTGGATTCCTGAATGGTAGCTATAGGCTCCTTCTCTCTCCTGGGTGGCAGGCTGATCACCTGTCTTCCCTGTGTGGCCAACACATTTACGAGGAGGGAAGCAGGGTGGGCCCTTCAGCTGTGGTCAGTCAGTTGTGGCCTGAGCATCCTGGAGTGGACAGGAGGCTAGAAGGACATGGTGTTTGTTTCTGAGTTTCCAAAGTCACCGGGCAGGAAGCAGATGATACCCAAAATCCAAACACAAGTAGATGGAAACACATCAATGTTCCCGAGAAATCAGCGGGCAGAGGCAGGACAGTGTGCCAGTGACTTAGGCATTGGTGACTTATGCTGCTCCTGTCCCGGAAGGTCTCACAAAGGTCAGGAGCTGTAGCTTATCCATCGGTCTGGGGTTCCCGGGCAGAAGGGTCAGTCTTCTCCATCACACAGAAGATCTCAAGGACAGGGTCATGTCCCCTGCTGCAGACTGAGATCTTCTGGGGCCAGGGCCTATCTTTTCCCCATCAAACCCAGTGGTCCCCGTGGCCCGAGGCTGTGTCACCCCCCTGCTCCCCATCACACCGTGAATTAGAGCTCGGAACTGTTCATCTCCTTGTCGGTTGGGAATTCCCCTGGTAACGCTGTGTGGGCTAATTCATTCCATTTACACCTACAGCACATGAGGCAACTGGGAGCATCCCCTGGGTGGGCATTCCCGCGGTACCTCTAGCAGCGCCTCTGCGGCAGAGCTGGCGGTAATTAGAGGTGATTGTAATTGCCAGGCATTATTAATAACGTGAAACAGAAGACAAATGTAATAATGAAAATATTGTGAGGTGTCATGAACAAACAGTAATTGGAATAAGTTAAAGAATGAGCTGATGAAATATGATCAACGAAGCAAGAGCTGAAGGAACGTGCATGTCTGTGGTCCAGGCGCATTCCAGTCCAGAAACATCGCCCCCAGACCCACGTCTCTGAGGACATTTTCCCAAAGGAGAGCTGCTGGCAGTGGATGTCTCAAGAGAGCCATGGCAAACCCTTAACCTTGGGCCAAAGGACCTTTCATGCAGCCACTGGTTAAAAAAAAAAGCATTAACAAAGAATGGACCAGAATCATGAGTAACACTCTGTAAAGATCATAAAATAACCTAACTCCAGGCTGAGGTCCTCAGCACAGTCAATCCAAGGAAAGGGTTGATGGGACACATAGCGTGTGGGAGCCCGTGGGGACTCTGTCTGAGGGACTAAAGAGGGCGAAGCCTTTCAAGTGCCGACCCAAGTGAGTTCTTTCTTCATGTCGTTCAAGCAGCTCACTTTTGGCTCTAATTTAGGAACTGAATCTTCAAGGAAGAGTTGTGTGTGCAAATGTGCGCGAGGGAGCGTATGTGAAGTGAATCTGTGTGTGTGTGTGAGTATTCGTGGATGTTTATGTGAATGTGTGCAAGTGTGGGTAGAAGATTGGTGTGTGTGTGTGTGAGAGAGAGAGGTAGTGTATGTGTGACTGTGGGTCTATGTGAGTGAATATATGAATGTGAGTGAGTGTGCCTGTGAGTATACATGTGAATGTGTACGGGTGTGAGTGTAGGAACTTGACATGTGTATGTGAACGTGAGAAAGAGCATACTTGTGGGTGTGCATCACACATGCACCAGGTCAGGTGGGGGTGGGGGGTACTTCGGGGACTGCCATACAGGAGAACGGAAACACTGTGTTGTTAGGTGTCATCGGGTCGGTTCGGACCCACAGTAGCCCTATGCACAGCAGAACAGAACACTGCACGGTCCTGCTCCATCCTCACAAACAACTGTTCCTGCGTCTGAGCCCAGGGTGGCAGCCAGTGTCGCTCCATGCCCTCGAGGGCCTACCTCATCCTCACTGTCCCCCGCTGTACCAAGCATGAGGGCCTTCTCCAGGGACTGGTCTCTCCTGACGGCCCGAAGTAGGTAAGATGAAGTCTCGCCATCCTTGTCTCTCCGAAGCACTCTGGCTTTACTTCTTCCCAGACAGATTGGTGTGTCCTCTTAGCAGTCCCTGGCACTTCCCATATTCTTCCCACAAGTTAAATGCATGGATTTTTCTAGGGTTTTCTTTATTCAGTGTCCAACTTTCACATGCATGTGAGGCAAGGGGAAATATCATGGCTTGGGATGCACGCTGGGATTATTTGATTAGTTATTAGCAGAATTCTATATCTCTTTGACTTAATTTTTCCACAACTGTGAGATTATAAAATACTATGGACAAAATCCTCAAGCCTTATGTCAATTAGATCAACCGGCGTGGGATGTTCACAAAGGCGGGAGCTGGGCTGAGTGCGGGGGCTGCTATAGGAGCTGGTCGTTAACGGTGGCATTGGAGATGCATCACACCAGCTGTCGGCACTGTCCCCCAGCCCCTGAGGAGCCCAGGGCTCCATGGAGTTGTCCCAGGCCCTGCTGACCAGTGGGGTCCTCTGAGTCGCCAGTCTCTGTGAGCCCGTGTAGTGCTGCTCCTGTTTGCTATACCAGGGGTTTGTGTCATGTTGACCTCGAAGTGCACGTGTGAGGCTCACAGCGAACCTGGAAACAGCTCCACTAAGGCATCTTGTGTTTGCTCAAGCTCTCTGCTAAGCATAGTGAGCAAGTAGAGGCTTTCGCCCTACAGACAAGGGACAGTCAGTAATCTTCCCTGGGGAAACAGCCTACTCACGCTGCAGGCCTAGAGCTCTGGATGGCCTTCCTTAGGCTCTGGCAAGGATGCATGAGGACTTGGGCTCCAATCTGACACCAGACCTCCCTAGTCTCGTCCTCTAGGGGGTCCTCAGACACGCTGGGCACTCTTCCAGAAGAAGACGAGCTCTTCAGGACCCGTCTCTCTCCTCCAAGAAAGCCCAGTGGCGGTCGTCTGAAATTCCTTCAGATCATCAGAGACCTCCCTAGACCTTTCTATACAGGTGAGAAGCTCCATTCCAGCACTCTCCAAGTCCAACATCCTTTCCTCTGTAACCTTGACCTTCACCTTCACCAGGCATATTACATATCTAAGTGTACATAGCTCTACCCTCCAGGGCTTTGAGCCTAGTCGTTCCAGTTCAACCCACTGCTGCATGCCACCTCAGACAAATGGAGTCAACATCTGCAGTTTAACAAAATCCTCACATGAGAATCACCTGGGAATCTTGTTCAACTATAGGTTCTACCAGACTGTGAGTTGAAGAACTGGTCTGCTACATCCACTTCTATATCCATAGCACCCAAAGCAGGCCCTGGGACATAAAAGGCACTCTAGACTTGAACTCAACTACATTCCCACATTTCCCAAGCTGGGGATTTCTAGGTTTTCTCCAACGGGTAGTACTCATATAAACCAGCAGACTGGGACTCTCCATGTGCAAAGATCATATTTCTTTCTTATAGGCCTGCCCAGTTTTCATCCATTTATCTCTGCCAAAGGAACTCATAACCTTGTCATGACCCATGGGACATAAGGTGCCCGCCTGAATTTTTTGCCTCAGGAGTTTAGCGGGAATCTCCTATCCCACTTTTAGTGGATGCTGCCATTTGCTGAGGGCCTGTATAACTGCACCAATCTGGAGAAATGGTCCTGTTAACACCAACCCCATGCCCAGAGACCCCTTGGGGGTATCAGAATTGTATTGAAATTCTAAACCCCAAATTAGATTTAATTCCAAATGCTTTTCATTACTGAAAACACATGGTTTTACCAACCAGATCAAATTGAAAGCAGAAAATAATTTGGTCCTGAAATGGCTAAATCTATGTGTTTTGAGTGGGGAAATGAGATTACTGAAGTCAACTTCACCTGAATGCCTACCTTTCAAAAAGACCCACCCTGTAAGGTCTGTGGAGTCTATGGGAAAATGCCACAAGGCTGGGAATGCCATCCTGGTTTTATGGAAAGGAGGCTGCAGCAGAAGGAGGTTAAGTGACCTGCCTGAGGCTGCCCACAGGTGAGCGTGTGGCAGTGAGTCCCCCAGTCCAGGCCCGTGGGCCCCTCGGCCTGGGCGCTCTCCACGTCACCACAGAGACGGACTAAAGCTGTGCCCACCCCATTAGTGAAGCAAAATGAAAGCACGTGACCACCTACCAACACACCTTGGCAGAGGCGAGCTCCACAGGCGCCGTCTGCCCCCCAGGCACGTGATGCGGGCGGTGCCCTCCAGCCGGTACCCGGGGAAGCAGGAGAAGGTCAAGGTGTCACCCACGCCAAACTGCAAGCCCTTCCGAATGCTGTAGGCTGGGACCTCCGGCTCCTCACAGGGCTCCAAGTCGTACTCTGGACAGACAGCCAAAGAGGGAGGGTCAACGCGGTATGCGGGAGACCCGAGAGAGGCACAAAGACACACAGAGGCATGGAGAGAGAGAGAGAGTCTGAGGGGAACAGAAGAAGAGGGGTCAGGAGCCTTTGAACCCATAAGTAGTGGGTTGGGGCCACTGTGCGTCCAGATGCACATTTCACATGATGTGAACCTTTCCTTCTCAGTATTGTCAACTCCATTTGAACCCCAAGCTGAAGAGCACTTTGGACTCTGCTGAACCCCATAAGTCTGGCCATTGCTGTCCAACAAGGTCATAGCTGACCGAGTCCAGGACAACTTTCCTTGAGAAAGAAAAATCCAAGTGTGTCACTCAAGCTGTTCTCCATCATGCAGTCACTTGGGAGGACGGGGGGCAGCTGAATGGAGTGGCATTTATGGTCCACTCACAAACTGGTGAACTCAGTGAATGTGGAGGTGACCACCTCTTTACTTTGAAGGGCCCCTTTGTCGTATGGAGACAGTGCCCAAGGGCACCATGTGGGATGGACAAGGAGACTCTCTCCCTCTACCAAGGGATGTGGTACACTGGCTGGATAGATCCCATCAGCCAAGCCAGACTGGCAGTCAGCGCAGGCAAGTGGCAGGGGCTTCTGCTGCTGAAGGTCCAGAAGAGGGCCCAGTTCCTAAAGGCCAGGTGCCTCTTGCCCATCCCAAGAAGAATCCATAGGATATCTACAGTGAGCTGAGATGGCGGGAACTTTGGTACCATAGGACACAAGTGGCCAGGAACCTTGGTGAAACTCCCTGAAAGCACACAAGAAAGTGTCCTTGCCAGAACTCTTAAACTCAGAGATTAATATCTACTACCAGGCAATCACTCTACTGTAGATGGATTGACCAAGGCGGCTGAACAGGTGGAGCGGAAGCGTAGGGAGCAGTGAGTCTAAGACGGAGGTAGAATAAGTTGGCGAGAGACAGCAAGAATTACCAACGCGAAGATGTGATCGATGTTACAGAACTCTCTGAAGGCACGTAGAAATGATTGAAATGCCGTGTCTTTGGCTATGTATACTTTTATTATATATAATTATATTAATATATATTTACGTATTATAAACATATATTTATAAATTAAGTGATAATTTATAAATTAATATATAATTCATATGAAAAAGACTCCCAGTGAGGCCAGAACACCCCAGGTATACTAATTTCATACTCTTTTCTTCTTGTTCTACTTGCAGGGCTGTGAAACGAGGGAAGTGGAAGCAATGGAAGAATTTGGACGACTAGGGCATGGGGTCTCTTTAGGGAGTTGTTTCTCATTCCACCAGCTAGGTCGGCCATTCAGCGTAAATCCTCAACAAAGCTGGGGGCTCCTTCTCTGCCCATTGGCGGGAAGTTCCTCCTCCTGCCGAATGCAAACATCTTGGGCTTCGCCACAGAGGCCACTGCCCCCAGAGCCCGTAGAGCAGATCGCTGACGAGCTGGTGGGAAGGCCGATGTAGGCAGCAGGGGGAAAGGCAGATTACCTGCGACCTCTTCCCCACAGGGATGCTCACCGTCTTACCTGAGAAGGTGATGTTGAAGCCTTCATAAGACATGGAGAAATCGGAAACGAAGCGGACCTGGGCGGTGAAGTTGCCGTAGAGCCCAGCGCTGATGGGAGCCGGCAGCCGAGAGCCCGTCAGCTGTTTCAGGGGCTGGGCGAAGCTGCCGTTCTCCGTGATGAGGAGGTAGTCGTGGCCACTTTCCAGGTGGAAGGTGTGGAAAGTAAAGAACACACCTGCCAAGAGACCAGGAGGACCACCGTCATGCGCTGGTACGTAGGCTGGCCACCCCCAGGGATGAACCGGAGCACGCCCACCCACACGTGCAGTTGAGGGGGAAAGGACGCGGCACGGTTATGTGGGTGGCCGTGTTTGAAAGGGCCCTTTAGGGTTAGTTCTGTGAGAACGCATCCAAGAGCTTGGTGAGTTCAAGCAAAGTGTGTGTGTGTGTGTGTGTGTGTGTGTGTGTTGAGTTCTGGAAATGTGCCAGGCCCTGGGTTACATGCAAGGAGTGAGACAAGACGCTAGACAAATCGCTACAATACAGAGTGACACAGCTATCAGGGGCTGTCCCCTACGTTATTTTAGTTAACATTGTTAGAAAAGCATCCCCCTTACGAAATGCGGTCAGCTTAAGGTACTTTACTTAATGCAGTCTCTATGGAGTTTTTATAAATTGCTCACAGAAAAACAGGTTGGATTCAGCTATCCCCTAGAGGGGCCAAAGAGCTCTGAGAACCTTCTCTTGTTTAACGGACTGTTAGGAATCCAAAGAGGAGCCTGGTGGTGGAGTGGTGGCATGTTGGGCTGCTAACCACAAGACTGGCAGTTTGAAACCACCCGCCGCTCCAAGGGAGAAAGGTGAGGCTTTCCACTTCCATACAGAGGCACGGTCTCGGAAACCCACCGGGGCAGGTCGACTCTGTCCTATGGGGTCACTCTGAGTGAAGTATCAAACTCCATGGCAGTGAGTTTTTGGAGGCTCCTTATATGGGACACAGAGTACAAGGGAAACTGTCACGAACGCACGACTTATGGCAGGTAAATACATCACAGTTGCAGGTGGGACTACAGAATCAAGAATGGGAGCATGACGGGGACACATATGCTAGGCTGGACTGAAGAACTTACATGGTTGGCTCAGGGTTCTCTGACACATGGCCATGCGACCCTTGTGCTCCACTGTCCATTAAAGCTACATGCAAACTTAATGCTGAGACCTTGAACTCCAATACATTCCCAATCCCATACCAATCATGGGGATGGCACAAGGCTCAACAGTGTTTCATTCTATTGAGCCCAAGTTGATGGCATCTAACACAGAGGGAGCTCTGGAAATCATCATTACACAGGTGATATTAGAAGCTGCAAGCAAGGAGAAGAGGGTCCAGCTGGACAAGGAAGAGTGAGAATCAATGTCTGGAGAGGAAAGACCTCCCGGAAGAGATGGGAGAGGCAGAGCTTCAGAGGAACAATCAGAGTAAGAAGGACAGAGTTCCACCACCGAGGAAGGGCCCAGAGAATGATATAAACAGGCCAACACTGAGGAACATTTTGAACCCTAGATATTTGTGCATCACCGTCTGACGTGTTTTACTGCTCCAATAGTGAAGCCCCATCAACTGGAAGAGATGATATGAGACCCCTTTATTCTCATCAATAGGTCTGCACCAGGGGTGTGACGATTGCTGTTGCTAGGCGTCATCCCATAGCGACCACCCCATCTCATCGCCGGGCTGACTTGCTTTAGTTCTATGGCATGAAAGGCAGAGTTGTATCACTGGCTGTTACGACTATAGCATTTGCAGTTTCCAAAAACTCAATACAAACAACGACAAAAACTCACTGCCATGGAGTTGGTTCCGATCCATAGAGGGCCTACCCATAACGACCTTATGCTCAGCAGAAGGAAACACGGCCCTGTGCGATGCCAGCCTCGCAGTTGTTCTCACACTCGAGCCCGTTGTTGCAGCCACAGTGTCAATCCATCTTCTCAAGGACCTTCCTCTCCTTCTCTGCCCTTCAACTCCACCAAGCATGATGTCATTCTCCAGGGACAGGTCTCTTCTAGAACATGCCCCCAAAGTATTCAAGATGAAGTCTCGCCATCCTCGTCTCTAAGAAGCACCCTGGCTGCACTGCTTCCCAGACAGATCGGTTTGTCCTTTTAGCAGTCCACATTCTCCATTATTCTCATTACCCTCCAGCACCGCAATTCACACGCATCGATTCTTGTGCAGTCTTCCTTATTCAGTGTCAAACTTTCACATGTGTATGAGACAATGACAAATACCATGAGTGGCTATTACCATCTGCATTTTACACGTGAGGAAATGGAGGCACAAGGAGAGGAAGTCACTTGCCAAAGGACTCGTCCAAGTGACAGAGTAGGTGGCAGACTGGGATCGTGAACTGACTGCAGAGGCAAAGAACCCTCACGGCGCTGTGGACGAATTGCAAGGTTGGTTGTTCAAACCCATTGGCTGCTCTATGGGAGGAAAGTGCGGCTATCTGTTCCTGCAAAGATTTCGTCTCAGAAACATTACGGAGCAGCTCGATCTGTCCCATAGGACCACTAGCAATCGGAGCCAACTCTATGGCAGTGAGGCTTTGTTGTTTGTATTGATTTTTTTGGAGACTGCAAATGCTGTGCTCCTAAGAGCTAGCTCTACAAACAGCCTGGTGATGAGACACGCCAGGTGCTGAGGACAGTTAGGGAGGGGCAGGATCTTAATACCCCAAGTGAATTGTGTAGAGTGTGGCTTCCCTTCCACAGGGGAGTGAGCCAATGAGATTATGGGCTATGACTGGTGCCGGTGGCAGGTACTGATTAGGCCAGGAGTGCTGGGAACACCTGCTGCTCCAAGGGTCTCCACGGACCTGCAGTCAAGGGAGCCCCTGGGAGCTGGTAGAAATGCAGACACTCAGCCTCCAGTGCATACTGAATCAGAACTGCATGTTAACAAGACCCCCAAATGATTTGTAGGCACAGGGAAGTTTGCAAACCACTCCTCTGGATAATTACTGACACACTTTTGATGAATGGTGGTTGGAACCAACCAAGCCCTTCGTGTTAAAACCATTGGAAGGTTGGATCCAGGCCCTTCCAGATGAAAATATCCATCTATCTATCTATCTATCTATCTATCTATCTATCTATCTATCTATCTATCTATCTATCTATCTATCATATATCTATCTTCTATTTATCTATTTTTAAACCACCCAACTTTCAGCATCAACTAAATGCCAAGCCTTATGCTGGGTGCAAGGGGCGGCAGATGCATCCACAGCGAGAATTCGGAGTGGGTAACTCTACTCGGAGGGCTGGACATGTGTCACAGAAGCCAGAATCCTAGAAACGAGTGGTGTGGGAGTGTGTTCAGGGAGCCACAGTGGGGTACGTGCATGTCTTGCCCAAGCACTGGGTGGAGTAAGGTCTTTCCTCCTGGCTGGATGCCATTTGGGCGAAGAGCAGGCCAGGCCCCAGCAAAAGGCGGAAATAGAGTTGAGTAATTGCTAGTGTTCCGCATGCTCCTCTTCTGGCATGCAAATGCAGCCCCCACAGAGGAGCAAACCCTGGGCTGGGTTTGTAAACCCTGGGCTGGATGAGTAAACAGTTGAGATGAAACTCCTGGGCTTTCCCAGCTGTGCTGGTTGCTCGGGGCTCTTCTGGCCAATGTGAGAAAATGAAGACATTTCCACAGCT
The DNA here is from genome assembly GCF_050624435.1 of Tenrec ecaudatus. NCBI lineage: Eukaryota > Metazoa > Chordata > Mammalia > Afrosoricida > Tenrecidae > Tenrec > Tenrec ecaudatus. Next base: position 57,186,814 of record NC_134530.1, read on the forward strand.
CTAGAGACATCCCGTGTTCTGATTGGAAGAAAGATTTGGAGTGACAGGTGAACACATTGGAGGGAAGCACGCAGACTCCTGACAAGGGCATCGACATCAGCCCAGGGCAGAAAGAGTGGGTGATGGACAAGGCCTGGGCTTTTGCAGCCAGATCTATAAGACGAAGAGTCTCCACTAAAGTTGCCTCCTCCCTTCCCCGGTCCCCCACCCAAACACCAATAATAACAGTGAATGGGTAAATCGGCTGCAAAAGACCTCTCCCCAGTTTTCAAAAGCAAAGCTGCCACATGGATGACTCAATGTGCCTGATGTGTGCCAGATCATTTTTATTTGCCTCCCACGCATGTCAAAGCCGGACAACGAACACAAGAATGCGGAGTGAATGCAATCCATGATGGTCTCAGGGAAGAATACGGAATCTTCCAAGGACTTCCATCAGAATGAACAGCACATCCATTGTAGAAGAAATACAACCAGAATGCTCCCTAGAGGCAAGGCCGGGGATCTTGTCTTGCTTACTTTGGGCACATCATCAAGAAAGGCCAGGTGTTCGAGAAGGACATCATGATTGGTAGCGGGCAACCCTCAGTGAAAGGGGCTGACGCATCACCCACAACAAGGGACTCCAACGGACAAGCGGTCAGGAAGATGGCCAGGACTGGACAGTACGTTGTTCTGTCACGCTCCTATGTAAGGTCACTATGAATTGGGGCCACTCCATGGCAAGCAACAGTGACTACCTACTTCACAAGTGAGGCAGTGCATGCAAAACACACAGCACAGAGCCCGGAACCTTCCCATGCATGAAGCTCACACGGACCCTACAAGACAGAGGGGAAGACCGCCGTGGAGTTTCTGAGACCATACAGTTTTTACAGGAGCAGACTGCCTCCTCTTTCTCCTACGGTGTGGTGGAGCGGGGGGCTAGTGGGTCTGAACTACTGACTTTGTGGCTAGGAGCCTGTTGGCTATCCCATAGTGTCACTCGGGCACCCAGTAGGTTTATAAAGGTTGGTGCCCTTGTTGCTTAGTGCATTGTACAGTCTTGAGGGCTGAAAGGTGCCTCAGCACCCTTGAAAGACAATGTCTCCAGACTCCTCGCGGCAAGTTGAAAAATTCTGGATTGTGCAATATTTCTGAATTTCATCAAGTTTTGAGTTTCCCCAGCTGAGCTTCTGCCTGTTCCGAGGCAATCAGAGTCCACCTCCCAGGAGCTATGCCACCCCAAGATGCCCTGGGGGGCCAAATTGAGGAATGCCTTCTGAAGACAAGTCTGCACGCCATGGGATTCTGTCCTGAACACGGGCTGCTTCCCAAGTCCCATATGTGCCGGGAACGGGCCACAGCTGGGGACACTGCAGGACACCAGACAGACTTGTCTCTGCAAGAAAGATGTGACTCTATGGTGGGAGCGAAATGGGTCGAGTCTGGGGCTGGGAAGACACGGGATTCTTTGCGGGGACATGGAGAGCCGGCCTTGACCTGGGGAAGGGGACAGGGATGGTGAGCTGAGCAGGCCCAGCAGAGGTGATGAATTCAGGGGGTTCTGAAGGACACGAGGGCGACTGAGCAGGGGAGAGGGGCTGCGGGGAGAGAGGAAGTGTTTCAGGAGACAGGCCCGGTATGCTGAGCCAAGGTACAGAGATGAAGTGAAGCCCATGGCATTCTAGAAAAACAAAGGAGCTCTGGGTTTAGAAGGCTCAGAATGAGGTCGAGAAGAGCTATCACAGACTATGGGGCTGTGCGGCTGTTTTAGAGCTTGGGGCTCAATGGTAAGGGCTGTGTGAAGTCATTAAACGGTTCTAAGAAAGGCTGGTCGTACATTCACGCCTCGCCTTGTCTTATACTTGCTGTCTGTAGTGCTGGCTGGCTAATTCCTGTTCAGTGGTAAGGTCTGGGCTCAAGCCTCCAGTCCAGGTCACCTCCCTAGCCCCTGATCTTTCTTCCCTGGCTTCCTTCCCTCCATCCCAGCACTGGCCAGGAGAGACGGAGAGGTCTGTTTAGGCGGCGTGTCTCCATCATGGGTGGCACACACAGGCAAGCACTCAGCTGCTAACAGAAAGATTGGCGGTGCGAATCCACCCAGAGACGCCTCAGCGAAAGGCCGGGTGACCAAAATACCACAGCCACTACAAAGGACAGCTCCACTCAGAAACACCAAATTGCCACGGACTGAAACGAACTTGACGACAGCTGTGTTTTCTCTAACTTTTCATTGTGAATTGAGAGGTCTATAGAGCAGATCATCAGCGCTCCATTGGATAGGCCCTGCACATTTTGTTCCATTTCATTCACTGCAACGCCTTCGATGGGACGTCATTTACTCCACTTCCTCCCTGGGCTTCCTGTTCCAAGTCCTCCATCACCAGTCCCTATCCAGCCAGGCATTTCTACCACCGGATACCAGCAAAGCTTCCTGAGGGCAGGAAGTGGCTTCCCCAGCTGTTTTCCTGGTGCCCGGAGATGTGTAAAAGGTGCTCCGGCCATGCTGTTAGGTAAGCATTGGGCTGCTAACCTCAGGACTGGTGGTTTAAATCCAACAGCGGCTCCTTGGGAGAAAGGTGAGCTTTCCTGCTCCCTGAAGATTTACAGGGCTCCTAGGCTGGCTATGAGCCCTGGTGGTGGAGTGGTGACACCCTAGGCCGCTAACCGCAATGTCAACAGTTCAAAACAACCAGAAAGACCGGGCTTTCTACTGCCATAAAGAGCTGCAGGCTGGGAAACCCACAGAGGCAGTTCTACTCTGACCTACAGGGTCACGGGGAGTCATCATCGACTCCAGGCCAGTGCAGGGTGTGAGCTGGAACCGCCTTGAAGGCAGAGAGTTTGGTTTTATGGTTTTTAGAGCAGATAAGCATTTGTGAAGTATCCATGGGAGTGTATTGATTTCTAGGCAAAAGCACATGTAGAACATATAGAGAAACCTAATGGAAAATCATGTACACATACACATACATGCTACATACATGAACATGATTTGCCATGGGGCTGACTCTGACTCATGGTGACTCCAGGCATGTGGAGTACAACTGGGCTCTACACGGCTTTGTTTTTCTTTTAAAAAATCATTTTATTAGGGGCTCACACAACTCTCATCACAATTCATCCATCCATCCATTCATCCATCCATCCATCCATCCATCCATCCATCCATCCATCCATCCATCCATCCATTCATCCATCCATCCATTGTGTCCAGCACATTTGTACATTTGTTGCCATCACCATTCTCAAACATTTTCTTTCTACTTGAGCCCTTGGTATCAGCTCATGTTTCTCCCTCTCCCTCCTCCCCCTTCCCTCCCTCACAAACCCTCAATAATTTATAAATTATTATTATTTTGTCATGTCTTACACTGTCCGATGTCTCCCTTCACCCACTTTTCTGTTGTCTGTCCCCCAGGGAGGGGGTTATATGTAGATCACTGTGATGGGTTTCCCCTTTCTCCCCCACCTCCCCCTTACCCTCCTGATATTGTGACTCTCATTGTTGGTCCTGAGGAGTTTAGCTGTCCTGAATTCCCTGTGTTTCCTGCTCTTATCTGTACCAGTGTACATCCTCTGTTCTAACCGGATTTATTAGGTAGAATTGGGGTCATAATAGTGTGTGTGTGTGTTTATTTGTGTGTGGAAGCATTAAAGAACTAGAGGAAAGTTGTATGTTTTATCATTGCTACAATGCACTCTTCGTGGCTTGTCTCCTCCCCAAAACCCTTCTGTAAGGAGATTTCCAGTTGCCTACAGATGGGCTTTGGGGCTCCACTGCACTCCCCATCATTCACAATGATATGACTTTTTGTTCTTTGATGCCTGATACCTGAGCCCATAGACACCTTGTGATCACACAGGCTAGTGTGTTTCTTCCAGGTGGGCTTTGTTGCTTCTGAGCTAGATGGCTGCTTGTTTATCTTCAACTTTTAAGACCCCAAGCACTATATCTTTTGATAGCCGGGCACCATTAGCTTTCTTCATCACATTTGCTTATGCACCCACTTTGTCTTCAACGATCATGTTGGGAAGGTGAGCATCATAGGAGGCCAGTTAAATAGAACAAAGTGCTCTTGCATTGAGGGAGTACTTGAGTAGAGGCCTAATGTTCACCTGCTACTTTAATACTAAACCTATAAATATATGCTCATAGATCTATTTCCTCCTTGTCACATATAAATATATTTACATATGTACATGCGTCTACAGGACTTCCAATGGCTTTTTCCACCCACCTCTTTGGAAATGATGGCCAGGTCTTTCTTCTGTGTCTACTCGGGAAGGATTCATACCACTAACCTGTTGTTAATCTCATAGCGACCCTCTGTAGGCTTCCAAAACTGGAAGAGAAAACCCAGTCTTCTCTTGAGGAGCTGCTGGTGGTTTCAAACTGCTGACCATTCAGATCCCAGCCCAACACATAGCCACTACACCACCAGGACTCCTACAAGACTATGTAAGTACATTCCTTTATAAAGTTCTTCCCACCCCTACTTCTCGATTCCCTGTAACCGCTTCTGTGGCCCCTTTAAATATTTGTACCATATAGTGACGCAAGCCTTCCTGATTGAGGGACAGTTGAATAGTTCCTAATTTTTTTTCAATAAAATAAACCGTACTTCAGGAGGCATCCTTGTAGCTAAATCTTGATGTCTAATTGGTTTTCCTCAGATAAGTCCTAAGAAGAGGAGCTGCCATGTTCTGAAACAGACAGTTTTGAAATTCCTGGCTCTGATTATCTGATGACCCTGTGGAAAGAGTGAACCGTGCCACACAATGCCAGCCATGTTTCACTTGACCTTCGCTGACCTTCGCTGACCTGGGAAGAAAGAACAATGGCATTTCACCATGGGCGGAATTCTCCTTTCCTTTATTATGAGGAGTTTCCATTTGTATTGTCTCTACTGTGACATGCTCCTGTGGAGCCTGGGTCATTTCACACGCTGTGCGATCAGGCATCTTTGTCTTACTGGATTTGAAGAGCCCCGGATATATCAGGATAGTAAACCTTAGTCAATTACACATGCTGCAAATATGTGTGCGTTTGTTCTCTGACTGGGTATTTCGATAGGCTTTGGGGGAGGGGACCATAAATCCACTCCATGCTTTAATAAATCAGCTCTAGTGCTGTTTGTTGTTTGGATTCTGCTTTGGATATTCCTCCTGACAGGCTCTTCCGATCCTCGTGAGGTCCACCGGTCCTGCTTGTCTGGAGCTGGCATTTATGTGGTTAAGTGGACGAGGGATGGATGCGATTGGTTCTCCACTCTTTCCAGATGGTTAAGCCGGCTGCTTTAGCACCATTTATTAAATGATCCATCCTCTCGTCAACAGATCAGAAATGACACTTTAATCGTATACTAAATTACAGATTCACAGGCACGGGTGTGTGCGCGTGCACACACACACACACACAGCATACAAGCACAAGAGTCTAATTTTGGCCCTTTACGCACCTCCTCCCAGTTTGTATGCTCACTCCTGCTTGTACCACACCTAAAATTATTGGACAACATTTCAATATCTGGAAGGGCTACTTTTTCTGAATGCATTTAAAAAATTTTTTCTTGGCTCTTCTCCAAGCTAATTCTATGAGATCCGAGGTTCTTCACTAAGGCATGTGTCCAAAGGACCAGTGACGCCTTCTAAAAGCACACGAGCTAGGTCTTCACCGGGAACACACACAAGCAGGCGCTCTGGGCTAGGCTCTAGGCATGAGTATATTTTCCCACGTGCTGTGCGGGTGGAATGGGGTGGGAGGGGGCCTGAGCTAGGAGCCAAGAAGGAATCCGTGTCTGTGGGTTATTTTTTCACACGCAGCTGCAGTGCCTGTCCCGTAGGTGGCATTCAATAAATATGTGTTACATGAAAGACCATATTCATTAGTGCTTATTTATAACCCAAACCTTTATCTTGAACGTGGACTCCTAGAAACCACTTGTCTGTGGTGAGCGGCGACAATGGCTGAGCCTAGTGAGGGGTAGGGCCACCCGCGATGTAAGGAGCAGCGGCCTCACACCACAGGGCTCCTTGTAGGGGAGAAGGGGTGACGGTGTTCAGTACATGAGGGGGCTTCAGAAAGGGTGTGGGAAAACTCCATTATCTTTCTATTCAAATTTTCCAGGACACGTTGAGGCCTCTTGTACTTTGAATAGGTTGTCAGGAGAGACCAGCCCCCAGAGAAGGGCATCGTGTTTGGAAGACCTTCGAAGCAATGGACAGACACAGGGACTGCAACCACAGACTCAAACGTGGCCACGGTTGAAAGGAGGGTGCTGGGTTGGGCAGTGTCCATGTGCTTCCTATGAGCCGGAACCGGCTCGAGGGCACCGGGGACTCTCCAAGATTCATCAGTTCTGGGGTTCAAAGGCATGGAAGCTATTGGGAATTTTCCCATGGGTGGAAGAATTTCGATTGGGCTCAGAGATCACATTGCAGCGGCTTTGACATGAGCAACATGGGGCCCTGACCGGGTCACATCCTCAAACTGGTGTGGGGCCCAGACACTCACTCACCCTTGCCGTGCGACGTCTCAATGACCCAGGTGCAGTTCAGGTTGTTGGGGTAGAAGTCAGGGAAGCCAGGTGATAAGATGGTTCCACTGGAGCCTTGAATGAAGCCCCCACAGAGCGCTGGGGAGGAGTGAAGAGAGCAGTGAGGGCCAGGGCACCCCACCCCTCCTCTACAGATCCCTGCCTCCCCTCCTCCCCTCCTCCCTTCTTGCGAGTGGAGGAGGTAGGCGAGCTAGTGCCCCTTCCCGCTCCTGGCCTTTCTCCTCAGCGCCCTTGCTGGCCCGCCTCACCTTCACAGCTGGGCAGGGCCCGGCTCCACTGGAAGTTGGGTTCACACTCCAGGGGCTCCCCATCGCTTAGCGTGTAGCCCGAGTCGCAACTGAAGGTCACCAGAGCGCCGACGTAGAAGTCATTCCCGTGGCGCTGCCCGTTGACGGGGATCCCCGGATCCAGGCAGTGGTCTGACTGCAGCGTGATGGCTGGAGAGGAGAGCCCCAGTGGAACAGAGGGACCCGGCTGACTCACCAAGGCCACGGAGGCATGTGTCCCTGAGTGACCTAAAGGCTGGAGCTGCCGAACGCTACCCACTCATCAAGGGTGTTTCTGGGCTTAGCTGAGAGGGTGCTTAGAGACCTCTCTGCCAGGTGCTCCAGTGGAGGGATTTGAACGTGCAAGGAAATGGCCTTCGGTGCTTGTCTGCCAAGCATTACAGGGACTCCGCCTCTTCAAGTCTTAACACTGAGGGTGAAGTTGGGGCGTTATGATGGGACACTGGGCAAGTGAGCAGGGAGATGCCATTTCATTTCAACTCCATGCTCCATCCGACACTCTCTCCCCCAGGGTCCACATGGTGGCAGGCAACCAGGTGTCCACAGAAGAGCCCACCCAGTGTGCACCAGAGCACAGGCCCACGGGCCACCAGCCACCATTGTTCCCCAGAGGCTGACAGTGACTGTGACACTCCCTCCCCTGAGCTCAGAGGGGTCCCAGGACAAAAGTGCACCCCCAGAAGCGTGGCTGTACAGGGAATAGCAGGGGATGGCGCCGAGTTGGGGACATCCTGGAGGAGTCACCCTGGGCCAGCCCCGCTGCCTGCCTCTTTGGACCCTCTGAGGCTCACTCTCATAGCGGAGCTGGAAGCCGACGTCGGAGTGACTCTTGTCGGTCGAGAAGAGGAGGTAGAGGTAGTTGCTGGTGCTGATGAGGAACTGAGGGACCTGGGTCCCATGGTAAACCCCGATCAGGGGCGCCGAGTAGCTCCGCCCATCTCGCACCTCCAGGGTGTCATAGTTGACCTCGGTTTTAAATCTGCCAAAAGATGCAAGAGAAGACTCCTTGAGGCAATCAGCGCTGACGACTTTGCAGAGACCCAGTGGACCCGCCTGCCCCAGGGCTTCGGAAGAGCACCTTCATTGTGGTGGGCTGGGGGATGTTTGTTACTCGGCATGGATCGATGAACTAGCAAGGCAGCAGGGCCTTTTCTGCTTTAGCTAGTCCCCTTCTCTTTCTGCCCTCGAGCACCCTGCCTCGTCCATCCTTGGATGCAGAGGCACAGTGACTACTAACGAGCCTCCTGGTGTTGGAATGTTCTAGCCCAGGGCCAAATCTCTTGTCTATGTTTTTTTGTTCGGAATGACCTCTGAGCCAAGAATGGTGCCCCCTGCCACCCTCCCCCACTTTTAAAGGTTTAGGGGGAAAAATGAATTTTTAGCAGAGATTCTAAAGTGGTCAACACAATAGCATTTACTATGTGGTAAATACTAGTATTTATATTTGCACACATGATACCAGCTGTTACTGTAAGCCATGAATGCTCTGTCCTGACGCAGTGTATGCACATGTCTGGGGTCTGCAGTCACCATCCAGTGAGCAAAACCAGGGGAGGGGTGCAAGAAGTGGGCATCTGAGCAGGGTTTGGACAAGGGGTCAGAGAAGCTGCCATCCCAATGAAGCATTTCATGGTTACACTTCTTACATGGTAAAGCCATGTTTCTAACATGGAAAGGCACTCATGCTGCCTCCTTGGCTCTGACACACCGCAGGCTGCCAAGCCCACTCCTCATGACTCCAAAGCCCACTACCAACACAGAACCAACCCCCACCTGGCAAAGCCAGTGAGCTCCCTCCCTACCCGGGGCGGTCCGCAAGAGTGTGCTCTGAGCTTGCTGACACGTCAGTGCTGTCTCTGGCCCACAGCCCACATTGATTCCCTCCCGTGCCGTGACACTGCTTAGAAACCAGCGCCTGGCTCCTGAGGCCATAGTTGGAAGTACCTGTCGAAGGTGATTTTGATGGGGTAGCCTGGCTGGGCTTCGATCACCCAGGCACAGCTCAGAGCATCCTTGTAGAAGCCGGGCCAGCCGGGAGAGAGGACGGTGCCACTGGGAGAGGTCAGGTGACCGCCACAGGGAGCTGGGGGGGGAGGGGGGGAGAGAAGCAACTTTCTTGGAGGTTGTCAAATCAACACACACACACACAGAGCCTCTTGATAAAACGTGCCAGTCAGCAAAAACTGGTTTTATGGAGTGTGACATGAACTGTAATGTGTCCATTTTGTCAACTGGGGCCTCGGGGCAGCTGCCCAGTTTCATCACCTGGCGTATTCTTGTGGGCCAGAGAAGAGACATGAAAAAGCCTTCATCGTTTGAGAAGGCCTGCAGCCACAGCTCACACGTGGGTCCCTTTGGCTTCTTCTTTGCTCCTGACTCAATTGTCAGGCTGCCAGCAGAGGCATAAACCCGGCCCATCCAGGCACCGAAATCACCCACGGAGTGGTCAGAACCATGACGCTCAGCCTCTCTGCGCCACGAAGATGGGGTGACACATGGGTGAGTCAGAGCCCTTTGTGTTTGTCCTTCGGTGATCGCCTCACTTCTCCCAGTCTCATGACCCCGAGGCTCCTCCTTGCCTGTGTCAGGCCCTCATGTCTATTTATGGTCACACTGCATGCATCGGTCTGCTCCCATAAGGAGCTTCGGTCTCGGCAGCCCCGTGGAGAGTCGCATTCATTGGAATGACGGGAGGGCAGCGGGTTTTCTGGTTGAGTGTGTCTATCCGCAGTTTGCCGACCCATTTACCTGGGATGGGTATTTGGGCTGTTTTCTACCTGCATGGTCGGTGAATGGCACCCCACTGAACACCCGAGTACATGTGTCTGTCTGTGCTGCGGCTCTGACGTCTCTTGGGAGTGGACTTAGGAGTGGAATCCCATATGCTCCATGTTGCATCTTTTGACGGGCCACCAGAGGTTCTACCTATCACTTTGTATTTTGACCAGCAACAGATGCGGGACGAAGCGTATTTCTGTCTCACACACCTGGGTATCCCCAGCCTGAGCCATAGTATGTGGCACTTGGGTGTCTCTCTAATTCCTGACGTGAATGAGTGAAGGGATGAATGAATGTGCGTCATGGCAGGTAACGCCACTGGATGGCATAGGCGTACCTCAGGGCTGGCTCTGATCTTGCAAAACCTGTCCCGTCAGACCCCGGGCATCTCTTTGCCCCTCTCTAGCTTTCACATTCTTACCGATGTCCTTCCTGTTACTCCCACCTCTTCCTGCAGCCAAATCTCCCTTGTGGAGATCCACACTGTTCCAGCACTCCTCCTTCACTGTGTCACCCATTTAGACATTACGCAGAGCCACACGGCTGCCTTGGCTCATCAGATGAGGGCACGCCCACCCACCTTGGAACTTCAGGAGCCAGTGTCCCGCCTGCAGTTGCCTTTTCCTGCTCTGAGACTGTGGAAGGAAGGGTCAGAGGGAAGTCCCACCAGCCTGGCCTCCCAGTGGTGTTATAGACTGGAGCACTTGAAGTTCATGCTCCGCACGTGGCTCCAGTAGCCTGCTTGATATATAAACCCCGCCTTTAAGCGAGTCAGAGTTTGGGTGATGCGTGATAATAGACTCACCTAGCCCCTGGGGAGCCCTGGCGGCACTTTCAGGTACGCTGTGGACTGCAACTCACTCATTTACTGAGACACAGAGGAGGCTACCTGCTTCCGGAATGATCTGCCCCCGAAACACTGTGTAGGGTACTATGAGCCAGAATTGACCCAATGGTAGTTTTTAAAAATGAAATCATTTTATTGGGGGCTCACACAGCTCTACCCCAATCCATACATCCATCCATGTGTCAAGCACATTTGTACATATGTTGCCACCATCATTTTCAAACATTTTCTTTCTACTTGAACCCTTGATATCAGCTCCTCATTTTTTCTTTCCCTTCCTCCCCCACCCTCCCTCCCTCATGAACCCTTGATAATTTATACATTATTGTCATTTTTTCATGTTCTACACTGACCGATCTTCACCCACTTTTCTGTTGTCGTCCCCCTGGGAGGGGGTTATATGTAGATCCTTGTGATTGGTTCTCCCTTTCTCCCCTACCTTCCCTTTTAACCAAACCCGTGAGGCAATGTTGGCTCAGTGCCTTCCATGCAGGAGAGCTGGGCTCAGGTCCAGGCCTCTGCGCCTCATGATGACGCACCATGTGTGTGTCAGGGGAGAGTTGTGTGTTACTACGATGCGGAGCAGGTTTCAGCAGAGCTTCAAGACCCAGGATTCCCAAGAAAGGCCATGCGATCTACTTCTGAACATCAGCCAGTAAAACGCTGTGGACCACCACAGTCTGATCCCTGATCAGTCACAGGGATCATGCAGCCTGGACCCCATTTAGTTCTGTTGTGCATGGGTTGGCCATGCATGAGACAGAGGCAGTTCTCCAGAACCACACACACTCTTATGAAGTTCCTTGTGATTTCGCTTTTACTGAGGAGAAATCTAGGGCCCTGTTGATGAAGAGATTAGGTGAAAACACAGAATCAGCAAAACTTAGAACTGAGACTCCCCAGAGACCTCTGCACGCACACAGTAGGAGTGCTGACAGTCATGAGCCCAGGTGGACTGAGAGCTGACTATGTGCTAGGGTTCCACGTGGACGGTCCTGGGGACACTTGCAACAATCAGAAGCAGATGTTATTAATATCCTCATTTTACAGGTGGAGTTTATTACCCCATTTCCAGTAATGGAGGCTTGGAGAAACCAGGTAATTACACTGCACTCACATCACACACGGAGAGAGTAAATTGCATATGGTTATTGTCACTTTCTGGGTAACCCCAGTTTTTAAAACCTATCACTGAAACCAGGGAAAGAGGGTTACTCTAAAGTCTCTAATGGACATGCAAGCCCTTGGAGGGGCAAGGAGCATCCAGCCCACTGCTGTTCCCCCAGGAACCAATTTCAGCAGTGGCTGGGGCATCTTTCTCAGCTTCAATTCAGCCCTGGTGGCCCAGCCTCTCTGCTGGGCTGTGAGCTCCCCATTTAATTCCCAGGAAGACAAAGGTGATATCGCCACTAGCCTGTTTAGGTGGCTCTCTATTCAAGCTATACATCAACAAAATGATCTGTAACATGTCGGGTGCCAGCTGGGGGGGGGGTGCTGGGAATATAATTACTTTAGTGATTGTTAATTGTTTTCTTTTTCTGCTTTCCTGCGACTATGTTGGCTATTTAGTTTTTTCCTCTTGTTTCTGTGGTTACCAAATAGCCTCTCTATTCACCCAGTCCTCAACATTCTCTACTGTTCATTTTCATACTCAAGGGGTTCATTGCTTGGCAAGGAGCCCTGGCGGCATATGGGGTTAAGGGCATGGCTGCAAACAGAAAAGTCTGTGGTTTGAGCCCCCCAGATATTGTTATGCTGGCAAGCAGACCTGGGGGCTGCTCCTTGGGAGGAGGTCTGCTCTCACAGGGGGCTGTGTGCCCTGAATGGGAGCTCACTTGGTGACACCGGGCAGTTACCTGGCAGAGATTACAAGAGAAATCCCTAAATGCAATATTGCTTGGACATTTGGAAAGATGCTCAGCCTCATTCTTAGTAAGAGAAAGGTATATGAAAACACGATTTCTCATCTATCAAATCGGTACCAACCCAAGTTTGATGACACACAAGGCTACAGGGAAGCAAGCATTCTCGTGCTAAGGTAGCAGAAATGCAACAGGGCACCTCCCTATGGAGATGGGATTCGACAGTATCTAGTAAAACTCACTCTGACCCAGCAATTCTACTTCTGAGATCCTATCCCGATGATACACTGGCAAAATGAGCAAGAAACACACACACACACACACACACACACTCATACACATGTAATTTGTTCATAGGTGTCATGAGTAGGTTTTGTCCCCTAGTGGCCACATGATCAACAGACTGAAATACTGCCCGACCACACACTACCCTCTCAGTCATTGCTGTGTTCACGTCCATTGTTGTAGCCACTGGGTCAGTCCGCTTGCTGAGGGTCTGGCTCTTTTTCATTGACCTGTGACTACATCAAGAATAGCTCCCAGCATCACGACTACATGCAAGCCATCACAGTATGACAAGATGATAGATAGTGTGTACATAGACATACACACACACACACACACACACACACACACACACCTCTACTTCTCACAACCTCTCTTTTATTTTTTATCCTACATGGGTCTTCTAACCTATCTTACTGGTTATGCAGTAGTTTACACTTACAACCTCAGTGAAGAGCCGAGTGTGTGGCTTTTCCGCATATTCACAATGTGCCGCTGGCAGTAAGCAGTGAGGAGGGAGCAGTGGTTAGGGCCATGTGTCAATTAGGCTGCATCACGATTCTCATAGTGCACCGGCAGTGGTGTGGTTATGTCATCTGGCAGTTACATAATTTTGTGATATGATGTGACCAACCTTCCTTTTGCATGGCAGTCTGGTCTTTGAGATGCAATCACATCAGTATTTCTACACAGGGCAGGATTCTTTGCAAAGTCAAAAGAACGGAAACAGCTTAAATGTTCAGCTAAAGCAGACTGAACAAACTAGGGTGATCTACAACATGGAGTCTTTATGCAGCCAAAAGTTGAACCAATAAAAGCCAAACCATGATAAATGGAGAAGACATCGACACTGTCAAGAATTTCATTTTATGTGGGTTCACAATCGATCCCCATGGTGCAGCCATCAAGAAGTCAGATAACGTATTGCCTGGAGCAAATCTGTCGCGAAGACCTCTGGAAGTGTTCAAAAGCAGAGAGGTCACTTTGACCCCGACATGGTGCCTTCCAGTGCCTCGTGTGCATGGGCGAGCTGCACAGGAAATAGAAGGCCGGGGCACCGAGAAGTCTGAATCATGGTGAAGAACACTAAATGCACAGTGACTTGGGTCAGGCACACTTTCGTCCTCAGAGTGACCACTTTCCTTTTCAACAATTTCCTGTCAGAAGAACTAACAAATCGGTTTTCGAAGAAGTACAGTCCGAGTGCTCTTTACAAGCAAGGAGGGTGAGACTTTGTCTCGCCTACTTTGGACATGTTACCAGGAGGCACCTGTCCCTGGAGATCATTGTGTGTGCTAAAGGAGCGGCTCAGTGAACGAGAGGGATTGACATAGTGGCTGCACCAATGGGCTCAAGCATAGCAATGACCGAGAGGATGGCGTAGGATGGGGCAACATTTCAGTCTGTTGTACACAGGGTTGCTATGAGTTGCAACCTAGTCAGTGATACCCGAAAACAATGATTGTGAGGATGGCCAGAACTGGGCAGAGTTACATTCTGTTGCACACAGGGTCGCTATGTGTTGGACCCACCCGACGGGACCTAAAGGCAACAACAAAGAAGAATGAGGAATAGCTAGATATATAGTGTTTTGAAGTGATCTCTAAAATACATGATTAAGTGAAAAGAATCCAGCAGAGACTAGCAGACATAGCCTGATTTCACTTATCTAGGAAGGGGATGGGATACATACACCAGCCTGTCCCGAGTCACTGAAGACAACTCAGAAGCATAAGCAAATGTGGTGAAGAATGCTGATGGTGCCCGGCTATCAAAAGATACAGAGTCTGGGGTCTTAACGGCTTGAAGATAAACAAGCGGCCATCTAACTGAGAAACAACAAAGCCCACATGGAAGAAGCACACCAGCCTGTGAGATCATGAGATGTCAAAGCGATCAGGCATCTAAGACCAAAAAATCATAGTGGTGTGAATGATGGGCAAGGCAGAGTGGGGACCCAGGGCCTATCTGTGGGCAACTGGACATCCCCTTGCAAGAGGGTTGCAGGGAGAAGAAGAGCCAGTCGAGGCGAAGTGTAGCAAAGATGAAACATACAACTTTACTCTAGTTCTTGAATGCTTCCTCCCCTCTACTATCGTAATCCCAATTCTACCTTACCAATCGGCTGGACTGGGGGATGTACACTGGTACAGATAGGAACTGGAAACACAGGGAATCCAGGACAGATGAACCCCTCAGGACCAGTGGTGAGAGTGGTGATACCGGGAGGGTGAAGGGAAGGTGAGGGAGAAAGGGGGGAACCGATTACAAGGATCTACATATAACCTCCTCCCTGGGGGATGGACAGTGGAGAAGTGGGTGAAAGGAGACATCAGATGATGTAAGATATGACAAAGTAATAATAATTTTTAAATTATCAAAGGTTCATGTGGGAGGGAGAACGGGGAGGGAGGGGAATAATGAGGAGCTGATACCAGGGGTTCAAGTAGAAAGCAAATGTTTTGAGAATGATGATGGCAACAAATGTATAAAAGTGCTTGACACAATGGATGTATGTGTGGATTGTGATGAGAGTTGTATAAGCCCCCAATAAAATGATTTAATTAAAAAAAAGAAAATGCAAAGCAATGAAAGAGTCAACTCAAATCCAAATGTTTACATATGGGTAGAGTGGAGAGAAACTAGACTTCTCAGAATAGACCTTCTTTGACAGATTTCACTTTGGAACTTTGTGAACACCTGATATACTTAGAAAAAAAGATGAAATCTGATGAGCAAGGCAAGTAAAAGTGAATTGAAATAAGTGAGCATCTTGATGTATCCACTGGTGACAAAATCACATGCAAAGCCACTTGTCAAAGCGACTTTAAAGCATAGGAATTTAATAGCCCACCTTGAATAGGGACATAAAGACAAAAACAGGTAAAAAAGAAGAAAAGAAATGAAACCAAAGCCTCATTTTTGGTAAAACATTGTTAATGGGAGTAATCTCTGGGACCTGAGAGTCACCTGGACTGCCTTGGTTTTCTGAGTCTTGCAGGACAAAATGCGGTCCCACTACCTTTCTCTTGTACCTTTTAGTGGAAGATGTTTGGGGGTGCTTTCTGACAGCCTCCCCCTTGCACAGGTTACAGCTTTCACAGACTTTCCTGCATTAGGTCTTCTGAGAGTCATGGCTGGGCATCTTCAGGGCCCACAAAAGTGAACTTACGTTGGTGACATTGGGCACTGGGACTTTCAGCCTGACTGACGTGAGGCATAGATATGGCATAGAGAAAATTAAGTTTCAAAAAAAGTGATCTTCAGGTGGAAATAATATGAACCCAGGGTGTATTTGAAGGAGCCTTAGTGGCGCTGTTAGGTAAGTATTGAACTGTTAACCACAAGGCCAGTGGTTCAAATCCACCAGCCCACTCCTTGAGAGAAAGATGAGGCTGCGTATTTCCTGAGAGATTCACAAGCCCGGGAACCTTCAAGAGGTTCACTGTGGGTTGGAACTGGCTCCATGGCTTGGGGTTGGGTTTGGTGAATGGCATTTTATCTTTAGAGAAACCATTCTAGCTCTGTTCAGTGAAAAGGCTTAGAAACAGGGGCCACTTTGGTCAGAGTAAGCACTTCCAGCACCCAGATCTAAACAATCGTTTCTGCTAATAGGAACCAGAGCTTCTTGGGGGAAATAGCTGATTCTAGGTCAGGGCCAAAAAAATGTACTAGATGAGGGTGGGCCTTGAGTCCAATTAGATCGCAAGGAAGCTGTCAAGATGACGGGGCGCAGGAGCAAACTTCAACAGCATCCTACAGGCCAACGAGGCAGTTTGAGGCCCATCAGAATAATAACTGCAATAAATTGAAATGCGCAGAATACCTTCAAGTCCACTGGGCTGTAGTGACATTTTAAAACGTTCAGCTTTGAAAGACAGGAGGTCACCAACTCTTCAGTAAGAAAAACCTGGTAATAAGGGGAAATAAATGACGTTTTCCCCTTGCCTTGTATGAACTGTGCCGAAAGGCAGTGGGTGACAGTAAGTTTTCTTCATAGAGGCATTCCAGCTTATGACTGAAGGCAAAGGAAAACAATGTGACCGCTTCTGTGATTTGGGGCCATAATCATCAATGGCTCCCAGCATGCTCCAAATAGAGACAACATAAAGCAAACACCATGACACACGAAAACATGGAAAGTATCACGGGCTGCCAAAAGAACAAACCAAATCTGTCTTGGAAAAGCACAGCCAGAAGGCTCCTTCGAAGCAAGAATGGCGAGGCTTCCCCGTATGTACTTTGGGCACGCTGTCAGGAGACACCAGTCTCTGGAGAGGCCATCAGACTGGCTAAAGCAGAGGGGCCGTGAAACGGAGAAAGGCCCTTGATGAGATGGACCCGCACAGCGACTGCCACGTGGGCTCTCACAGAAGAACAATTATGAGGATGACACAGGATGACACAGGATGACACAGGATGACAAAGGATGACACAGGATGGGATAGGTTTTCCTCGGTTGTACATCAGGTGGCGCTGTGAGTCAGAACCGAGTCCACTGCACCGAATAACAACTGACAGACATCATGAGCTTCATCTTTTAACGTGTGTGTATGTGTGTGAGTTGTACATGTCCACATAGTCACAGTGCATGTCCACAGAGCAGATCACCAGTTTCATGTTCAACAGTTCATGTGTATTTTGTTTCAACTCATCCAACGGGATTCCCTCAACGCAGCCATCGTCGATTCCACTTCTTCCCCTGTTTCCGTTCCTAGTTCTCCTTCTCTAAGAACTCTTGAACTTTATCCTTGGGTCAAAACTGCCCATTTCATTGTTAGTTGTGATGTAATACATGTGTCATATCATTCCACAGTTTAATCACGTCAATCACAACTGTACAATTGCTACAACAATCAGCTTCCAGTCATTCGCTTTCTGGAAGGACTCCTTAACATCGTCTCCCTTTTATCCTGCCGCCGCCATTGAACCCCACGCCCCTGGAAACCCTGAGTCTACTTGCTGTCCCTATAGGTTCAACAATCCTGGGTTTCATATACCGGAAAATGGGAAAACATATAACACAACTTCAAGAGGGTGTCCGTGAATGACATAACAGCTCTGAGATACACCCCAACATGAACATACAAAAAATCAAGCAAACAGTACAAACCAAACACAAAGACAATTTTGGAAACCAGGTCTGGTCCTGCCCGCATCATAGGGGATCTACGGCCAAAGTTCTTTAGCTGCTCAAGTCAGATTTGTGCCTTTGATATTCTGCACTTAGCTCATCCAAGAACTATGTTTTGTAACCACTTTCCTCATGCTGGGCTATCAGATAAAACCGTCTCTGGGGTCTTAAAGGCTTGTCTCCAAACAAGCAGCCATCTAAGTGAGATGTCAGCTGGGTCCACCTGGAAGAAGCACACCAACATCAGTGACCGAAGGACTGTAGACCCGGCAGTCGGAGGAGAATTAGAATCGGAGCCTGAATGAGGAGAATCCAGTGTGCAGAGGCGATGGATGACAGTGTGAGCCCAAGATGCATTTGTGGGCCTACCTAGGAAACAAGCCTCGGGTGAACTCCCTCTACCCACAAAAGCTGCCCTTTTGATGCTAAATGGCTGATTGTTCTAATGCAGAGGTGAGTCCAGGTCCCACCTGCAAGGTTACCATGGCCACTCTCTCTCAGACCAACAAGCCCCATCTCTTCTAAGATTTCATCATGTGTTTAGGCTGATGGCGGCATTGAGCCCACCAATGAAGTATTCCTGCCAGAAATGGAACGGAATCTGACTCTCTCCCGAGCTTCCAACCACATGAAGGAAACACTGTACAAGATAACGAGGTCTGTGTTAAACGGCCTCTCAGGGAAGCAAGTAGCAGAATTCCGACTTCAAGAGGCTCCTCAGCGCAGACGGCCCAGCAGCTCTGACTAAACAATCACAAGGGGCAGGCGTAGGAGCTGTTGCCTAAAGCAGACTTGAGAGCTTGATCAGCCACTTGCCATGCATGGCACTAACTAGGCTGGAGTTGAAAAAAGACCACAAATAAGAATAATAAAAGCTTAAGAAAATCATGAAAATTCTATTTCATTAAGTAATTATTCCTAATTTTTTAGATAATAAAAGCCTGGTTATATTTTAAAGAGCTCTTTTATCTGTTATAAATACAGACTAAAATGTGTATAGATGAAATAATCCATCTGCTACTTGTTTCAAAATAATCGCAGAGCAAGTGGGGATGGATAGGTAAGGATGATGCTGAGGCAACACAGCCAGTCATTTATAATTCATCAAACTGGATGACAGGTGTATCAGAGCTCATTAGATTTTTCTTTGTTTTTGTATAGGTTTAACATTTTCCATTAAAAAAAGGTTGGAGAGAACAAAAATTATGAAAGAAAGAAAAAAGCAGAGCTCCCTCCATGAATAGAGGAAGAAATTTGGCAAGAAGACCAGAGAAGAACCCTGAGCCAATCCAGTGCCTGGGACATAGAGCAGGTGGTCCATAAATATTCTATTAAAGGAATGACCTATTCATTGGAAGTTGGAGTTACTCGGCTTCTCACAAGGAGCTCGCGTTCTCTGCGAGGGTCTAGCTACCTCTTTTGACTTGTGGTGTTCAAATTATGCCAAGACTGGTGATGGTGATACCCAACTCACTGCCATCGAGTCGATTCTGACTCAGAGAAATCCTAGACGACAGAGACAACTGCCCTTGGGGGTTTGTGAGACTGGAAACCCTTTAAAGGAATGGAAAGCCTCATCTTTCTCCCTTGGAGCAGCTGGTGAGTCTGAATTGCTCAGGATTACAGTCCCACTGCAGCCCACTAAGTCACCAAGGCTCCTTAGGAAAAATAACACGAAGACCTAATTAAAACCCATTGAGCTCAACTGTGTGCCAGGCATTGAATTTCACCTGTACGCTCTCTTTGCCTGCACATCAATCTGTGTAGCAACCTATCAAGTGGGTCCTGGTATTCTCCTGATCTTATAGTTGACGAATCAGGTCTGGAGAAGGAAGTTAGGTTATTGGATTTAAATCTGAGATGTCTGGGCCCCGTATCTAACCACTGCAGGTGGGTGTGAAAGTGCCTCTTCTGATTATTGCTTCCTCAGTGGGCTTGGGCTGCCGTCAAAGGGTTTCAGACTACTAGCTGTCCTGCGCAAGTGACCATAGACGTGAAAACTCTTTCTCTAACTTCGAATCCTGTGGGGTGGGCTCCTATCTACTTCATCCCTGCCTCCCTGCTGTGTACCTCCATCACTCCCCTCCTCACCTCCTCCCCCTCCCACCCGCTCCCTGCCCACCTGTCTTCCATCACCTGGTAGGAGGAAAAGAGGAGAGTCCTCATCTGGTGGCTAGAAGAGGTGGCTCTGGAGTCAGATTACTTAGATTTGGATCCCAACTCCGCCACTCACTGAGCTGTGTCACCTAGAGTTTGGTAGCCACAGTACCTACCTGCTAGGGTTGTCATGGGGATGGATCCAGGCCAACGCATGCCTAAATCAAACACATCACCTGTACTTAGCACATAATGAGCGCTCAGTTTTTACTAGCTGAGTAATCTCGGGCAAGTCAAGCCAATTCTCTGGTTCTCAGTTTTCTCAATTTATAGAACACAATATCATTTCACAGGAGTGACATGAAAATTAGATGAGATGTCAGGAAGTCAATAACCAACTTTAACTATCTTCCTTGGAAGTCTGAGGACCGGCTTCCTTTCTTTTCCTAGGACTGCCCTCGCCCTCGACTATAACAGTAAAGCATTTGCTTTATGGACAGACGGAAGGGTGGGGGAGGGAAAGGGATGTCCTCACTCCAAATTGTTCAGCTAGTTTCTTCTGTGGGGTGAGGTTTGGCAGTGAATCTTTCCCCTTTGAACCCAATCACACGTGTGTCTTGGGATTTATTTCCACCTACCCTGCCTTCCTTTAAAACTTAAATATATAAAAATGCACACACTCACTGGAGAACTCAACTCCCATCCACTGTGTGCGCTGCCTGTGAGCCGCCTGCGGCCTAAGAGCCCGGCCTGCTGGTCTTCGTCTCTTCATAGGGAGTTTAATTACCTTCACTGTCGTAACTGGTACGTTTGTCTTCCTGCTGTCCTTTTGCTTTACGCTGTCAGTTTCTGATGTCTCCATGAGGCGTCCCGCCGCCTTTGTCGTTTGTAATAGGCAATATGCTTTCTTTGTTTTAATTTTCTACTGGGACGCAGAAAGTGGATGCGCGGCTTCTCATTCTATCTGTGGACGCTCTTAAGTCCTTCTTCGGCCTGTTTGCAATTCTAACCTCGCGAGTGATGTTACTCAGGAAGCGTGCCGTCAACAGTGCAGCCAGGGCCTGCGTGCGCATCCCGGCTCCAGCACTTGCACGTGGGGAGAACCTTGACCGAGTGACTTGCCCTCTCCGAGCTCCAGTTGGGCTGGCTCCTATCATGAATTCCTTGGCCGAGTGCAAGGCTACAATGAGGGAGCACTTATAAAATGCTATCTTGCTGCGCTATGCTCTTCTATAAAGGAGACGATCAAGAGGTGAATGTTGGGGAGACAAGACCTGGCACCCCTAAGAAGCTGCCTGCACTACCTGGAAACCTTTCTCAGGAAGTTTCTGGTTTTAACTTGTGGATCCTCTAGGTCCTCTGTACTCCAGACTGGTCGTTGTTGGCTGCTGTTGAGTGGATCAGACTGTTGGGATCCATAAGGTTTTCATTGGCTGCTTCTTCAGAAGTAGATCTCCAGGTCTTTCTGCCTCCTCCAAAAAAACCCAAACTCACTTCCATCAGGTGACGCTGACTATCGGACGGAGCCAAGCTGCCCCCGTGGGGTTCTGAGGCTTGCTCAGTTGGAATTGACTCGTTGGTGATGAGTTGAGTGAGCCTCAAGTAATGAAAATTATTTCTGAAAAGGCAAACTTAAATCGAACTGGTATCAATTAAACGTCTTTCTTCCCTGCCTGTCGTCATCCGGAAGCTCTGTTGGACCCTGTTCGGCATCACAGTGACATGCACACGGCTCACCATAGATGGTGGCTGGGCATGAGGCACACTGGCTGGGAATGGCACCTGGGGCCCCGGCACCTTCCCAGAAGGTGAGAATTCTCCCACTGCTCCGCCACCTTGAGATTCGGGGTTGGCAGACATAGCCTCTGGGCTGGCTCAGGCCCGTTCATTGGTGTGTGGTCTTTTATGGTGCGATGGCTTAGCTGAGTAGAGACCTTACAGTGGCAGCACTGGAAATACCTGTCCTTTTAGAAGAAAGGACGGTGACCCCAGCTCTACAGCCCCCACATCATCACCCGTCTTCCTAGATTTAGGAGTTGCAGCCCTTTCCTCCGTGTCTCCTGACAACCTCCCATGCTAAGTGGCTCTGAGCATATATGAAAGAGTGTTCTTGACAAGACCATTAGCATCTGCATTTAATTGCCCACAAGGTGGGGACACTTCATCGAAAACAAAACTAGAAAACACGGAGAAGACAAAGATGCTGATGACTAAGCGTGCAGCTTTAAGGTTTGGACATGAGGGTGCGGGGGAGGGTTGGGCAGAGAGGGGCAGGCTTCCCAGGGCCCCTGGGTGCTACAAACAGGCTTGGCTGCTAATCCAAAGCTTGGAGGTTTGAGTCCGCCCAGAAGTACCTCAAAAGAAAGGCTTGGCCATCTTCTTGCAGACAGTCATGGGGAACTCCGTGGTGTACAGCCTGCTGTGACCCCGTGGGGGATGGGGGTGGGACCCCTCCGAGTCAGAACTGACTCCACTGGAACTGCTCCCTCCTCCCCACTCTGCCTTCAGTGGCACCTGGCTCTCATTTCCCCTGGGAGGTGCTGCTCCCTGAGAACCAGGAGGGCAGCAAATGCCTGTCAGTCTGTGGACACACCGTGTGCCAAGCCAGAGTCTCAAACAAGCTGCCCCTTATTTCCGGTAGTCCACTGCCCCCAGACCTACTGTGCTTCCCCTTCTAGGGGCAGAGTGAACACCACAATTTTAATTTCCAACTAGGACATTTCATTTCATTCCATTTCGCCCATATGAGGAACTCGTGACAGCTGCTCTCAGATCCACGGTGAGAGATGGGCTCCTCTCCCGCTCACTCTCACACGGCCACGGGGTGGGGGGTGGGGGTTTCCCTGCGACTGATGACCTAGGCAGGTGCTGATCCTGGAGGGCAGGAAGTGGAGATACAATGATCCCGGATGGCAGGGTCGTCTCCAACAGGACTGAGCCTCTGTAGATCTAGTTCAGGTGAAATCATGCTCGCAGCCAGTCCTCAAGGAGCATGACTCCCAGGCTCAGCCCTGTGAAGAAAGCACCGACCTGTAACCTGAATTCTCCAGACGGGGAAGCTGAGGCCCGGAGAGGTCAAGTCCCTGGCCCAGGGTGACTCAGCTGGTGAATCACACGGTAGGGATAGCTGTGGTCAGGCCCTGCCCCACTGTGCTTCGTTTGGGGGAGGCTCTAACCTAGCTCCTGCGGCAGCAAGGGCCTTGAGCCTAGTAACAGTTGGGAGGATGGCATAGAACCGGGAAGAGCGCATCCTTCTGTTGTACGCAGGGTCGCTGTGAGTCGGAATGACTCGATGGCACCCACAATGCCTCGCTCATTCATTCATCCATGATCCATCACCTGGTGTTTACCAAACAGTGTCACCGGTGCCAACGCATGTGCTAGATTTGGGGATCCGAGAGCCCAGACAACTCCCTGACGTCAGCGAGAGCACAGCCAACGTTCGCAGGGACTTCAGGCTGGGACTGCCCTTTCCACACACATCTCAATATTATTAGTCATGCCCTCATTTTCCTGCCCCGAGAGGGACAGAGCGACCTTCCAGGTAAGAGCACTCTGATTCCAGGTGAGAGCACTCTGATCCAAAATCCCATGTGGCCCCTTTGCTGCTGAGGGCTGTCTCCAGGGCCCACACGTCTTCTTTCCCATCTCCCTACCAGCCCTGGGGCCACGCTCTCTCCAAGGCGTGCCTGCTGCCTTCCTCATCGGTTCCCCCATCCTTCCCACCTGCTGGGGTTGGGAGAGGGGAGTTGGGAGGGTCTTGTAGGTGTCATGACATGAGATGAGGAGAAGGTGTTGTTGGGTCCCCAGAGAAGAGAAGCCCAGCCTCTGCACTGAACGTGACCCCAGGACAGAGTCTCTGCCCAGTGGGCTCGAGGGGTGTCAACCGGAGGCCCATCACTCACAAGTACTGATGGAGCAGCTCGATGCCCAGCATTATTTGGGTCCAAGGTCATGACAGCATCCCTGCCCTCAGGAAGCTTAAATGTGGCTTAAAAACGCCTGCCGTTTGCTTTGACCCATGGCTGCTGGGGGAACCTGCGCCGGAACCATGCTGTGTGGCCAGGCTGACTGTGGCTGTGACATCATGTGCCTCCTGCCTGCGTGAAGCTGCGTTGATTCTGCTCTGCCCTCCCCCTCCCGGAGACTGATGTGAGGCTATCAGGCAGCATTTAACAGGGGCACGAGGGGGAGGGGGGGCTCTGCTGGAGACTTCTCAGGGCATGGAGGTGGAAAATTAGCATGTGGGAAAGGGAAGAGTGACAGGCAGCCCCAAAGACCAGAGAATGCTGTCACTGCTGCTGGGCTGCTGGGGCGCTCTTGGGCAGGAGCTGGAAGCAAGCCTCTGGAGGCGATGCTCCGGAAGGGTTCTCAGCATGGAATAAGAGGTGCTCTTGATGCCTGACATTCCAGAACAAGGGCTTCTCCAGGTTTACTCTCCGGTTACAACCCAAATCCTCTGCAGAGGGGTCCTGCCAAGGCAGGAGGGTGTTGGCCCCCCTGGATGTGGGTTGCAGAAGAATGATCCAGACAGAGCGCCCAGTCCCGCGGCCTCCTACCTTCACATCGCAGCACGGCACTGTTCCACACCACACTGCCCTCCTTCAAGATGCAGGTGATGGTCTCTGAGCCCTGGGTCCCCAGGAAGCCTTCGTCGCAGAGGAAAGAGATGGAGCTGCCCAGCTGAAGGCTGTCGCCAAACCGTTTGCCATTCACCGGAACGCCGGGATCTGGACACTCGTTGTGCCGGAATGCTGTAGGGGGATAGCAACAGGTCAAGGGCAGGATTAGACAGAGCGGGTGTGGGGACCCTCGAAGCAAACATATTTCAGTGTGCTGGCCACAGCTCCACCTCCACTTCCCCAAGAAGCTGCCATTCTGGAGGGAAAGCTAGAGACTTGATGACTGGGACCCTGGGGTCATGGCAAATAGGTCATATTGGGCAGAAAGACCCAACGCCTCTGCCAACGAGCTGGTTTCACTCTCGGCATGCCCCACACCCACGTGTGTCAAGAGCAGAACTGTACTCCACGGGTTTTCAGGATGAGAAGCCTTGTCCCCCAAGCATCTCTGTGAGACTCAAGCCTCCATCTTTTCTCTGGCATCCGAGTCCGCTGACTGTCTGTGCTCCCCAAGGGCTCCCAGGCAGCAGGTGGGTGCTTGCTAAACTGCATCTTTTGCTTTCCTGAGCACCTCCTGCCATGCCAGTCTAATGAGCATCTATAGACCATGCAGTGAGCTAAGCGACTCTCTTGTTAACTTATTTCCACCACACTCATGACCCTACGAAATAGATATTAGTACTCCGCTTTACAAATGAGGAAATTGAGGCCTGATGTGACTAAGAAGCAGATTGGTCTAACCAATGTCAAATCCATCCCACGCTTCCCTGACTTCAGACAGTGAAGGGGCCACTTCTGTTGCAGGAGAGCTGGACTCCAAATCCCATGAGACAATAGATGCTAAGAATCATACAGCAGGGACCCTGGAA
Source organism: Tenrec ecaudatus (assembly GCF_050624435.1). NCBI lineage: Eukaryota > Metazoa > Chordata > Mammalia > Afrosoricida > Tenrecidae > Tenrec > Tenrec ecaudatus. Next base: position 57,212,137 of record NC_134530.1, read on the forward strand.
TTAACCCAGTCTGAAGCCACCACTTTCCTTTCCTTATCTCTTGTCAGGGCTGCCCCTCACTCTGTTTGGGCAATGGATGGGTCAAGACGCAGAGGGTTTAAATAGCTTTGCCTCCTATTAGCTACATGGGTCTGGGCAGCTTCTGCAACCTTGCCCAGCCTGAGTTTCCTGGAGATCAGGCAAGTGTTGTATCATTTGAGCTGGGAATAAAATAGAGATGGGTAGGACTAGGAGAGTGGTGAGCATCGGGCGTGCCCTAAGTAGCCATTGGGTAAGGGCTTCTGTCTTCTTCCCTTCCCCACATGCAAAGATACTCCATACTGCTGTGAGAGTGGGCTGTGCGTCAACCTGGCTGCACCGGGATTCGCAGTGGTTTTGCAGTTGAAGCCTCGTAACCCCCCACCATATGGTCTAGCACAATGTGCTGCACCCCATGCAGTTATACGATTAGGATGGAGTAGAACCTCCTTCCTCCTATCAGAGTCCAAAAACAATGGAAAGAGGTTTCCTCATGGGTGTGGCTCACTCACTATATAAACAGTCATGGTGGAACGCTTGCTTGCTTTTTGGTGGCCTGGACCCCGTATCTGGCTCATGGACCTTTGGTCCTTTGGACTTGAAGCCCGGCCTTGCCATATTGCCTGGTGATCCTGAGAGTCATCCGAGGCATGCCATCTGAACCGCTGAACTTAGGTTCATTTGCCCTTCCTGTCACAAGCCTATTGGAGCCCTGGTGGTCTAGTGGTTATGAGTTGGACTGTGATCTGCAAGGTTGGCAGCTCAAAACCACCAGCTGCTCCTCAAGAGAAAGACAGGGCTTTCTACTCCTGAAAACAGTTACGGTCTCACGAACGCAAAAAGGACGGCTCTACCCAGTTCTATTGGAACACTATGAGTTGGCATTGACTCTATGCAGTGAGTTTGGCTTTTTGTTGTTTTTGTTTTGTCGCAAGCCTGACCAGTTGATCTTGGATTCATCTGCCTCTGCAGTCTGTGGTGTTCTTCCTGATTCTGGGTTCACCAGCCCACATCCACGTGTGTGTGTGTGTGTGTGTGTGTGTGTGTGTGTGTGTGTCTGGTTTGCCTAGCCTAATATGCCCACTGAGCACATGCCTAGCCTTCCTGATGATAATCTCCTTTTAAAATCTTAAAAAATCATTTTATTGGAGAAATCTTAGAGCTCTCATAACAATCCATCCATCAATTGTATAGGTCATTTTTACATATGTTGCCATCATCATTTTCTAAACATTTTCTTTCTGAGTCCTTGGGATTAGATCCTCTTTTTTTTCTCTCCCTCCCCCACCTTCCCACCCTTGTGAAACCCTTGATAACTTATAAGTTATTATTATTTTCATATCTTACACTGACCACTGTCTCCCTTTGCCCATGTTTCTATTGTTCGTCCCCTTTGGGGAGGGTGTTATACTTCGATCATTGTGATAAGTTCCCCCTTTCTCTCCCCACCTTACTCCTACCCTCTTGGTATCACTACTCCTGTTCTGATTTCTGTTCCCGAGGGGTTGATCTGTCCTGGATTCCATGTATCAAGAGCTCTTGTCTGTACACAACATACATTGTAAATCCGGTCTAGCCAGATTTGTAAGGCAGAGTTAGGGTCATGATATTGAGGGTGAGGAAGCCTCAAGGAACAGAGGAACAGTGTGTTCCCCTGGATTCACAGTATACTGTACTGCACCCTGACCTACTCGTCCCTTCCCTGTGACCCTTCTGTGAGGGGATGTCCAGTTGTCTACAGATGGGTTTTGGGTCTCCACTCTGACCTCCCTCATTGCCACCAATGATTGTTTGTTTCTAATCTTCTGGTGCCTGTTACCTGTTCCCATTGACACCTCATGATTACACATGCTGGCGTGCTTCTGCCATGTGGGCTTGTTAAAAATTTTTAAGTGTGAATGGAGTGAAGCAGATTAATATTCGACAAGTCATACACAGTTTTGTTTCATCTCGTTCATTGCAATCCCTCAATGTAACATGATCTATCCCATTTCCTTTGCATGCTTACTGTCCCCATTCCTCCTTTATTGCTCAACCTTCTGAACTTTATCTTTGGGTAAAGGCTGCCCTTGTGATCTTAAATGGCTGATTACTCTAAGGTGTCCATACCTCCCTGTTGTGGTCCCTCTCATAGACCTGTCTATTGCCAAATGGGTGAGTTCAGTTCCAGACCTGTAAGGCAATTAAGGGACACAGTCTTGGGTGTTCCATCAGTGTCTGCTAGACCAATAAATGGCTCTAATCTTTATAGAAGGAGTTTGATTACCAGTCCATTTCTCTCTGCATTGTTGGGTGGGTGGGATCAGACCTTCAACCTTTTAGTCAGCAGCTGAATACCAACTGTGTGTACCACCCATTCCAGGACCAGGGTGGTCTTGGGTGTGCGCCTGCTGTTTTCAAGTTGGTGGCTCTCAAGTTGGGGCCAGGTCCCCTGGCTGCATAAGCTCATGCCACATCAAAGAACACAATTTACAAGTCTTTGAAATCCCCCAGTGATGGAAACACTTGCACAGTCAGAAACAGCAGTAGCCCTGGAGGGTGCTGCTGGCAAGAAGCCTGCTAACCTGGTGATCCTGCCTACTGAACACAAGCTAGGGGAGCCTCTGGGATGAAGATGATTGGGAGCAAAACTGCAGAGCAGTGACTGAATCCCCGGCACCCCTCACCCAGGAGAGCAGCGTCTAGACTGCCCAGACCTCTGTCTCTCAGCCTCTTTTCAACAGGAATTGTGGCTCCGAGGTTACCTTGACATTTAGAAATAAGGGATGGCAAGAAAAAGCCAAGCGTTTGTCTGTCCCCAAAGTTCATCAGACATTCACCCACGTATGTGCACGTGCACCCAAACACAGATGCGCAATAGGGTTATGGAGTGATTTTAAACGCCTGACAGCAAACGCTCTTAAATATTGCTCATTTCTACCTAGATACCAGTTCAAGCTTTGGTGTTCTGGTCTATAAACAGGGATGCTTTAGTTTGTGGAGCTTTGAGGTAACTGGTGCAAACTATAAAGTGCTCAGCACCGAGTATGGCTCACAGCAGGTGCTCAGTCAATGGCAGCTATTGTCGCCATTCAGTGTCCCTGGGCCATACCAACAGTCGACACACTCGGCTACTGAGTGGGAGAGCAGAGGGCCAAACCTACCCAGAGGCACCTTCAAAGACAGGCTGATAGGCCAGTCATTGGGAAACCCAAGGGGCACAGATCGAGGTGGACACACACAAGGTCACCTTAAGTTGCAGTCACCATGATGGCAACTGGTTTGCTACCTTTATCATCCAAATATTCCAAGAAGTGTCTCTTTAAAGCTGGACCCCATCCTAGGACTGCTGGACTCTTCTCTCTAAGGGGCTGGGGCCCCAGGACCCACAGTTTTAACAGACCCCTGCAGTACTTCTCATGCAGACGATGGGACAGTGGCCCATGGACATGTGTTGGGGCACTAGAGTCACTCACTTGCATCGAGTTTCTTGGGACTGATAGTGACCCCAGAGATTAGAACTACTCCTGTGAGCTTCCAAGGCTGTCAATCTTCTGGGAACAGACAGCCTCGTCTTTCTCCCCTTGAGTGGCTGGTGGAGTTCAACTGCTGACCAATGCGTAACCCATTATAGCACCAGGGCTCAGGGAACTACCGTTGTCTCCCCCATAAGACACTGGTCTCCTCTGACACGTCCACATGGTGATCATCTAGGCGCTGCTTGAAGCCACCCAGGGCCTAGGCTCTCAGCTCCCAGGCTGCTTTCTCCATAGCTACAGGGCACCCACTCGCCATCTTTGATGACACAGCGGTTAAGCACTCAGCTACGAACTGAAAGGTGGGCAGTTCACACCCACCAGCCACTCGGTGGGAGAAAGAGGTGATAGTTTGCTTCCCAAAAGATTTAAGTCTGGGGAACCCTTTCAAGAAGTACTACTGTGCCCTTGAAGGTCACTGTGGGGAAGAATGGCCTAGAAAGCAGTGGGTTTGAAATTGTGGTTGTTTACGCCGACCTAAAACTCTGGTGGCTTATAAAGAGCATCATTAATCATGCCTGCACCTCTAAAACACCCTAGCATAAGGCTAATCTTTATAACCCCCCATCTATTGATTCGATGGAAGATGTACAGCCAGAATGCTCCGCAGAGGCAAGCTCGCCAAGACTTTGTTTCACCCACTCTGGACGTGTCGTCTGGGAGACCAGTCCTCGGCGGAGGACGTCGTGCTTGGTAAAGTAGTGGGGCAGTGAAAAAGGGGACGACCCGTGAGAAGATGGAGTGACACAGCGCTGCATCAGTGGTGAGAGTGGCAGAGGCCCGGGCAGTGTTTGCTCTGCTGGACACAGAGTCGCCGTCATCGGAACAGACTCGGTGGCACCTAATAACACCACCATGGATCCAATCGTTGAGCCGTGAACGCATAGAAAACACCTTATATCTGCTTAAGCGATTACGCTCATTCACCAAATTCGCAAGAGTCACCTCTGAGCGGTAGGCGTTTGAGGGGTTAATTTGTTCTTTAACCTGGTGCGTGTGTGTGTGTGCGTGTGTGTATTTTCATATTGGACTCGAGGAGTCAACATTTTCAGCAGAGCTTCTGGATGAAGACAAGACTAACAAGAAAGGCTTGGGAAGTTACTGCCCCCAAAACAGCCGCTGGGAACTCTGTGGAGCACAACTGTCCGATCCACAGTGACCCACGGGGACGGCAGAGGACCGAGCAGTGTCTCACTCGACTGTGCACGCATCACAGTTAGTGGTGCTGGTTCAAGAGCAGTTGGCATCCGCAGCAATATCGCACTAGCAGCCCACCTTCATCCTCACCGGCCAAGTTCACGGGGTCTGTGGCTTATTATGGTCTCATAACCACTTCTTACCTCCCTGCTGTTTGCATTCTCTGAGCCTCTTTATGAATCCTACCTCCATTTCACCCCATCACATACCACACACACACACACACACACACACACACACACACACGACAATCACAGTGGGGCTTGAGGCCGCTTCTAGAAAAGGGGATACAGGTTGAAACTGGAGGTGCAATGAGCAGACTGTGGCCAGGAGGGGCTTGGAGAAAATACTCTGAGAGTTGACCCACAGACAAACACTGCTTCTGATTTGCCTGCAGAGCATGGGAACCCAGAAGCCCACCGTGTGTAGGTGGTCAGGGATTTGGGGGAGCACAACAGCGAGGGGCTCGGAAGCTACAGAGATGTCCGAGACCTTCTTTCCTTTGGCCCCTCCCTGGTTCTGGCAGGCTCGTCTACGAGAAGTGTGCGAGGGAAGGCCGAGGGGCAGGCTCCCAGTACAGTACCTGTCACACCTGTGGAAGACAAGCGCTTCCCAAATAAAGAAAAGGGAACCTGGCCCAATAGCTTTCATGAGCCTGAGCCCTGAGCACCTGGACTGCCCCCGCCCCTCTCCCGACCCAACAACCATCCTGGAGCCCCATATGTGGCGGATCAGCTGGGGACAGAGGGAGGACTCACTGGTGAAGGTGATATTGAAGCCCCGCTTCCCTGTGGAGTGGTCAGTCTGGAACTCGAGACGGGCCACGTGGCCGCTGCTGGTGATGGAGGAGGGGAGCTGGTTTCCTGAGAAGGTGCCTAGCACTGGGGCCTCGGCAGTGGCCCCGTCCTTGATGACCAGGAAATCAAACTGTGGCTCCACGTCGATGTCATTGAAGGCCAGGTGGATGCGGCTCTCGGATCGGGCCAGGATGAGCCAGACACAGTGTAGGTGGTTGCCGTAATCCTCTGGGTAATTGGGGGACAGGACGATCCCAGAGGGGCTCGTGAAGTTGAAGAAGCAAGAGACTGCAAGAGAAGAGCAGCGGAGGTCAGCTGGTGTCCCCACACTCTGTCGGGGTCACTGATGGCCAGCAGGGGAGCAGTTCTTTTAGTCTCGAGAGCACGGGTGTAACAAGGTTGGGATGGACTAGCTGGGCTCTGAGCTTTCGGCAGGAAACATGCTGGCGCCATGCTGGGCTTAGCATCGGGGACAGTCCCTGTGGCAAAAGGCAGGCACGATGGACCTTGTCTTCCCTTGGTCCCCTTGGCCTCGTGCAGTGCCTACATGCTCTGTGGCCCTGTGCTGGGACAAGCCATCAATTGAGCGTGAGTGTAGAGCCACAGCCTATAGCCCCTCCCAGCATGGTTTGCAACAGCAGAAAAGGGCATTGCTCAATTCAGAGGACAGTCTCGGGAGTTTCCATCTCTGTATGCAGAGTATTATGCACATACCGCTACCACCACCACCACCGCTGCCACCTCCACCATCACCATTGCCACCGCCACCAAGCTACAACCACCACCACCGCATCATTGCCATCGTCACCACTGCCACCAGCAACACCAACACTGCTACCGCTGCACTACCACCGGCATCACCCTGCTACAGCATGACCACAGCCCTCACCACCACCGCCACGATCGTCAGCACCTCCGCCAGTGACCCCACCAACACTCTTACACACAGTCATTGGGTCCGTTTTGACTCATAGCTCTCCCACAAGGCAGAGTAGAGCTGCTCCTTTGGATTTTCCAAACTGTACAACTCTATAGGACTGGCAGACAACCTAACCATGGTAGTATTATTTCAATCCACTTCTTTCCTGGTGGGGAAACAATATGCATGCCAGAGGAGTTTGGACAACTCCAAGCTAGAAAGCTATGCTAAGGGGACTCTAGTCCAGCCCCACCACCTTTCCATGACCAAAGTTTCAAAGCTTTGCAAGATCTCATCTTGTCCCACTTCCTGTCCCCTCTCCTGCCCTTCACCCTAAGGATTGCCGCCTCAGAAATCCCCTTCGTTTGCATTCTTTTGCATTATTTGCATAATTAAAGAAAGGACCCACAATAGAGGCCAGATGTGAAAAGTGATCTAAATTAACATCTACAGAAAAAACAAACAACAAACACTAAACTGGAATTAAAAAGGAAAATAATACAAAGGAAAAACAATGGAACAAATATGACAAAGGGTCAATATCAGTGTTGAATTAAAAGCTTTAATAATTCTATAAGACTACCACCAAGACCTGCATGGTTAAATGAGCAAAGAGGGATTCACCAGGGGGCTGATCTAGGGGATAATGAATTACTATGAGGACACAGTCCACTTCACTAGAGAAAAGTGAAGAAAAAACCCTGTAAAACTCAATACCCATGAGACACCCTCCCTTGAACTGGTATGTTCATTCGTGGCTGCCCACAGGGTAAAGCTGATATAACTCTTTGGGAGAGAGAATGCAAATTACCAACAGTCATGAGACCATTCAAATGCTCTAACTCATTAATCTCTAGAAATTAATTCAAAAGAAAAAAGGCCATATGGTGGTGATGTTTATAGTGATGTAATTTTATTGCCGAAAAAAATTGTGAACAACTCATATGTCTGCCTGATAATGTGGAGTAAATTATAGTATTTACTGTAATGTAGTTTAAAAGTAATCATTAAAGTGATAAATATGACCCTGCAGAAAGAGTAATATTAAAAATCATTTAAAGTAAAAATAGTAGATCATAAAATTATATGTACACTTTTGATTATAGCTATTAAATGTTTATTTATTTATATATGGATAAAAACTGGACATGAGCCAAGAAACAAAAGTTGTGTTAAGGGGTAGCGGGTTTTATTGCAAGATGATAAAAGGTAGTTAATTTTTTGGCATGCAAAACTAATATAGGTTCATTGTTAAAAAAATGGAATGAATGTGTAAAGTGAAAACTGCTATGGGCAAACACTTAAATCCCTTTATAAAATCTATGTTGGTGATTGGTGTTAATAATGCTGATACTTAAGGAAGACTTCATCCCTCATCGGTGGTGGCCTGCATTGTGCTCTGATGCTGGAAGCCATGCCACTGTTATTGCAAGTACCAGCAGGGTCACCAATGGCTAACAAGGTTTAGCAGAGCTTCCAGACTAATGCAGACTAGGTACAGGGATCTGATGACCCACTTCTTAAAGTGAACATGCCCAGGGAAGACCTAATGAACTCCAGCGGAACACTGTGAGATAAGTGCTGATGCTGAGCCCACCCAGTTGGAAGACGCTCATGGAAGGACTGGCTCCTCCAAGCAGAAGCCTGGATGGATGGAATCAAGCTTCCAGGACCTTCATTTCCTGGTGTGGCATGACTCAAAATGAGAAGTAACATTTGTCAGTGCCCATTCATAATTAGAACGTGCAAAGTGTGAGCTAGACATTGGAAGTAGTCAAAAATAGAACGGACCACAAGAAGGGAAAACGGTTTGGAAACTGATCGCGGTAGCAGTTGTGCCACACTTCTTGACAGTATTGAACTATTGTCTGGTATAATGCCCAGATTATGCCCTAAGAAAGTGGTTGGAAAAATAAATAAAATTAAAAGTCCAATAAACAAAATGGAAGGCATACAGATTGATATCCTAAGCACTATTGATCTGAAATGGAAAGTGCTGGCTATTTTTCATCTGACAAGCATATGCTCCACTGTCCCTAGAATGCCAAATTGAAGAGGAATGGCATCACGGTCACTGTCAAAAGCAGGATTTCAAGCTTGATCTGGAAGCACAAAACGGCCAGTGACACGATAATAGCTGAGTGCCTACCAGGCACCCTGTTAGTACAACTGTTATTCAAAGATTCATGCCACGAACTAATGCCAAAGAAGTTGAAGATATTTACCAAATTCCGCCATCTGAAGTTGATCAAATGCTCAATCAAGATGCATTAAATAATTACTAGGACTTTGAGTGAGAAAGTTGGAACAAAAAAAAGGGAAGATCTGTAGTTGGAAACTAGGATCTTGGCAAAATAAACGAGGATGGAGATCACATAATAGAACTTTTCAATAATAACTTATTCATTGCAAATGTCTCTTTCCAATAACATAAAAAGCCACTAACTATATGATGGGGCTTCAGAAATGCTGTGGGGAAAATTGAATTAAAATCTGTTCCATGAGCTTTTAGGGCTGGCTCATACATGTGATCTCACTGTCCGGACCACCCAGGAACCAGACCCACTACATCACTGGAAGAGCCAATGGACATACTCTGCAGAGCAAGGCAAGGACCGACTGGAACAGCCCATCAGAGGTCCATATGCAAACTTAAGTTGAAGCTAAAGAAAATTAAAGTACATTCCTGCAAACCAGGCTGTACGATCTTGAATATATCCCGCCTAAATCTAGAGGCCATCTCAAGAATAGATTTGACATATTGAAAACTAATCACGGAAGATCCGATATATTGGGGCATAACAAGAAGGCAATCATATATGAAGAGACCAAGTGGTCATTAAAAGGACAGAAGGAAAGAAAATCATAAAATGAATGTCAGAAGAGACGCTACAACTTGCTCTTGAATGTAAAGTAACTCAAACTAATGGAAGGATGTTGAAGTAACATTGCTGAACAGATAGGGAATCCAGGACAGATGAGCCCCTCAGGACCAGTGGTGAGAGTGGCAATACCAGGAGGGTGGAGGGAAGGTGGGGTTCAAAGGGGGAACCAATCACAAGGATCTACATATAACCCCCTCCCTGGGGGATGGACAACAGAAAAGTGGGTGAAGGGGATGTCAGACAGTGTAAGATATGACAAAATAATAATAATTTATAAATTATCGAGGGTTCATGAAGGAGGGGGTGGGGAGGGAGGGGAAAATGAGGAGCTGATACCAAGGGTTCAAGTAGCAAGCAGATATTTCGAGAATGAGGATGGCACCAAATGTACAAATGTGCTTGACAAAGGATTGCGATAAGAGTTGTATAAGCCCCCAATAAAATGACTTTAAAAATAGCTGAACAGAAGATTTCATAGTGTGGCATGAGTTAATCAAGCGAAATGCACAGACCTGCAGCGATTAAATAAAATGGGAAGAACATGCCCAGCATAGTTCGTGCTGAAAGACCTGAAGAAAAGTAGCATCCTCCTGTTGTACTGGTTGCATGGGCAAAATATGAAGTGATGCAGAGAGCATCACAGAAGATGGTAGGAGCTACTGTATCAAAAAGAACTGGTTGATGCTCAGTCATTTCGGGAGGCAGCATATGATCAAGAGCTGATGGTGCTGAAGAAAGAAGTCCAACCTGCAATGAAGTCATTCGTGTAAAAGAAAGGTCCAAGAACTGAAGTAACAGTGGAGATATTTGAGCAAGTGGATACAATGCTGGAAGCGATAACTCATTTATGCCAAAAGTTTTGGAAGACACTTGATCAATTGATTGTAAGTAATCCATATTTTTACTTATTCCAAAGAAATGTGATCCAATGGGATGTGGACATTACTGAACAATATCATTAATACCCATCACTTGTCTGTTAGGCTGTCATATTAGGGTGTCCTTCATGGTACCTTGATGCAGGAATATATGTCACAGATATTTCACATACCAGCAGGGTCACCCTAGGTCAACAGGTTTCAGCAGAGCTTCCGGACTAAGAACAGACAAAGAAGGAATGGACTGTCCACTTCTGAGTGATTAGCCATTGGGAGATTTATGAACAGCAGTGGAACATTGAGAGATATGTGCTGAAAGATGAAAGCATGTGAAATATGATTCAGGTAGAGCTACCTGCTCAAAGTAGGGCTGACTATAATGATATGGATAGAGTAATGCTTTGGGGGACCTTCATTTTTTGATGGGCATGACTCAAAATGAGAAAAAACAGTTGCAAATATCTATAAGTATAACAGATTTTGGAATGTACAAAGTATAAATCTAGGAAAACTGGAAGTCATCAAAAATGAAATGGAATGCATAAAGATAAATATACTAGGCAGTAGTGACCTGAAACTGACCAGTTTGGCCATTTTGAATCAGACAGCCATATGGTTTATTCTCCCAAGAATGACAAATTCCAGAGGAATGGGGTCACATTCATTAGCGAACAGAATATTTCAAGATCTTGAAGTATAACGCTGTCTGTGATAGGATAGTGTGCTCGTCTGGGCACATTAGAGAAACAAATCCACAGAAACTCATGCATAAGAGGGAGTTTTATATAAAGGGCAAGTGCACATCAAGAAAACATCCCAACCCAGTGCTGCCCAAGCACACAAGCCCAACATTAGCCCATATAGCTGACACCAATCCACAAAGTCCTCCTCCATCTCACAAAACACACACAATGATGCTGACCTCAGGAGGAAATTCGAGTCAGTGAACGTGTAAACATCCCACACTGGCAGGGGTCTCCACATGGCTGCTCCAGCACCCAGGGCTGCATCTGGGTAGGTCCATGCTGCTTCTCCTTGGGGATGTCTTACAGGAAGTGCCAGCTGAAGCAGGGAACTGGCTAAAGCAGCTGTACCCTGGTCCGACCATCAGAAAGCAAGAGACCCGAGAACTAGAAAAGCAAGGCCCACCAAGCCATTTATCTCTCTGCCCTCCAATTAACCCCACGTGTGTTTATTGGCCAGGTTGGCACAATAAATTTTAACCAACTCAGATAGCTAGCTATACACATTTTAAAAAAGCTAGTTAAAACAACAATTATTCCAATGTATGCATCAGCCACTGAAGTTAGTGATGAAGAAATTAAGAGAACTTAAGACTGAACTTAAGACTGAACTTCTTCAGTCTTAAATTGATCAAATATGCAATCAAAATGCATTAATAATCATCAGTGAATGGAATGTGAAAGCTGGAAACAAAGAGGAGGTAACAGTAAGAAAAATATGGCTTTGGTGATAGAACTAAGCTGTAGATCACATGATAGAATTTTACAAGACCAACAACTCCCTTACTGCAAATACCATTTTTCAACAACATACATATTGATGATGCATGTGAATTTCACCAAATGGAATACATAAGCATAAAACCGACTACATGTATGGTATAAGACAATAGAAACACGCATTATGAGCAGTTAAAAAGAGGCCAGGGGGCTGACTGTGGAACAGACCCTCAATTGCTCATGTGTAATTTCAGACTGAAGCTTAAGAAAATTAAAACAAGTTGGTGAGAATCAAAATATGACCTTGAATATATTCTACCTGGGTTTAGAGAACATTTTATGAACAGATTTGACTACTTCAACCATACGGACAGAAGGTCTTTCAAATTGTGGGTGACATCAAGATTACCACGAAGAAAACAAAAAGTCATTAGAAAGACGGGAAAGAAATAAAAGGTCAAATTGGATGTCAGAAGAAACTGAGACTTGTTCTTGAACTTGGAGTAGCTAAAGCAAATGCAAGAAATGCTGGAGTAAAAGAGCTAAACAGACGTTTTCCAAGGGCAACTAGGGAAGACAAAGACAAGTATGCTAATAAAGTATGCAAAGACCTGAAGTTAGAAAACTACAAAGGATGAATACTGTCAGCACACAGGAAACTGAAAGAATGGGACAAAAAATTCAATCCTTGAGTTGAAATACTGAAAAATTCTCCTGCAAAAATATTGAACCATGCAGGAAACATCAGAGAGAGAGAGAGAGAGAGAGAGAGAGAGAGAGAGAGAGAGAGAGAGAGAGAGATGGAAGGAATGCACAGATTCACTGTAACCAAAAAGAAGTGGTCAACATTCGACCATTTAAAGAGGAAGCATATCATCAAGGACCAATGGCCCTGAAGCAAGAAGTCCAAGCTGCACTGACAGCATTAACCAAAACCAAGTCTCCAGCAGTCGGCAGAATACCAACAGCAATGTTTAAACAAGCTGATGAAACAATGGAAACACTCATCTATGCCAAGAAATTTGAAAGAGAACTCACAGGCCGACTCCGAAGGGATTTGTATTTGTACCCATTTCACAGAACAGTGACCCAAGAGAAGGCAGAAATTATTTAACAATATCTTTAATGTCACACACAAGTGAAATTTTGCTGAAGATCATTAAGCCGTGGGTGTAGCACTGAATATACAAGGAGTTGCCAGAAATTCAAGCTGGATTCAGAAGAGGATACGAGAAAAAGAATAGTTTTGCTGATATTGATAGATCTTGGTTGAAAGCAGAGAATTACCAGAAAAAAATGTACTTTTTGTGTTTTATTGACTATGAAAAGGCATTCAACTGTGTGGATCATAACAAATTAAGCCTAGCATTGAAAAGAATGGGAATCCCAGAACATTTGACGGTGTCCATGTGAAACCTGTACGTGGTCCAAACGCTATTCATTCCAATAGAACAAGGTACTTTGTTGTGTTTCAAAATTAACCCATGGGGCAGTTCTACCATGTCCTGTAGAGTTGCTATGAGTTGGAAACGACTTGATGGAAATGAGTTGTTTTTCAGTTTTTAACAACATTATCAATATCAAACAGAAATAAAACTTTGCTGAAGATAATGCAAAAATGGTAACAGCAGTACACTGGAAAGGAACGATAAAAAATCCACATATTCAGAAGAGAAATGGACTGAGAGATATCACAGCTGATGTTAGATGAATCTTGGCTGAAAGCAGAGAATTCCAGAAAGATGCTTGGTTGTGTTCTATTGACCGTGCAAAGGCATTTGGCTGCGTGGATGATAACAAATTAAGGAGAGCCTTGAGAAGAATGTGAATTCCAGAAGACTTAATTGCGTTCATGCAGAACATCTATGTAGTCCTCGAAGCAGAAGAAGAGCTTAAAATCAGGAAACATCTGTGTCAGGGCTGCATCCCTTCACCACACCCAGTCATTCTGCACTCTGAGCTAATAATCTGATACCTAGACTCTGTGACGAGAGTGTGGCATTAAGATCGGAGGAAGACTCATTAACAGCCTGCAATATACAGATAGCAAATCTTGAAGCACCTACTGATGAAGATCAAAGAATATGGGTTACACCTTCACATAAAGAAAACACTATCCCTCACCACTGGGTCATAAGCAAGAACATGATGAACAAAACAAAACAAACAGCTTGAAACTATCAAAGATTTCATTTCCTGTGTCAGTCACAGAACACCTTACATTGGCCAATATTCTACAGATGACCTCTTAAAGGAGTTAAAGACAAAATTGTCACTTTGAGGACAAAGTGTGCCTGATCCAAGTTGGAGGGTTTTTTTGTGACTCAAATTAATTTATTACTAAAATATTTGTGATCATAATTTGATTTTTTTAATCCAAGTCGGTTTTAATTGTAATTTTCAATTATCTACAATACACGTGAAAGCTGGGCAGTAGATAAGAAAGACTGAAGAAGCATTGACACATTTGATTTGTTGGTGAGGAATACTGAATATACACCATGGACTTCCAGAACAACAACAACAACAACAACAACAACAACAACAACAACAACAACAAATCTGTCTTGAAAGAAGAACAGCTAGCATGCTCCTTTCAAGCAAATGTGGTGAAACATCAGCTCACGCACTGGGGCATGCTGTGAAGAGGAGCCAGTCCCTGACGAAGGACTTTATGTTTAGTAAAGGAAAGGGTCATTGAGAAACAGGAAGACGCTCACCTAGATGGATCGACACTGTGGCTACAATAGGCGTAAACATAGGAGGAGTGGTGTGGGTAGCAAAGGATTGGGCAGTGTTTCTTTCTGTTGCACATAAGGGTTGCTATGAGTCTGAATTTGATTGACATCGCCCACAAGAACAATATAACACCCTCCGGCTGTTGGCCCCGTTTAAGGATGACCGCACCTTCCCACATGGATTAAGACTCAGTCAGATCCCGCCCACTATAGTCAGGGATGTGAGCAGTTTTTCTATCAAATAGGGAGCATTGCAAAGTCTGTATGGCAGAGGCAGTTAGGTTAAAATGTAACATTTGCTCCTTCCATCCCCGCCCCCCCCCCACTGCCTTGTAAAAAGTCATTTTATTGGGGGCTTTTACAGTTCTTATAACACTCTATACATCAACTATATCGAGCATCTTTGTACATATGTTGCCATCAGCATTTTCTAAACATTTACTTTCTATTCGAGCCCTTCCTATCAGCTCCTCTCCCCCCATTTCCCCTTTTGACTCATTTTAAGGTTTTTAATATTTTCTGCCTTCTTTTTGATGATGGTTTTCTTCTGTTTTGCTTTTTCACCGTTGTGGCTTCATTCTGTTTCCTGCTTTTGTTTTGAATGATTTTCTGTTCATGATAAATGGAGAAAAGGTTGAGGCTGTCAAGGATTTTGTCTTGCTTGGATCCATGCTCTATGCTCCTAGAAGTAGAAGTCAAGAGATCAAAAGACGTATCGCATGAGGGAAATCTGCGGCACAGGAAGTCTTTAGAGTGTTGAAGAGCAAGGATGTGACTTTGAAGACTAAGGCGCACCTGACCAAGGCCATGGTGGTCTCCATTGCTTCATAAGCATGTGAGAGTTGTTCATTGAATAAGGAAGAGTGAAACATTAGAATATCGAAAGTACCATGGACTTCTAAAAGGACAAACAAATCTGTCTTGGAAGAAATAAGACCAGTGTGTTCCTTAGAGGTAAGGATGGTAGGTAGATTTATTGTGCCAACCTGGCCAATAGGAACATGTGGGATTAATCAGGTCACAGTGTGATTGGAGGGCGATGAGATAAATGGCTCGGCATGGCCTGCCCGCCTCTCTTTCTTGCTCTCTGGTGATGGGACCAGCATGTGGCTGCTTTAGCTAGTTCTCTGCCTCAATTTGTGAACTACACTACCTGTGGGACAGCCAACCCCTGGATCATGCCATGTCACTGGAGCTTGAGGCTCCTTCGAGAACTGCTTTGCCATGCTGCTGGTATGTATATTGCTTGAGATTGAGGCTGGTGAATCCTGTCGTCTTGCATTGTTTGAGTTCGATGTCCCATCTGGACCTGCTTTGCTAAGCTTCTGAGCTGCTGCCTAATGGTGACCAGCCCTGCTGTTTGCTGCCTGTGGGTGGGCTTTGCATGCATTGCCAGAGGGAAGACTCAGCTGTCTGCTTCCTTGACCTTGGACCCAGAAGCCTTGTGAGTTGAATGACTTCCAGTATATTAACTGTTCCACGGAAGTGAGTTGAACTGAGACCTTTGTACTGCTGTGTGGACTAATTATCTATTATATTACTTCATGCTATAACCCCCCCATATATATATATATATATATATATATATATATATATATATATATATATATATATATATATCCTGGTTTTGTTTCTCTAGAGAACCCTGCTTAACACAGATGGCGAGACTTTATCTTACAAATATTTTGCACATGTTGTCAGGAGAGACCAGTCCTTGGAGAAGGACATCGTGTTTGGTAGACTGGAAGGGCAGTGAGAAGGAGGAAGGCCTTTGTTGAGCTGGGTTGACACAGCGGCTGCGTCGGTGGGCTCAGGCATAGGAAAGATTGTGAAGATGGCACAGGAATGTTGGCCATAGGGTCACTACTGGTCGGAGCTGACTGATCGGCACTTAACACAGCGACAAGAACAACAACATGATTTTATGTATACAAAATCTAAAATAGGCAAATCTATAGAGGTAGTAACTGGCAGGGGAATGGCAGAGGAGTTTGGGAAATGGAGAGGCACAATAATGTATGAGAAAAAAGAAACTTTGTAAATTGATGGTGGTGATGATTGCACACCTTTTCCTAATATGATTGAACTTCTGAATTGTATAATATGTGAAAAAATTATGTACTAAGTACTGCTTGGAAGGAAAAAAGGTTTTAAGAAAAAGAAAGACAAGGGCACTGAGATTCACAGACGTTATGTAACTTACCAGGGTCACACTAATAGTCATTGGTGGAACCAAACTTAAATCTAAGAAATAAGACTCCAGGGACCAAGCCTGTAGCTACTTTCCAACACTATGTTCCCAGTGGGAGAGCAATACCCATCTTTGACAGGATGGCATCCTCACTGAAGTAGGAGTGCCTGAGCTGGACTTGGAGACTCATACGATGACACCCCACCGCCAGCTTTGTGGGAGTCCAGTGAGAATGTGATACAAACAACGAGGAACCATAATTCAATGTCAACTACCTAGAAAGTAGACAAAGGCAAATCATTGCACGCGTCTACAAGTAGAACAACATGCTAAGACAGACTGAAGACAAAGGTAAACCTTACAATCCCAGAGGAACAATGACGGGGCAGTGGGGGCATCATGAATATGCAAGTAAGTAATCTGTTGGAGAGAAGAATTTTATTCACATCACCTAAGTCCCCACAGAGTCATCCCTCATGGATGCCATCAAGTGGGAGCTCATGTGCCCATCATCTTTCCCAGTGTGGCCGTATGTCCTGCTCTGGGGGCCCATTTTAGGATTTGAACTGCTCCATGCAGCAGTTCTAATGAACACCCTCTAAAATGACCTAGCCACCTATTTTGCTGCTGTGTCTCCCCCCACTTCCCCCCACTGCTCTCTCTCCATGAGTCTGTTTCATTCACTTTTGAATTCTTCAAGACTCCCATGATGTCCGGCACATTGCTGGTGTTCAAGCAATTTTTGTTGAATAAACTGATTCCACTCAGATATCCTGAACACATGTGCTTCACACCCCTGTCCAGGGTCAACCTCCAACCAACAGAGTTAAGCAAAGTCTGTAAAAATAAGTGGATACCGTGTGAGCGCTAGACACAAGGGGAAAATACCATGTCATAGTTTTCAACGCATTTATCTTAGAAAAGTACAGATGCTCCTGTAAGTAATTTAAAACCAAAGGGGGTATTTTCTAGCTAAGTTATTATACAGCAAAAACAAAAGAAAAAGAAAATCGCTTTCAAATATACAAGTCCTCAGAAAACCTACTATTCACATAACATTTCTAAAACTCCACTTGAAGGACGTCTTATTCAACCAAGATGAATCAAAAATGAAGACCTCAAGCTTGGAAAAGTTGTGGCTAATAAATATATATATTTAAAAGACTGGCAGCAAGCGTAAAAAGCAATGTAGCAATAAATCTAAATAATTGCTATCAGCATAGTTATAAAATTGGAATACAAGCATAATAAATATTCTTTAGGAGAGGGAATGTAAGCTCTCATCCCCATCCATACTCAAGGGTAAACATTTGAAGGTTATTCTGGTACAAAGAGTAAAGTTGGAGCAAGGAGATACTGCCAATGCCCGCATTTTGTGAGAATTTCTGGTTTATAGTATTTGTGGTTAATTAGGGAAACATAAGTTAGAGGATGTTTTTATAGATGTTAAGTGTAATTACTAATAGGATATAAAATAGCTTATCTTCACAATTACCAAAGGGGAAAAGGCAAAGTAGTTAATTTAGACAAAAATTTAATTCAAAGGCAACAGCAAGAGAGACAGCAAGGGTAAGATGCCAAAAGAAAGATGTCATTTATGACAATAAATTGATACAGGTTAATCCAGGGAGCAATGCTACCCCAAAGGCTGGTTGGTTCACACCCACCCAGCAGCTTCTTGGGAGAAAAGTCGGGTGATCTGCTTCCACGAAGATTAGCGCCAAGAAAATCCTTTGGGGGAGCTCTACTGTGTGACATGGGGTCATTATCAGGTGGAATAGACTGAATGACTCAACGCAATAGTCAAACATAGCCCTCGTTTTGGACAAGACTCCCAGCTAAAACCGAGTGACTCGGGGTAGTTGGGATTAAAAGAGTGGATACAGATAGAGCAGCTTCACAGTAGGAGCGGGTTAGAATTTATCAACAGCCACATCCCAAAGATCCTAATTTAATGGGTGGAGGGCCAGGGCATCAGAGGTTTTAAAAGTTCCCCAGGCGATCCTAACATGCAGCCTGGGTTTGAGAAGCACTGGGGAAGACAAATGTGGGCAACAACAAGAAATGGAAGTTTAATATTAATATCAGTCTCTAGGACAATACAGTTATACCAGATTCTTAGATACTTCTTTTCTCAGGCCAAGAATCTTTTGGAGAGCTGCTAAGAAAGATTTGAGAGGAAGAGCTGAGGGTGATAGGCTGACAGTTCTAGAACCAGAACGTGGCCCTACAAACTGTCTTCTATCCCTGGAGACAATTCATTCCTGCTGCCACACAGGAAGGAAGCAGCAATCTGCCATGTCCTTCAAAGCTCTATTCTTTTTCTCTTTGGGAAATCACATATGCTACCGTGCATTGTTGCTATCAGAGAACAAAAATAGTCTGTTTCTAAGTGCCCCAGAGGAGGAGCATCTTCATCATCAACATCAACATCAACAACAACTTGTGACTGGATCTCATTACTCAACAATCCAGATGTACAGCAGGAAACCTGGTGACTTTCCCTCTTAGAAATAATTACCAGGTCATGCTAATGAATTTGACCTTGGATTACCTTTAGGTTCCAGAGCTCTTATTTGGCTTAGACTTTTGAAAAATAATCAAGGTGGGAAACCCACGGACAAGCAGCTGAGTAATTACTAGGTATGGAAACCAATTCTCATTCACTGCCATCAAGTTGATTCCAACCCGTCGTGACCCGATAGGACAGAGTAGATCTGCCAAACCCATGAGTTTCCAAGAGTGGAACTATTTATGGGAGTAGAAGGTCATTTCTCCTGTGGAGTGGCTGCTGGTTTCAAACTGCTGACCTTGCAGTTAGCAGCCCAACACATAGAAATTATGCCACCAGGGCTCCTAATACCAGATTACTATATAATATTGTTGAATATTATCACTAATGGAAAAGAGACTTGAAGAAACAACAACAAACACAACCTTTTGGTCAACACTCATACTTGCAGTTGTCACTGCCGGCCGTACAACTGCTAAAATGCTCACTGAATTTCACGTGGGGCCTGACAAAAGCAAAGGTGTCCTCACTGATGCTGACGGAGTCCTAAAATAAAATCGAAAGTGGTGATTCGGGGAAAGAAAAAGAAAAATAGGAGAGTAGGCACCTTCCAATATCAAGACACGACAATTATGAAGCATTATGCCCCAAAGCACTGAATCAAACAGAGAAACAGTTTTCAAAATCACATCAGCACCTGGAGTTAAAGAGGTAAATAAAGATATGGGAGCTGAACAGTATTATAAACGCGTGCGTTACAAATCTCTTAGCCTTCAAATAAGCGATGCCACCTTGCTGCTGTGTGGCCATCGGAGAGTGCACAAATGGACCTTGTGTCAGGCTGCCCAAGGCTGTCCACAAATTCCTCCCAAAGCAAAAACTCTTGAGCCACATGCACGTGTACAGTGAGAATGCTGGAAATCAATAACAAAAGAATGAAGAAAATCCCTAACCACCTGAAAATTCAGAGCATCCTTCCTAAATAAACCTGAGCTCCAAGAAGCCAACGCTGCCAACAGAGAATACTTACAATGATGGTGATGATACTAGGTGAGAGCAAGACTAGGAGAAAATTGTAAAAGAATTTAAAAAAGAAATACATGCGAAGAACAATTGTACTCCAGGCACTGAGAAAGAGACCAAGAGAAGACAGTACAAGCAGAAACAAATGGTTTAGAAAGTCCAATGACTGGTTTTCAAAAGACCAATAAAAGAGAACATTCTAGTAGGTCTACTCAAGCAATAAAAAGGGTGAAAACAAAAAAAAATTAATAAAAAACAAACAAAAAGGGTGAAAACACACATATGTAACTGGTTGTCAGTGCATCGATTCTGAGCCGCAGCGAGCCTACACGACAGAGATCTGCCCCGTAGGGTTTTCTAGGCTGTGATCTTTATGAACGCAGACTGCCACAGCTTTCTCCCGGGGAGAGGTTAGTGGACTGAACTGCTGACCTTTCAGTCAGTAGTTGAGCACTTAACCACTGTACCACCAGGGTTCATTTGAACACGGGACACTAATATGGAAAGGAGGTAAGCCAATCATAGAAACAGAATTTAAACAAAGTGATACACTTGAAAATCTTGGTAGCATAGAGAATGCCCAAGGAAATTCTGAATTCCCAGCCGTAGCATGAAGGTAAAACCTAGACGAAACTGAAAAATTCTTACGAACGAGGTGATTTCATAGGCAGAACATTGAGAATTTCAATAGCTCTCTCATAGTCAAATTGCTGAATCGGTATATAAATACTCCAATCAAGACAATATTTATACGATACGCAGAACCACATGCACGTACTTATACCCCACCACATCTACAGAACGGTGTTAAAAAATTGTTATGTGTAGAGTGCTAGCAATTTTAATTCAGCGCCCAAACTCTGAGACCAGACATGATCTATAGAATGGAAAGAACAAAACTTCACTGATGGGCAGGAAATAAAAGTTTAAAATGGATTGTTGAACCATGTTCCTGGATGAAAAGAGTCCATATCAGATATGACAAAATAACAATCTATAAATTATCAAGGGCTCATGAGGGAGGGGAGAGCGGGGAGGGAGGGGGAAAATAAGAGGACCTGATGCAAAGGGCTTAAGTGGAGAGCAAATGCTTTGAAAATGATTGGGGCAGGGAATGTATGGATGTGCTTTATACAATTGATGTATGTGTATGTACGGATTGTGATAAGAGTTGTATGAGCCCCTAATAAAATGCAAAAAAAAGCTCATATCGTTCAGATGATAATTATCCTCAAACAGTGTATAGATTTTATTCAATTCCCAGGAAAATCCACAACCATACACATTGCCCCCCCCCCCCCCCGAAACTTAAAACAATTGTTAAGCCTCATCTGTTAGAAAGAGATGTAAGCAGACAGACTCGCCCTGCAGAGATGAGTCTTAGTAGCTTATGAAATGCTAGCTGGTGCAGCAACAGGCCCATATGTTTCAAATCATTCAACGCTCTGAGGTGTGTCCTACTGTCAGTTCCACTGTACAGATACAATGGGATTTCAGTCATCTGTCTTTGGTCACATCGGCTGTAAGTGATGAAGCTGACACATGAAGTCAGGCTGATTCCAGTGCGCAAGCTCTCCACAATGACATCCCCCAGCCGCCATAATCTAGTCTGTGATATGGTGTGCATTACTGCAGAGCCCCGTGGGCATCGTTGTTACACAGTAGGCTGCAGTTTGATACCAAACGTTCCCCTGCAGGAGAAAGACAGGGCTTCCCATTCCAATAGAGAGTTAGAGTCCCAGAAACTCACAGGGACTGTTCTACCCTGTCCTCTAGGGCCCTATGTGTCAGAGTCCGGTCCACTTCACGGGAGTGAGTTTGTTGTTGTTTTGTTGTTGTTAGGTTCTGTCGGGGTGGTGCCAACTCATTGCCGCCCTATGTACAGAAGAATGAAACAACCCGGCTCTGGTGACATCTCAGCATCGTTCATTTCTTTGAGCCCAAGGTCGCTGCTGCTGTTTCAATCTATCTTGTTGGGGGTCTCATTTTCACGGCCCCTCAACTTCACCAAGAAGGATGTACTTTTCCAGAGGCTGGTCTCTCCTGCTAACACAGCCAAAGTCTGGGAGACAAAGTCCCACCATCCTAGCCTCTCAGGAGCATTCTGGCTATACCCCCACGGCAGATCTGTGGGTTCTTTTCTAAGTCTATGATCCTTACAATATTCTTTGTCAGCACGATAATTCAAATGCATCGATTCTTCTTTGATCTTCCCTATTTCACGCCCAGCTTTCACGGGCTCATGAGGCAAATGAAAAGACCATGGGTCAGGTGCACCACAGTCCTCAACAAACTGAAACTATTGCAGTTGTCAGGATTTCACTTTACTTGGATCTAAAAGCAATGCCCACAGAAGCAGCAGTCAAGATATCAAACAAGGTATTGCTTTGGGAAAATCTGCCGCCAAAGACCTCTTTTAAGTGTTAAAAAGCAAAGATAACCCTTTGAGAACTCATGTATATCTTGTCCATGTCATGGTCTTTTCAATTGTATGGGAATGTTGGGTAATAAATATGGAAGATAAGAGAATTGAAACCTTTGAATAATAATGTTGACAAAGCATATTGGAAGAGCACAAAATTTGTCTTAGAAGAAGTACAGCCAGATGCTGCCTAGAAAGAGGACCATGAGAATTCATCTCAGTTACTTTGGCAAGTTATCAGGAGGGACCCATCCCTGGGGAAGCACGTCATGCTAGGGAAACTAGAAGGTTAGCGAAAAAGAGGAAGACCTTGAACTACACAGATTGATAAAATGGCTATAAAAATGAATGAAATATAACAATGATTATGAAGAAGGTGCACGACTAGGAGGTGTTTTGTTCTGTTACACATGTCATGAGTTGGAATCTACTTCATGACATCTAACAATAGCAAGTCTAATATAATATACACATAGATACCTATTAGAGTATATAGAATTATTGCAGATATTATAATGTTGCAAAAATAAAATCTAGCTTCAAAATATTGATCAATGAAACCAAATAAAAAGTCCAGAAATAGAGGGATGCAAGGATTTAGGAAGGGGCCTTTCAAATAAGCAAGGAGAAGGTTGCTAAATCAATAAATTATGCTAAAGCAATTGGATAAAAGTTGTGGAAAAATTAGATCTACACCATAGTTGTATTATAAGACCATATAAGTAATACATTTTAGAGGCAGTGAATTAGCTAATGTGGCTCTTCGGGCCAGAGTCTCTAACTCCCACCAAACGACACTTCCTTAAGAAGGTGGGGGAAGATACTGAGAGGATTCTCCTGTGAGTAATTGAGACTAGGATTCCCCTGGATTGTCAGCCTGATGGCTGTAAAAAAGAGCCCTCTAAGAAGCAAGAAGAGGGATCTGATTACTAGCAATAGCCAGGAGAAGTGTGTTCTCTGGACCCAAGATCCCTGCACATGGAACCTCCTGGATCCAGATGACACCTGTATCATCACAAGAGCAGCAGTAGTACCAGGAGCCAGAGCATAAAATAGAGCGGTGGACTTCCCCACCCATAGAGCACGTCAGCTGGGTGCTTTGGGACAGGAAGCCGGCTTGCAGAGTGAGGTGCCTCTGGGCTGAGGCTTACTGGAGTGGGGGGCCTCTGCGCCCTTAATTCAGGGAGTTTGCTGACTCAGGGAGCTTGAGCTGAACGTCTTTGGGTTGAGGCTGGCAGCAGAGTGGCACATCCCTTTGGGCATTTATTAGCAGACCTGAAACTGTGCAACCTGTCCAGGTAAACAACTACCCTACGTATTTCTCACTGGCATCAACATTCTTAATAAATCCTATTCATCATGGATTTTGTCTGCGAGTTTCTGTGTAGAAATTGACATCAAAACTCAGAGCGATCAAGTAGAGAAGTAAAATAGAGAACGCTGAAATTAAGATAACTCATACATGTATAATATCAATGGTGGGAAAGGACGTTTTTTAGCATCACACCGATATTAGAAATCTAAAAGAAAATCCAAACCAAATCATGTTAACTACATCAATGGAAGACATATGGATTTCAAAAATCACCATAAATAAACACTACATAATAAAGACTAACCAGAGGAAACATTTAGCAAGTTACAACAGTTAAATATTGTATCATGATTCTCATATGAAATATTATGATTCAATTTTTTAAAAAGGTATACACCCAAAACTGAAATATTGGCCAAGGAAAGTAAGATGCAATTAAGAAGAGAATAAATAAAGCCGGCCAATAAAGATGTGGAAACTGCAAAACCTTATGGGAAAACAAAGATTTAAAACAAGACGAGACCTTCCTGAATTAATTGGGTGAGCATCGAGTTGGCCAGGAGAAAGCAAGGCCCAAACAAAGAGCATGGGATTCTGCAAGTGCATGGAGAGAGGCTGGCAGGGCGCACGGAGCGAAAGCAACTAAAACCAAATACCCAGCTCACTGCCATCCAGTGGACGCCTCTCATAATGACCATGTAGGACAGGGTCCTACTGCCCTGAGGGTGTAGTTGGAGGAAGGAGGAAAAACGGGAAAGCTCTGTCATAAACCACCATCCATCCATCCATCCATCCATCCATCCATCCATCCATCCATCCATCCATCAGTTTGTGCTACAGTGGTGTCCTGTGTGTGGTACTTAAAATAGCTTTATGCTTTCTAGGGTGGAAGGGTTGATCGGTTTCAGCAGAGCTTCCAAGCAGACAGACCAGAGAGAAAGGGCTCATGATCTGCTTCTGATATAATCAGCCACTGACAAATGTATGGGCCATAATAGAATATTGGCTGACAGTGCTGGATGGGAAGCTCCTTCCTTTAGAAAACCCAAAACCAAACTCACTGCCATTGGGTCTGTTCTGACTTAGCCACCCTAGAGGACAGGGTAGAACTGCGCCTGTGAGTTTCTGAGACTGTAACTCTTTATGGGAGTAGGAAGCCTCATCTTTCTCCTGAAGAGTGGCAGGCGGTTTTGAACTGCTGACTTTGTGGATCAAAGCCCAATGCATAACCACTACGCCACCAGGGCTTCCCTTGGGTTAAAAGACACTGGAAATTCCTAGGGATGACAACAGTGGACTGGCCTGACCATACCGAAAAGATGGTGAAGATGGTGTAGGATTGGTCAACATTCTGTTCTCTTGTCTATGGGGTCCTCGTGAGTCGGAGCCCGGTCAATGGCAACAGAATCATAGGAGACAAAGGCAGGGCATTGAAGAAGGCAGGGCGTGTTATCCCTGAGTGCTCGGTCGGCAAGCTCTAAGATGAGCCACTGAGTTCCGCCTGTAGAGAGCTGCTGGGGACGTTGGTGAGCGCAGTTCCACGGGCGTGGAGGGCGCAGAATCAGAATGCAGTGGAGTGAGGCTTGACCAGGGGTGCAGGGGGGCGCAGTGACCATTGACAGCTGTGAGAGAAGCTTGAATGTGAACGACAGTAATGGCGAACTTGGAAAGCGACGTACGTGTGAAGAAGGATTTCCTTTTTCTTAAGATAAAAGAGATCTGAGAACACTGAAAGGTTTGTGGGAAGAATCTCAGTGCAGGAGAGGCAGAAGGAGCAGAAATTACCCAAGGCATAAGGTTCCAAAGAAGGTGGGTGGTCAGAGGAGAGGCTAGAGCAAAATTATTCAAATGAATGTTTTTTTTCTCTCAATCCACTGGTCATGAAATGCATGCGGTAGGTTTTGAGCTGATGTAAACATAATAATAAAAATTAAAGGAAGTCGGAGCTCTCTCTCTCACACACACACACACACACACACACACCATTCACTGCAGCAACAGTCTGTCTCAGGGGTGGCAACTGTCAAAAGGTGGATGCAACCCAACTGTCTGTCAACAGATGCGTGGATAGTGAACGCGATGGGGTGCACTCCTGATGGAGCACTATTCCGCCACAAAGAGCCATGAAGTTCTGATGCGTTTTCAACATGGGTGAGCTTTGAAAACACACAGCTGCGTGTAATCTGTTAGACAGAGAAGGATACATGCGGCATGACTCCACGTATACAACATGACTACAGCAGGCAAAGGCGTGGAGACAAAGGTAGACTAGAGATTATCAGAGGCTGGATGAAAGGGTTAATTGATCCCAGGGGCTTGGTTAAGGGGAGGATGGGAAGGTATTGCCTAAGGGTTTGTTTGGAGTGATGAGAACTTTGAGACATAATCATGATTGTCTTAAATATGATGAACGTAATTCATGTTACTGAAGTGTACACTTAAAATGGGTTTTGCTAAATTGCACACACACACACACACACGTATCTAACCAAGGTAAATTTTTTAAAAAGAAGAAGAACTGAAGCTGTCTGAATGCATCACAGGTTGTAAAGGTAAGTGGTGTTTTTGAAACATGTTACAATGGTGTGTGTATGCATACGCACCGAGTTACAATTTAAAACGCATTTCTTACTAGGAGGTTAAAAGTATTTGAAAGCTCCTGATCTTAAGCATAAATGGAGATGCATTAAAAGGTTTAAGGTTTTTTTCTTTCTATATCGGGATGGGGCCGGTTCTGTAGTTGAGTGCCTGCAGTATCAGGACATTTCGGGCATGGCCTGGTAGCTGGGAGGCAAGGGCATTGCCTGAGAGCAAGGTGAAGAGCCAGGCTGTTCCTAGGACTGGAGGGAGTGGAGAATGCTTACAATGAGGAGGGAACAGGCTGGCTTGGGAAGCGCAGATGGATTTCATAGGAGCATTACCAGCTTGATTGAGATTGGTGGCCATGAATTTACAGCGGCACCAGGATGCCCGCTTGGGCGATTTTCTCTAGCAAAGCTCACTCAAGCAGAAGCAGCCCAATCAGATTGTTCTTGTGTGTCTCCAGGCCAGTAAACTGAGGCAGCGCTGCTGATTAATGTGATTGCTGAGCTGGAAGCAAAGTCTTTACAAGGCCACCCCGACCTTGGGTTTCTTTAACCTCTTTCTGTTCAGAAAGTCCAATCTATGCTAATTTTCATCTCAGTTATTTTAGCATTATCTCTGCCTCTGGAGCTTGGTGAAAGCTATCATCTCACTTGTTTGGGCCCAGGGAGATTACACAAGACACTGAAGGGCACCCCCTCTCCCCTCACCCCCCCCTCCGGTGAAACTGGTTAGGCAGTGCTCAGCCTTATCATCATAAAAGATTCCATTAACAGTAGACCTTACTCTCTCTGCGAATACTGAGTGTGTCTTCTACAAACTCACACAGTCCAAAAAGAGTGCCAAGGCTCAGTGGGTGGTGCTGGCTCCTGTTTCCCCGAGCACACAGTCACCCTGTTGCTATGGGTGAACTCTGACTCCCGGCAACCCAGGGGTCTCTGAGCAAGAGTGCAGGATTGTCTGTTTCGCAGAATGGGCACTTCCGGGTGGACCCAAACTGCCCACCTTTTGCTTAGCAGTGGAACACAGTAACTGCACCACCCAGGGACTCCAGACACATGGTAACCCCCACACCAAACCCACCACTATCAGGCGGTTCCTCACCCCTCTATAGGTTTCTGAGACAGCACATCCCCCTTGCAGTGACTGGTGGTTTTGAACTGCTGACCTTGTGGTTCAAATGATACATTCGCCTAAATTTGTATTTGATGCAATTTGACTCAAAAGCCACGGCTCAAGTTTTTGTGTTTCTTTTTTCCTGACCAATCCCACCACCCCTCTCTGGGAGGCGGGGTTTGGGCACCGGCATATCAGTTGGATGAGCAAGGCAAGGAGCAGAGCGGACACCCCCTCATTCCTGCCACACTTTCATTCTTGGTGTTCCATGGCATCTCAAGACAGCCATTCTAGCTCTTGCTCAGACTGCCTCTGCACACTCTTATAGAAGCTTTCCTCTTCCACCGAATTTTCACAGGTTCCACCTTAAAGGATTTTATTTCACGGCCCTCGTCTCAGATTATACATTCCACGTAAGACATCCAACTCCACACACAAATCTTAAGTGTATCCCTCCAGGGCAGACCTCCCTTCTGAGCTCTGCACATACGTGACCAACGGTCTCTACAGCATCTCCGCTAGCATGAGTATTGATTGAGCACCTGCGTGTGCTAGGGCGGGCAGAAACCATGACAGAGAAGAAAATCCTTAGCACACGTGAAGCTAATATTCTAATAGGATTATTGAGAAAATATAAGTGGGCCATGGGAAAGAGAAAGAGAGGCCCCAATGGCCCATTCTCAGCAGTGGCATGTTGGTGAAGAGGCAGCTAACCTTCAGGATCTCACTCCACGCAGTAGGGGCTGTCACTGTGCTGAGGTGGGACCGGGCCGGGCACGCGTGAGGGGCAGAAAGTGGGTGTGGCAGACACACGAGGAGCAATAAAGCAAGGAACAGGAGTTGGACAGGACGGCAAGGACCAGCTCGCAGAGGGTCTTCCAGAACACAAGACTAACTTCGGATTTCATCACTGCCCCAAACTGAGCTCCTGGCTTTTTCCTCCACGCTTAGTTCTCCCAGAGATAGACCCAAGCATCCCCAAACGACTCAGCCCTGCCTTCATCCAGTGATGGGTTTCCCCTCTGCCCTCTTCTCAGGCTTCACCCTCTTCTCTTTTTTTTAATGCCAGGGACTCCCAAAGGAACACTCGCCCAGCCCCTCCTGTCATGCTGCACATTTGGAAGGAAGCTGTCTGACGCACATCTCTCCTGGAGATCCCACTGGTGCCTTGAATGACCATCCACAATCGAGCTCTTTATCTTTTCCCTGAGCCTCCTTCACTCCGTAACTTCACGACTTGACCACAACCAGTTGCTTGCACACAATATATCCGTTCCGTTTTGCTCACTCCCGTACCCAACAGTAACGAGGCTTTGTTGATTCCATCTCTGCCGCATCTCTTGCCCTTATCCCATCCTCATCAGGCCCCTGTAAAGTTAAGGCCCTTCCCTAGAGGGCTACAATATCCCACCCAGTCTCCTGGCTTCAGATCTCCTGCCTCTGCAATCCATTCTTCATATTGCCACCAGAGTGAATTCTGTCAGTCGTGCATGCTCTTATATCCGTGCTTGGAACTCCATAAACTTCTCCAAGCGACACAAAAGACCCTCGATGACCCAAGTCCCCTCAACACTCTTTTATCTTCACTTTCCATCTCCCACTGCACCGCACTTTCCAGTCTATCAATTAACTCGCAGACCTACATACATGCCAGGTCTGTTCTTTTACTGAGACTTTTCTTTCTTTCTAGAAGGCTCTCTCCTCTGTCCACCTGGAAAACTCCATTGGGAATTGTTTATGCAGAGCGGTCTGGGTCCCCTCCCACCCTTCACCTTTCAGTGCTGTAGTCCCGGAGTCCATAAATCAGACTCACACTGCTGGGGCCTCAGCCACCTTCGCGTGACTGCTCCATCCCCACCAGCTTGAGGCTTTTAGAAGGAATCTTGTTGCTAATAGAGAGAGAGGCAGGGCCAATCACCCAGAGCTACATAGGTCTGCTCAGGGATCACTCTGAGCATCCAGTTCACTCAGCGGAGGTCCGATCCCTCAATTGGCTTAAAGTCAATATTGGCTCATGGTTAGGGTCACCACTCAACATAGTTCCCAAACTGGGATAGTTGAGCATGAAGGCGGCACTAATCATAATGGCACTAGGACGACTCATGGAAACCAAATTGACCCAAACAAAAAGGGGGGGGGATGATTGCCATACTCATGGCCCTCCTCCCACGAAAGTGTCCTGAGCCCTAGTGGAATTGCTTCTGCTTAAAGGTTCTCATTCACATCCCAGTTCCTTTGGGGCCTGGATTCCGAAAGCAAAGTCCACTGGTGGGTATAATTGCTCTGTTCTGATGTCCAATGGCTTGTCCCTGTTCTCTGTACGCGCTCGGTGTTGGATAGATTCTTGGTATGAATCACCTGACTGCTTCTCACCTTAATGTCACTTCCTGTCCATTTGGGAATTACCTGCTACCTGGGATTACTCTGGAGCCGTGCTTGCTCTTTCTTTTCTAGAGGAGTCAATGTCAACACAAGGCAATTCCGTCTCTCTCGTTGAGTCATAGGAGAGCTGTGTTCCACGAGTTTTCAGTGGCTGACTTTTCAGAAGTAGACCTCCAGGTCATTCTTCCAAGGCACCTCTGGGTGCACTGAAACCAACCTCTAGTGGTTGGAGCACTACCCAGGGATCCCTGATCCTTACCTGACTCCAGAATAATGCCATTGAGATGCTCAGGAAATGTACTTGAGGCCAAGTTCAGAACTAGGGTCTCACCTACTCCTCAGCTGTTGCCTAAGGATATGTCACGAGCTCACAGAACAAGTTCTGACACTGTAAGCAACACAACATAAAATGTCCTATTCTGTGATCCTAGAAAGAAGCTGAGTCTGTGCTTAGGGCTCAGCTTTTACCTGGAAATTGATAATACATTATTTGGGAAATATATGGAGCCAAACCTAGCCACCCCAAAGCTGACGCAGGGAAAAGCAAAACCTTCCGAACAGTTTGCCGATGCATGTCATCTTTCACTTACTAACTCTGCATCCTTGATGGGGTGAGGGGGGGTGGGGGCTGCTTTGCTTCCTTGAAACTATTTATCTAGGTATAAAAATTGGGTTGATAACTTCTAAATCATAGCTGTCTTATGAAGATTTAATGTGATACAGCTTGCAAAGGCATTTGGGGGCAGCACAGTACATGGGTGCATGGGCGGAATTAACTCAAGTTCGATTGACTTTGAAGCAAGAGGCCCATCCCAGTTCTGCCGCTGATGCTGCGTCTGCACTCATGTGGCTGCTCAGTGTGCGCCTTAATCACAACCAGTCTACGGAGGCACCCAGATAGGGGTCTCCCATCTCTCCCCAGAACACCCTGCTCCCTTAACCAAGCAGCACTCTAGACCAGTAAGTTTGATTTCTGGGTCCTCAGCCTCTCTTCCCCTTCAAGTACAAATATGCTACTCCTAATCCAAGTGATTGCTATAATCCCTCCTTTGCAGGAGGGCATCATCACACAGGTGGCTAACAAGTTGATTTGGTGTGTTCCTCTGCAAGTAGATCATGAAAGGAGACAGAGCATTAGCGCAAAATGAATGCCAACACCGAATAGCGCTGGGCCTGAGTGTTGGATATTCTGTTAGTCTGGAGACTCATTGTGGGGTCCTGGAAAGCTGTGCCTGTCAGGAGAATAGTGGGTGCTCTGACCACTCAATCTTTCTTTTGAGTGGCAGGAGCTCCTGAAAAGTGCTTCTCTTTCCTATGAGAGCACATGGTTGCTCATGCCCAGCACTCAAGATCCCAGAATGAGTCTTCCAGATTCCTGTCATGGGCACAGGGGCAGACCCCAGTCAGTCTGTGATCGACAGGAGATATCATCAGTTCCTCTTAGTAACCTGGTCAGACAGACACAGGTATTAACTGGAGATAAAGCATCTTGGCAGAATGTTACCCCAAGAAGCCAGCCATCTCAGATTTTTCAGATCACAGAAATGAGAAAAAAACAGTTGGGAGGATCTGTAAAACCAGACGTTCTTTCTTTGAACAATTTAAATAAAAGTGAAAACAACTTTTAGCTGGATTGACCACAAAGGATGAGGCAGGATGCAAAGAATCCAGATAAAAAATAAAAGAGGGTCCATTGTAACTGCCCGATAGACCTACGGAGAATGGTGACAGAAAGTGATGAAGAATGGTACCACCACAAACTGAGTCCCCAAGATGAATTCTGAGGACACAGCCTACGCACACTGATCAATATGAAATAAAAAGTCTCAATTGACCCATGACATACGATGAAATTGAATCAGTGACCAAAAGCCCCTAATGAAAGTTCTGATGCCTTTCACATGCTAGGAAAGAATGGGCACCAATAGTGCTGAAATGTCCCAGACTACAGAGACCGGAAGAAGACTCGCTTATGCATCCCATAAAGCAGACGCAGCCCTAGGACCCAAATCAGACAGGTGCTGACCAAGAAAAGAAAGCACAGCCAATATCTGTTACGGATATAAATGCGAAACACCCACCAACACACCAATGAACAGAAACGAGCTGCATATTAAAGTGTCATGTGTCACGGCCAAGTAGGATTCAGTCCAGGAACACAGGGATGGTCCACATTAGGAAAGCAATCAATAGTCTACCCTATCCATAGGAGCCATGAAACGCTCCACACAAGTACCTCTAGGAATGTGGAAAAATATACTTGATAAAATCCCAAACCTGTTCTTGATGAAAACCTTAAAGAAGATTGGACGAGAAGGGGAATTCCTTGATATGATTCAGGACATATACGAAAACCCAGCCACCTATACTGTACTTAATGGAGAAAGACAGAACCTTCCCCTTGAAATCTGGAACCAAACAAGGGGGCCCACCCTTAACACCACTGTGCAATATTGTATCGGAAGTCTTAGGCAGAGAAATAAGACAAGAAAAAAGTATTGCCACATAGGGAAAGAAAAAGTAAAGTTATCTGCATTTGCAGATTACACCATGCTCTATATAGAAATTTCAACAACAACCCCCCCCCAAAAAAAAACAAACAAGAAACCTTCTAGAGTTAACAGAGAAACTTAACAAAGTCGAAGGCTA
Source organism: Tenrec ecaudatus (assembly GCF_050624435.1). NCBI lineage: Eukaryota > Metazoa > Chordata > Mammalia > Afrosoricida > Tenrecidae > Tenrec > Tenrec ecaudatus. Next base: position 57,244,740 of record NC_134530.1, read on the forward strand.
CAGGTCATCAAGGAAAAATCAGTTGGGCCAGATACTCTCCTCAGAAACAGTAATGGGAGTAGTGATTCCCTGAGGGTGCGGGGAGGGAGGGAGGGGGTGCAGGGGAACTGATAGTGGTGATGGGTGCATACCCCTCCCCCCCTTGAGGAGGACGAATAGCAGAAATGTGGGTGAAGGGATACAGCGGTCAGTGTAAGATATGAAAAAATAGTAATGGTATATAATTCAGTAAGGGTTCATGAAGGTGGTAGGGTAGGGTAGGGTAGGGTAGGGAGGGAAAACAAAGGGCTCAAGTAGAAAGATAAAGTTTGGAAACATAGCCACAAGTTTGTTTGATATAATTGACTTCTGGATTGTTATAATATCTGTAAGAGCTGCATGAGCCCCTGCTATAATGATATAAAAATATCTGTAAGGGCCCCCAATAAAAATATTTCATATTAAAATAAGAAGAAAAATCACTTGTGTTTCTGTACACCAGTAACAAATCTGAAATGGAACTTAGAGCAACAACTCCATTTATAGTCAGATCGAAGAGAATAAAACATGCAAAAATGCACACAACCATGGTAGCGACACAGCACAAACTATGAACCACTGCTGAAGGAGGTTCAAGAAAGTTTAAGTAAGTGGAGAGATGTTCCATGTCCACAGATTGGAAGGCTTAATACCATGAAGATGTTGAAACCACCCCGAGAAATCTATAGGTTCAATGCAGTCCTGATCAAAAGTCCAACAGTCTTCTTTACAGAAACAGAAAAAAGCAACCCTGAATAATATAAAATGGCAAATAGCTAAAGCCACATAGGAAGAAAAGAAGTGCACACTCCTGATTTTAAAACCCACTATACAGCCACAGTAACCACAATAGCCTGTTACTGATACAACAACAGAAACACAGGGCAAACGAATAGAACCGAGAATCCAGGAATATAGACACATCCAGGAATAAAGACACATCTATGGTCAACTGATTTTTGACAAGGGGGTTACGTCCATTCCATGGGGAGAGAAGAGTCTCTTCAAGACGAGCCAGTCAGGGTGCAGTGCAGCACCAATGAAACATACAACTTTCCTCTAGTACTTTAGTACATCCTCCCCTCCGGCCCCACTATCATGACCCCTGTTGTACCTTACAAATCTGGCTAGATCAGATCATGCACACAGGTACAGATAAGAGCTAGAAACACAGGGAATCCAGGACAGATAAACCGCTCAGGACCAATACTGAGAAGACCAATATTGAGAGGGTAAAGGGAAGGTGAGGGTGGGGGAAAAGGGGGGAACCGATATCTGTAAGATCCCCCACTATAAAGATTTAATATTAAAAAAAGAAGAAAAATCACTTTTGTTTCTATACACCAGTAATAAATCTGAAATGGAACTTCGAGAAACAACTCCATTTACAGTAAGATCGAAGAGAATAAAGTACCTGGAAATGCATACAACCACGGTAGTTACACAACACAAATTATATGATCTACATATAACCCCTCCCATGGGGCCAGACAACAGAAAAGTGGGTGAACGGAGACATCGGTCAGTTTAAAGACATGAAAAAATAATAATAATTCATAGATTATCAAGGGTTCATGAGAGAGGGAGGGTGGGGAAGGGAGGGAAACAATGAGGAGCTGATACCAAGGGCTGAAGTAGAAAGAAAATGTTTTGAAAACGATGATGGCAACAAATGTACAAATGTGTTTGGCAAAATGGATGGATGGATTGTGATAAGAGCTGTATGAGCCCCCAATGCAGTGATTTTAAAAAATCACCCCCCCTCAAAAGAAGAGTCTCTTCAATAAATGACCCTGGAAAAACTGGATTTCCACATGCAGAAACATGAAGCAGGAAACATGCCTCAAACCAGACCGATAAGCGAACTTCAGATGGATTAGGGGCATAAATGTACAAACTCATAAAGTCCTTGGAAGAACAAGGAGGATCAACACTGTCAGGACCACTGTTTAACAGGATTACAAATATAATAAGACAACAGACGGCAAAAGACAGACTATATAGATGAGGCCTCATGAAAATTAAAAGCTCTGTTCATCAAAAGACTTCACCAGAAAAATGAAAACACAAATGGTCACCTGGGAAATTATCTTCAGAAACCACACAGCCGACAAGAACCTAACGACCCAATATATAAAACGTAACCACCAAAAGACCAATAATCCGATCATAAAACGGATAAAGGACTCGAACAGCCATTTCACCAAAGAGGACAATCGAACGGCTACTGAACACATGAAAGGATGCTCAGTGTCATTGTGGTCAGCAGTGAAGGTGACAAGGAGATACCATGTCACCGCTCTAGGGAGCCCTGGTGGTGGAGTTTGTGAGCCATTGGTCAGCAATCTGACCCCACCCTCGCTCTGAGGGAGAAAGTGGAGGCTTTGTGCCAATCTCAGAAACCCGGGAGGGTAGTTTGACAGCCCATTAGGGCTGCTTTGAGTCGACATGGACGCATTTGCCCTGGGTTCGGGGATGATGGAGATGACAAAAAGAAATCTAACAGAAAATACCAAATCCTAGAGAGGATGTGGGGAAACTGGAACCCCTACCCAGTGCTGGTAGGATTGCAAAAAGGAACAGTCCTTGTGGAAACCAGTCCCCCAAACACTAAAATTACAACTTACCCTATACCTGGCGATTCCAGGTGTAGACTCAAGAGACTCGAACACAGAGACTCCGTGACTTGTACAGCAGTGTTCGCTGCAGCATTAGTCACCACGGCGAACGTGGCACACACTTACAGTGGGGTTTACTCAGCCACCACACGAGTGGTGTGGCGTGTGTCAGGGATGAAGGCAGAAGATAACACGCCGAATTAAGTCAGTCAATCGCGACCGGGAAAATACAAACGGACCTCATTTGTATAAGACGGTAAGAGAATGAACAAGTATAGAGATCAAAGTTTATTAGCGGTTGCCATGGACGAGAAGGGATAGGGGTGGGATGAACGGTGATTAAAGAGCACCCTGAGCGGCTTGCTGTGCCTCATAATGGACTTGAAGGCACCGAGTCAAAACAAATGAAGGGTAATTATGTAACAGCCGTGAAGAAGTTGTACACCTGTAAAGAGTTGAATTGGCAAAAGTGTGCAATAGATGTGTTTACAAAGCTGACCCCCAACAGGAGTAACACATTATATACAACTCGTTATATAAACCCGTGAGCTTGAGTACCTTCGTTTGGAAGTTTAGGGTCATGGTTTCACGGAGCTTCCCAGTTCAGAGGACTACTAGCGTGTCTAGTGCTTCTGTGAGACGTCCTAGTTCATTGCATAGTTAGTTAACAGCTTTGCAAGTAGCCGTCCAAGGCACAGAATTTGTTTTCTATTCACCTGAACACCAGATACAGAAGGAGAGGCAGAAACAGAGAGAGGATATGGAATGTGTGGGAAACGGTCAGTGCCCGGCTACCAATGTGAACCATTTTGAGGAAATGTTCTATAGAAGGATTCTAATCAAACAGGGGGAAACGCAGGAAAGAATTCCACATTTTCATGGAGTGCAGACTCCGGGTGACATTTTCCTGAGATAATCCGAACGCTTAAGCTGAAAATACCCGCCCTGAAATCATAAAAATAATAGTTTAGCTTAACTAGTGAAAATTTCCGTCTTGAGCTCTTTTTGACACTAGCTATATGGGATCAAATTGCTAACAGCAACTTGAGAGATTAGATAAGCACCTCGGGGCAGTGAGTGTATATTGAGGCAGGACTCAGCCAAGGCGCCTAAGCATGGTCGCACCATCAACATCTCTGAAGAGGAAATGTGGAATGTAGTCTGTTCTGCTGTGTATTTTCGCAACAAGAACAACCAAAACAAACCAAGCAAGGAATTCAAGGCGTTATCAGTCACTCCAAAGGTCCTGGGTGTACAAGATCAGATGCCTGGGCCTTGGGAGTCCTCAGAGACTGTCCTTGCCCCAAGGTCACCGCATTCTGCCAGAGAGCTCCACCATCTCTTCCAGGGCTGTCTCAGCAGCGCATCTTCCCCAGGAGTCCAGACGCAGCCCTCAGTTTGGGACACTCCAAACCCAGTCATGGCTTCGACCACCTCCACCCCCCACAGAAGACTGGAACAGAACACTAGGTGGTCATTCCCCATGGTCATAACAATATCTGTTTAGATTTCCCTCTGAGGGACCTCCTGCTCCAGATGAGTCCACAGCTCACAGAACCATCTTCAAGGCAGTAGGGGAGCTTTGAGCGAGCCTCCCGGCTGGCACATGATGAGCATTAAGCAGGTAGCTCAAGGGCAGCAGCTTGGTTCTTGAGCCCAATCCAGAGTGCCCCAGAAGACTCCCTTTATACCCAGGGACTGAAAGGAAGGGCCTATAGGCCCAGGAGAGGAAACTCAAATATCTCCTAGAAGCCAAGCCCTTTGAAAAGGCAAGAGAACCTCCCTGAGAACTCCAGGCCTGAGGACACCCGGACACGCAGGGCTGACCGCCAAGGACTTGCCGACGCGACTTTTGTCAAGGCATTCAAAGGTGAGGCAGGGGCACTGGTAGAACTTCAAGCCCACCTTCCTGAGCCAGCCCCTGTGGCTGCACAGACCCTGGCTGGGGGAACTCTGTGTGTGCCTCAGAGGCATTCCATTGGGCATCCCGGAGCACGTGGAGAAGGCATGAGGCATGGTGTGCGGACAGGCCATGAGAACACACTTGGTATGCGGCGACCTGGAACGCTTTAGAGAAGACAGAACCAATTGACTCTCAACCTAGAAGTGCAAGCTGCCATGACTGGGAGAGGTATCCTGCTCACGGCCCCAACAGAGGATCCGTTCCCTATGAGATTGGAGGGCTGTGAACCCCTCCAAGGAGCTCTCTCTAGATCTGCAGAGACTGTATGCTTAGTGACAGGCCCTGCTGGTGGTGCCCACATGCTCTAGAGGTGTTGAAGGAAAGAAGGTAGGACCAGCCAAGAAAACTCAGCCACAAGAAATATGCCACCCAGACAAGTAGATACTAAGAGGACTTTTTTTGTTCTGATTTGGAGCCTGTCACTAGATGTTTGGGGCAAGTTCAACATGTCCTTTAAGCAGAAACTTGACTCTGTAGTCACTGCCAAATTGGTAGGAAGAAAGGTAAAAAAGCAAAACAGTAGTTGGGGGCAGCTGCTCTTCTTCCCCGTCCCCTGCATTCTAGGCATCTCGAGACCTGAGAAGAGTAAGGTCTTGGGACATCTCACCAAAGCTCTCAGGCTGTTGTCCGATCTTCAGACAACCAGAAAATATACCAGCCACTCGAATCTGAAAGTCTTGCTGGCAACCTACCCACGGTCAAAGGTCCGGAATGATCCCTGAGCAGCTGGTTTGTCATTTTCTTAGACCTGGGTGCCCAATTCCTAACGCCTGCGGTAGTGCTCCTGGGAAGGGAGACCTGATACCAGAACCCCAGACCGTTCGTGCCCCTTGCGGGAACTAGCACCTCCTCCGTTCTTGCCTAGCCCTCCCCCCTGCAACTCCAGATCCCATAGAAGATCACACTGGAGTGAGCTCGTCATCTGGAACCACCGCGCCGCTGCTGTCTGGGCAAACTTCACAGCAGAGGGCCGTGCCGTGCTTGCCTTCGGACCACTCCCTAGAACTACGCAGTGCCCTTGCTCAGGTAAATCCCTACGATTTGGCCCATTTTTTTAATTTAATTTTTTTATAGTTTCCATTCTACCTATTTAGCGGTGGCCACAATATGCCTAAGACCAGGACTGTTAGCTCTAGGAATGTGGTGTTTGGACTGGGCCCACAACTAAGCTGTATTTTCAGTTTGGTTTAGCTCCGGAGAGATTTCTACTTGAATTGAGCTAGATTTTTCATGTGCTACGATCCTTCAAGATATCTTCTGAGAATCTGACGGTTAGAATGAATTTTTATTTCCCTGTATACTGGGGGTGTCTTTTAAGTACATCAATTACAGGCAGACCTCAGGTTAACAAATAAGCTCTGTTCCTAAATCTGCCTGAGTCAAATCTGTACACAAGCCGGAACATTTAGGCACAATTTGTATCTAATATCACTTAATCAAATATTTGTCTTAATATATAGTGTACCTTTCGATTCATAACAGCATTAAAGAGACGCTTCCAGACCACACAAACATCTTTAACATTACAATACAGTAGCAATAATGTTTTGCTGCAGATCACAAAGCAGCACCTATTAGGAAACATTGTATTCATCTGGAATTTTTAATATAACTGACTTGGGGCAAAGTCGGTATGAATAAGTCCGTCAGCTATTCCTAACCCCCAACTGCCTGTCAAAAAGAATTGTCTTTCCCATGGAGAGCAACTTTCATGTGAGAATCATCCCTGGTGCATATGCCTCCTCCACATTTTTCTACTTTCAAATGAAGTGAAAGGCCATCCCAGCACCAAGCTAGAATGGTAGAGTACTGACTGGATCATGGACATCATCCCAGTCCTTATTGAGACGTCAACATGGAGGTCAATATTTCATGGGGCACAGGCAGTCCCCACCAGCCCAACAACCCAGGCATGAAAGCCCCAGCCGGCGCAGGCTCATAGCAACACCGTAGGAGCCCAGCATACTAACCACAAGCGTCCCAGCCCCACGCTGCCAAGGGCTGCCATCTGGTCAGAGACAGGACCCTTCAGGAGTAACATACAACTCTTCACAAGCAACTGGTGCACAGTAGGAGCTCAGTAAATGATGGGGTGCCCTTTCAGATGCTGTACGTTGTTGAGTCAGCTCTGACTCGTAGTGCTCTTATATATGATAACTTTACACACACACGCACGCACGCACACACACACACACACACACACACACACATTTCAAGCCCACTATTCTTGAGATGATTCTGACCCATAGTGACCTTAGAGGACACAGTAGAGGTGTTGCCTCAGAGGGTTTCCAAAGGAGCAGATCTTTACAGAAGTAGACTGCCTGCTTTTCCTCCCTTGCGGTGGCCTGTAGGATCAACTAGCCCTGTGCTTAACCTGCTGCACCAATGTGAACACCAGAGGGAATTCAAAAAGTCTGTGGAAAATGGAATCAAAAGAGAATGAAAAATGTCCATGAGCTTTTGGAAACGCTTTCTCGCACATATATAGAATAATTCAGCCAGCCATGCTGTCTTCCTGATGATGTTGGAGCCCATTGGCGTGGTGACTGTGTAACCCGAGGCTTATTTCCACGGGCCCTCTACCTTACCAACCATGACGTCCAGCCTCTCTCTGGTCTGTTACTTTGTTGCGACACCAGGATTTCCGATACCAGGAGGCTCATCATGGTGGATGAGGGGCTTCCAGACTAAGACCAGGAGGAAGACCTGACTACATACTCCTGAAAATTGGCTCCTGAAAGCCCACTGGACCAGAACCGAACACTGAACCATGCTGAATTGGAAGACGTGTCCTCTCAGGAGGTGTCTGTATTGCCATGTTCCACCAGGACCGAGCAGAACTGGTCCATGGGGAGTCCACAGCTGAAATCTTTATGGACACAGATGACTGACTCTTTTCTCCCACGGAACAAGTGGTGGGTTCAAACAGCAGACCTTTTGGTTAGCAGCTGAGTATTTTAGGCACTCACCAATCAGGACGAGCATTGAACTCATCTGGGGAGGCTTTAGAACTACTTTCCTTGGACCCCATCCCAGACTCATTGAGCCAGATATCATGGGGATAAGGCCAAAATTCTGGATTTTCCAAAGACCTGTGAGTGATTCTAATGATCAGCTGTATTTAAGTACACTTCAGACTGGCTAAGGCCGCTGAATTTGAACTACAGTGTTGTCAATTTTTTAATATACTATAGGCTGCCAGAAGGAGGAACAAGTCTGTCCTGGAAGAGCGGAGGCCCGACTGTGGGTGTCAAACTTCATCAGATGTGGTTTGGACGCTTTGTCAGGTGAGACCAGTCACTGGAGGAGGACAGTAAAGCCAAAGAAAGGAATGGCCGCCATGAGATGGGTTGGCGTAGCGGCTGCCACACCCACTCACACGATTGTGAGGTTCACGCGGGGCTGGGCAATGCTTCGTTCTGTTGCATACAGGGCCATCATGGGTGGGAAGGACGAGTGAGGAACGGACGCATTTGAGCTATCCTGCGGGCAAAGGAAGGTAAGAGTCCTCTGGACTGCCCAAAGCCATACGGATCCGCCTTGGAAGAAACGCAGCTGCAAGGCTCCTAGGAAGCGACAAGGGCGAGGGAGACTCCGTCTCCTGGACTTTGGACCTGCTATCAGGAGAGACCAGCCCCTGGAAAAGGACATCATGCTTGGTGAAAGCGGAAAGGTAGGAGAAAGAGGACGACTGCCGATGAGATGGAGTGATTCAGCGGCTGCAACAATGGCCTCAAACGTAAGCACATCCGTGCGCAGGGCCAAGAAGCAGGCGGTGTTTGATCCTGTGGAACAAAGGGTCACGGGGAGTCGGAGCTGCCTCGGTGGCACCTAACACCGAGTGGGAACTGATGGGACAGCAGCGGATGACAAAGGCCGCTGAAGGCACTTGCTCTGAGAACTGACCGCCTATGTCTGATGTGAACCTGCCCAGGACACACGAGAACGTATTCTTGGGGCTCAGGTCTTATAAGTGGAAGCTGAGACCAACCTAGCTTTGTTCAACAGCCCAGTGGAACGTCCCTCCTCCTAAACCAAGAGGTGTGGTGCAATGTGGTTTCACAGAGTAGAAACCTCAGGGGCTTTTGGGGAGCCGTGCACACCCTTCTGCTCGTTGCGTTACGCCTCTCCACCCTGTGTGCCCACATCCAGGGACAGACCCTCTCTCTGGCTCCCGGTTTCCTCTCTCGTCCCTGCTGGGTGTAACGCCCTCTGAAACGGCAGCTTCTGTGCAGGACATGAACACTCTTACGTATAGACCTTATTCTAGACCGTATTCTTCTGGGTGAGAATCTGCGTCAGCTCAGAGGCCTCTTCCCTGCCAGGGCAGCTGCCTAATTACAACTAAGCTAACAAGTCATATATGTGTCCCGCATTGGCCAGAAGGACAAATATTGGTGCTACTTCTTCCCTGGCCATTCTGGGAGGAAATCTAGTGCCTTCCATGGGAGCCGATTCTTCCCCTGGGGTCAGCCCTGCCAGCCCTGGCCTCATGGGGTCCCCCAAGCTCCCCAGTTCTGACTGCAGTGCAGATGTGGCTGTGCAGCAGCAGACAGACACTTCCCCACCCCGGTCAGCAACGCAGACTTCCCGACCAAGGAAATGACCCCTTGGGCACACCGAGGACCTTTTCCAGAGCTGGCCACCTGGCCCTGTATAGCAGCAGCTAAATGAGGCCACGGGCTTCAGTGTCCGGGCTGTGAGGCAGAGTAAAGGAGCAGAGGCGTCCTCGAAGTACTCAGGCTGCTTTTCAGTCTCCAGTGATTGGTCGGAAAGCCCAATCCATACCAAAGCAACGCCCAGGAAGGACAGTGGATTCCCTGCCCCTCCCCTCCTGGGCCAACCTGCAGTTCCACGAGCGATTTAAGGAAGCTTAGACGAGTGAGGAGGGCCGGTGGCCCAGTGACATGAGGTCAGCTGTTTGAAACCACCAGCTGCTCTGTGGACCAAAGAGGAGGTTTTCTGCTCCTGTAAAGAGTTGCAGTCTCAGAACCCCAAGGGGGCAGTTCGACCCTGTCCTGGCAGTCAGACGTGGCAGGAGGCAGAAGGAGCTCACGCTGCCCTGTTCACTGTCCTGGGCCCTTGGGCGTCAGGTGTTCCCAGGAGTATTATCTCTTCCCCCGAGCTTTGCATTGTGGAGCCGGAGAACATTGAAAGGACCATGGACCGTTAAAAGGACAAACGGATCTGTCTTGGAAGAAGCACAGCCAGAGAGCTCCTCAGAGCCACGGGTGGCTAGATTTTGCCTCACTTACTTCGGATCTGTTGTCAGGAGAGACCAGTCCCTGGAGAAGGACGTCATGCTTGGTAAAGTGGAGGAGCAGCCACGATGGGCTCAGGCACAGGAACAGCTGTCCAGTCCTGTGTCATCGCGCAGGACTGGCCGGGGCTTCGTGCTGCTGTGCACAGGGTCACTGTGGGTTGGAGCTGACTCAATGGCACCAACGACAACAATAACCCCGCGTCTTGGGCTGATCACCACGAAGCCAGAAGTTCAACACCACCAGCCACTTCACAGGAGAAAGACAGGGCTTCCTACACCCATCTTCCAAGACTCGCAGTCTTGGAAACTCACAGGGGGCGTTCTCTCGGGTCACTATGAGTTGGCATCGCCTCGACGACGACGACAGGGAGTCTGAGTGAGTGGGACAGAGCCTGACGCTTTCCAGACCTCCATTCGAGCGCCTCGCAGTTGAAAAAGACCGTCTCCGAGGCTCTCGGTATGAGGGTTCGATTTTCTGGGCCCAAAGAAAGGGTGCTTGAAATGGCCTCTGGCCCTGGGAAGTCTGGGAATACGTGTTTACAGAGAATCACAGGTTCTGGCCACGGAGAGAAGAGCCAGCCATGGCCGATCCTTCACCTGCACACAGGGCACCTGGGCAGGGGTGTCTTCAAAAGCCTCCATCTAGCTAAAAATAGAGGCGGCCAGAGAAATAGGTGACCTAGCAGACGAAAACCTCAAAGGTGCTATCGTCAGAAAAATGAACAGAGAGGGACAAAAAGAAAGACATGCCATGCTTCTAGACGGGGAGGCTAAGGGTTAGGGGGCGGGAAAGACCCATTTACCTCAAGTTAATTTATGGTTTCACAGGCTTACTCAAGCACACCCCCCAGTAGGCATTTAAATATATAAATGCACACACACATATGTGTGTGTATATATATGTATGTATTCTGACAAAACAATTCTAAAATTAATCGTGAACAACAAACAGATGAGAATAACAACGAATGTTCTCTAAGGGAAATTAATTAAAGGAGGAAGGAGTTGTTTTCCAGCTCTGTCAGATATTAGAGCATAACACAAAACAACAATTAAAATTTTTCAATACTGGGGCAACTTTAGAAATAAAGCAGCAAGAACAAAGTGGTGACTTAAGAAACAGAACTCACCACCTCTGAGGATTCGCCATGCGCTGAAACAATTCACACCCCCCCCCCCCAAATCAAGCGGGACGTGAACCACTTAATAAACTGTATTGGAAAACTGCAGCCTGGTTTGGGCAACATTGTACATTCATCCAAATAAACTCCAGATGGATTAACGAATTACATTAACAACAACAACAAACATCAAATTACTGACAAATAACCAAAAATAGAATGAGCTGCTTCCCAGACCCGTGGCAGCATGACAACTTTGTCAGCTAGGAAAAGAAATCACAAGTATTGAGAAATTTATTTATATAGAAATGCAAAACAGTGTTCCGGTGCAGATAGCCAGATAATACAAGAGAAGCGAGGGATGGAGGAAACAAGCATACCGGATACCACCAAGGGCTTCTCTCCACAAGACGGGAAGTGCTGCTTCGAACTGAAAAGGGAAATGCAAACACCCTAGTATCCACACAGACCCCTGTGTGGCACAAAGACCTGCACTCAACTACGAGACCGAAAAGGTGGTGGTTTGTAGCGATCCAGTGGTGCTGGGAAGGCATGATCTACAGACTGATTCGCATGGCCACTGAGTCGATGCTGACTCACAGCAACGCTGTAGGACAGGGTAGAACGGTCCCTGGGAGCTTCTGAGACTGGACATCTGATGGGAGTAGAAAGCCTCAACGTCCCCCCCTGGAGTGGTGTTGGTTTCAAACAAATGACCTTGCGGTTAGCCGCTCAATGCATAGCCCACCAGGCCATCAGGCCTCCATCTACAAGATCATGTCCTCCCCAAAGTTCCGTGCAACAGTCCCACTCTGTCACTACTGCAAGTAGTCATCGACTCAAGGGCAACAGGTTTGGGTTTTGATTTGAAGACAAACCTACAGGTTGGTGGGTCGAACCCCGCCAGCATCAGCACCATGAAAGAAAGTCCTGGGGCCCCACTTTACTAAAGATTTTGGCTGAGAAAACCCCAGGGAGCTCAGTTCTTCCCTGTAACACATGGGCTCACCAGGAGTCACATGTCAATAGAGAGTCACTGGGCAAGGGCTGCAATGAACATGTGCTCCCCATTGATGTTACGCAGGGCTGGGTCCGGCCAGGCTGCAGAAGGGATCGGACTGAGGGTCCATTCCATGTCCTGGCCTGGAAATTCTGACACCCCTCTGTCACCTCTCATATGGCTTGCCTACACTAGGGACATGCCTCTGGCCAGTGGGCACCTGGGAATCTGCTCCCATGAACCTATTTGGCAGCAACTCACTGTTTAGAAACCACCACACAGCCAAGTGCCCAAATGGTGGTGTGCCCGTGTGCATGAATGTCCCTCCTGACCAACCCTTGGCGACAGATGCCCATGTCTTTTGGCTCCTCTGCCTTTCAGGCCTTCCTGCTCCCATGGACAGTCCACTTAGTGGGGCAGAATCCACGGCTGCCACTTCGATGTCTCTCTTTCCGGTCTGGCTCCAGCCTGGTTCTTCTCTCTTGTGGACTTCCCTATTCTCACAGAGAAGACGTCAGGTCTGCAGTCAGTGAGGACAGGAGCTGCTGTTCCTTTGCTCAGCACCTACAGTGGTGGCGGCCTCATTGTAGGTGCTTCAGAAATAGATGCTGAATAAAAGAATGACTCACGATCCTACACGTACTGGTATCCTTGATGGTTTTGAAGCTTTCAATCTCAAGGCACCACTGTCACTTAGGTCATCATGTCTACAGCCACATGAGAAAGGGTTTCCGGATTTCAAGGACTAGGTCAGATTCATGGCCAGATTCAAAGCACTTAGCATAATATCTGTGGGCTCAGCACTTCCTCAGTGATAGAATTCTTGCCTTCCATGCAGGAGACCTGGACTCAATGCATAGCCAATGCACCTCATGCAAAGCCACCACCTTGCTTCCAGTGGGGCTTGCATATTGCTACGATGTGAAGCAACGGGTCTCAGCAAACTTCAGAAAAACAGCACGAATTAAGGAATACTGTGAGCCCGCATACACTCAATGGGTGCCAACAGTCAGATCTGTGGCTGGTGATAGGGATGGCGCAAGACCAGGCAGCCATGTGCCAGGGACCAGTCCATCAGCAGCGAAAGCCCCGCCACCATCTGAACATCTAGGGCTTTGCCGTGGTCAGTGGGGTGTACTTCAGGGATGGAGACCAAGTGTACCTGTTAAATAAGCAATTTGAAAAGACCCCACAAATGCTGGGGGAGGTTTCATGGCCCTAATAAAAGCTCTCCGTGAGATGGAAAAACATGAAAGCAAAGGAACAGAAAGAGAGCCGTGCCCGGTCTCCGGATGGGAAGACTGCGCATGCTGTGCATACTACTCTTAATCTTAGGGCTTTGGCCGTTGGCCTTCTGAGCCACACTGCAGTGTGGGGAGCCACGTGATAGGTAGCACGCAACAAGAGTTATGAAGCTGTTCAGAGCGTGCCCCAACAATCTCATAAGAAGGGAAAAAAACCCATATACGTGAGGATGTTCATTATGGTGTGACATCGTCTATTCACAAGACAGAACATCCTGCAGACAGATGACAAGCGCCACCGCTATACAAGACATGCAGCAACAGGTTAGGGCCAACAACATCATGCGGACTTTAAAAACTGTGCAGCGTGGTCTCTTCCTTTTGATTAAGCGCCCGTGTAATCGTGCGCACACGAGTAAGAGTCCATGTGTTGTTGTAGATGAATGTGCTGAGCCAGTTTTTGACGCACAGGACCCACATGACAGAGTACAAATGTAAAGACCGGGGTCTTTGCAGGAGGAGCTGGTCGCCAGGTGCTGGCCTGACCTGTCAGCATGTGTTTTAGGAGCTGGGTGCTTAACTGCTGCACCACCAGGGCTCCTTAGGAATCAATGTAGGAAGATCAAATGCGGAAATGATTTTGGTTTTAAGGGAGTAAGGTTAAGCATATTTCGGTTGTTCAAAAGGCCTGTGTGGAGTATTGGCCCTGAATTCTGGATACTTCTTGGGAAATTATAGCGCCTTGTGTAGGTCAAGACACCACGAGACCACCTTTGACCCTTAGCAGGACGTCCTTCTCAGGGTCCTTCGGTTTAGACTTTGATGTCCAACCAGAAATACTCACAACCCATAATACATCTCACTTTCTACACTGCTGCTGTTGTTGCTAGGTGCCGACGAGTCGGTAGTGGCCCGTGTGCAACACGAGGAAACAGTGCTCAGCCAGGCGCCATCCTCACAGTTGTTCTGGTTGCGCCCATCATTGTAGCCACTGGGTCGATCCATCTTGTTGGATGTCTTCCTCTTTGCTTTGCTGCTCCTCGACTGTACCAAGCATGATGTCCTTCTCTAGACTCTGGCCTCTCCTAACAACGTGTCCAAAGTACTTGAGACAAAGTCTCACCATCAATCCCTCTAAGGAACATTCTGGCTGTACTTCTTCCAAGATATATCTGTTTGTTTTACATAGTAGGTTCCCCAAATAAGGGAAAGATGGATGGATAAATGGATGAATGAAAGAAATGAGAAGAAATTCAAGATTAGGAAAAGATTCTAACACGAGTGGAGTTCCAGGGCGGGTCATGGATCTACCCGCCGCAGTTCTGTTTAATTCCTCTCAAACTTTGTGACTCTGGGCATAACTCAGCCAATGGTTTGCTTCTTTACTCTGGCCTAATTGCTTCATTCTAAGAATTCATTTTCTCTGTTGCTGCAGATGTGCTCTTAAATTCTAGAAATCTTGTGCAGGAGAGAGTGCACAACTTGGGGCAGGAACTTGGTTTGATGCTCTGTCAGTTAATAACTCAAGTTACAGCCATTCATTTAATACAGAATAACTTTCAAATGATCAGAAACTAGGGATAACATTTTGAAGAATGAGAACTCCAGAACACTGAATTGTGCTCATGAAGAACCTGTACCTAGACTAAGAGGCAGTCATTGACATTTCCTTACGGACGGGTGTAATGGAGGAGACAAGCCGGTCAGGGTGCGGTGTAGCAATGATGAACCATACAACTTTCCTCTAGTTCCTAAATGCTTCCTCCCCCACCCCCACTATCATGATCCCAATTCTACCTTCAAAAACTGGCTAGACCAGAGGATGTACACTGGTACAGATAGGAACTGGAAACACAGGGACTCCAGGAAGGATGATCCCTTCAGGACCAATGGTGAGAGTGGCGATACCGGGAGGGTGGAAGGAGCGTGGGGTGGAAAGGGGTAAGCGATTACAAGGATCTACATGTGACCTCCTCCCTGGGGAATGGACAACAGAAAAGTGGGTGAAGGGAGACGTTGGACAGTGCAAGATATGACAAAATAACAATTTATAAATTATCAAGGGTTCTTGAGGTAGTGGGGAGTGGGGAAGGAGGGGGGGAAACGAGGAGCTGAAGCCAGGGGCTTAAGTGGAGAGCAAATGTTTTGAGAATGATGAGGGCACTGAATGTACCATGTGCTTTACACAATTGATATATGTATGGATTGTGATAAGAGTTGTATGAGCCCCTAATAAAATGATAAAAACAAAGAGATAGTCATTGGAATAAAAGAAGGGGTCACCATGGGGTATAAATTATGAAAGGTGTGTGTCAGGGTTGCACACTTACGTCATACTTTTTCAGCTCTGTATACAGATCATCGAGGGACTAGATGACATGAAGGAAATGCATAAGGGTTAGAAGAAGATATATTAATAATCCGTGATATGCAGCTGACACAACCTTGCTTGTGTAAAGCTAAGTGGATTTGAGGCACTTTCTGATGAAGATGAAAGATTTAGTATGGATTAGATTTCCACATAAAGAAAACAATAATTCTAGCAATTCATTTACTTGGATCCACAATCAATGCCCATTGTCAGGAGTACCGTAGAAATCAAAGAACTCATATTGGCAAATTGGCTACCAGATACCTCTTTAAAGGGTTAAAGAGCAAAGACGTCACTTTAAGAGCTGAAATGCACTTGATCCATGCCAAGGTAATTTTTCAATTGCTTCACATGCATGTCAACAAATCAGGAGGAATGGGAAGTAATAGATGTATCCGCATATCGTTGAATAACAAACAAATTTGTCTTGGAAAGAGTACAGCCTGAGTGCTCTTTAGAAGTGAGACTGGATGGGGAGAACTGGCTTCATGTACTTTGGACCTGGTATCAGGATGGACCAGTCCCTGGAGAAGGACCTGCTTAGTAAAGCTGAGGGTCAGTGAAAAGACAGAGGTGCTCAGGGGGTTGGGTTGACACCGTGGCCGCCACAATGGGCTCGAACATAACAGTTGTGAGGATGTGCGGGGCTGGCAGTGCTTTGTTCTGTCATACAGAGATCACTGAGAGGTGGGGCACTCATCAGCTGCCTAATAAATAACAGCTGGCTGGTCTAGGGAAGAAGCCCGGGCAGTGCAGTAGCTCAGTGCTTCGCTGCTAAACAGAAGGTCAGCAGATGGATCCCATTGGCTGCCCGTGGGAGAGGGATGTGACAGTCTGCTGTGGTGAACATTAAAGGTACTGGAAGCCCCACTGAGCACTTTGACTGTGCTATTGGGCCATGATGAGTCTGAATTAACTTGGTGGCATAGAGTGTTTTAAATTTTTTTTGAAGGTTATCCCAAACCAGCGCTTCTCAATCTGAGATGACCTTGTCCCCAGGGGTTTGGCAGTGTCTGGAGATAGTGACTCTTCTCCTGTTGCTACTGGCATCCAGTGAGCAGAGGCCTGGCACGCTGCTAAACATCCCACCACACACAAGACCGTCTTGTACAACAAAGAATTCTCTGGTCTCAAATATCAGTCGTGCCAAGGTGGAAACGTACAGGTAGACTGCTCCTTGGAAACAAGGACAGTGAGACTTTGTCTTACAGACTTGGGATGGAGAAGGGACTTGGGAAAGTGGTAAAATGCTTGGTAAAGTGGAAGGGCAGGAAGAATTTCAACAAGATGGATTGCCACCGTGAGTGAAACACCGGGCACAGACATGAGAGCAATTGTGAAGATGGAGCAGGACCAGGCGGTGTTGTCTTCTGTTGTACAGAGGGCTGCCCTGAGTCGGAGCCAACTCGATGGCACCTAACAAGAGCAAGGGTGGTGAATTGGATCTGGCATAATGGCACTTGGGAGAAACCCGCTTCCTGGTGGCCCTATGATGAAACCCACTCCTCTGTTTAGAAGTGTGTGTGCGTGTGTGTGCGTGTGTGTGTGTTATGTGTATGCCACAGTAGCGTGTGTCTGAGCATAGAATGGGGCGGAGAGACAAGAAGATCCTAGCACAGGGCCATTTTCCTTAGCGTCCCTGTAAGACCTTCCTTTCACTTTCCAATTCTTCAAGGAGCAGCGAGCTCAAGCCCTTGACCCTCTGAGAGATATTCTCTGGGCACCCCTTCTCCCTCCCAGGATCTCCAAGAGTCTGAGGATTTGAAACATACATTGTAGAGATCCCAGTAGGTCCTGCCTTCCCGTTTCACACATAGCGGCATTAGGAGCCAGGCAATTAGGGTTCACACTTTCCTGCCGTGCCTTACAAAATGGTGAAGGAGAGAGCCTATTTGTGCAGTCTTGCAATCTTTCTGGTGAAGGTTGTTTTGAAACTTCTTTTGAAAGTGGCTGCTAATGGACTGATAATTGCTTTCCTGGCTTCCTCGTGAAGTGTGAAGCATTCTGCTCGCCTGTCAACAAAGCATCAAGTATTGTGCAAACCTTCATCAGCGCTATTTGTATCTCCCTTCCCAGTGTATCTCTTGGGAAGGGAAACTGGGCAGGGTTGCCAGAGAAAGGTTCCCTAATCCTTTGGAAGGAAGTGAGTACAATAGGCAGAAGTCCTGGAAAGGTGAACAAGCCATGCAATCTGGCCTAACACTCCTCCCCAGGACAGCCCGGGGAGTCGTGGTCACAGAGAGAATCCAATGCATGGCGTCTGGAAGCCAGTCCCTAAGGCTGTTGAATGGATGGGGTGGAGTGAGACTTATAACTAATTGGAGCAGTGGTCCCTGGTGATGTGGACTGACCAAGGACTAGGAAAGACCAGGAGGAAAGAGACTGGTCCCACCTTCCCTTTGCCAATGCTTTCCATGGCGAGAAACACCCCTTCGTGAAAACCTAAATGGAATGAGATCGTCTGCTGAGCACTGACCCCTGGGAGGGAGCTCAAAAGCCAGTGAGAGGAAACCGAAGGCCCTGCTGGCTACCGGAGACGTTGTGTGACAGGGAGGAGAGCGAGCATTTGCGCAGCCTGCTGATCAGGAGGCTGCTTAGAATAAAACATGTCAGAAAAGAAGAATACTCGGCGGTGAGCGTCTCTAGATAATTGTCAAAAGCAGACTGGGTTATCAAAAGGATTTCCCCAAGTCCCTTTTACATCCTAAGAAGCAAAGAACATTCTTGTCTGCTAAATCTTGTATGAATATTGATTGTGACTAATGTGTGGTGTGGGTGGACCCAAATGGTAACAACGAGGGGCTCAAACGTAGTAACGAGTGCGAGGAAGACCCCAGACTGGGAAACGTGCCGTTCTGTTGTACCTAAGGTCACCATGACTTGGGGGTAACCTGGCGGCATCCAGCAACAACAACAACAACCACATCGCCTAGCAAAAGGATACTTGGGCTGCCTTTTGCGAGAGGGGCTTTTGAATGTACCTTTGCAACCACTTTATAAGGCAAAGAGACCGACTTCCCTGTTTCATGTCTTTACAGATGTTTACAGATGTTGAACCCTTTCCGCTGATCACACATCATGATCGATGAGACTTGATGGAGAGTCAGGAGCAGAACATCCTAAATCAAAGTAGGTCCTGCTCCAGAATGACCGGCGTCAGGAGGTGGACTCCAAGCATTTGTGGTGGACAACGTGGGCATGATTCCTGCTATGGAACCGCCAGGTATGTGAAGGGCTCATTCACTCAGCTGCCAGTCTGAGAGGTTGGGGGTTTGAGTCCACCCAGACGAGCCTGGGAAGAACGGCTTGGCAATCAGCTGCACACAACACAGCGGAGCACAGTTCTGTTTGGGCACACAAGGGCCGCCGCGACTCGAAGCTGACTCCACAGCAGTTCACTTTTGTTTTTAAATTTTGTTTGTTTGTTCATGTCATAGTTACTTTTTCTTTCCTTTCTGAATATGGGGCTAGAAGTTACCAAAGTTCTGAGGCCAGCATGGAGGGATGTCTTACAGGGAAGATCAAGAAGATGAAGCCCAGAGACAGGAAAGAGTCAAATGTAGGCTCCAGAATTCAAATCCAAAGTTCTTTCAGGCCAAGAAGCCCTCTCCTAGCATCATCTCTCCCTATTCCTACAGGTTAGAGGACGAGGTCCCTGAAGACAAATCCAGGACTTCAGGAAGCATCAGTTTAGGGACAGACACACAGTAGAGCACTGACAGATGGTGACTTTCACGACATGCACCTCAACACTGAGGTGGTGCAAAGGGCCCCTCTCCCTTGGTCCCCTTCCCTTGAAACCAGCATTCCTGAGACCCCAGGCACATCTGAGTGGCCGCAGTGCCTTGACAATGTCATCCCTCGACAGCCCATAATCGCCAGGAAGAAGAAATGCCATGAAGATCCCCCAGAGGACCTGTCTCTCAGTCCTCATCCTCAAACCCAGGCTTCCTTGTTTGAAAACGCAGAGCGCATGGAGCCACACTTGCCGGGCCGCTCTGCTCCCTCTCCCACCCGGCGGCTTGCTGTGGGCGCCCAGCTCTCTGGGGCCCCAGAGCAGCCCTCACAAGTCTTCCACCTGAGTGAAGATCCTCAAATGATTTTCTAAACCACTCCTTAAAGTCAAGGTGTCAGGGAAAGTCTTAGAGCGTTCAAATCATACCCCCTGCCGCTAACATTTCCCAAGCATGGCTACCCCTCTCTCCTGGTTGGTGGGGGCTGGAGATTGTCCCTGGATGGAATGGTTCAATGGTAAAGAAGTCTTGCTTTTCATGTGGGAGACCCAGGTTCGATTCCCGACCAGTGCATCTCATACCCAGCCACCATCTGTCTGTGAGTGTATTGTAAGCTGGTTTTAGGAGAGCTTCTGGACTCAGCCAGACTAGAAAGAGAAGTCTAACTATCTACTCCCAAATTATCATTGAAAACTCCATGGGCCACAACAACCTGGCCATGCTGCTCATGATGGCAGCTAATAAGACACAAAGTGACTGACTCTGTTTCCCACATCGTTCCTCCCAGTTCTCTGCCTGGCGCTGCGCCGGGTTCTCCCGTCTTATCCTGGAAGGATGTAGTTCAGAAAGGAAGCTCCATCCTCCGTCTGTGTCTTTACATTCTGAAGCCCTGCCTCCACCCTGGCCAAACCCTGCCTAGCCAGACTCCTATGCCCCACTCCTGCCTGAACTTGGTCTCTGCAACTCTCAGCCCCCTTGTAGCTGAAAGTCCCGAGGGGCCCCTGTGACTGTTCCCGTCTCTCTAGGTCCCCAAGTGCCCAGTGGATTCCAAAGCTGACACCAGGGCCCCAGATTCTAACCACATCGGTGAGTGGCGACTGTCGGAACGCATGTCATTTTATTCTCTTCAGAAAGGGCGATTTGCTAAACGTGTATTTGATCTTTAAACCTCTGTGAGGATTTTTACATTAATGAACTCAAGTCATCAAAAATGCTTAGTCAGACCAAACAAAGTCATTTCTTATGGTTTGAAAAATATTATCACTGTGGTATGACCCAACTCCCCAACTCACACGCCAACTCTTAGATATTGATGGTCCATGATTGGATTGTCTGGATACTCACTTCCCCAGTCTTGAGAGGCCACAGTCCTCTTATGTGTGGAACTCAGAGGCCCACAGAAGCCCTTCGATGCGGGTGGAGGATCAAGGCTGAGACCGGCCCGGAGAAAAGCGGAGCCCGCGAGGTGAAGAAGTGGGGCGGTGAGTGCTGGGAGTGGAAGACGTGACACCTCCGAGAAGACGGAGCCTGTGATTCCCCAACAGTGACCGTGCCTGGTCTTCCCTTAGCTAGACACAATTCCCTCACCCTTGCCGATCCGCCGTGACCCAAGACTTCAGATATGATTTGTACAAGAAAGTATGGCCAAGGCATTCGAGAGGTTATGAGTTATCTCCCTATAACAGAGTGCTCAACTCTAACCCTTTCCCCCAGAGAGTCACACTGCAAAGATGACTTGATTCCCTCATTGCTCTCAAAGCCCCACCCAACAGGAAGGGATGTTAGAAATTTCATTACATTCTGTCAAGGCCATGACTTCCCACAGCACTCCGATGCTGATACAGACTCTACAACCTTATGCCCGTGTGGTCTTTTCCACCTGGCTCGCAGGATGCTATCCCCAGCAATGTCAGAGAGGAGGAGGCAATCCCCGTGTCTCAGCTTAGTCGGCCAAATGCCCCAGTGGCCTCCACCTTGCTCTCAGGGATCACGAAAGGAGGGTAAGATGACATCGAAGAAGGTCCATGAATGCCTCGACCAATCACTCTCAGCGCTGCAGTGTGTGTTATAACCAGAACTGCCCCCACGGAATAAAAGAAACCAACCAAAATGAAGCTGTAAGGTCTCAGGGGTGGGGTGGTCCCCAGACTTGCTGGGAAGTGGGGTCCCCTGACTCTCTGTGGGGCCCTCAGGGCGGCCGTCTCCTCGCTCACTTACACACGCAGCCTGGCTTCTTAGCAGACCACTGGTTATTCTTTTGGCACGTGATTGCCTTCTGCCCCACTAGCTCAAAGGCAGGCTGGCACTCAAACTTGAGTGTGTCACCATGGTGGAACCGAGCGCCTTCTCTCCGACCATAGGCAGGGACACCAGGGTCACCGCAACTGCCCTGCTCGATCTCTGAAAGACAAGAAAACAGAGACAAAAGGTGACTGGGTATCGCTCTGGGAGCAGGGGGTTGACCCTACCTGTTCTGCTGCACCTCTGCCCTGAATCCACGCCAGGGTGGCCGAGGAGGAGTGTTCAATTCCACTATTGGAGATTCACCACAAGAAGCCCTGCCATCTCCCGCTTAAACGCAATAGGATGGATGGGCCTCCCAGGTATCGAGTATCCGGTCTTCTGTGTTCACACAAGTAATCTAGATGCTTGGCTATTTTCACTCGGGGAAGGTGATTACCTGTCACAGCAGGTAACACGTCCAATGTTTGGAGACTTCTTTGCTGAACTTGACTCTGCCTCTAGGTTACAATCACCACTGGCTCAATCTTAAAATGCAGACAGCTTATTCCTGAGCGGCAAGGCAGGCGACGCAGAGAGGGCAGCTGATCTTTGCTGCCTGCCTTTCCCACAACCCGAGATTAAGCGAGAATCAGACTCACCGCCTTCTGATAAGGAAGTACTGCCATGAAGATATTTTATAATTCGGTTTGAGCTGAGAGCAGGTGAAACACAACAAATGACCCCTAAGTGTGCTTTTCAAATTCATTTAGTTCAACAGTTGCAAGTCAGACATGGAGTGGGTTCCGAGGGAGCTATGGGGGCCTGGGTTTTGTGAGCCTTGCCCGTCACCGTCTCATAGATGTCAACGAGGATCCCCCAGGAGAGGAGCCTGCTTGGCCAAGTCTCTGGAGGCTCCTTTGGGTCAGCCAGCAAGTGATGGCCCCCATTAGGCCTGTCCTGAGTGCTATGATAGAGGAAGAGAGGATGATGGAAGGAAGGAGACAGAGAGGACGATGGGAAGAGAAGGCAGGGGAGGAGGGGAGGAGGAGGAGGAGGAGGAGGAGGAGGAGGAGGAGGAGGAGGAGGAGGAGCTATGTTCCCAAGGAGGGGTGTCTTGCAGGAAAGATGGGGCTAAAAAGCAAAGTGGCAGATGGTGGGCGAGGGCTCTGAGAGTCCTGTGACTAGGGTGATATCTTCCCAGGATTCTTGGTCCAAAAGAGATGCTGCTTTTCATGGGATGCTGGGAGCCAGGTCACGGAAATTGTGACGCTAGCAGGGGTGATTCTGCATAGGCAGAAGCTCCGTTCTGCTGGGCTTCCAGGCGATCTAAGCTGCTGTTTGTCCCCCGGGCGCTGCCTCGTATGGGCTCTTGTTTGTGGCGTTCATGTTACCAGGACCTCTAGCTCTGTTTTACGACCTAGTGGGTAAGGCATTCCATGCCTGGGATTGTGTGTGGGTGTCATGTAGATCAAGCCTCTTGGGTCCTGCAGTGCAGGGAGGCCGGGGAGGAGGAGGACTGTGTGACCAAATCAACAGGCTCCAGGCCTGAGGAATCCCAAGTGCAGGTCAGTTCTCCAGCTTCTTATCTCATAGACCTCCTTGTCCTCAGAAAGCACATCTGAACCCTCCGCAAAGGCAGCTTCCCTCCTGCTCCGGGACGAGTGGGGAGGGATAGACCAAGCCCACACATTTCCAGGACCGCCCAGTCTTGGGAAGAGGTCTCTTTGCTCCAGGCCCCAGTTTCAGGACACCCGAAGGTGACCTGGGATGCAGCTGCAGGACCCTCCTGCCTCCAGGGTGCCCCCAAGCAGGTTCTCTCTAGGTGTGGGGATTGCTAACTCAGGGGAGTCAGGCATTTCGAGCTGTGCTTCCAGTCACCCATAATCTGAAGCCAGAGCTGGAGCCTGTTGCCGAGGATCCTTCCCACAGGGCCCGGCTTTAAGGGTTGTTAGTGAGGGCGCAGGGAGTCCTTGGGCGGTGCCGCCAGCCGTGTGCTTGGCTCCTAGCTGAAAAACTGAAGGTCCGAGGCCACGCAGAAGTGCCTTGCAAGAAAGTCCTGGCGAGCTGCTTCTGAAAACTGAGCCACTGACAGCTCAGACAGACACACAGGGGCCACGGGAGCAGGCGGCAACCTGGCAAACTGTGTGTTGTCAGGAAGCTGCTCATTGTGCAAGTTCGGCCTTGCACACGTGCCCACACCCACTCAAGTGCTCCTTCCTTCAGGGACACAACTAAGACTTGTGCAGTGAGTCCCTGGGCCAGAGCTGGGTGGGGTCTCTGTTCTCAAGGAATGAGAGGTTCTCAAGGCCGGCTTACTGACAAGGAAGCGGGAATATACGGCACAGGGTACCAACTCAAATGGGAAGCACCAACTCAAATGTCAGGCATGGCAGGGTGGGTGGGTCAGGAGAGTAAGGGTCTCCCCTCGAGTATACAACGGGCCACCAAAAAACCCCAAATTCAGCCACCAAGAAACATCAGAGGTTAGTGCAATATTTATTTTCGAAAAGAAAAATGAATGTCCCAAAAGAAAATGTCTACAATGAAGCACATGCCAAGATTTTAAATGAAGTCTGCGGTGGCAGGCTTTGGCATGACCACCTGGGTGTAAGTGGATCACCAGGCGTTTTTTCTGAGGTGTCTCTGGGTGGACTTGAATCTTCGCCCCTTGGGTTAGCATCAGATTGCATTTTCAACTCCAGGGGTGGAAAAGAAAGGCTCAATTGTTAGCCAAGGGACAGAAGGAAGTAAGCATAGCCCGAGGGCAATAGAGAGGCCAAGGGCAGCATGGGGAATGGGAGTGGGGGGAGGTCCAGAGTGGGAGTATTGAAGGACGGAGGTCCCTGAGCAAGACCTGTGCAGGTGACATCCCAGAGGTGCTGAACAACCAGATCTGCGGTGGCCATAGAATAATGGGCTAAAAAGAACTGAGATGACCAGGGCACTAGGAGGCAAGATGATAGTGAGACATGACTTAGCGATGACGATACTAATGGGTGAGGGAGGGTAGGGTGTGACAGAGCTTGAGCTGACAGGGACTCAAAAGAGATGAAGTGCACCCGGAGGCAGTAAGGCACAATCCCTCAGCTGTGAACCTAAGGAGGGATGGCGAAATGAGCTACCAGCCCTCGATGGGACCACCTCAGTGGTGACCTCAAAGGGAAAGTCGGACTTTGGGGAGCATTTGTGTTCAAGGCATAGGAGGTTTGCTGACCAAAGAACCACGGGTTATGGAGAGGAAGAGGGGTGAGAGGTAGGAGGGGCTTGTCCCTTGGACATCCCTTTTCCTGGTCTGGGTCTTTGGGGCCTTCTCCCCAAGCCCAGGGTAGCCCTCTTCCCCACCAGCTGCGAGCAAAGGGACTAAGCCCCCAATCCTTCTGCAGAGAATTCCTTGTGCTCTATTATCCAGCCTCAAAGATGCTTGAACTTGGGCCTCTTGGTCATGTGCTGACCAAATCCCGGCCCAGGATTGCAAAGAGACAAAGAAAATTTTGTCTTGGAGCAAGTCATGCATGTAATATCCTATTATTGAGGTTAATATAGTTCTATTTTATAAGTTTTCTTTCTCTCTTTTTCCCCTGTGCAAAGGAAGCGAGGGAACACAAGCTTCAAAGACGTCTCCAGTCCCATCATGACTGAAGGCTGCCAGGCTCACGCGCTCCATGACTGAAGGCTGCCAGGCTCACCGCATGGTCTTCTCCCAGGCTTTTCCATTTCTGTTAAGAAATTCGAACCCTCTCTTATGACGATGTCTTTACCAAAAGAGCCACATCACGTGACTCCATAAGTTCGCTGACTGACTGATGCACTCCACGTGGAGGGAGGCCTGCTGCCTCCGGGACAGGACAGGTGGGACTTCCTTCCTTTGTCCACACCTGTCTTTGCCCCTCCAGCCTGAGCTGCAACTCACTCTCCGCTCCCAGCTCGGAAGCCAAGCGTCCACAGTACAGACCTCCCCTCCTCCAAGACACTTTTCCCTGAGGACGCATCTTCGATCCCTCCCTCCCCCTTCCTTGCTCTCCTCACACCCTCGTCTTTCCCTTCACAGCACGGGCAGTCTTCTGCAGATGCTCATCTAGTCATTTCCAGAGATGATTTACTGATTGCTCTCCCGGACACTGGGCAGTGAGCAGTGGGAAGAACGGGCCAACACTCTCTCATCCATGGCGCTCACAGCCGGCTTGGGGGCAGGAAGAGGCTGACCTACCAACTCAGCCCCTTCCCTCCTAGCTGGCTGCCAGGTCTCCTCCTGGTTTCTTTCCTCCCCACCCATGAGGGTGCGTCTTAGGAGGGCAGAGATTATGTATGATTGACTGTGGTGCAGCCAAGAGACACGGGCTGTAACAAGGGCTCCGGCCCGGGACCGTCTGTGAGGATGGTGCAGGCCCACGCAGTGCTTCATTCCGGGGTGCACAGGGTCACGATGGGTCTGAGTGGATACAAGGGAGCCTGACAACAACAAACACCCCCAGAGCTTAGCACTGAGCCTGGAACGGAAGGGACGCTCTCTTTGTCCGACGCACAAGCCCAGCTCCTACCTGTCGCATGGAAACTGTGGACCGCCAATGACCTCTGCACAAAAACAAGGGGAAGGTCAAGGATGAGGGCAGCGGAAGTGGACAGACCTGACCATGCAACCCGTGGGAAATGAGAGGAAAGAGCGCCTGTCTTGGGCTGGGAGAGGGGGGAAAGCTTCCTGGAGGCTGTGGCAGGCCCGAGCCCGAAACCTGGAAATCAGTCTGGGTTCTGCCCTTTGCCTTCCTGCCCAGTTCTCACTCCCCGCCACATGTTGGCTAATTCTCCTTTGCCCACTCTGCTCTTCCTCCCTTCCTGCCCTGCCTTAGCTCAGCTCCTGCCCCAAATGTCTCACCTGGCGGATTGCAACAGCTTCCTGGTGGCCCTGCTGTCTCTGCCCTCCATTCCCTGCTCTGCAACGCTGCCTTACTTCGCCATCCTGCAAATCTACTCATGATGCGCTCCTCTTTGTTGATTCCCTGATGCCTTCCCATAATTCACTGTTTAACGCAATTCACCTTAACTCTTTGGCCTGCTGGGGCCCACCCCAATCTCCACCCTCATCTTTGAGCCTCCCTTCCTTGAGCTTTACCTGCTACAAAACTGGGTGACCGTTAGTGAACCAGCATTGTGCAACCATGTAGACCAAGAGAATGGCTTCGCCACTCCAGGCCCAAGGGAATTCCAGGTACCATCCCAGACCTGTTGGGAAGCATATTAAGGGATTCCATCCCAGCGCCTAGTCAGTACCCAGGGAACTTTCACGCCACATGCCAACACCCTGGCCTTGCCTAAATCTCACACTCGCTGCACTTCCTGCCGCGGGGTGATGGCAAGGAGACTAGAGGGCAGGAAACAGCACCCCTGGGCATCAGTGCCTCTCTCTGCACATGGCTTCTGTGAAAGGGATGGATGGCGTTCTTCATCCCCCACTCCTTCCTGCAGAGCACTTCGTGTCAGGGACAGAAGGAGGCTGGGAACAAAGGTGAGTGCGGACAAGTGGAGCATGGAGGTTGCCGTCACGCTGTCTGCATTAGCAAGCTCTGCAACTTAGCATTTGCAAGAGCCTATGTCTTTCGAGGGCAAATCGCATCTACAAGTTATTTCTGGCCCCGCTTTCATGCCGCAGCACCCTCCGTCGCAGGCACCCTCACACCCGGGAGCCAGAGCAGACGTGCGTGGAGAGTAGCTCCCGCGGTGGGTTTCTGAGCAGAGGCAGATGCTGCCTGCCTTCAGCTGAACTCTGGGTCTCGGTGCCCAGGAAAGTGTTCATGGCGCCATTGAAGCGTCATGAGTACCTTAGAGGCGCTGCTCTTGTCCTGACTCTGGTTGGAACGCTTGAGCCTCCCAGCTGAGGAGAACCAAACAAGCAGAACGAGAGGCGTTCTGAGAAGACAGACAGGAGGAGGCTAAAAATGGCCAGAGGCCATGCTAGGTAGACCATCGGGGGAAAGTAGTGTCCACAGTAAATAAGGATACTGGCCTGCTGCCTGGGGTCTGCTTTCAAAGTTCTCTCCATTACCCACAGCCCCGCCCTGCCCAGCCCCGCCCCGTCACTGCAGGAGTCTCACTAAGGCCTCTTACTAGAGTTTAGCTCCGGACCAAGGGGCTATGGGCACTGCCTACAGAGGCTGTCTTGCCCATCTTCTCCTTACTTGGTTTCTCTGAAACGTCTCCACACATTTATTTCTATGGAAGGTCTCCCCTCCGTTCTACCCACCCAGAAGCTTTCTGAGCTCGTCTACGGTCTCCCGCTCAGGGATATCGGGAAACCCTCCTTTTCATTCTCCAAGCAAAAGGCAGTTTCCAGGCCCAGTTCTGCCAGGAAGCCTGTCTTGATGTGCCCAAGGAAGATTGGCTGTCCCTTCTTGACATTTCCCCACTTTCCAGCACTGACTACTGCGGTGAAGACAGACAGTGAATGAGGGGAGGCAGCTGTTTCCTCCCGGGCCTTGCAGCTTCAATGTCCTGGCCGGTGTGTGCAACATGTACCATTTTGGCAAGTAAAGAGATGGCCGGATTTCTGAAATGAGCCTGTTGGACCATGGGACATCCTTTCTGCCTAATCTCTCCCTTCCTACTCCTCCATGTCTTCAGAGTCAGGCTCTTTGCCCTTTCCTCTCTTGGGCCAGCCTTTCCAGCTGAGGCTTTAGGTGGCCAGAATCCAGGCAAAGACTCAGGAAGCAGGGGGACGCCCAAATTTGATGCTAAAACTTGTTAGCAAGTTGTGTGTAATTTTATAATGTTTCTGGTAAATGCTAATTGCCTGCTCCTTAAATATTTCTTGTTCTACTGAGAAGCAAAGCAATTGCAACTCTGAATGTATTTCCCGCAGCTGGCCACCCCAGGGAGAGGGGCTGAGTTCTCAGGCTCTGCGTGCTCACATATTAAGAGAGTCTAAGCTCCCTTCCCCACGTTCCGCTGGGTTGGGCTGGAATTCTGCCAAGCAGGAGAACGGGAAGAAAGTCTTAGCAATAAGTCCCTCAACTTGCAGCCTCTTGCCCCTCATAGGAATCATACTTTTGGTGGTGGTGGTGGTGGTGATAATGGAAGAAGAGGTGGTAATTGAGGTAGTGGTGATGGAGGTGGTGGTGGTGGTGGTGGAGGTGGTGGTGGTGGAGGTGGTGGTGGTGGTGATGGTGGTGATGGTCGTGGTGGTGGTGGTGGTGGTGGAGGTGGTGGTGGTGGTGATGGTGGTGATGGTCGTGGTGGTGGTGGTGGTGGTGGAGGTGGTGGTGGTGGTGATGGTGGTGATGGTCGTGGTGGTGGTGGTGGTGGTGGAGGTGGTGGTGGTAGTGGAGGTGGTGGTGGTGGTAGTGGAGGTGGTGGTGGAGGTGATGGTGGTGGTGGTGGAGGTGGTGGTGGTGGAGGTGGTAGTAGTGGTGGTGGTGGTGGAGGTGGTGGTGGTGGTGGTGGTGGTGGAGGTGGTAGTAGTGGTGGTGGTGGTGGTGGTGGTGGTGGAGGTGGTGGTGGTGGAGGTGGTGGTGGTGGTGGTGGTGGTGGTGGTGGAGGTGGTAGTAGTGGTGGTGGTGGTGGTGGTGGAGGTGGTGGTGGTGGAGGTGGTGGTGGTGGTGTTGGAGGTGGTGGTGATGGTGGTGGAGGTGGTAGTAGTGGTGGTGGTGGTGATGGTGGAGGTGGTGGTGGTGGTGTTGGAGGTGGTGGTGATGGTGGTGGAGGTGGTAGTAGTGGTGGTGGTGGTGGTGGTGGAGGTGGTGGTGGTGGTGTTGGAGGTGGTGGTGATGGTGGTGGAGGTGGTAGTAGTGGTGGTGGTGGTGATGGTGGAGGTGGTGGTGGTGGTGGAGATGGTGGTGGTGGTGATAGTGGTGGAGGTGGTGGTGGTGGAGGTGGTGGTGGTGGAGGTGGTGGTGGTGGTGGTGGAGGTGGTGGTGGTGGTGGTGGAGGTGGTAGTAGTGGTGGTGGTGGTGGTGGTGGTGGTGGAGGTGGTGGTGGTGGAGGTGGTGGTGGTGGTGGTGGAGGTGGTAGTAGTGGTGGTGGTGGTGGAGGTGGTGGTGGTGGGGTGGTGGTGGTGGTGGTGTGGTGGTGGTGTGGTGGTGGGTGGTAGTGGTGGTGGTGGTGATGGTGGGTGGTGGTGGTGGTGGTGATGGTGGTGGTGGTGGTGTGGTGGAGGTGGTGGTGGTGGTGTGGTGGTGGTGGTGGTGGAGGTGGTGGTGGTGGAGGTGGTGGTGGTGGAGGTGGTGGTGGAGGTGGAGGTGGTGTGGGTGGTGGTGGTGGTGGTGGAGGTGGTAGTGGTGGTGGTGGTGGTGGTGGTGGAGGTGGTGGTGGTGATGGTGGTAGTGGAGGTGGTGGTGGTGGTAGAGGTGGTGGTGGTGATGGTGGAGGTAGTGTTGGTGATGGTGGTGGTGGTGGTGGAGGTGGTGGAGGTGTTGGTGGTGGTGTTGGTGGTGGAGGTGGTGGTGATGGTGGTGGTGGTGGTGGTGGAGGTGGTGGTGGTGATGGTGGTGATGCGGTCAGGTCTGTTGGGGGTGGAGTAGAAGTGCTATACCGGAGAGGCCTCTGCCCTTGAATGTCTGGTGTCCTCCTATGGAACCCCTGAGCCCAGCAACACTTTCATCCTGAGCCAAGCCCTCCATCCTTAAAGGGCTTCCCAGGAGGTCTGCGAGGGGCCAGAGGTAACTCGGGAGCTTTGCGCAGTGGCTTCAGGACTAGGGATGCCGAAAAACAGGGCAACTTTTAAATGAACCATTATCAACCGTCAGGTCCTGTGCCGTGTGCTCCACTACACTGATCCCCTGTGCGTAATAAAAACCCGGAGAGTGTTAGTGATACAGTTGAGTCTCTTCGTTATCATGATACCAATGAAGGCGCAACAAGGTGAGGTTCATATTGATGAGCTGAGGCTCAGAGACGAGGGAAAAATGGCTGCGGACCACACAGGCAGGCAATGGCACAGTCCAGTCAAAACATGGGCTGGTGGGGCGTCAGACAGTATGTGGGGTCTTTGGGGGCAGTGCTTCCCAAAGGAGCTGATACCGCCCCCCTGGGAATGATCCTGAGGGGCTGCAAAAGCAGATGCCTGCACTTTATCTGGTGCCGTAGTGGTGGGGTTACTATGCATTGGGATGCCACCCACAAGGTCGGCAGTTTGACACCATCAGCCTGTCCTCAGGAGAAAGGCGAGGTTTTCCACTCCCTTAAAGTGGTACATTCTCAGCAATCCACAGGGGCAGTCCCGACAGGACGCTATGAGTCAGAATCTACTTGATGACAGTGAGTGTGCGTACATCTTACCCTGGATCTGGGGTGAGAGTACAAATGGTTTAAATTGCTGGAGGGGGTGACTGTGTTGGGTGGTTTTTCTTCTGAAAACGAGGCACCAGGTAGGGTCAATGAGTTTGGGAATCTATGCTCCTGAGGACCAGGAGGTGGTAAAAGGGGTGACGAGGAATTGAGCAGGGGCCAAGGAAGGGTGTCTACTTGTGCCTGTGTCAGAAGTCCTCAGGACCATGTGCTGCAAGCTTCTCTGAGCCCTTCTTCTGTGCTGGGCACTCGGCTGGAGGACGGTGAGATTAAGAACATGCAGCCTCTTCCTGGGATGGACTCCTAGGGCCCAGAGCTGGGTTGGGAATGCTATCCTGGAGAGCCGTGGGATTACTTATGCTGTTTCCTGAGGGCCAGCACAGGGTGGCATTGCAGCTTCTTCTTTAAAGAAGAGGGAATTGGGGACCAGGTCCGGGTCCTAAAACCATCATGCTTGCATTTGATTGGAGGAATGCTTTGGCTTCTACAAAGTTTCTATAAGGAGGTGAAATCTTATAAGTTTGGTGGGTGGGTAAGGAGGTACCGAAATAGTAAGGAAAACACAGGACATGGAGACAGAAAAGAGAAGGCCTGGTCAGGTGGCATTACCTGATTGACTCTAGATGGAACAGAAGCCACCATATGGTGTGAGCAATGAATGACAGGGAACAGAGTTCTGCAAGCTAATGTTTAGCTTCAGTCTCCCTACCTCCCCTACTCCCACCCCCATCCCTGAAAGAAGGCTTCTAAGGCCTGAAAGAGAAGGAGTGGAGGGGGGTCAGAGTGCTCCTGACTGGGCAGCCCCTACTGTGCCTGGGTGGTCCCTGTGGGCAGCCCAGTGCTCCAGGTGGCATGGAATGTCAGGACCAGGAAGCTTCCCCCACAGCGGAAGCTCTCAGCAGACATTAGACAAGGGCAAGTCCTCTTCCCGGAGGACAGTCCTTCAAATGTTTGGACACAGCTCTCAAGTCTCCCCCGAGTCTGTCTTTCTCCTGGGCAATCATTGAATGTGGGGGGGGGGGTTAACCTTTCTCTTGGGGCTGAACCCATGTCCTTCTATCTGTGTCTCCACATCTAAGCTCCATTCTCTGATGCCTAACTCCAGAGTAGCTGCTAGTGCCTAAACTCTTGAGCAGTAAGACAGGACATTAGATTAATTTCCATTTACCTTCTGTTAATTTCATCAACAGCTCTGCTACTCAGAATCGTTCCCTGTATTCCTTCTGTTGGTCAACTAGCATTTTCTCTTTTACGATCATGATATTTATGTCTTATCCCCAAACCAATCCACTCCAAACGCATTGCCAATGGAATGATCTTTGGTGATCTTTGGTGATCGGTGGAGAGCATTCACCATCTGCACTGCCCGCGGAATCGTGTCTGGGTACTACCAGCTGTCATTGAGGCGTCTCTGTTTCATAAAGACCCTTTAAAACTCCCTACCATTGAGTTGATGCTGACCCATAGCAACCCAACAGGACAGGGCACCTGCCCCTGTGAGCTGCCAGGACTGTGACTCTGTATGGGAGTAGAGAGTCTCATGTTTCTTCCACAGAGCAGCTGGTGGTTTCACACGGCTGATCTTGACATTAGCAGCTCAGGGCGTAACCACTCCGCCACCAGGGCTCCTTATTTAGACTCTAATAAAACTGCCCCACGGGGTTTCCAATACCATCACTCTTTGCAGAATTAGGCTGCCTTATGTTCCTCCCGCAGAGTGGCTGGCAGGTTCGAACCCCCTCACGCTCAGTGGTCAGCATGATGCTTAAGCCACTCCCACCAGGGTTCCTCTGGCAACAACCTAAGCATCTGAAAGACCTCGCTCCTTTTCCTGATGAAACCTTTCGCGATCTTGTCCCGCAGCTCCCCTGGCTCTGTCTGCAGTCACCATCTTGCTTTCGTCCTGTACCTGCATCCTCCCTCCTTTGCCCCCTCCTGGGAGTGCAGGCCCCTTGAGATGAGGGTGCAGAGCTCATGCACCCACTCCCCGAGGGCTGGTACAGAGGCCTGGCCTCAGCAGGAGCTCAGCAAATATTTGGGGGGTGGGGAGAAATGAGCAGGCACCTCCTTCTATTTTAGTGGCCATCAGTGTTAGCACTCATTAGCCAAGAGGAAGTGTGCAAGAAGATGGGTGGGTAAGGTGACGGAGAGGGGGGGCCGGGAGGGGGGCCCAGAGGTGGTTGTGTTCTGAATGCCTGTTCCCACAAAGAGCTGAAGGCCACTCTCATCTGCATCCTCCTCTGGCTACCCACCATGGTGTGTGCCTTGCTGTCATCCACACTGGGCTATGGCTACAGTCCAGGAAAGAGGGTCGGTGGGAAACGATTGCCCCCCACCAGCTAACAGGTGTTACTATTTATTTATTCCCCACCCCCTAACCTCCTAACAAGTTTTAAAAATAAGGACGGTTCAGAATTTTTAAAGGGCTTTTTAATGGTCTAAGGACCCTCCCCCCCCTTGCAGGAGCCCTGGTGGCATGGAGGTTCCTTGTCGGGCTAACTGCAAATAGCAGGCTGAACCCTCCAGAAGAACTTGGGGAGAACGATGAGGCTGTCTGCTCCCGTAGAGAGGAAAAGTCTCAGAAACCCACCCGCAGGGATACTGTGCTCTGTTCTACAGGGTGACTGCCTCAGAGTCTATCTGGTGATGGTAAGTCTTGCTTAAGAAGAGTCTCTGTGGGGCCACAGCATGCTGGGCTGCGAACCAGAGGCTGAAGTCTGAGTCCACCTGCAGGTGCCTCAGAAGAAAGGCGTGGTGATCTAATTCCAAAAGACAGCTGGTGGAAACCTTAGGGGCCCTTGCTCTGCCCTGGCCTTGTGGGGCTGCTTGTCAGACTGGGCTCCGCGCTGTGCTGGTATGAAAGGGAGATCTGGAGCAGGCATGACTAGGGGCTGGAGCTGATGTCTGTGTTGGTGCCGCGAGTCCAGCCTTGTAAGTGAATGGCTCAAAAGGAGCCCTGGTGGTGGAGGAGGCTCCTGGAGGGGCTGCTAACTGCAAGGTCAGCAGTTCGAAAGCGCCAGCCACTCTGCAGGAGAAAGATGAGGCTGCCTGCTCGCGTGAAGCGTTACCGTCTCGGAAACTCACAGGGGCAGTTTCACCCTGTCCTATCGGGTCGCCAGGGGTCAGCATTGACTCAATGGCAGTGAGTTTTGTGTTGTTTAATGTAATCCTCAAAGCAACCGGGGGACCCATTGAAACAAGAAGGAAGATGGGCCTCACAGAAGCCCAGGAATTTGCCCAAGGAGGGGGAAGCCAGTACATAAGGGCACGGCCAGGATTTGAACCCAAAGCTTCCGACTCCAAACCCAGAGCCCCTGTCCCTGCCTCCCCAGGCAAGACGTTGTCCTTCTCACCAAGGGCAGTTACCTTCGTAAGAAGCCTTGAACCCCAAGGAGCTGCCACTGCTGTCCGTCTGGAAGAGAAGCCACATTTGATGGTTGGTGCTGACAATCAGATCTGGGACCGACGTACCTGTCAGACTGTCAGGGCAGAGAGATTTAGAGGGGTGCACCCCGCCAAGTCACCCACAAAGACTGCCCACGCAGCTACACCTAGAGGAAAGCCAAGGTCTCTGGAGGGCAGGGGGCTCCTGGCCCCCCTGTGTTTCTGGAACAAGCAGCATGTGCGCCACTCGCTCGGAGGCTCGGTTCCTCGCCTGAGCCTCCCCACCTTACAAACCCCTGGCTTCCGGAGAGAGATGTGCACCCTCATTTGCTCAGGGCATACGATGTTACTGCTGCGTGCCACGCTGTGACTGGCTCACAGCGACCTCAGAGGACAGAGCAGAGCTGCTCTGCGGGGTTTCAAGGCTGCTGCTGTCTTCCTGGGAGCAGAACATCATCAAGGGCGTTCCTACCGCAGAGCGGCTGGGGCGCTCAAAGCACCCAACTTTCTGTGAGCAGCCGGGGATTTGAACCCTTTCACTCCCACCAGGCCTCCTCAGGGGCAGGGATGGCAGGATGCGAATGTTATCTTGGGAGTGCCTACACGCCCCAAGACTCCCCATCTCCTCCATGACCTGTACAGCAGGGCAGACCTGGGCGGAAGCGCACCCTCTAGTGGGATGCGTGGGTATTGCTTAAAGAGGACATGGCCCTTCCTTCCAGGTGAGAAGCCAAGCTGCCTGTGCAGACACCTGCTCTACCCACAGGGACAGTTCTACTCTGTCCGATAGGGTCACTCCGAGTCAAATTTGACGCGACGGCAGTGAGTCCGAAGAGTTATCTGAGGACTAGATTGTGTCACACTAACATCTCTGCCTCCAGCTCGGAAAATGTGCCCAGCGTCTGTGAGACGTCAAGTCTTGCAGGGCGCTTACCAAACACGTCCACTGTGTGTGTGGAGTCAGGCTGTGCGGGGACCATGCTGCCCTGAGGGAAGGCTGTGGCTGGCGGGAGTGGAAACTGCACAGAAGCAGACGGCAGCTCCAGCTCCCTCGGGAATGCTCCCCTTGCCTGAGTCTGTTCCCCAACAGTCTATTCCCCCAGTGTCTGCTCAGGTTTTGCATTTCTGGGGAGAAGTGGGCCCGGCTCTCTACTTCCCTTGGTTAGGGCAGGAAGAGAGGCGGAGGGATTGGCCCAGAAGTCCACTGTGCTGCGAACCTACCTTTGCACCAGGGAAATCTGGGGGGGCCAGGCAAGCCCACTCCCACCGCCCGCAGCCTAGGGGTGAGCGCCATCCCACCCCCCATGCCACCCCCCGACTGCAGGCACCACTTCACTTACATGTAGAGAACGGTTTTCTGGTCCCCATCCTGCCCACCATCCCCGACCGTCAGGGTGTCATAGCCCCTCTCCAAGTCGAACTCCTCAAAAGCAAGCTTGATCACCTGGGGAGGGAGCACAGGGTTAGGGCCCAGGCGGGGGCTGTGAGGAGAGGCTCTCCTCGAGGTGTCAGAAGAACAGAGGATGACACCCAAAGCCTGGAGGCTGCTCAGAACGTTCCAGGCTCTGGGTCCCAAAGGCTGGGATCCCCGGGGACAGCACCCTCCGAGACAGGCCGGTCCTCCCATGCCACCGCCGTGAGTTTGGGGATTTCCTTGCAGGCCCGGCCACATTAGGGGGCCTCTCGTTTTCCAAAGACGCTGGTGGCACATCTGGCCACTTCTGAGCGCTGCCATGGCAACGACGGGCACATCTGTCTGACTGCAAGACGATTAGACTCTTTCTTCACGCTCGAATGCCCGGAAGTCCCTGTGGGCTGGGTGGCAGCTTTTCAGGCCACATGTGGAATGTCAGCTCTCTGGGCCCAAGGGACCTGCAGAAGTTCCTCTTGCCTCTCTTCTGACTTGCCTCCTCAGTCCTCCTTGTTTGTTTATTTGGCGAACAGATGAAAGTTCCAGAGAGGAGATGTCAACGAGATTCCTCCTTGTAACTTATTTCAGTCCTGCTTTCCACTCACCGTATGCCAGGCTAAGAGGTGGGCCTTCATCCGCAGCCAAGATATGCTTCCTAGCCCCAGTGGGCAGGGGGCCAGCCACGTGAGCAGGTGACCCTGACCACAGCCAGAGCTTCGAGGCGATCCTTACTCGTGGCAGAGTAGACCGTATTGCAGGGTAGAACTGTATTGCAGGACATTGCTTATATTGAAATACATGTATTTCAGGGTAGAACTGTGCTTCACAGCGTTTTCAAGGTTATGAACTTTTGGAGGTAGGCTGCCAGGGTTGTGTTCTGGGGTGCCTCTTGAGAGGTTCAAATTGCCCATCTTTTAGTTCCTAATTGAATGCTTAACCTTTTGTGCTACCAGGAGGGAAACCCATCAGAGAGGGAACCTACGAATGGGGACTGAGTGAGTACAGAGGAGATGTCTAACAAGCCAAGGTTCAATGAGTGGGGGGAGGCCAGTCCGAAGTGTGGAGATGGAGGGCATTCTGGCAGGCTCAGGAGACTCCGTCAGGCCAAGGAAAGGCGCTGGGAGAGGGAGGGAGACTTTCCTGGAAGGAATCAGCAGACCAAGGTTTGTGCGGCGGCCAGGAGGACATGTCCCAGAATCACACGTTGTAGAAGGTCTGTCAGGGGCAGCTGTACAAACGGTGGTGGAGTGCACCTGATAGCTGCCTTCACCAGGGAGACCATTGTGATTGGGCATTCAGGGCAAGGAGATGACTCAGGAAGATGCAGATCTTGAGGTGTCCAAAGGGTTTTGTGACCTCCCCGTGGAGGAGCTGGGGTGCATCTTGAGGGAGGAGCAGTAGGGGGGTGAGGTGAAGATGGCAGGTGGGTGCGGCTGCTGGCATGCACAGTGAGATGGCTGGAGTGAGACCACACTTAGCGAGCATAGTTACAAGG
Organism: Tenrec ecaudatus; assembly: GCF_050624435.1. NCBI lineage: Eukaryota > Metazoa > Chordata > Mammalia > Afrosoricida > Tenrecidae > Tenrec > Tenrec ecaudatus. The sequence continues at coordinate 57,281,861 of NC_134530.1, forward strand.
GCTTGTGGCGTTTAGAGGGTCCTTTCCCAAGAAGCAGCAATAGGGTGAGGTGAGGACCCCGATCTAGTGGTACTGAGGGGTTTGTGATGGGACAGATGGGGGTGAGCAGTGGCCTCACTCATGGTATCATATCCATCCTCTACCAAAAGGTTTTGTTTTGGGGGGGGCATCGTTAGTACTGCCACAGTGTGCAACTGGCCAACATCGCCATTCTCACAAGCTCACTTGCAGATGGTCAGCCTTATGATTTGCTGTTCAAGAAAGGGCCAGGTTTATTAAAATGCAGTGGTAATAAATAACAAAAGAGGGATTCCGTTTACATCAGAACCCAAATACACCCGGGTCAGCTCATCGGAACCTGACTTGGATTCTGTCTGGTCTGGTGTAGGAGGTCCATGGCGGGGAGGTGATACCATGAGTTACCAAGTCTGGTAATGCCACCGGGGGTGCTGGAGAAGGAGAGACCTCAGATGACTGTAGGTTTCTGACGTGGCAATCAGGTAACCGTGCAGTGGGGCCATTCATGAAGAAAGGACGCATATGGGCACCCACTCCCATTGCCTACTCTGGGTCTCTTTCTGACCGTTTCAATCTGATTACAACCTGGTCAGGCTGTTCATTCCCCAGGTGGAAGTTGTATCTGCTCCTTTGTTATCTTTTTCAACAGTAAGGACTATTGCGTTTCTGTCGATAGGCTCTCCTAGATGTGGCTGACACTTTCTGAAGATTCTTTCTGTCCACACCGCCCAGCCTGGCACCAGGTGAGCCTCACCCAAGGTGCTCCAGAGTCCCCGGAAGAAAAGTCTGCTGCCGTCATTCATAGACCTGCACGCACTGCTGCAGGGTTCTCTGCAGCCAACTTGGAAGTCACTGAGAGCAGTCGTTAAATAAAAACCTTGTGAGCACATCCTTGGGTTATAGGCAGGTGATTGCTGGTGGCTGGGAGAAAGAGGAAATGAAGGCCAGGCTGAGGCTGAAAGATGAACTTGAGCCCAGCAAGCAGATACCAAGGGGGTAGCACAGGGGTAGCAATTAGGCCGAGGGAAGAGCAGGTAGCAGGCAGAAAGCATCCATGGCATGACTTGTCTAGAGACTTCTTGGCACAAATGGCTAAGTGGTCGACGACTAACCAAAGTGTCTGCAGTTTGGACCCACCAAGAGGTGGCTCAGAAGAAAGACCTGGGGAGCTGTTTCTGAAAGGTCACAGCTCTGGAAACCTGGGGCGGGGGGGACGGGGCGGTCACAGGTCGGCTCTGAAACACATGATGCTGCTGGAGTTGGAATTCATCCAAAGGAAGCAACTGCTTTTGGTGTTTGCTTCAGTGAGAGAAAAGTGAAAGGTGGAAAATTGAGAGAAGTGGACAAAGCCAGGTTATGAAGGATTTGAGGCTTTGTCCTGAAGGCAAAAGGGAAATACAGAAAGAAATTTAAGCAAAGGAATGACATCACGTTTGTGATCTCGAAGGTACACCACTGAGAGTGGGTTGAAAACCAAGTGCTCAATGACAGGACTCTACTGATATTCCAAGGGTTCTTCGTGGTGCAGTGATTACACAATTGCCTGCCAATTGAAAGGTTAGAGGTTTGAATCCATGCAACACTCTGTAGGAAAAAGGACCAGCAGTCTCCTCTGTAAACAATGCACTCTAGACAACACCACAGGAGAGTTCTACTTGTCACATGGGGTCACCATGAGTCAGACTCGATGGCACGCACCACCAACAAGCACAAATGGAGAGGAAGGAAGGTGACTGGGATGGATTAGAACCAGGAGATGCAGCACACTGTCAATAGTGAGTAGGGAGTCTTCTGGTAAAGACAGAGACCTAGGCAGATATGCTACACTTCTCCAACAAAGAAGTGGGGAAAAAAATCAATATATAGGGAAAACCTGGAGCCCTGAGTCTCTGAGGAAATAAAAATAAGTGAACCAACAGTGAAAATTAAAGGGTAGAAACCACACAGAGAGATCAAGAGGAACGGTGAGTTCTCATCTGTCCAACCATGAGCAAAGAAACCATTCCCACAGTGCAGAACAATCTCTGAAGCACATGACTAAGAGAGAGGTAGGCCACACCCTTGTTCCCACAACTGGAGGGTGAATGAAGGGATGGATACTCAGGGCCCAATCTAGTCCCAGAGGACCGTTGCACCGCTCCTGTCACATCCCTGAGAGAGAGGCAGAACTGACAAGACTGCCACACAGCATGGGAGGGAGGCTAATCAAAGGGAAGCGGAGTCACACCACATTCCCCAAAGTACCCTGGGGGTCAGAGGGCACACAGGCCCAGACATTCTCATGCAGGTTCAGGTAGAAGGTGTGCCCTACTACTCTGCCTACATACAGTTCCTTGGACAGCGCTAACTCTCAGCAATGGCCTAGGGCAAAAGGAGCTCTTCAACAGTAGGGTTGGCTAGGGAATTTTTGGGGTGTGTGTCTACCCATTCCCATCTTCTTGCTTTTGTCTTGATAAACAACTCCTACTTCACAGGTCAGAACAATGCTCCTGGCAATGACAATAGTCAGCCTCCAGACAGGGGTCTACTTGGCCCTAAACGGGACAGTACCGGAGACACAATGTGGGATGTGTGACTCAGCTGCACCCACCACACTAAGGCAAAACACTGGGGGCGTGCAATGGAGGGGTGGGGGAAGCAGAGCAAGGAGGACACGAGGGAGTATAAAGGATGGACTTTGGGGCCAGGACATGGCACCCCATCAGATTCATTTGGAAAACACTCCTAAAGGTAAAAAAAACAGACCCTAAACTACTAACAAGCTTTATTTCCCCCCTTTATTCTGTCTTTGTGTTTTATATATATATATATTTTTTTCCCTCTTCTTTTAAATTTTGTATGTCAGTGGCTTTTTTTTTGGTAGCTTGTCGGTGTTGCTGCCATCATCGCCATATTCTTATGTGGCACTTTGGTGCTGTCAAAGTCATCCCCAATTTTATGTACATATTGATATATCTGCAGGTCCACCTAGATAAGATAGGCTACACAAACAATATTAGAAGAAAATAATGGGACCAACGGTCCCAGAGGGACATGAAAGTGTGGGAGGTAGGGGAAGGGAGGAGGTGTTGGCCAACCCAGGGACAAGGGAACAATGAGTGGTTCAAAGCCAGTGGAGGGAGGGGATGGGAGGACTGGTAGGGAGTGACCAAGGGCAAAGTAACTGAGAAGAATTACTGAAACCAGAATGAAGGCTGAACATGGTAGTAGGAGAGGAGGAAAGCATAAGGAAATAGAGGAAAGGAGTAGGAGGCAAATGGCATACAGAGAAGCCTAAATACAGACATGTACATATGTAAATATATTTATGATTATGGGGGAAATAGGCCTATGTGCATATATTTATAGGTTCAGTAGTAGGGTAGCAGGTGGACATTGGGCCTCCTTGTGCACATTCCCTCAACGCAAGAGCACCTTGCTCAGCTAAATGGTCATTTCATGATACCCACCCTCCCAACATGATAGCTGAAGACAGACATGTGCATAAGCAAACGTGGTGAAGAAAGCTGATGGTGCCCAGCTATCAAAAGATACAGCGTCTGGGGTCTTAAAGGCTTGAAGGCAAACAAGCGGCCATCTAGCTCGAAGCAACAACGCCCACAGAGGAGAAGCACACAAGCCTATGTGAACACGAGATGTTGAAAGGATCAGGTAGCAGACACCAAAGAACAAAATCCACCATTGTGTGATTCACCTTCCCCACATAAACGCTGAAGACGAATGTGTGCATAAGTAAGCGTGGTGAAGAAGGCTGATGGTGCCCGGCTATGGCGAGATATAGCATCTGGGTCTTAAAGGCTTGAAAGTAAACAAACGGCCATCTGGCCCAGAAGCAACAAAGCCCACATGGAAGCAGCACACCAACATGTGTGATCATGAAGGGCTGAGAGGACCAGGTTTCAAGCAACCAAGGTGGGGAAAAAATCATATCATCGTGAATGAGGGGAGTGCATGATGGGAACCCAATTCCCATCTGTAGACAACTGGACATCCCTTGCAGAGGGGTAGTGGGGAGGAGATGGGCCACTCAGGGTTCAGTGTAGCAACAATGAAACTCAAAACCTTCCTCTAGTTCTTAAATCTTCCTCCCCACCAACGGTGAGAGTGGCGATACTGGGAGAGAAGAGAGGGTAGAAAGGGGGAACCGATTATGGGGATCTATATATAACCTCCTCTCTGGGGTATGGGAAATGGAAAAGCAGGTGAAGGGAGACACCTGGTAGTGTAAGATAAGATAAAATAATAATTTATAAATTATTAAGGGTTCATGAGGGAGGGGGATCAGGGAGGGAGGGAAGGGGAGGAAAAAGCGGAAAATGAGGAGCTGATTCCAGCAACCCAGGCAGAAGGCAAATTTTGGGAATGATGAGGGCAACGAATGTATAGGTGTGCTTTACCCAATTGATATATGTATGGATTGTGATCAGTTATCAGGCACCAAAGAACAAAAAATTATATCATTGGCTGCACACCTCCATGATACGATCGCAGAGGACAAACGGGTGCATAAGCAAATGTGACGAAGAAAGCTGATGGTGCCTGGCTATCAAAAGAGATAGTGTCTGGGGTTGTAAAGGCTTGAAGGTGAACAAGCGGCCATCTAGCTCAGAAGCAACAAAGCCCACATGGAAGACGCACACTAGCCTGTGTGATCACGAGGTGTCAAAGGAATCAGTTATCAGGCATCATCAAAAAAAAAATCTTACCATAATGAAAGAAGGGGGAAGTGCACAGTGGAGACTCAAAGTCCATTTATCGGCCACTGGAGATCCCCTCACAGAGGGGTTTAGGGGAGGAGATGAGTCAGTCAGGGTGCGACGTAGCACCGATGAAGAACACAGCTTTCCTCCAGTTCCTAAATGCTTCCTCCCCCCTCCCCCCACTACCATGATCCGAATTCTACCTGCAAGTCTGGATAGAGCAGAGGTTGTACACTGGTGCATATGGGAGCTGGAGGCACAGGGAATCCAGGGTGGATGATACCTTCAGGACCAAGGGTGTGAGGGGCGATGCTGGGAGAGTAGAGGGTGAGTGGGTTGGAAAGGGGGAACTGATTACAAGGATCTACATGTGACCTCCTCCCTGGGGGACGGACAACAGAAAAGGGGGTGAAGGGAGACGCCAGACAGGGCAAGATATGACAAAATAATAATTTATAAATTATCAAGGGTTCATAAGGGAGGGGGCAGCGGGGAGGGAGGGGAAAAAGGAGGACCTGATGCCAAGGGCTTAAGAGGAGAGCAAATGCTTGGAGAATGATTGGGGCAGGGAATGTACAGATGTGCTTTACACAATTGATATATGTATATGTATGGATTGTGATAACAGTTGTATGAGCCCCTAATAAAATGTTAAAAAAAAGAGTTGTATGAGCCCCAATAAAATGATTTAAAAAAAAGAAAACCAAAGAAATAAAATGAATATGTATTACACACCAAAACAAATGGAAAGGGATCTAGATGAAAAAGCAGTGGCTAGTTCTGGTGTTGGTGCTCTCCTCCTTTCCCCTTCTCCCTTTGCTCCTGTGGCTCAGATAAAGCACAGAAAGACGTGGGACAACCGGGGCGAAGTGATTCGCACTCCACACAACTGTCTGTTGACCAGAAATGTCACTAACTCTCACCTGTACACATTTGAGGGTGCACTCCTACTGTGAACACCTTGGACAGATCTTGACAGGTACAGGCTTGGAACTGAGAAGGGGAAAGCAGTTGTTGGTAATAGATTGTGTGTGTGTGTGTGTGTGTGTGTGTTGTTTACTTGGTCTTGATATTCAGGTGTCATGTGTTTTTGTTTTATTCTCTATTGCTCCACTTAATGAATCCACTGTCTCCACATGGACCAGCTGTCCCTGCACCTTCAACAATTACAGTTAATGGGCAAGGACCTCCACACATTCCATTACTACCTGATCAAAAATTGAAGAAAAAAATAAAACTACCCCCCCACAATGTCTTAGAGACAACAAACTATTGCACTTTGAAAAGCAAGATGGAATAGCCCAAACAAGTAACCAGTGTACAGAGCCCAGGGCCCCTCCTGAGGAAGAGAGGACATTGGAATGACCAGAAAGGAATCCAGAAGAATGATTCTCAGAGACTTTCAATGGATGCAGAAAAACATCGAGAAAGTTATGGAAAAACACCTAAAGAACTCAGTGAAACTTTACAAGAGCCACCTGACAAACCAAACAAATTATAACTAGAAAAATAACAAATAGAAATTAAGAAAATGAATGTTAGGATATTAGGATTTGATAACATTTTGAAAGAGTAAAGCTGTAGAAACGAAGGAATGAAAGGCCAAATTAGTGAGCTTGAAGACAAGTATTGCAATACCAACCTATGAAAAGAACAATCAATAAATAGAGCAAAACATCCAAGAAAGTCTAAGAACTATGTGTGATACAGCAGAAACCATACAAACAAGAAAGCAATGGAGTGACATATAAAACAATAGAAAACAAACTAGCTAAGAATCTTATATCCACCAAAGTTTTCTCTCACATAAGAGAGACAAATAAGGCCATTTCCAGATAATGAGGGATTATGTGGACAGGATCATGTAATAAAAGGAATATGCAGAAACAAGACCAAGATTACAAAACTAAGGGGAATTCTTTGGATAGAGAATTAACAACAGCAGACATCAACCCAAGATCAACACACAAGACACCATCACCCAGAAATCAACTCGATTAAAGCATTGTCAACATAAAAGTAACTTAGGCTGAAAATAGGGAGCCAGAGGTATTTTGCAATGAAGACAATAACCAAGTAATTGCAGGAATAGTGTAGACACAAAACATCATACAGAGAGGACATCAATTAGTTCTCAAGAGAAAATGGACTTTTAAACTTGGCAAGAAAATCATAAAAAACAAAGCAACCTCAAAGAAATGAAAAAATCTTGTCAACATAAAAAAGTGGAAAATCACAAAGATCTAGTTAAAAATAATAGTAACAGCAAAGGATAAAAAGGTTAAGAACAAACAGTGAACTCAGTATGAAGAACGAAATCAACAATACCACTAAAACAAAACAAAATATGCACACACAGAGCAAGATGACAGCAATACTGCGCACACTGATAGACCTTGGACAATTTACCAGGGCACAAAAAAACCCTTGGCTTTCTGTCTGTCTTGGTGGTGGGTCCAGATTGAATGAGGAAATACATAAATAGGGGGAAATGGCAGTAATAAATTCATGCATATCAATATGCCACTGAATATAAATGGATTAAACACACCAGTCAAGACACAGGGAGTAGGAGAATAGATAAGAAAATGGGATTCATTAGTATAATACTTATAATAAGCATACCTTAAAAGGAAAAAATAGACTCAAGAATCAAAGGTTGGGGAAAATACATCAAGTTAATGGCAATCACAAAAAGCAGGCATGACAATATTAATCTCAGGTTAAACAAGACTTCAAGACAAAATCCATCAGGAGAGACAAAGAAAGGCATCATATTATGTGTAAAGGGGTAATTGAACAAGATGACACAAATATAATAAATGTCTATGCGCCCAATGAAAGACTCTCAAAGCATATTAATCAAACTCGTATAGTTGAAGCAAGAAATTGATGATACTATACTAATAGTACGAGCCTTCAATACACCCAAGGAGTCTGCATGGCATAATGGTTGTGCACTGCACTGCTAACTGCGAGGTGAGCAGTTCGAAACCATCAGCAGCATTGTGGGAGAAAGATGAGGTGTTCTGCTCCCAAACAGAGTTATAGTCTGGGAAATACCCAGGGGCTCTCCTGCTCTGCTCTATAGGGCTGCCAGGAGTCATAACGGACTGGCTGGTAGTGAGACTGAGGCAATCAACCATTCTCAATGAAGGGCAGACATGGACAAAAAGAGTAAAGACAAAAGAAATAAACAACACAATCTATCAACTTAGCCTCTTAGACACAGGCAGAATACTACACCCAGCAACTGTGCAATATACTTATTTTCTAATGCACATAGTATATTCTTCAGAATGAATCGCATGTTAGGCCACTAAGCAAACCTGAACAAATTTTAAAGCATCAAGATATTAAAGACTATTTCCTCAGATCACAATACTATGAAATTATAACTCAACAATAGGAAGGTCAAGGGGGAATCAAAAACATGGAAGTTGAACAACATGGAAGTTGTTTGAAAACTACTAGGCAAATAAGAAATAAGGAAGGAACATTTTAAATTCCTTGAAACAGATGAAGATGAAAATACAACACATCTCAACCTTTGGGATACAGAAAAATGCAGTACTCAGCGGGTAATTTATAGCTATAAACACATACACGGAAAAAGAAGAACCAATTTAACACCTTAACCCAACATCCTCAACAATGACAACAAGGCCAGAGAACAAGGGCAGCAAAATAAACCTCCAGCAAACAGAAAAGAAAAGGAAAAAGAATAGAGTAGTAATAAATGAATCAGAGAACAGAACAACAGGAAAGTCAACAAGACAAAGAATCGGTTCTTTTGAAAAATCAACAAGACAAAGAATCGGTTCTTTTGAAAGAATTAACACAATTGAGAGCCTACTGGCCAACTCAGCGAAGTAAAAAATGCAGAATCATGAATAACAGAAAGGGGCAGCATCACAAAAGAACAAAGTGAAATAAAAAGAATAACACAATCCTAGGAAAGACTGTACTCCAAACAGTCTTTGTACATTCAACTCCAAATTTGAAAACCTAGAAGAAATAGATAAATTCCTCAAATACACTACCTACCGCAATTAAAACAGACTGATAGCAAACCTCAACAGAACCACAATTAAAGAAGAAACAGACAAGCAGGTCATTAAAAAACTCCTTCCACCACCTCTCCCCTACCCAAAAAATAAAAAGTCTAGAATCAGAGGACTTTATGGGGAATTCTACCAAGAATTCAGAGATGAGCTGTCCTTCTAATTAAACAATTCCAGACTATAGAAAAGAGTAGAAAACTTGTGAATGCATTTCATCAAGTATAACTCTGATACCAAAATAGACCAACAGATTATGCAAAAATTCTCACCAAAATCTTAGCCAGTAGAATTCAGCATATATATATCAATATCAATATCATAATGTCCAAACACATTATGATCAAGTGGGACGCATATCGGTATAAAATAAATCAAGGAAAAGAACTGGATGATCAGATCAATTGATGGAGAAAATGCATTTGACAAAATCCATCACCCATTCCTGATAACAGCACTCAATAACACTGGAATAGACCGGAATTTCCTCAGCATACTAAAGGCCTCATGAGCAAAACCAGTGACCATCCCTTTACTCAGTGAGAAGAAACTGAAAGCATCCCCCTGAAAAGGGAACAAAACGAGGATGCCCTTTTATCACTGCTCTTATTCCATCCTGTGCTGGAGTCCTTAGCTAGAACCATGAGATAACCAAAAGAAACCAAAGGCATCCGATTTGGTGAAGAAAAAGTAAAGTTCTCTCTACTTGCAGATGCTACATAGAAAACACCAAAGACTTAAAAAGAATATTGATGGAAATAATTGAAAGATTCAGTAATGTGGCAGGGAACAAGATCAAAATACAAAAAAATGAATTATATTAATATACTAAGGAAGAGAGCCCTGAAAAGGAAACCAAGAAAACAAGACCATTTCTATTCATCACAGAAGATGAGATACACCTAACCAGAGAAATAAAAAACTTGCACTAAGAAAACTACAAAGCACTGCTACAAGAAGCCAAAAGAGATGTACATAAATGGAAGAATGTCCCATGTTCATGGATAGAAAGATCGAACACTGTGAAAGCATCAGGAGTACCCAAAGTTACCTGTAAATATAATTCAAGTTCAATCCTAATTAAACAGCACCATTCTTTAAAGAAATGGAAAACCAGTCACCAACTACACGGAAAGAAAAGAGGCACAGGATAAGCAACGCGCTATTTAAGAAGAACAAAATAGGATGCCTCTCACTTCACGACCTAAAAATCCACCACACACCAAGCTAGTCAAAACTGCCCAATACTAGTACAATGGTAGACATAAAGCAACGGGACAGAATAAAGAACCGAGAAAGATATCCGTTCACCTACATGCGGCTGCTTTTTGACAAAGGGTTGAAGGACATTAATTGAATGGAGCTGAGATTAGCCTTTCAACAAGTGGTACTGGTAAAACCGGATTTCCATTTGAGGAATAATGAAACGGGGCCCATCATTTCCTACATATACACAAATAAATTCATGATGAATTAGACTCAATGCAAGCCCCAGCACTATAAAGATCGTCAATGAAAAAAAAATAAAGACAAACTTACCAGCCTTAATCCACAGCATAAATACACTGCCAGGCATAACTAAATACGTACATACAGGAGACTGCTATCTCCTAAAAGTGAGACATGTGTGTGCATCAGAAGACTTCATTAATAGAGTGAGAAGATAACCCACAGACTGTAGGGGAAAATCTGGCGATGCTATGCTCGACACGGCATGAATCTCTAAATCTTAGAGATGTTTGATCACATAATTTGATAATCTCTTAGGAGAATTCTTCACCACAACTGATAACTACCGTGAGTCAGGGTCTGTTCTAGGTACTTGACATGCACCAGCTCATGTAAGACTCCCAACAACATTTCACTCCGTGATTACCTCCATGCTAGATAGGAGAAAGTCGAGGCTCAGAGGGGTTAAGGAACTTGCCTAAGATCACAGTGAAGTAGTTAGATCTGGGATTCACCCCAGCCAGGCTGGAGTCAGAAGCAACATTCTTCGCCCCTATGCTCTCCCAGCTCATCATGTTCCAGCGAGGCATCAGGTTGGTGAGAAAAGGACCATGACTTATCATCTCAAACCTTCCAAGCTCTTGACCTGGATCCCACCAGGTTCTCAGCCAATGTGAATTAGACTGAGGTAGAACCAGGCTCAGCCTGGATGCAATCCTCCCCACCACCAGTGCCTTCCTGGGGCAGGAGACACCAGCTCACTCCACCACCTGGTTCATTTACAGTTTGACTTGCATAGAGTCTTCCCTCCATATCACCTTTTTCTTCTTGTCAAGTGTGTTTCCTTATTCCCTAGGATCAAGGAGATGCTTCCTGCCTAGCACCTTCCTCTCACTTCATTCCAGGGCTCAGTTGGTGTGCTAAGAGTTTCATTGATCTGCTCTTGCACTACACCATGACTCCCGGTGTCAAGGTTCACTGCCTCTCTTCCTCTACAGCCGCTCTGCAGGTCAGCACATGCCTGGGCTCAGATGTTTATGGGAGAACATTTTCCATATCCTACCTGCCAAAGGACCTAGACTGTCCCCAGAACTTACTTTCCAGACTCATTAGGAAGATCTTGGATACCTCATGGCAGTTATCATCTAACACAGAGGTGGTCAAACCATTTTTAAAGGGCTGGAAGGTAAATATTTTAGGATTTTTTGGCAACTATTCAAAAAGGAGCTATGAAGGTGTAGAGGATTCTGAGTCTGGCTGCTAATGGCCAGGTTAGCAGTTCAAAACCACCAGCCTGATCTTTTCCCCTATTTGTGACCAGTACCACTGAATCAGTTCCAGGTCATGACAACCTTGTATATGTCCGAGCAGAACTATATTCCATAGGAATTTTCAGTGATTGACTTTTCAGATATAGATAGGCAGGCTTTTCTTCGGAAGTACCTAGCTCATTTACTGTCTGCACCACCAAGGACTCCACTTTCAGGGTTCGGTTGACATCAAGTCAATTCTGACTCATGATGATCCCATATCCTTCCAAGCAGTTTTTTGCCCAGAGAACTTTCAGTGGTTGATTTTTCATGAATAGATTACCAGGCATTTCTTCTTAGGTACCTGGGTAGACTTGAACCTGCAACCTTTCATGCTAGCCACTGGTCCCAACCAGGGTCTCCCTTCTGTGTATAGTTCACAGTATTTCCTTGACCGGGTTCATCCCTTCCGCTCTCCTGCCAGGTCCAGTCTGAGCCTGAGCCTCTCTCTACCTTCTTGTGTTCCTTCAGCTCTCACAGTCTGATGCATGGACTTGCCATTCAGAGTCCACTAGTCAGCCATGTGAGCTCACGCGTGGGCAGCAGCTAGCCCGGTACTGGGCACATAGCAGGTGTGCAGTCATTCTGTCTGTGGTGCTGGTTCGTATCTTCACTCATCTAGGGGCTTAAATGGGTGTCTGCATGGTGCACAAATGCCTCTTTGATCATGCTTATTTCATGTGCTACCATCCCTCCTGTCTCAGATAGGTGCTTTGTGAGCGCAGGTGATCTGCATGTCAGTTAATGAGTCATTATGAGCTCCTGGCTCTAAACAGGCGCCCAAGCAGAGGAGGGGGGAAAAAGGCAAGCATCAGTGCATGGGTACTGGGGCCTGTAAGGCCAAGTACGGTGCAGTCAACTCGGGGAACGAGCTCCCACTTCAGGGTCAGATGCTGTCACATGTGGTTTACATCAGTGGCTGCCATCACCAGCGATGCGAGTCATTTATGGCGCTGGTTCTTCCCTTCAAAGCAATGTTTGTCCATTACAGACTGTAATTATGTGCTCTACAAATGAAGAGCGTTGAGCTGCTAACCATAAGGTCAGCGGTTCAAACCCACCAGCCACTCTGTGGGAGAGAGCAGAGGCGACATGCTCTGATAGACAGTCTCATAAATCTTATATAGGGTCACGCTGAGCCGGAATCAACTCGGTGACAGTGGGTACAGTGGGAGCGAGTACTTCATAGGGGTGGAGCATGAGCTAGTGTCTCCTGCCCCAGGAAGGAGTTGGTGGTGGGGAGGATTTCATCCAGGTTGAGCCTGGTTCTGCCTCAGTCTGCTTTACACTGGCTGAGGACCTTTTGGGATCCAGGTAAAGAGCTGCCTTTTTCTCACCAACCTGACGCCTCGCTGGAACATGGTGAGATGGGAGAGCATAGGGGCGAAGTGCATGGTGGTCTCTGAAGCCAGCCTGGCTGGGGTGAATCCCAGATCTAACCACTTCACTGTGTGATCTTAGGCAAGTTCCTTAACCTCTCTGAGCCTCGACTTTCTCCTTTCTAGCACAGAGTGTAATGCTGTTGGGAGTCTTACATGAGCTGGTGCATGTCCAGTGCCTAGAACAGACCCTGGCACGTGGTAGGTCTCAGGAGTTGTGGTGCAGGATTCTCACAAGAGCTGATTATCAAATTATGTGATCAGATGTCTCAAAGAATCTTCTGGACCAGGAGGCAACAAACTGCAGCCAACGGGTCAAATCCAGCCCACTGCTTGTTTTTGTAGACAAGTTTGGCAGGAACCCCACCATGCCCATTCATTTACCTGCACGCTGTCTGAGGCTGCTCTTGAACTCCCACTGGAGAGTTGAGTACTTGCTTCCAGCCAAACCCAAGCTCACTGCCATTGAGTGGATTCTGACTGCCCCTGTGGGCTTCTGGGACTGTGGGTCTCAAGGGGAATAAAGAACACGCCATCGGCACTTCACTGGGCAGATTCTGGGAGTGAAGAAGGTTTGGAGTGGAGGCGTGTAAATGATCAGAAGGGCCTTTTGGGGAAGCGTGAAGGATGAGTTGCAGGCTGAGGGGCCTGCCCGGAGCCAGGACAATGAGGGAGAACACCAGAAGGCCACAAAGATGCCGGGGCAACCGCCAGATCACGCCTGGACGCTGCTTCTGGAGACCTGATGGGGATTTTGCTTATTCCATTTTATTATGCTTGTGTGGCGTTTTCGGCATTTCACAGTCACTGGCAAGCTAACTGCTATAGGTGCCAAGGGAAGACTTTCACCACCAAAGGTGAGTTTTCCAACTTCTTTCTGACCCGCAGGATAAAATTCCGCCATGGGCTTCTGTGCCCAGTCCTTGCCTCTGACAGGCTAAGTAGAGGCCCCCAAGCAAGGCTCTGCTCCATTCCCACCCTCTTCTTCCTCAGAGTCCTATTGTGAGCACCCCAGGGCCAGCCTTGGCCCGCACAGCCTGGATGTGATTCTGCAGAGCCCGGATGGTGATTCCTGCCTGGGTCTTGCTGGAGGGCTCAAGGCAGGAGTGGAAAAATCAGCTCCTGGAGTTGGGAGGATGAAGAACTGAACCCTCAGGAGTTCCAGGCGAGAAGCTTCCAGCTTTGAGGAGGGCTTTTGAGGAAATCGAGAAATAAGCATAAAAGTTGAAGCTGAGATATTTCAGAGGTCCTGGAAGTCTGGAGGGGATCCCCGGTGGGGTCGTGGGTTATACAGGGGACTGCAGGCCACAAGATCGCAGTTCGGAACCATCGGCCACTCTCTTCGGGAGAAAGAGGAAACTTTCTATTCCTGTGGACATTTACCGCCTGGGAAACCCACAGGAGCAGTGCTGCTCTGTCCTCCAGGGTCCCTAGGGGTTGGAATCCACTGGATCGCATTGAGTTTTCCGGATTTTTTTTAAGACTCTGAAGTACTGGGGACACTGTAGGGCAGGCCGTGGACTGCTGACCTCAGAGATCTTGTATAGGTTATTGTGAATCACACTTGACTCAATAGCAGTGAGTATTTAATTTTTTTAATTACTTTTTAAAAATCTCTGGTCATGGTAGGCGAGATACATATGACTGTCGCCTTCAGAGACCTTATAGAGACAGATGACACTTGAGGAAAAAGTCAATGTGATACCTACTGGGACACATGCTGCCTTTGTCTTCAGATATAGAACAAGGTGACCAGGCGGTAACAGTTCTAGGGGTGATTCAAGAAATGGTATGCAGGAGATACAAATCTAAAAGGAAGCAGGGGCCCCGGGGATGTAGTGGGTTACGAGTTGACAGCCAACTTCAAGGCCAGTCGTTTGCAACCACCAACTACTCTTCGGGAGAAAGGAGGCTTTCTACGCTACTGAGTTCCAGTCTCGGAATCCCACAAGGACGGTTCTGTCCTGGTCGCCATGAGTGGGAATCAACTCAGTGTCAGCGAGTTTGGTTTGGTTGGCTTTAAGAAGGGATAGAATCAGGTGTTTGACTTAGAGAAGGCTGGCTACCAAGGGACGACAGCCCCCTGGAGCTGCCCATCCTTGGGTGGTGCTGGACTACTAGTCTAAGGAGGGGTGGTCCATGCCCAGCTCTAGAATAAAGGCCTGGGATCTGCCTCCACTTTGTAAGTGCCACCAAGTCCGTTCAGACTCCGAGTGACTGACTCATCATGAGACATTGCTGGGTTTGGCCCCATCCTTACAATCGTGACATTTAAGCCTTTGGTTCAGCCCCTGTGTCAGTCCATTTCACTGATGGGTGTTGATTGTGGCGCTAAGTAGAATTAAATCCTTGACAGCTTCAATATTTTATTCCTTAATCATAAGGCTGGATAAAATATTGAAGTTGTCAAGGAGCCCCGGTGGCACAGTGGTTATGTGTTGTGCTGCTAACTGCAAGGTCAGTGGTTCAAAACCAGTAGCCGCTCCTTGGAGAAAGATGGGGCTTTCTACTCCTGCTAAGAGTTACAGTCTTGGGAACGCACAGGCAGAGTTCTACCTTGTCCCATAGGGTCGCTTTGAGTCAGGATTGACTTGATGGCAGTGAGTTTGGCCTTCGGTCATGCTGTTGCTTCTTGTTGCAGTGTGAGGATTGTGTTGTCTGTCCATGGGGGGTGAAATCCATGCTAAAGGCTGTCATCTTTAATTTACATCCATATGTGCCTCAAGCCCTCTTGGCTTTCCACCAGCAAGATGGTGTCATCTGTGATTTGAAGGTGTTGTGAATGAATCTTCCTCCAATCCCGACGCCACGTTCTTCTTCAAATAGTCTCAGATTGTCAGTAGAGCATACAGACGGAATCCATCCAGGATTTGCCCCTGTTGTCCCCTCTCCTCATTTGGAACCACACAGTAGCCTTTGACTCTGCCTGAACGGATGCCTCTGGGTGTATGGACCAGTGTCCCGGGAGCACATTGAAGTCTTCTGGAATTCCCATTCTGTGCAATGCCACGCAGACTTGGATCCACGCGTCAGAGGAGAGCTCAGGAATCGCCGCAGAGCCGGGCTGCTCAGCAACACAGTGGGTTGCCAGGAGCTGCACTTGACTTTGTCAGCTGGTTTGTTGTGTTGCTGCTGCTTCAGCTTGGTTTGGAGCTGCTCAGTCCGGAGGAGGGCGGCTGGGGCTCCATGGGGAAGCTTCTCTGCTGGCCAGCTCCTCGCACAGAGGCCGGGACAGAGAGGCCGGTTGTAAATGTTTGCTGAATGAATAAATGAATGAACAAATGGACTGACTAAATGCACTCGTGACATTTGCACTAGCCGGCGGACACCTGCTGGGAGACTTATTTCTCAATTCTTCAGGCTGACATGGGCAAGAGTGACATTGATGATCCCCCAGGAGCGAATAATCAAAATGCTGTTATCTTTGGGCCTGAAGTTCATAAAATGAGCTTTCCCTCTCCTCCCTCTCCCCTCCCTCCACCTTCCCCCCTGCCGTCCGCATGAATATCCTCTCTCTCTTTTCCCCACATTTCCTTCCTCTCTAGCAAAGGTGAATTAATTCTCCAGATCAAATCCAGCGAGGCTCGTGTGCACACAGGGTGGGGTGTTCTGAATTTGCAGAAGAAAGGCAGATGTGTGCAGGCAGGGGGCTGGGGCACAGGCTGGGCTTGGATGGGAGCCCCCAAATCTCTGCAGTCACCTCTGTGAGGGAGAGGGCCAGGGGCAGCCCTGCAGCTCCAGCCTGTGCCCGGAGCCCCAGGGGAGCTGTATCCCCCTTGACAGCTCCTGACACAGAGAAGGATGTACTCCGTCAGGAACACAGGCAAACGTTTGCAGAGCCCTCTGGGGCCCAGCTCCGTGCTCACGGCAGAACACCATCCCTGCTTTCAGGGCACCGGTGATCGATGGAGGAAAGAGAGTCCCCACACGGTACAGGGTGATCCACAATCTCCAGCCAATGGCTCTGAGGAAGAGCTGTAGGAGCAGAGAAAGGGGCAATACCCAGTGCCACTTGGAAGGCCTCTGGGAGGAGGGGGCATCTGGACTGGTCTGGGCATGTGGGTGTGCACAGAGGTCTCGAAGGACCAGGAGTCTCTATGAAGCTTAAAGGGCCAAGAGCTCAGTGTGGCGGGGGCTAGATGGTCTGAGGGGAGTTGTGAGGGGCGGTCCTTTTTATGTGTCATTGGGAAGTTCAGTTCTATAACCCTGGCTAGCCAGAACCAGCAAGGGTCGGCTTCAAAATGACAAGTTCCAAGCAGCCATCTCAGACCTACTGAACTAACCATCTAGAGAAAGTGCCTGGAAGTCTATGCTGTCAAAGTCTCCCTAAGTGATCTAGGGACTGATCATGTTTGGGGGGATCAGCCAATCCAAAAGCCCAGGTGGGGCTCACTCCCCGGGAGACATTGCAGTTGACAAGACACATGGAGCTATGCTAGAGCTCTGAGCTGGAGGAGCCACATGGAGACACCTGCTGGTGTTGAGATGCTTCCACTGCCACTGGATCCAAAAGACTTCCCACCCAGTGGCCTGTTATCTTCCTGCATTCAGCATCATTGCATGTGTTTTGTGAGTCTAAAGAGGACTTTGTAGATTGGAATCGGACATATAGGTTAATATCGGACTTATGGACTTGATCTGGGCTGGGCTGGGCTGTTTTCTTAATGTACAAGTACTCTTTATATAAAGTTCTTTCTTGTACACATATGCGTGTCTATGAATTTGTTTCTCTAGTCTACCCAGAGAGTAGAGACCTTTCAGTCCTAGAGACCTTTCAGTCCCCACCCAACAAGACCATTTTGAGCACAGTTACCATCAACAGGGACGTCTCCACAGCAGTAGTTCGTTCCCTCCCTTCCTCCCTCCCTCCCAGAGGTCACACCTGCTATGTTTCTTCCAGGGAATACCTCTGTCATCTGCTCGGTTAGAAGGACACTCCCCTTCAACCTTGAACCTTCTTGTACTCTTCTCATTTTCCAAGACTCACTGTCTATTTCTAGGTGTACAAACCCACCCATATATTGAGGAGGTAATGAATACCCAAACTTCTCCCTTGGACCCTGGTTTATGCAGAGTTTCCAATTAGTGTGTTTAATCCACTGGGTACCTCACAGTCACCTCCAATGTAGACCATGTCCCTCTTGACCCTTTCAAAGCAGGTCCCCCACCTTGGACCTTTTTGAAATCTCCCATTTGTCCATGCCAGACAGCAGTGAATCCTGTCTTTCATTGAGTGCCCACTACCTGCCAGGTGCTGTGTTGGGTACTGACTGGGGATGTGACATTGATGAGATTCCTCAACCAGCCACCAGCACCAAGTCCCAGTCTATCCTCTCAGCCTCTCAGAGCTGCCCCCTTCCACATATTTCCGAAGCCTAGGGGTATGACTGACGTTTTGTGCTCCGGGTACCAGCTACTGTCGCCTGAATACTTCTGCTCTGTGCAGTGTCCCCTTCCAACCACTCAAACATACCGGAAAGTTTCTAGTTTCTCTGGTTTAGAACACAGAGTGACCTTCATCTTTCTCAGGATTGCCAATCCTATCATCTCCCATCTACTCAGAGACTCGGTTGTATTGGGCAGATGGGTACAGCTATTTAGGCATATGGGTGTCAGAACCAGAAAGACTGGCTTTAAATCCCAGCTTTGCCCCTTACTGGCTCAATATAATGACTTAATTGCCTCACCTTGAACTTACTCAGGATTCAGTTTCTTCATCTATCAAATGGGTCTATTAAAATCCAATGTAGTATGGTATTAAGACAAATAAAATATGCAGAGGACTGATTTCTGTGCTTGGCTTACACTGCAAGATATTGCTCTATCATCCATCTGCCACTTGGTCACACTGTGGTGGCTTCTGGGCTGCTATAGTGCTGGACATGATGCCGCCAGTATTTCACCTGCCAGCAAAGTGACCTCTGGTGAACAGCTTTCAGTGGTGCTTGCAGACTGAGCTTAGGAAGAAGCGCCTGGGGTCTACTTCCCAAAGCTAGCCAGTGAGAGTCCCGTGGGTCACAACAGAACACACACTGACCGGCTCTTTGCACCGGCTATTCCATCACGTGGGGTCAGTGGCTAGAGGAGGAGCTCATGTGTGGTAAATGAGAAGGCCAGCAAGGATGAGGGCCGGGCACCGGGCACCAGGAAGGACTCAGACACACTGGGGATTATGAGGATGACGGAGGACCAAGCAATGTTCCATTCTGGCTGGGTATAACAAAAAGCTTCCCATGAGTTGGAAGCTGACTCGTAGCAGCTGTCTATCTCTGTATCAATCTCTATATCCATGATGTAGCTATTGTGATCATCAACTAGTTAATCCTTCTACTCTTAAACATGTCTGGTTCAGGATCAAACCAAACAAGATCCGGGTCCTGTTCACCTTTGCATTCTCATCTTGATGGAGGCGTGCTGAGTTACTTTCAGTCCAAGGAGCTGCTACAGACCTTTGTACAGGTGTTCACTTTGAGATTTCTAATGACCCTGCTCATCTCTGATGACCCTGTCTAAATGTCACTTCCCCGGAGAAACTTCCCTGACCTTTCAGTGAGTGGCTCCTTCCTTGGTTTCCCCCCAGTGCTCTGGACATGTCTCCCTGAGCAGGTATCTGTGCTCTTGTTTGGTTTATATTGCTGTTATCTGTTTGTTTACATGCCTGCCTTCTAGTCATGAGCAAAATTCTCAAGGATCATGCCTCCAGGCAAGGAATGATAATCTCCTAGCGCCAAGGCTGTGCTTTTTGCTAAAGGAGTGCGTTGAAGGTAACTGAATAGATATCCTTGGACACGGCTGCAGCTCACTTGTGGGTTGGTTCATAACCCGTCAGGAACACAGCATCGGGTTTGTCCTGCCACCTGTCAGAAGGCAGGTTCCATTCCTCACTTTCAGTTTTTGAGTTCCCATACTTACTGCCCTGAATGCTCTTGGCTCTCTTCCTGTTTGGAGTGAGGACGGAGCCCTCTTGAGCCTTTCTGTCCCCTCGGCACTACTTAAAGTCCATCACGAACCCATGAAGATGTGCGACCATGGGTCACCCACAGCCTGATTCAGAAGGTGTGCTCTTTAGAGGTCTTGACTTCAAAACCCCAAACTGGTGCCATTCTAAGGGCACATTGGCGAGTGGCATAGATGGGGTCACTGACCTCCATGTGCCAGCAAAGGGGGACAATCAAATACTTTCTCAGAAACGTCTTGAGCCTCACCTAGACTTCCCTTTATAGCTCACCTTCAGGTTCCAAAAGGAAGAGAACTAAGCATCTGTAATCATGCCCAGGAAAGAAACTTTGAGTTAACAACTGAATGATAGGAAGCCCTTCTCCATCCTCAAGCTCTGTGGCTAAAGTATCTGCTCTCATTGACTAGATTCATCATCAGATGGTTTGATTAAAATGTCACTCTTTCTTTGCAAAATGCTTTTCCGAGGAAATCTATTTCCTATATATCTGGCACTGTGGTGCCCTAGGTACTGTAAACAAACAATTTCAAAATGCTAGATTTAAAAAATATTCTACGAGTTAGAAAAACACAGTAAGGAACACTCAGAGTCCCAAGCACTCTGACTGTGGTGCTTGGTGGTCGAAAGCCTTTACTCGGAGGATTCAGTGTGAAGAGCTCTCGGTGGGTGTTACCTATAGGCACCAGGCAGAAGGAAATGCCCATCCTCTCTGGAAGAACTCGCTTCCTCCCAGGCCTCAGAGAATTCCTACAAAGCTTATGATTTTAAGCATACAGCCAAAAGCACAACACAAAGAAGCCCTGGGAGCAAAGAACAAAAAGCAACAGACAAACGAATCAAACCATCAAAGATTTCAGTCTTTGCAGAAATAATATAAAATGGTATATTATTTAGTATATTTAAAGAAGTCAAGAAGAATCTAAACATACACAGGCAGTGGAAACTGTAATACATGACCAAGAACATTTGAAAAAGAACCAACTAGGACGTCATAAAATGAATATTTATCTCCATATGTCGATGGAAATAAAAATAAGCTTCACTGAGTTAATTTAACAGAGATTTGATGCATTGAACAGAGGAGTCGTGACTATGAGAGAGAGAGAAGTATGAGTGACATTAAGAGATGTGGACTTTAGAATGAGGAAGATTAACATGTCTTTGTCAGGCTTCCAGACCTAGAAATGAGGGGAAATCTCCTCCAGTTGAAAAGGTAATGGCTAAACGTTACCTTGAATTGATAGAAGGCACAATTTATACATCCAGAAAGCTCAGGGGATCTTAAGTAGGCCAAATATAGACATACCTACACCTGGGCGCAAGTCACTGAGACCGCAGAACACCAAAGACAAGGGAAAGAACATGAAAGCACCCAGGAGGTGATCACACAAGGAAACGGAAGCAAGCTGGCAGCAACAGCAGAAAGTGGGGACTGGCACAACAATATCTCCATATGCAGAGAGAAAATTGCTATCAATCAAGAATTGAACATCCGGAGAAGAATCAAGGACAGTGGTCCTTCGAGAACAAGGGTGACTAAAGACACTTTAACACAAACAAACACCCAAAGAAGTTGGCCATCAACCCAAAATGCATTTCTAAGGAATAAAGAACTGTGGTCTCAGAAAGAAGGGGTTAGATGCAAGAAGGAGTGGTGAATAAAGACATGGCCAATGACTGAGTAAATCTAAATGGACGTTCATTTTATGAAGCCTGATGCCTTTGAGGAAAGCAATGTTAAAGGAAATATCATTTTGTGTGAGTTGGACAGGGAAATTACTGTAATAGTATTCTAAATACCCTGACTTTTCAGGAGAAACATAAAATTATTATTTAATGCTAGATATCACTAAGTATGCATATTTACATTTCTAGGGTATTTTAGAAAACAGAGAATAGAAATGACATGTATATTTTCAATGGTCAAAATATTCCAGTTAAGAGATGGATTGTCAGACTAAAATTTTAAAAAATCTAGCCACATACAGAATTTATATCAATCATTACAAAGCAGAAAGTTTGAAGGCATCAAAATGAAAAAAAACAAACAAAGAAGATGTATTAGAAAAAGACCAGAAGAAAGCTGAGATAGTAGATGCAGGATAAAAAAAAAGCTTTAAAGTTAAAACAACAACAACAGCACTAGAGATAGATAGTCATTGCATATGAATCTAAAGAGAGATTCAACTCTCGGCTCATATTGTTCTAGTAGGACCATCACAAAATACATAAAACAAAAATGGGCAGTAAGGGGTAATTGACGCACACACCATCATAGTGGAACATTTCTTATTCCTCTTTCTTCAGAGGATTTAAACCAAGAATATAGATTTTAAAAATCCATGAAAATATAAAAGGTAGAAACACAATCAACAAGCTTTATTTAGTTGATATACTGGAACATAACTGGAAAAGACGCCTTTTTTTTTTTTTATCTTCCAAGCACACACAGGATAAGTATGCAAAACGACAGTGCCTGCTCCATGAAACACATCTCAACAAATTCAGATGATTCAAAACCAGGTCAGGATCATGGACCACAAACTTGTGAGTCCTTTGAGAAAAGTCCTTTGTTTGGAAATTAGGAAATGCTTTAAAAATAATTACTAATGGAAAGATGAAAGTAAATGAGAAAATACTGGTAACTAAATTGTGGCAGAAATGCTACATACAAAAACCTATGAGAATGCAGGCAACTGAGTCCTTCGAAGGACATTTACAGCCATAAGTACGTAAGTCAAAACAAACCCATTGCCATTAAGTAGATTCTGACTCATAGCAACCGGGGCAGAGAGCCTCATCTTTCTCTCATGGGTTTGAACTGCCAACCACGGGGTCAGCAATCCAGTGCTTACTGAAGAGCAACATTAGGGCTCCGGGTGCTTAAAAAAGACAGAATAACAATTAACCCAAACCAAATTTATTTGCTGCCAACTAGATGATTCAGATTCATGGGACCCTGGGGCATGGAGGATTATTCTTTGGGCTACTAATCACAAGGTCGGAAGTTGGAAGCCACCAGCTGCCCTGTGCGAGAAAGATGGCGCTTTATAATCTTGTAAAGATTTACAGTCTCATAAACCCTCAGGAGGGGGTTTTAACCTACGTATCAAAATAAAGATGCTAGGAAATGACTAGCAGACTATATCTGCATACTAGATGGAAAGACATACAGAAATTGATGAAACAGAAAAATACTAGAGGCAATTTTATGTGAAACATCTTGCAATGTTGATATAAAGAATAAGTCAAAAAGAGAATAGAAATATAGCAACAGCAGGGATTAAAATATAAGAAGTGGTAGTATGGACAAAAAAGTTGAACACTAAGTTAAATAGATGCACAAAACTGAAAAAGATAGCCTAAACAATTCTTTAGCCGTTAAAAGTATTAAATTTATAGTTTTAAAATCTCCCAACAAAGGAAACATCAGATCCAGATAGTTTTACCAGGAAGTTCCACCAATCTTTCAAGACATACTCCCTTAAACTCACTGCCTCTGAGTCGATTCTAACTCATAATGACTCTAGAGCACAGAGTAGAATTGCCCCGTGAGTTGTGAAGACTAAATCTTTATGGGAGTAGAAAGCCTCATCTTTCCCCAGAAGAACAGCTGGTGGTTTCGAACTTCTGACCTTGCAGTTAGCAGCCCAATGCAAAACTCAGATACCACCAGGGCTCCTCTCCTCACCCACCCCACCCCCAAGGTGTAAGTTGCCCCAATTTTCTACTAATAGGAAAGAAACACTCTTTAGATTATCTATGTGCCTAGCAGTATCTTGACACAATTTGGCCTGGGGGTTATGAACATACAAAACTGTAGACCAATTTCATTAGTAAAATAAATGTAAATTACTAAACAAAATATTAGCAAAGCATGCATCTCACTGCTATCAAGTCAATGCTGACACATAACAACCCCTGTGGGTTTCTCAGACTGTCACTGTTTACAAGAGTAGAAAACCTAGTTTTTATCCCAAGGAGCTGCTGGTGGCCTTGAACTGCTAATCATAAACATCCCAGCCCAAGGCTTAACCATCACACCACCAGGGCTCCGTAGCATATATAGGCATGCATAAACAAATAGCAAATGACCAAGTTGAGTTTATCCCAGGAATGCAAGGCTGTTTTAACATCTTTAAAAACCCATCAGTGTAATTCACCGAGTTAATAGAAAAAAAAGGAGAAAAAGTATAGGCTGCATGAAGAGATGTAGAAGGTAATAAAATTAAATATCCATTTATGATCATAGCTCTTAGGAAACTGGTTTTATAAAAGGACTTTCTCAACCTAAAAAGGAGTATGTGCAAACTAAAAAAGAAACACAATCCGTAGTATTATACTTAATGATGAAACAATAAGAAGTCTCTTGAACATCAAACACAATGAGTTAGAATTGCAATCAATACCTGTGTCACCAATAAGATCCATTCCTGAGTGTCTTCAATCAAATTTGTAGGTTAAGTCGGGTCATGTGCATAAGCTTCTTGTTCAGCCTTAATTTAGTGCAAGAAAAAGCTTGAAGCTTTTTCAATAACTTAAAAGTGGTCGATGCAGCCAGTGAAGATGAAGAATTTGTTATGTGTAAGGGGTTAGGTCAATCATTTCGATGTGGGCAAATATACATCACTTTAAAGGGCAAGTAGGAGTTATCTTTGAGTCTTACAAATTCATAGCCAGGAAAATGCTTGCAGACAGAAGGTTGTAGCCAGAACACTGAGGCGAGATGCAAGGACAGGTCTGAGAACTGGAGAGGAGGGAATAAAACCAACGCTTTTGGCACTGGATGACCGCTTATGTAGAAAATCCCAAAGAATCTGCAGAGAATTATTACAAAGTGCTGTTCCATACACAGAGAAAAGTATTAAAAATCAGTTGCATTTGAAATAACAGAAGCAGTAGAAAGTGCGACTTAAAAAAGATACGATTCTTAATAGCACCCTGTTGGTGTTGAGTTGATGGATTCCAACCCACGGCAACATAGCAGATGAGAGATCTAGGAGGAGTGACATTGAAAAATGTACCCGATCTTTCATGTTTAAAGACACGAAAACAGCCCTAACTCTCTGCAGAGATATACCACATCCATGGACTGGACGGCTCAAGAGCATGCAGTTATTGATTCTTCTATAACAGATGTCATTCTAGATAAAATTACAATGACAACTCTAGCCGATGATCTTGTGAGTCTGGACGAGAGCGATCGAAAGGGCATGCCCCAGAATGAAACAGAAGCATCTGCACAGTCCGCGCGGGAAATGAGCATCAGGTACCTAGGGCCATGCAGGCTCAACCCAGTGACGCGGAGGAGGAGCAAGCGCAACGCGATTACATTTTACATGAAGGCAGAGCTCTAAAGAACACGGTGTTCAGAGTTAGACCCTGAAGTGCCAACGATGAAAAAGTACAAGGAAATAGCGAACCCCAAATGGAAACAGATGCGTACCTCTGAGGGGACAGGGACTGAAATGGGATTGGGGAGAGAAGCCCATCCCGAAAGGAACTTGGTGATGGTTATTTTTGAAGTTGGGAGGGGAGAGAGCGACACGGGGTGGGGGGTGGGGGGGTTGCAGTATTGATCTTCTTCCTGTTGTCGGCTTCATCCATATGCTTTTCATTTGCTTCATTCTTTAATTTCGGGAAATCCATGCCTTCAGAAGGATCGGCAGCAACACTACCATAAGGAAGCCCTGGGCTTCGGGTCCTGGTGGACGGCCCCCAGGCCACCCTCCCTCCCCCGGGGCCTTACCTTGGCGGGGTTGAGCGCGGTGATGACCCACACGCAGTGTGCACTGTTGTCGTACTGAATGGGGAAGTTGGGGGAGGTGATGATGCCCGAGGGGCCTCGAAGGTGGGCGTCACACATGCGGGCTGCGGAAAGGAGATGGAAGAGAAGCCTTTAATCCACACTTGGTCCAGCTGCCCTCCCCACGCCCCTCCCAGAGCCCTAAAGTGCCTGTCTGTCCAGTCCCACCCCGGGCGAAACCTTCTGATCCAAGGGAAGTCAGTGACCCTGGAACAATGGGGCAGGGCCGGCCACTGTGCTCTGTCCAATTGTGCTGTTGGCAATGGTGAACTTCCACAGGCAGCCTCAGCAACCTGGCTTCAATCGCGTCCCTGCCCCCACTGTGGCCAGCAGCTCATTTCCACCCATGTTGACCGGACGTTGGGTGCGCAGAAGCAGCCCCGGGCAGCCACGCACCAGCTCAGGACTAGCTCCCTAGCACCATTCATCTCACTTACACTTCAGTTTTCCAATAACAGCTAAGCCCTGCTGACCCCAAATCCGTTTAGCAAGGCCTCTCAACCCTCTTCTGGCCCCGTGAGCCCCTGATTCCACCCTGAGCAACCTCTCAGTAGACGGTGGGATGTCCTTGCTAGGACCACCCCATGAGGTCTTGGGAAATCTGTGTCTAGAACTGAGCCCACTGTGGACCCCCTGAGTGATTCCAAGTGCTCCTCAACCCTTCCCCACTCTCAGCTCATGCGTGGAACCGCTTTTGACGGGAAGCAGGAAGACTCAAGGTGAATTAGAAGAAGTGCTCTACTCAAGGAGGTATAAAGTGTTATCAATCATAGCTTAATCTAATTAAGCGCTTTAAAATAGCTTCTAACCTAATTAGATTAAGTAGTGATTGATAACAGTTAAGGTACGGCGTCGTAGATCGTACCTAGGTGTTTGCTTTCTCCACAGACATGTTCTTGAGTTCTCGCACCTCATCCCTCACTGCTGGCGCGCGGCTCGTTTAATAAATAGTTCCGAGAGCCCGCCCTGTCGCTGCTCACATGGCAATTTATCCTAATTGTAGGCAAAGTGCTCAACAGGAAGGAAATAGCAAGCAAACCCGAGAAGCCTAAGTACATAAAATGCAAGTGGTGTCAAACTTGGTTTCCTCTGACGGGAAAAATGTCCCGGAGCTCCCCTCCGAGGGTGGACAGGGCCGTGATCAACCTTGCCCAGGAAGGGTCTGGGAAGCAGGCTCCCGAGCTCCCAGAGATAATTCATCTCTTCTCATCTCAGCAGTTATCGAGAGCTTATTGGAGGCCAGACCGAGTGTGGGAAGAAGACAGTCTCTGGGGTGCCATTCCTCCTCCGTGAGGGCCGTGGGCAGGTGGAGAAAATCGGAGGGAAGCTTACACGAAGGCAGAGCAATCGCAGTCGGCGCCGTTTGCGAGAGGCCGCTGGGGCAGATTGCACGTTCTTCTCTGGATTCTCCTGGACTTGCCTTCATGAGAAAGGTTCTGCTGACCGCTCAGCCTGGCGCCCAGAGAATCTGCTTCTCCTTTGGCCTGACCCTAAGTCTCAGTTGAGTCAAGAGAAGCACGCGTGGGCCCTCTCTCGTGTCCACTCCCCTCGTGTGCATCTGATCGCTCTTTTGTTCTGAGTTGAGAAACACCTAGATTCGGAGATGGCACCTGCAATACCTGGGTCTGGAGTGCACTCGAAGGGTGAAAAGGGCATACATGGGCTTTGGGGTTTACCAGCTGACCCTTTGGGTTTGAGCCCAATATCTGTCGTCTAAGCCTGGGTGCATTCTGCTGCTGCTCTTCCTCGGTGGCTGGGGCTGACCATGCCCCCTCATCGGCTCCTGGTGAGCTTGGCATTCTGTCAGACAGTGGAAGTGAACCCCCAGCCCGGTGGGTACTTCGGGCACAGTCAACCAACATGCAGCAAAGGGAAACCCGACCTCCGGGCCAAGCATTGCACGAGTCTCAGGATTCCACTTCTGTCCCTCTTCTCTGTTTCTGAGATCTCTTCCCATGGGCCTGCCTTTGGTTTTTCGCCCTGACCGTACCTGAGACTGTCAGTCGGCGTTGCCACACAAGATTGGAACAGGCTAATGCCAACCAAGGTCATGGCCCCTCCCACTCTTGGGAAGGGGGCCTGTGGCTCCCGAACTCTGGCCCAGTAGAGTTCCCTTACAAACCCTCCTTCAAGACCACCTTGCACCTCTTTTGTAAGGTCAGCTATGCTGCCCAGAGGCTTCCGATTTAGACTTCATTTATCCTGTGCTCATTTCCAAGAATCAGTCTTTGCAGTCTGTTGAAACATGTGGAAGGTAATTAGGGAAAACAGGTCAGGAAGGCATTTGCCATTTTAAGGGTCGACTGAGATTTAATTAAAATGCTGTCATCGGCAGGTAGGCAGCATGGAGCACTTCTGTTGGGTGAGACTGCAGCGCCAGCTCTGTTTTCCCTCCACTCCCTGGTCAACATCCGGGGGCCTGTAAACAGACAGACTTCCCCAAGCAGCCAAATCTTGGGGTCTCACCAGCAGATGGAGAGCTCCTCACTGCCACCCACACAGACTGGCCAAATGGTCAGCGCTCAGACGCGTCTGGATAATGAACAAACACATCTCTACATTGCCGGAGCTGCCTTTGCCCATCGGCTGCTCTTTTTCTGTAGCTTTAGGGGAATACATCTTGAAGATTGTCTATGACTGAGTTCCACAGCCACCTCCACGCTTCATCTGAGCATCATGATCTCATATAACGGGGGACCAGGTCCCAGGAGCCCTGTGGGAAATCTCCCCGGACCTACAGACAGTGCTGGGCCCCAAACAACAACTTGGCACCAAAGAAGGGACCTGGTTCAGATACAGGTTCTCCTTGTCCCTCTCTTCTCACTAATCGTAGTCCACGGGTCCTTCATGCTGCCTCCCCTGGCTTCTCCTGCCCCTGGCCTCCCTCTCTGCCCGATCCAGTCTGCTGGAACTACCTCTCCACCATCAATTCTAAGGCAAATAGCCCTATAATGCCCCTGCCCCACCACCTGCTATTGGGTCTCTGCAGCATCTTTCTGGACTACCTGTTCCAACTTCTGTTTAATTTAAGCCCACCTTCCCGCTGCTCCCCACAGCATCCTGGGTAGCACTCTCTAGTGGAATTCTCTCCCCTCCTGTGTGTCTTCCCACAGACCGTGGCTGCGCTTTGGGAAGGGTACTTCTCTGATCTTGAAGAGACCTCCACTCCATTGATAGCAAGTAACGTTTCTCTCTGCCTAGCAACCCTCTCCTGTCTTCCCTCCTGTCCTTCTCCTGCCATTCGCCTTATGATCCCTTTCTGGCCGATCGGCCCCCACCCTGGTCCCTCCAATCTATGCCCCTTTCCCTTTGACTCAGAGCCTGGGAAATATCAATTGTGAATGAACCTCTCTATGTACATTCTCCACATCTGCCCCCATAGCGTTGAATTTTTCTGGAGACGGTCACATGAGTAGGAAGAATGAGGTCACTATGAATTCAGGATGACCCACCTGTTGCCCACTCACCTTCCTATTTCACTCTATTAAGTTCACGGACTCAGTTTGCTCAGAGACTTTGTCATGGCTGCTGGACACCCCTCTGGCCCTTCATCCTGTGCTTCTTCCCCCTCTGCTCTCAGTGCATGACCTTGTCTCGCTCTCCATGGGAGAAACAGAAGCCATTTGGCTGACATATACACTCTCTCATCTCCCAGCTCTGTAACCCCAGCTGCTTATTCCCACCTTCTTTCTGTTTGCTTCCGTTGCAACGAGGCCAGCCCCTCCTCATGAGATCTGGTACCCCTCAAGCTGCCACTCCAAGCTGAGCCATATCCACAGACACACCAGAGACCGCTATCCTAGGAACTCGGGGAACCGATCTCTGAGAGCATCCAGTTCTTCGCACCATCACCCCAGCTCCTCAGTGAAGTGACCTCAGTCTCGATGCACCTGCAGTTCTCCAGGGTCGACCACTCCTGTCCGCTGACTGCAAAGCCCTGTCACTCCTCTTTCCCTACTCAGGACAGACCACTCACCAATGCCTGCAGCTCCACTCGGAAGAAGGAAGTGCCTGCCTGTGACCACGCCCACGTCCCTTCTTCCTCTGGTATCGGGGCTACTAGAACCGCCATCTGGCCACATTCATGGCTCTGACCAGCATGGAATCTTCAGGCCAAGGCAGTCCTTGCATTAGTCTCTGTTCAGTCCCCTCACCAAACCCGGGAAGAGGCCACACCAACCATTCGGCCCTCGGGGAGCCACTTAACCTCAGCATTTTCTGTCCAGTCAGACTGCACACGACCTCTCTGGGGTACCTGACCTTCCTGAACCTTCTCAGTGAGACTCGCACTCAGTGCCTTCCAGATTCCACGTGGTCTTCTTTCCAATCTTCTCTCCATCCTCCTCAGCTTCCTGCTCAGCTGAAAACCCCTTAAAAGCAGTTGCTTAAGTCTGAGCCAAAGGCATACGGGCTTTCTGTTGCACACCGCCTGCAACTTCTCTGTGACTTAATGCTCATATCAAAGTAAAAAGCTACTCCAAAATGGGGAGGGAGAAGTTCTTCTCGCCACAGAGCCAACTAATTTATAGTCTGCAGGGACTGTCCAGGTTCAATTTTAAAACCGTAGTAGGATTGAGCCTTAGAAGTCATGGTTTGAATCCCGGCTTAAGTGATTAGCTTTGTCAAGTAGCTGACCACTCTAAGCTTCAACTAAACATGCAATATGGTTATTGCTGCTGTCCTCATAAAGGAAGAATGAAAAATGGCGAGTACAGTGTGATATACAATATAAATAGCTTAGTAAATGGGAGCTTTATCATTAGCACACAGGTAAGGGGCTCAGGGGCCTTCTCGGGGCTGGAGAAATGCACAATGTATTCTCGTGTAGCTATGTGGCACCTAGGACGAACAGAGGCGAGGAGGGGAGGGAGAAGAGGAAAAGAGAATCCTGGATAACACCGTGTGGTAGTTACATAGTCTGGTGTCAACCTGAGCCTATTAAGAGTGAAGGGGAGGAGTTTAGGTCAGACCCACACTTTCTGCTTTGTTTTCCTACCGATAAGACACATGGAGCTATGCTGATGGAACCAGAGCCCCATAACTGGAGGAGCCACACGGAGACCACACCAGCACTGAGATGCTTCAACCGCCACTGAGATGGACCCACAAGACCTTCCACCCACTGGCCTGTGATCTTCCTGCATTCGACATCATTGCATGTGCTGCGTGAGTCTGAAGAGTAATTTATAGACTAATATGGGACATATGGGCTAATATCAGACTTATGGACTTGATCTGGGCTGGGATATTTTCTTAATATTCAATTACTCTTTATATAAAGCTCTTTCATATATATATATATGAATTTGTTTCTCTAGGCAACCCACACTGTGTTTCAGACATAGGCCCAGGAAGTTTGACTTAGTAAAAGCCACCATCAAGTCCATTCTTACGCATGTGTGTCAGAGTTGACCTGCACGCTATGAATTTTCAACAGTAATGATCTCTTAGAAATAGATAACCAGGCCTTTCTTCTGAGGCACTTCCGAGTGGCTTCAAACCACCAGCCTTTGGATGAATAGCGGAGCACTTCATAATGTGAGCCACCAGGGACCTTGAGGAGGGTCCACCACCTGCAACTGTCCTATAATCATGATCACACTTAATGTCACCTGGCCTGTGTATCCTTTCTCACACTACACCCCAATTTTACAGATGAGGAAGAAGGCCCCAAACCTGTCCACAATGTGCCCTGTGCCCTGTGGTTCGCTAATAGTAAATTTGGAATTTGAACATGGGTTCCCAAGTCTAGTGATCTATCCACGGAAAAGACTTATATTCTAGACAGGAGAGAGAGAGAGAGAGAGAGAGAGAGAGAGAGAGATCTATACATTTGCATATAAAAGTATATATAGTATATGCATGACACATACATATATAAAAGCTCAGGAGATAGTGGCTGAACCACAAAGGGAAAATAGTTTGTGTTTTGCTGTTAATTTTCTTTTAGTCAATTACTCTCTGCAGTTCAGCTGGCGATGGGTCACGGTTCCTGTCCTCACTCAACACCAACTTTCGGTTGTTGTTAAAAACAACAACAGCCTCAAAAAAAACTAGGTGTCTGGCTGTCCCTTTGGTCCCTTCTCCAGGCCAGTGGTTTGCCAGCGGCATTCCAAGGAACCCGGAGGTGCCTCAGGTGGCTGAGGGCTGCTGCGTGCGGGGAGGAGCGGGGCAACTTCACGTTCCTGGCCTTGGCTTCAGTCACAAACCCAAACTCCACCCTCACTGCCAAAGAGCGAATCCTGATTCAAAGATTCCGACTGCTCTATGAGACAGACTAGAACTGGCCCCCTTTTGGTTTCTCTGACTTTAAATCGGGAGCAGACAGCCAAGCTCCCCTTAACTCTGCTTTATTTGTCAGATTGTTAAAACACACACACACACACACACACCTTCTCTTTCAATATTGAACTTGGTATGTGAAATAATCCCACTATGCCCTAGACTGTCTGGCCTTGCCTTTCCCTGTGAGCTGAAAAGAATTAGCAGAGCCATGGTCCTCAATCTATTTGGGTTGATAAAATGTCCAAGGAGTCAAAATTAGAAGCTTATTTTTTTCAGGTGGGAGGGAAAGAAAAGAAAGGCCCATGCATATCTAATTTCAAATTCCAAAATGAGGGCGCAGCCTATATTGTTCACTCATTTCAATCATGAATTCATTCAGTTGGTCCTCAAACATTTGTTGAGCGCCTATTATTTGCCCGGCCCCGTGTTTTAGTAGAATTAATTGTGTGGAAAATGAATATTTAAAATCAAATCATATTTTAAATGCATTAGATGAAATATCATACCACAGTGTACGATAGCAAGCCTTTTCATAGCTCCTGTTCACCTGTTTCTTAATAGATCAAGTTTGGAATTAAAGCTTTTTATCTTTCTCTTCCCCACCCCCTCCTTTATAGCAGGACTCACACACGTTCCTAAAAAACATAACTCTAAAGACAAAAGGAATTGAAACAGAAACCTTCGAAGCTGCCAAAACAAAAGGGCCCTGGAGGCCGAAATGTACACCAGCAATTGGTTTTCAGGGAAGCCTAGGGCAGCTCAGAAGCCCCCGAAGGCTCAGCGCCCTCTCTTTCTCCCCCGCAATGGCTTCTGGGAGAGCAGAACAGAGGCCACAGAGGCAGGCAGGCTAACCTGTGCCGAGCACCCACTGTCCACTAGAGATAGTGCCTGCCACCTGCTATCACTCGACTTGTCTGAATTTCACCATCTCTTGGCGGGGGAGTTTTGTTTTCTCCGTTTCACAGATGAGGGAGGGCCATGTGGCTTAAAAGACATGAAGGCCACCACCGAGGGCCACCAAGATAACAGGTGGCAGACTTGTCACTTAGATTAGAGTCTCTGTGACTCCCAAACTGCCGTTGGATGATGATTGTACCAGACAGCGAGGGAACGGGTTCCTAAAAGAGCCTGCAGGACTAGAGGTGACTAGTTTGCTTCGGGGCTCGGGCGGGCAACACTCCAGCGGTGCTCAGTAATTCCAGTGAGGCGCGAGCTCAGAAGCCTTGCAGACACTGGCCTCACCTTGGAACCAGGACTGTAAAGGCCATTGCCACTTCTAGCCCTTGCAGTAATGCCCTGAAGAAGGTTATATGATCACCTCCTTTTCACAGGGGGGAAAGAAATTCAGAGGACTGAGGATTCTAATCTTCAAACATCCAGGTACAAATGATGGTGCTTAGATTTAAACCCAGTTCTGCCTGGCTCTGCTTTCCATGGCTAACCCCCCTCACCCCCACCCCCACCCTCACCCCCCACCGCTTCATGGTGGCAGATGATGTAGTGGTTATGCACTGGGCTGATGAACCACAAGGTTGGCAGTTTGAAGCCACTAGCTGCTCCAAGAGAGAAAGATGGGCTTTCTACTCAAATAAGGAGTTACAGTCCCTGAAGCCAGCAGAGGCATGTCTACCCTGTCCTATAGGGTCTCCATGAGTCGGCGTCGACTCAGTGCGGTGAGTTTGGTTTTTCATGGTTTGGGTTTGATAGTGGCAAGGAGTTCACATATCGGCTGCTACCTCAAACTAACGAGAGGCGTGAGCTCACCCAGAGGGGCCTCAGAAGAAAGCCGCGGCGACCTTAATTCCGGAAAATCAGTCACTGAAAACCTTAGGATGCCCAGTGACACCCATGAGGTTGCCAGGAGGCAGAATCCAACTGAGAGCAACTGGTTCTGTGTTCAAGAAGGCAGAGGATTGAATGGGCTAACGGGGATGGCAAAGCTGGGCTTGGTGCTTAGAGCCACAGTCAGCTGAGGATCGAGAGCCCGTGACTCAAAATCCGGAGCGGGGGTTTGAACGCGACACTGCATGTGTCTGGGGGAAAAGATGAACTTTAGGACACAGCTATAGACTTCTTCCCAGCCATGAGCACATCCATGGACACAGCCACCCCCACCGAGGGCAGCCTTTCCTCCTGTGAGACAGTCTTGGAGAGAGGTCCCGTCTCACTGCGACTGGACCACGTGGTTATGCCGCCTCCTTCAATAGAATTCTGAGGTCAGAGGCTGGCCAGGCAGCTTTTCTTGGTCCTTGGACTTGGTAATTCCCTGCCTCTCCAAAGAGCTGGTGTTTGGGAGCGGCCCGGTAATCAGCCATCCAACCGCTCTTTCTTGGGCACCTACCATGTGGCCGGCCCAGTTCGAGGCAGTCACCAAAACACACTCGGTCATACTGCCCTATGGAACTCAGATTCTTGCATGCAGATGTTTGCTTTTGTGTCGAGTACTTCCAAATCATGAAGTGTTTCCACACCCACAACCTGACCTTCATATTAAGCACAAAACAGGGAGGGTGGTGTGCTTATCTACCTCTCTAGGAAAGGAAACAGGCCGAGGGAAAAAGCAGTAATTTGTCCAGTTGTTCATGGCTCGTGGAGCAATGCTGAGCATTGATTCCAAAATTCTTCTTTTGTTTGACTGTTTTTTTAAGTGGTAGCTATGCAAATCTTTGAAATAATACAGCTAAAGTCAGTGGAAAAACACAAAGCGCATTTTTAAAGGTCATAGTGCCACCTTAGAGTCTAGTGAGGATTCATATAGGTAAAGCTTATTGGACAGATATTTTCATGACTCCTCTCCAGGTCACTTATCAATATGTGAAAAAAAGGAGGTGGGTCTCACCTCAAACTGGGTTCTTTTCTCAGTGGGCCAATGCTTTAGGTTCCTTTTCCTGGACCTGTCTTATGCTACCCGGATTTCATTTCAGTGACCAGGCCTGGGGAGAGGCAAGCATTGCCCTTCCTAGACCAGAAAGACCCAGAATGTAGCCCTGTGGTGGTCCATGGGGCTTCTCTCCCAAAGGGTCACTCCAAAGGGCCACCGTTGGCTTTGTTGAAAAACTCCAGCATTTTTGCTTCCCCTTGAACTCAGAAACTCTGGCTCCTGCACCTGTTTGCCTATTTGTAAGCCGTGAAAGAGGAGTGCACAGGAAATCAAAGGCTGTTTAACAGCCTGCTGGTCAAGGACTCTTTTAGTCCTTGACCTGGAGGAAAAGGTCAAAGGTTTCTCTGCCCTGTCCCAGTGAAGGAAAACACTTGGGGATGGATGTTTGAAGATATTTGGGGAAGGGGAGGCTAAGCCTACACAGCCTTGGTCCGTGTGATCCTGAGAATGTGTGTTGTAGGGCCATGAGAATACCATGCTCAGGTGTGGGATGGAGGAATCCCACAGAAACCTACTTGAGCCATGGTCCATGTCATCATTGAGCAGCGTGAGTAAAGCATTCTTCCAGCAGAAGTGACAAGTTGGCTGATGGCAGTCTCTGAGTCAAAAAACAAGGGCATCGAGGTAGCTACTTTGGAATGTGTGTGTTACGATAGAGTGATTCAGGGTGAGGGCAAACTCCCTTCCTCTCCAGGTAGTCTTGGATACCTTTGTGCAATGAGCTAGGGGCCTGCCTCTCTTGTTAAGATGGAGAGGTCCGAGCAGGGACCATGTCTGCCTTCCCCACTTCTGTGTCTCCTGGTTGTAGGAGGCTTTGAGGGGAAGTGCTAAACAAACATGTCAGTGAGTCATGAAATGCAGGGACCCGAGGCCCACGGTCATTCACCAAGGAACAGGGGGTAAGCTGGGTCCAGTCTGGACGAGAGGCTAGGCATCATGGTGCAGGGTTCTGTCCACCATGCTCAGCCCCACTTGGTCAACCTCCCTTCCCTGGGCCACCCTCACCTCGGCAGACCGGCCTATGGTCACTCCAGGCTGCAAACATGTCGCTCACTTTCATACAGGTGATTCGCTTGGACCCTTGCAGGTCATAGCCCTCGTTGCAGGTGAACTGGACGCTGGACCCTAACCTGGGAGATAAGACAGGGGGGTGAGCATAACCCCTGGGCTTTGCCAACGCCCCAGTGCTGAGTCCCTTCTGGCGCCATGAAGAAGTACCCCCTTGGCCTTCATTTCTTCTGCCCCTTAAGCTCTGCCCCACTGTTGGAGCACGTACATTCTCCATCCGACACATCTGCTCTTCGTCTTCCTGTTTTGGACAACTCAGTGCTTTTAGGATTGAGTTAAAAGGTGACTTTGTGAGCCAAACAGCAATCCTCTGAGATGGGCAGCAATTAGGGCAGCTCAGAGTGGGTGGATGATGCCCATAAACTTTAATGAACATGGAGGATTGTGGGAAGATGGCTTGAAAGGCAGAAACTGCGACACGTACCACCTCAGGGCCCCAGGGTCCCCTAGATTACCAGAGATGTGGGCTTCCTGCTTTTGTCGAATCGAGAGGGCTGCCCTGTGTAGCCTGCGTCTGCCAGGCAACACGGGCAGTATACAGACCCTCTCCTGAAGGCAGAGGCACTGTCCCCAAAGGCCATGGTTTACATTCTCGATGCCCCTTTCAGGAAGGCCAGGCTCTGCCTTCTCCCAGCCGGGCCACCCCCACCCTGCATGCAATCAGAAGGTTTCCAAAGAGAACTTACCTGAAATCCGAGCCTAGTCTTTTGCCCCTTTCGGGTATGCCAGGGTCTGGACACATATTATGCCCTTGAGACACACCAACCTGAGTTACTACAAGGCAAAAAAACAGCACATACAGAGATGGAGAGTCACAGGTCGGCACCAGCTAGGGCCGTGTCACAGGGCGGGAGTGGACAGGAGACAGAAGCAGGGCCTGCTCCACGGGGGCTGCGGGGGCGGTTGGGCTGGGGTTTCCTGAGTGTGCAACGTGGGGCCGCTTTTGACAATGTTCTTGGCAAGCCAAGTCCAAGTGAAATTCACGGAGAGCACCTGGACTCCGAGGCAGGCACCCCATACCCGCAAACTCCCCGGTGCCCTCGCCCCCCACCAGCCGCCTTGCCCAACCTCCCAGTGGCCTCCCCACCCTACGCTTCAGATCTGGAGATGGTGACTCGAGATGAGATGAGCCCCACCCCCAACCTTCAGCCCCGAATGGAGAAATGACTCAAAGAAAGTTAAACAAAAGGTGACGTGTGATCAGAAACGGTAAAGAATGCAAGAGGACGCTGCAGTCTGAGGTTCAAGGCCGGAGAGTTCGCACACACATGGACATTGCTGAGAAACCTCTGCCCCGGAGCAGTTTCTCAACCCGAGTCCACAGCAACCGGGGCACTGCCCGCCTGATGCTACTGGCCCAAGGAGGTGGTGGTGCCTTGGGCAGGTGGAGCAAACCTCGGGACACTTGCCAACACCGGGGTCCCGTTTACCAAACCCTTAAGCACAGTCGGCTTTCGCTGAAGGAGAAGCTGTGTCAGGGAGCGGCAGAGGCAGATTCTTTTCTCTGGTCCACAGGCCCCAAGGGGAGGCCTCCCACCCACGGCTGTTCATTGTTCGCGGGAGGCTCATCCGATGGGGCCAAAGCCCACACACACCTTTGAATTTTTGGCTTTTGGGGGTGAGCAGAGGCCGGGAATGAGAAGACGTCTTGGTAAGAAAAGTCCTGCCAGTCTCAGGATCCCAACGGCAAGCTCTGGGCAAAGGAAGAAAGCTGATCCCGAGCAATGTCCCCCACTCCCCGAGTCTGTCCCTTTTGCACCCAATTCAATGTCCTGAGATACAAGCAAACACTCCACCACCCACTCCTAAGTGTGCAGCAATTAGCAACTGAGCGCCTATAGTGCACAAGGCCCTGAGACCACACATGTCAAAGGCAACGAGAGATGGCCACTGTCCTCAAGTTGCTCCTCCCAGGTGACCGTGATGGGGGAGAGGTGTGTCAAATGAATGATGCAACCACAGGGCTGTCCAGACGAAGAGCAGGTCTTGAATACCTGGGAAGAGGACATTGAATGTGGCCCTTGGAAAACACTAGGATTCCGATACATGGGAATCAGAAAGAGGCGATTTATGCAGGGAAGCAGTTTGGGGGGGGGGATGCGCTGGGAAATATGGTCACAGAACTTGGGGTTGTTGTGCTCTCTGGTAGAAGAGGAGGGAGGGGGGTGCATGATAGGCAAAAGGGGGAGGTGAGGTGTCAGAGGTGAGACACCTCAGGGGTTCAAGTCTGACCCTGAAGAAGCTCAGGACACTTGGAGGACACTCAGAAGACACTGGGGAGCTCTGAGCAGGAGAGAGATGTGGTAAGAACTAGAGGGCTAAGAAGAGACAAGTTGGGAAGGTTTGTGATGGTCCAGGCAAAGGCTACGAGTCTGGTAGCGGGGACAGACATCGTCAGCATGGTAAAGAGAATCCAGGGTTCATGGAAGACTTGGGCAATGAGCAGAGGGAAGAGGGATTTCTTGGGCCTGAGGGCTAGGAGGATGCAGGAAAATGGGAAGTTCCATTTGAGACTCGCTGAGTGTGAAGCTCACTGCTGGGCATAAACCGTGTTCAATCTCCCTGTAGCCCAGGGCAGCGCTGACCAAGGGACTCTTAGGGATTTGGGTGGACCACATGTTCCAGCCGGATGCCAGGTGTCCTCTTGGTTGTCTAGCCATGAGCTGGAGGCCTCCTCTTGGACAGCCCCCCTTTCTCTAACCTTCCAATCTGCCAGGTTACAGCCACTCATACCACTGGACACTTGTCCCCTACCCCCATGCCATTCTTCGCCAAACCTCTACCATGAAGGATAGTACACCTAGTTAACAAAGCCCCTGTTCCCATCAGTCCAAAGCCCGTCCCACCCAGGAAATAAGGTGGAAGTGCTATCCCAAAGCAGAGCAAGCTCACATCCTGCCTCCTTGGAGCCTTTGTGGTTTCCAAAGAATGTGAAGGGAGTTCTCCCAGGGAGGACCTGGGTCCTCAGGGACATGGAGAGCCGGGTAGGAGGAGAGAGGAGGCTCCCCTCTAAGGAGGTAAGGACAACAGCCCTGGGCTGTGGGTTGGTGGCTGCAAAGCCAGTGCCGCTTACATTTCCGTGGCGATCCACCTCCCTGCCGGCTTCAAAGCTAAGCTCGCCCCCTCTTTAGGCCCCGCTGATTCAAACCTGTGCAGTACCACACCCATCCCAACAAGTCAGGCGACCACCCCACGGGAACCAGACAGCCTCTGGGGGCACACTGAGAATCCAGAGCAAGCCCTTGGCCCGAACAAAAGGTTCGGTATTACCACCACCCAGTAAGCAGATAGAGCAAACGGCTGACGAATGAGGCTAGGCTGGGCTGGAATGGAGAGACCATGGCAAAGCCCACCCACTGAGCACAGGCCAACCCTCAGAGCAGTCCCAGCTGCCTGCCTGTCATCAGCCAGACCACATCGAGGCTCCACCAGCATGCAAGGATTATCAACTCTGGCGGTGACGCAGCTCACACCCTGAGTGCCCTGTTCCCTGTGGACGTCTGAGCAGGTGACGAATGACATCACTCCCCCACCCCTACCCCCCATGCATGCCCTGTGGGCCATCAAAGGCTCCCTAGGAAGCGAGCAAATGTAAACCTCATTGAATAATTTATTGTATAAATTACAGCTGCAAGAGGTTTTCCCCTTCCCTCCCTGCATGCCAGCCTTCACCTTCTAACTCAAAGCCAGCTGCTTGTGTGTACAGCATTCAGATGGCATTGGCTGGAGAGGGAGGAGAAGGGAGAGGGCGAGCCTTACCCCAGTCCCATCAGAGCCCCTGTGGAGAAGGAGGGGCCCACACCTGCTCAGAAAGGCAGTGACTTCAACCCAAAGGCACAGGCACGCAAAGCTTGAGACACCTGTCCACAGGACACTTGGCCAGAATGCTAAAGGCGAGACACCTGCAGACACGCGGCCCACCTGCCTCTGAGCCTCTGGAAGAGCACACACATTCCTTCCCGGGGAATGTTCCACACAGAAGCCCAGCGCCTCGTTGGTAGAGAAAGGTTGTTTTCCCAGAGGGTTCTCATATCATGTCCTTAGGATCGGGTCTCTTCATCTTTCTGGGGGGAGGGGGTGTGTTTGGACATCTCTGAGTTGCTCATGAAAACCCTGGTCCCCCATCTCCAGAAAAATGCACCCACACTTCACAAATCACAGGCCAACAATGTCCACAGGAGAGCCCACAGCTCCCCTACAAAGAAGGGAGGGTGGGGTATCATGTACAGGTGTAGGAGCAATGGGGATCAATTGCTGAGGACACAATTGGGATAAATCCCAGCCTCCCACCTAAGGGCTGTCTCCTCAACATCGGCTGTGGCGTCAGGGCAGCTCCGAACCAAAGGCATGTCTGTCGGGTTCCTCTGGTCTCTGTGATCACAGACAGAAGGGAACGCGGAAACCCAGGGTGCCGACCACGCCAGCCTTCCTTCAGATCCCTGACCTCACGCTCAGTTCTGGCCTCCTGCTCCGTTGCTCAGGCAGCCCAGAAGCAGGGCCTCCTGGTTGCCCTTCAGCCATCCGGGCCCCTCAGGAGGGCATGAGACCCCCCATTGGTCCCAGCTACTCCCCACTGCCAGTGGGTGCTCCATCTCTAATGTGAGCCATGAGAGACCAGCCGGAAGTCCTCACATCCAGTCTCGGTCGGGGCTCTGGAGACCGAACGACCTCCTTGCCAACCCAAGTCCCTTCATACACATCTGCCAGAGCTCTGGGACCATGGGTGGCTGCCCCCCACCTCTGCTCCCTGGGGTTCTGTCATTTCAGGGGGAGAGCAGACGAGAGGAGAGGTAGGGGGAAAGGAGCAAGTTGGTAACAGCGAGAGGAAGGAGGAGGCGGAAGCAGCAAGGGCATTGAGGGTGAAGAAGAAGGAAGGGGAGAAGAGAGCATGAAATGAGTGGGGGAGAAAAGGGGGAGGGGAGAGAGAGAGAGAGAGGAAGAGAAGGGCAAGGGGAGGCCAGTCATTTGGGGGACCAAAGAAACTTCCCTACACATTCCCTCCTAAATGGAAGCAAAGGTTGTCTTCATGAAAACCGCCTTGGCTTCCGGATACAGCCCCCTGTCTGGGAGACCCAGAACCTCCCCAAGCCCCTGCCTGCACTCAGAGGCCCCTCAGCACAGGCTACCCCAGGTACTCCTAGGGTGACATCCCCATTCTCCCTGCACACTAAGCCCCTTCCAGTCTTCCAAACTCTGGCGGCAGAATGTGTTCCCACAGAGGCAAGTGTCCCCCTGCCCAGGCTGGGAGCACCCAGCCCCGTCCCATCACTGTTAGGCTTCTCCGCCTTGCCCGGACAGGGTCAGGGAGTCTGGGGGAAATGGCTAGGCCCCAGAGGGGTGATACCCTCCCTGCACTTCCCAGTCAGGCCTTGGGGGCTGCAGCCCCCCCCCCACCGCCCAGATCACAAGCCCTCACCCCCATCACAGCCCCAGGGTACTGTCTCCTGGAGGAGGTGCCGACTGTCTGAGCAGGTGAAAGTGATTCAAAAGGAAAAATAAAGAGAGAAATGCCGAGTGATGACGCCCTGGACTGAGGGAGAGGAGGAGCGAGGGAGATGGGAGGAGGCGGCGGGGATGGACAGGTCCCAGGGCAGCGCACAGCGCTGGCCAGCATGTCCACGCGCAGAGCCCAGGGTGGAGGGCAGCAGGCGGAAGGGCAATCGTCACAGCGATGTCTGGCCTCCCCGTGGCCACAGCACCAGCGGGGCTGGCCTGGAGCGAAAGGCCCAGCAGGCAGACAGGCGGGCAGACACTTACACACAGATGTCTTCTGGTTGTTATCTTTGCTGGGCATCAGCTTCACGCCTCGGGATTTCAACTCGATTTGCTTCTTGACTAGAGAGGAGGTAAGAGAGAAAGGAAGTTTTAACGTCTGGTGTGTGAGCAGGGGTTGGGGAGCCCAAGAGGACCCCCTCTCTTGGTTTGGGGCACTCCATGGAGCTCCCCTGGGCAGGGACACGCCAAGGGTGGCGTCCACATACTTCCAGCAGGGTGTCAGACCTGGACGACTGTCAGGCTGGCCCACTGGGGGGTAGGCTGACCTCCCATTTGGTTTCTTTGAGAGGATCTGGGACACATCCTAGCCCCTCAAGTGGTCTCTCATGTCTGTGACTTCACCAAAAATACTGAATTCCATGTTTCCCTCAGCAAACATCTCTTGAGTATCAGCTCTGATCCCTGCAGGTCCCCCTGGAAACTAGCTGCTTATGAGTTGGTTCAGATTCAACCTGGTAGCAATTAGATGCGTGTCGGGGTATAATTGGGCCCGTATGCTGTCCACGGGCTGTGTTTCTCAGAAGTAGATCAGCCCACCTTTCTTCTGAGGCACCTCTGGGTGCATTCCAACCTCTACCCCTCCGTTAATCACGGAAGCCCCGGTGGCTCAGCCAACTCAACTGCATTCAATCAATGCCATCGAGTCGATGCTGACTCAGAACGACCCCTGTGTTTCTGAGACTGTAACACTTTACAGGAATAGAAAGTGTCATCTTTCTTTTTTGGATAGCTGGGGGTTTCGAACTGCTGGCTTTGAGGTTAGCAGCCCAATGTGCAGCCCAGTTCAATTCCTAAAATAGTCTTGGCCAGCAGTAGTAGATTGGATTTGGCCTCTGCTTTCACCCCTCCTTGTATCTTTGCAGCCCCTTCCATTAAAGGGATGGGGTGTATTGCCTCATGCCTTGGCTTTGACTTTGACCACAGTGCCTGCTGGACCATTGGTAGTCTGGAGGGCTCCACAGGTCCCAAGGTGTGACACGCAGCTGCAGGTGAGGCCTGCTTTCTTGCATCTCTGCTCTCATTTTTAAGAAGGCATGGCTCTTCTCAGAAGAATCAGACATAATATTGCAGAGCCAGTTGGCCTCCCTGAGCCCACCCTACATCCACACCTTAAACAGACCTGTGCACAGGTCATGCCAACTGATCTTCAACAAACGGGCACATGGCCAAGTCCGGGGTGGTTTTCCTATAACACCCGTGTGGCAGTCGTTCAATGACAGGCCTGGGCTCATCCGAACTCTGGCCTCCGCTAGTGCATGACGTCTGGCATAATGATTGAACTCTCCACATCTGAGCTGCCTTCCAGGAGCTCCCAGATGGTCAGCACACCATGCTCAGCTTGTCCCGCGCCTTCCCTGGTGGCTGCTAGGCGCTCTCCCAGTGAGGACGTTCTTTTCAACCCCCCACTCAACGCTGAGCATCACCGCTGCCTGGCGACGCCTACTGTCTCACCTGCCGAGCACAGGCGATCGCTGCTACAGGAGCACAGCCCAGGTCCCACCAGAGCTCCCAGCGTGCACCAGCCGTGGGTGCCGCCATGCTGTGTCAGAAGCCCGAGGCCGTGCTCCTTTCCTGTGACGGCAGCTCACAGTCTGGCGGGGGAAATGCGACTCACACTCCGAAAATAGAGCCGTGCCGACTAACCGGGGACAAAGAAGGATCTGAAGTGCAGGAGGGAGGGAGGGAGGAGGGAGGGAGGAGGGAGGAGGGAGGGAGGAGGGAGGAGGGAGGGAGGGAGGGAGGGAGGAGGGAGGGAGGAAGGAGGGAGGGAGGAGGAGGGAGGGAGGGAGGGAGGGAGGGTTGGCCTTTATTGGCACGCACTTTACTCTGCACTGCTGTGAGTTCTTTAATCAGTAAATATACACCGACGAAGTAGCTATTATTGGCCTCTTGTGCAGATGGGAAAAGGGAGTCCCAGAGAATCACTTGCCCCGAGTCATATAGCTAATTGCGATAAAGCCAGCAGCCGGGAGTGCGCACCGCTACGTACCAAGCTCTTTCCAGGCCCCCATCACGCCGAGCCACCTCTCTCTAGAATCCAGACGTCTAGCCAGCTGCCTCCTGTGTATCACATTTGGGTGTGTCAATAGATACCTTAAAATGAACAAGTCTGAGAGCTGCCTAAAGCAGCCTCCCAGTCACTGCTTAAGCTGTTTACTGGTTCACACATGATCTGATAGCATGTATTGGCGGTCTGGTTTATTGTCTGTCTTTCCAGGGGCGCAGGGGCCTCGGCTGTCCTGTTCATGGCGGTAGCCCCAGCACCCAGGAAGTACCTCACAGGTGGGCACTGTGGTTGCTTGTTGCCAGGGAGCCGGTGCCGACTCCTCGGGGCCTCAGGTAGAAGGGAACGAAAGGCTGCCTGCTCCTGTACGGGCTCGGGATGTACGGTATGTCGGAATTCATCGTCTTCGCCGTGGGGTCCAAGTGTCTCCTTGAGGTCTGTCCGGTTGCATTGTGAGTACTGCCCACCCGAGGGGCGCACCTTCCAACATTAGGCCGCACAACATTTTCCTGCTATCCCTGAGGTTTTCAAGTTGATCTTCAGGCTTTTCTCCCTAGCCGCTCAGTCTGGACGCTCTACTAAAACCTGGCCACCCCTGGTGACGCTGACAGAGGGTGGGGGGAGATACGAGCTTCTAGCTCCATAGAAAGCCCCAAACTGCCACAGTACGTCAGGGCACAGTGTACAGACAGGGCACTGCCCATTAAGTATTTGCCTAATGAAGGAACTGTGGAGACCAATTCAAGCTTAATCAAGATAGTAAAGCCAGGCTGTGTAATCCTATATGTGGAGGGGAGGTGGGTCTTTCACGTCTGTATATGTGTTCAGGAATCACTTGCATGGATGTGCAGAGGCTGAGCCT
This sequence comes from Tenrec ecaudatus, assembly GCF_050624435.1. Classification (NCBI taxonomy): domain Eukaryota; kingdom Metazoa; phylum Chordata; class Mammalia; order Afrosoricida; family Tenrecidae; genus Tenrec; species Tenrec ecaudatus. Next base: position 57,326,418 of record NC_134530.1, read on the forward strand.
GTGACCAGCAAGGGACCCCGAGTCCTTGGAGGCTGGCGCTTGGTCTAGGTGGAGTGTCTTTTGGGTTGACGCTCCCTAGTGCATCAGACCTCTACCAAACAGTACAGGAAGAGCATTGGAACCAGAATTGCATCATTCCAGAGGTCATTTCTCTGTACCTGAGTCCCCCAAACTAGCTGCTGGTGAGCCAGTTCCAGCCCATGGTGGCCACATGAGTGACAAAGTATGACTGTTCCATAGGGTCTCCAGTAGCTGGTTTGGGGGAAGTAGATTATTAGGGCTTTCTTCCTCTAGATCAGCAGTTCGCAACCTGTGGGTCACGACCCCGTGGGGTGGGGTGTCAAACAACCTTTTCACAGTGATCACCCGATTCATAACAGTATCAAAATTACAGTGATGAAGTAGCAATGAAAATACTTTTATGGTTGGGGGTCACCACAACACGAGGAACTGTATGAAAGGGTCGCGGCATTAGGAAGGTTGAAAATCACTGCTCTAGATGGACTTTTTGGTTAGCAGCCAAGTATGCTTACTGCTTGAGCCACCCAGGGGCACCTCCATGCTGTCTAACTACCCCCTTGGCTCCCCAAGGTATCTTTTGGCCTCCAAGGGCTTCATCTTACCTCTGGTTATGTGCCTGGGCACACCCGTCTGACCCCAGCTCCCCCGTAACATCTTCCAGCTAACCCCCTTCCTGCTGACTCGCCCCTGTTTAGGCTGATCCCCAGCGGTAGTAACAGTCACAAGTTCAACGTCCTCTGTGTCAGGCCCAAGGCTGAGTGCCTTACAAGTTCTCTGCTAAAATCAGCATCCTTGACTCCTCGCTTCCACCCATGCAGGATCCAGCACCAAGTCCTTCCAAATATATCCCCAATCTAGTTACTGCTCACAACCTGCAGGCCTGTCCCCCTGGCCCAAGCCTCTGTCACCTCTCTCCCCTTGTCTCCTGGGTCTCTGTCTCCATATTCTCAACCCAGGAGCCAGAAGGACCCCGTTACAAGGGAAGTCAGCCCATACTACGTCTGGGATCAAAACTCTGCAGCAAGAACCCGTGTCTCCTGGAGTAAAAGCAGGACGTGTTCTACCAGGAACCCCGCCTTCTGCCCTCCCACAGTGTCTGTGGGCCTTTATCACTCATGGTGGGCACAGAGATCTCCCTAGAGCTCTTCCAGTGTCTGCGGCTGCTTCCTGCACCAGGCTCATCCTATCGTTCTCCTGTTTCCTTCCAGTGGGGATGCAAATCCCACTGCGACTGGAGGCCTTCTCTGACCACATCATGGAACACAGAATCTCCAGCCCCAGCCCTCTTGCCGGCTTTCTGACACACGAGAGCACTTACCGTGTGACTGCCTATTGTGGCTCCAGGTTGAAATGTGAGCGCCAGGAAGGCCAGGATTGTTGCATGCTTTGTTTCCTGCTGCACCTTCGGTCCTTGCAGACCCAAAGGGCTTTGGGTGGCTGGTTTGGGGGAAGTAGACTGACTGGTCTTTCTTCAAGATGCCTCTGGGTGGACTCAAATCTCCACTTTGCTAGCTAGCACCCCCGGGATCGCCTATCTTACCTACTTGGTGCTCAAAAACCCAGCTCAATGTCATTGGGTCCTTTCTGACTGGCGGTGACCCTATAGGTCAGGACAGAACTGCCCCTGTGGGTTTCCAAGATCACAACTTGTCATGGGAGTAGGATGACTTGTTTTCCTCTTGCAGAGCTGCTGGCTCCCATGAATGGAGAGTGGATGAATGCATGGATAGATGACTGAATGAATAGGTGGATGAATGAGTGAATGGATAGATGGACGAATGAATAGATGGGTTGGTGGACTTTGTGGTTAGCAGTCCGGTGCATAACATAACCAATATGCAACCAGGATTTGGGGTGGGGGGGGCTAACATTTATTTACATGACTTGCTGTAGGTTGTGCACATAAAGCAGCTGTGGCCTCAGCTGAACCCCAAGTTTCTTGTGAACAGCCCCAAAGCAATCATAAGGTCACCATCCCCAGGATCACCACCCCCAGGATCACCACCCCCAGCGTGTTCCCTGTAACCCCAAGTCAGGCCCTGGAAACACTTACTCTGTACAGGAGATAACATGCCATTCCCAAGCCTAAACACACAGCAGCTCAAGGGAGAGGTCCTCCAATTCCTCTCCACCTACATGAACAAGCTCCCCAAAGGTCTGTCCCCTGTCTAAGCTGCATGCCTGATAAAATCCAGCTACATCACAGAGCCACAGCTTCCCAACATGCATCCAAGCCCCTTTTATAAATGTGCATTACTCTCCGTGTGTATCCAGCAGGAAAATTTCCAATGAACACTAACGTGGACCTATTAGCAAACAGAGGGCGTTCGTAGGGAAACATACATTATTCAAGCCTGGCTAATACGGTGTGGCAGGGGGAAAGAATCCCTTCACTTCAAATGTCCCCAGGAGAATAGGCATGGGCCCCTCTCCGGGACAGCTCGCTCTGAGTAAGCATGGCTCTGGGTGTCCACGACAATGGGGCAGCCCATTGGACAGGGGTCGGGGAAGGCGAAGGCAAAATGTGCTTGTTTCTGGTCCTGCCATCCACATGAGAAAGAGATGGAAGGGAGGCGCCAGTCCGCCCGAAGTCATCCTCAGGGCACATGCTGCTTGGGCTTTCCTGGAGCCACTGCTAAGATGTCCAACTCTGTCGCTGCAGAAGGCTGCATAAAGGAAGTCGTCCGGCCCCTCTCCGTCCCCCTTAGTGCCCCAGAACTTCTTCCAACTTCTGTGTCCGTCTTCTCTCTTCCTTCCTCCCCCAGGAATGTGGTGGTCCCATGCCCAGGGGTCACCAAGCCTCTGGTGAGATTGGATGATGCCATCATGTCTCCCAAGCGGTCACTGACTTCGGTTCTTCCTCTTCTACAGCCCTCTCTTGACCGGAGCAGAAGGCACTAGCCGTTCCGTGTCAGGATTGTCATCTTCCTGGGCCCAATTCCCTGTCAATGCTCCTCATGCAAAGCCCCGGCCTGTCTGTCAGTGGTTGCTATGAGCCTGAGCAGGCTTCAGCAGGACTTCCAGACTAAGATCTACTTTCAAAAAAATCAGTCAATAAAACCCTATAGATCACAGAACTGGGCAGCAGTTTGGTCCATTACGTATAGGGTTGCAGCGAGTTGGGAGACCACCTGACAGCAGCGACCACTGACTACTCACCAGAGGACGGAGTTGGTTAAGGTAATAAGACTTGTCATCATCAATTAACAAGGAGGTCTCCAAAGGGAGCCAAAGGCAGATGCAAAAAACAAACAAACATAGATCCAGGAATGGATTTGGGCTTGCACTAAACCCTAGCTCTAATTTAAGAACAAGCGGTTCTTATATCATGGTCCTGCTTGATTCATGCCCTCAAGAAGGAAACACAGAAGAGATAGGTACTATATCAAAGTGCGGCGAAGGCATTAGATAGTTCCCAGCTAGCAGATGAATTAGTGTCTGGGATCTTAAAAGCTTGTTTCCAAACAAGCAACCATCTAAGTGAGATGCCAACTAAGTCCAAATGGAAGAAGCACACCATCATCAGTGACCAAAGAATTATGAATCATATAATCCAATGCTGCGGGAGCACATAGAATCGGAGCCTAAATGGTAAGATTCTGGTTTGCAGAAGGCTATGGATGCCAGTGGGAGCCTGAGGTACATTTGTGAGATCGACGTAGGAAATAAGCCTCCGATGACTTCCCCCTGTCCATAACAGAGGGATGGGAAGAAACTGGTGACAAAACAGAGTGCATTGGAGAGATGACTAGAGGAGATCAAAATGATAAATTGACTTGAACAGTTAAAACCTTGTTAGTTGATTCCCCACTCTGGTGCACGTTAGGCCTGACCTTATTTTCAAGATTTTCTGGTTTTGTTTTTTTCCCTATGATGTTTGTTTTTTATCTACGATGTATTTTGTCATTGGGGGTAACTCCTTTGAATTTCGGTTATGCTTTTCGGGGTTATTTTTGGTGTATGAAACCTATGATGGATGAACCTATAGAGACAGCAAGCAGAATAAGGGTTCCTGGGGGGTACAGTGGGGGAGGGGGTAATGGGGAGCTGGTGTCAAGTGGTTCAGTAAGGAAGAGAATGTTCTGAAACTGATTGTGGTGGCAATTATACAGTACTGCTTGATGTGATTCAAGGACGCAATGATATATCTATATTCGATCCCAATAAGATGGTTAAAAAAACACATAAGAACAGAATGAGAAAAAATCGTGAAGCTAGGTGTAGGGGGTCCCTAGTTTACATGCAAATGCTTTGAGCATTCTTGCCTTGAGTTGGGTCTGAGAAGCTGCAGTGTCTACGCCCATGTTGCCCATGAGCATCATCCTGGGTAGACTTGTCTTTGTTCTGATCACATTAGCCTGGGAAATGCAGATGCCAGAGAAAGCTCCTCACACCAACAACACAATTCTAATGGGGTGGAGATGTACAAATAGTCTCACTTGGCCTGGGCTCTGGGGAGGTGGACCCTACAGTTGGTGACATCACTGGGGTGCTGATCAGAGGAACCAGAGAGTAGCCCTGCCCTGAGTGAGGGGTGAGCTCTAGACAACCTCCACATCACCAGGCACCTTCACATCAAGAAACAACTTCCATGTGCTGGTAGGTTTGAGCAGGGAACTAGTCACACCCTGAATTCTATGTCGTTAATGTGTCTTTTGAAGACTCTATAAACAGGCACGTGGTGTGTGATCATGGAATATGGGAGCAGCACCATGTGGAAAGCGGCCATGAAATGAGCCCCCTGAAGGACTAGCTCAGTGGTCAGGTAGGCAGAGGTGCAAAGGGCCAGAGAACAAGAGCAGGTCTTCCTTTATCTCCACAGGTCCATTTATCTTGAGCGATCCAGCCGGAAACAAAGGGCAAACCAACGCCGGAGGGGAGAGGGAAGAGGCGAAGAAACTAGAGAATTCCTAGAACATACTCATTCCTGTTGTTTGTGCATTCATTGATTTATGTCGCATCCCCTTGCGTGTCACAGCATGATGAAGGTGGTCTCTCAGATTAAGTGGACCCTGGACTGACTCTATGGTTCTGGCGGCACTCAAAAGCCCATACCCCCGATGCACAGGCCGCACCTGCGGGTCTACAACAGTTGTACCCACAGGTACACAGTTGTGGACACGGGTCCATAGGGCTTCTCTTACAGAAAAGAGAGTGCGCGTGCAAGTCCGTGCATTTGCTGTGTGTGTGGGCGGGGGTGGGGGTGGGGGCGGGGAACGTCAGGAGGCCCAAGAGCAGAGGCCTGGCTTGAACTGGTTGATGGAAATCTTACTAGGTACATTCATCTCCTGCAAATGATAATGACTACAGGAGACTGCCAGGCTGCTCCGCTCATCCTTTATATTCTGGTTAATTACAAGACATTTCCCCGCTGTTGTAAAGGTTAGTGGGACACATGGTACACATTTAGCGGGGAGAATCCAGCAATACAAATGCCTCTCTAGTCTGCAGCGTGAGTTATTGGGCTGAACTAGTGGGAGACAAGGACCTGTTAGGGGAGGAAGTGCGGAAGGCAGCCCTCCCTTGGACCAAGGGATCTGGGAATCAAGGAGTAGATGAAGTCTGCAGCCTCTCCCTGTCCTTGGGTTCAGGCTTCCCTACGGGCCCTGACCACTCGCCTAGCCCTACTGCTCGGGCCATCTTGCTGTCTGAGCCCCCTCTTCCTCTCCCCCCAACTAGCACTCCTTCATCAAGTCCTGTTTGTACAACGTAAAAAGCTTCTCCAGTGTCGTAAGCCACTTGTTCCCCAAGCCCAGATTATTTTTGCTTGAATTACTGGCCACTGATTCCGGGCCTCAAATCTATCTCTAATAATGTTTTTGCCGAGGGTGATCCTCTGCAGACGGAAATGCATCCTCCTTGTTTTCCCTGCAGACAAAAGAGTGGAGTGTTCACTCCGCCCCCCTCGACCCCCTCTCTGCCTCGGCCGTGTTGCTGAGGGCCTGCCTGGCTGCTTCCTTGAAGACTTGCTTCCATGAGCCACAGACGTTGGCCAGACGAGGCCAGCGTCTGCAGCACCGATGATGCCCTGCCTCCTTCAGGTTTGTGCCAAAGACAGAGGGTTTGATGCAGATGCTGCAGCCAGATGCTTCAAAATGCCAACCTTCTGGAAGGTTTTCTTTTCCTAGTGCCGCTGTAACCGAAGTGCCCCAAGTGGGTGCCTTTGGAGCACAGGCATCTGTTTTCTCACAGGCCGGGAGGCTGGGCGTGTGGATCCGGGGACGGTTCTTGGGGAAGGCGCTCTCTGTTGACTCTTGGGGAAGAATCTAGTCCATTGGCATGTTTTGGTTCCTTGGTGATCTCCCCTAGTGGTCCTCTCTCGTCTCTGTCTTTGCTTCTTTCACTATCTCTGAACAGCAGTGCTTTGAATCACTCAGGTGACTAGGTTCAGCTTGGGTGAAAGGTGAGGTAATATATCATAAGAGGGAGGTCATAAAAATTATGGAGGCAAAAGAAAACATTGACAGGAGCCAACAGGGCTACAGAGGGAATTCCCTTACATGAACAATTCTGTAAGAATAGTAAGAACAGCCATCTATGAGTGGATACCTAGATAGACATTGGAGCCGAACAGATGTGGGAAAGACAACTGAATTATGCCCAGTGAAAAAAATATACACACACACATATGACAGAGGATCTTTCTACGTATGTCTTTATGCTTGCTGCAAATATATTCATGAATAGAGTGTGCAGTGGGCATAATTACAAAACCTCCTGAACCATCACCAAACACCTTGATGGAGTCTGTTGCTGGGCCTGCTTTGCTACCATCTGCTTTGGTGAGTAGCAACTGGGGCCTTAGAAGCTTGAGAATGACAGCTCTTGGTTTCTTCCCATTTGGAACAAAGGAGAGTGAGGACAATCTAAGATGCAGGAACACGGTGTGTCCAGTGAACTGATGGACCACAGGAACCTCAGCCAACATGATCCTGAAGCCAGAAGAACTAGAGAGTGCCCAGCTAACACTACCCACTCTTCTGAAAGGGGTCCAATTAATGTGAAAGGGATCATATTAGAAGGTCCCGTACTGATCAGGAGAAAAACGTGGAACCAAAGTTACAATAGCAAAGAATATCAGGCTCATACTTGGATAGAGGCTAGTAGAACCCCTGAGACTCAGGACCTTAGTCACCCTTCAAGCCTGGAACTGAACTCACCCCATGCCTTAGTTTTCAGGCAAACAAAAGAAAGGTCTGTATTGTGAACAAAATTAACCATAGGAATAATAATCAAGTTTACAGAATTCTTCAAAAGTTGGATGTAAATGGTGTTAGAATTTGGCCTGAGATGGTGGCTCAACTGTCCTCTACAGTGAAGAACCAGGAAGCCAAGGGAAACAGACACATGTGATAAGTCTGGAGCCCGGAGCATCACATGGAAGGATAAAGCACTATATCAAACAGCAGTTGAATGGAGACACTGAACAAAAACAGGAACAGAGGTGAGCTGGGGAGCAGAGGAGCTCTCTTCTTGCAGCTGGCTGGCCATCTAGCCGGCAGCAATCCTGGTAAAGAGCACAGAAAGGCAACTGTGGGCAATTCCCAATAGGAGGCAGAGAAATGATAGACACAGCTGGGGCAAAGCAAAGTGAGCGAGAGATGAACTAGATCTAAGGAGGGACTCTGCAGGAAGGAGGGCGAGGACTCCAGGGATCCGGGAGTCCAGACAGCAGGGAAGGCGTAAAGAACAGGATGAATAACGAAGGGTGGTCCCTGACCATAAAGTTGGGTGATACACACCAAGTAATAGATCCATAAAGTGTCAGCAAGAGCTCTCCCACTCCACCAGGCACTGAGAAGCCCCTCCTCTGGTCACCGGTTACCTGCCCCAGTCTTCCACTAAGCTCCTCCCTCGCCATTGTGTTCACCCAGTGAGTGTTAGTGAGCATCATCAGCCCACTGGTTGCCTGCCATATCTATCCTGCTTACGTGAAGAGTACCATCCTATCACTGAACTGATGATAAGTGGACTGTACTTCCCCGGTGGCCTTCAACTGCCTCTCCTGCCAAGTGATTGCCCAGCCAATCTGCAACAGGTGGGGAGACTTCTTTACCACCAGACCAGCAATCAACATGGCACGCCCACTCCACCCACTCTGAGCTAACAAAACACAGTAGATAATCCAAATAAAATAAACAAACATCAACCATGAATACATAAGTAACCTTTATGCCCAGAGTCATGAATACATAAGTAACCTTTATGCCCAGAGACAACAGAAGATAATAAATCATATGAAACAAAACAAGCCCAAACAAACAAACTCCCAAAACAAAACAGGATAAGATGGCTCAAATCCTGAAACAAACAAAGGGAAAGAAAATCTTCCTGAGGAAGAAATAATAATAAACGTATTTAAAAAGCAACTCTGAAGACTTCTATTCAGAATCCTCATAAAGATCAAGGAAGACACAGGAAAAAGACCTAAAAGAGTTCAAGAAAACAATACAATAACAAAATTAGAAAGTACAAAAATGACAACTACAAGTTCAGAAGATTAATGACAAAATATCCGAAATAGATAACTCAATCAAAGGACAAAAATTATACGTGAATCAATAAAAGGAGTCCATGAAACTCCCTTGCTATCAATCTGAGGAACAATCAGAACAAAATTAATGAAGAGAAGTGAAGAAAGCCTAAAAGCCAGGCTAGGGCACCATCCCAGGGAATGATTGACACATACTATGAATTCTAGAAGAGGGAGGAGGGGCAGTGAAGAGAGGTGTTTTGCTTGTTTTTTGAGGGGAAGACATTCATTGAAAACTTCCCAAATATCATGAAAAAGAAGAAGGTTACCACCTAAATTCAATGAACCTCATACAGAATTGAAAACTCTCCCCTGCTGAAAATCACAGACATATAATAATTAAGCTTTCCATAACCCAAGGCAAAGAACATATTCGGGAAGCAACTTTTGAAAATAAAATATGTTTTACAAAGAGGTACCAATAAGACCGAATGCTGGTTTCTCATGAGAGAGCAATAAGCAAGAGGGCAATGGGATCACATACATAAAATCCTAAAGGAAAGAACTGCCAGCCAAGAATAAGACATGACTAGCAAAATTAACTTTAAAAAAAGGTGATGAAAGTAAGACATTCTCAGGTGAGAAGAAAGTAAGGGAAGCTGTACAAAGCAGACCGACCTTACAAGAAATACTAAGTGGGGTCCTTTGGCGAGCGAACTAATGACATCAGTCAATAACCTAAGATAACGATACCCGCCCCCTCCCCCCCCATCACCTGCATACCAGCCCTGGTCCAGACTTCACAAAAGCAAATCACAGAGAACTAAGAGAGTTGAGCTGCACACAAAGCTGCACTTTCAAACAAAAAATGGGGAGGGGTGAATGATGTAATTATAGAACTTCCATATACAGGAAGCCAACACATGATGAGATAGTTAAAGTGTATTATGCCAACCTGGCCGATAAATGCATGTGGGGTTAATTGAAGGGCAGAGAGATAAATGGCTGGTGAGCCTCTCTTCGAGTTCTTGGGTCTCTTGCTTTCTGATGGTCGGACCAGGATGAAGCTGCCTTAGCTAGTTCCCTGCTTCAGCTGGCAAGGCTCACTTCCTACAAGACATCCCTGAGGAGAAGTCACATGGACCCACCCTGGTGCAGCCCTGGGCACTGGAGCAGCCGTGTGGAGACCCCTGTCAGCACTGAGATGATTACACACATGTTCACTGATTCGGCTTTCCTCCTGCAGTCAGCATCATTGCATCTGTTTTGTGAGATGGAGGAGGACTTTGTGGATTGGTGCCAGACTTATGAGCTAATGTTGGACTTGTGGGCTTGGGCAGCACTGGGTTGGGATGTTTTCTTGATGTGTGTTTACTCTTTATGTAAAACTCTCTCTTATACACTTGAGTTTCTGTGGATTTGTTTCTCTAATGTACCCAGACTAACACACATGAGTTCAACATAAGACTATTTTAATTTTAGGAAGGTTAAGGTAAACTTCAGGGTAACCACAAAGAAAAGTAATAAATCTACTCACAAAAATAAAGAAGAATAACATTTAAAAACATAGTAAATACAAAAACAATAACAATGATTGACAGGGAAATTAAAAACATATAAAGAAAGAACTCAACACAGAAAATGAAAAGGAACAAAGAAACCATTAATACTATAAACACACAACAAATAACAAAATGACAGCAATGATTCCATACCTATTGTTAATCACTCTAATGTAGACACACTAAATGCACCAGTCAAGAGAGAGACTGTCAGAATAGATGGGGAAAAAGCAGGGCCCATCAGTGTGCTGCCTACAAGAGACACACCTTAGACACAAAGACACAAACAAGCTTAAAATCAAAGATGGAAAATATATCAAGTAAACAGTACCTAACAGAGATCAAGAGTAGCAATAATAAGTTTGGATACAATGGGCTCTCATCCGAGATTCAAAGAAGGGAATTATACAATAATTAAAAGTGCCAATCCACTATGAAGACATAATAATAATTATTATTATAATACATATATACACACCCAAAGACAAAGACCCAAAATACACAGAACAAACTCTAACTGAATTTGAAAGTGAAATAGATAGTTCTAGAGCAACAGCAGGAGATTTCCACTCCCCACCTTGGACAATGGACTGGACAACTAGATACTCAACAACAATATAAAAATCTAAATAGCACAAGCAACCTACTTGGCCTCCTAGACCTACAGAGAACACGCTATGCAACAACAGGATTCTTCTACAAGTACATAGATCAGTCTCTAGAATAGCCCATGTTATAACCATGTTCTAGGACATAAGACAAATCTCCATAAATAGTTTAGAAAATCACCATGTGCACAATACAAAGCATCTCCTTTGACTTTAACATCACAAACTAGAAATTAATAACAAAAAGATGAAGGGGAAAAAGTTAACTACCTGGACACTGAGGACACTGAATAACACATTACTTAAAAACCACTGGATCACAGAAGAAGTTAAAATGAAAGAATCGACAATACTGGCAGACAGTGGTAGCCCCAAACCCATCTGCAGAATACCTAGTCAGACTGAGCTGCTGATAGATCCGTTCTAGTCAAAGGCAAGAGTCCCGAACAGTCTTCCTGTCAGGCAGGGATCCTTGTGATCTTGACTATGCAAGACTGAACTTGGTATCTGACCAGTTGATCTCCGGTAGACGCAACCTGAATTTGTTCTGGGTGCAAGTATCTCTTAGATGTTCCGTGACAGAAATGTCTTCCCCGGCTTCTTGAATGTTGATAGGGGTCTTCTTCCGCTCACGCATTATTTGTACTTTATCTTTATACCAATGTGATCTTATCCTTAGTGCCTTAGTGTGATTTGTTGTTCATTGTCTTCTGTTGGGTTTTCCAGCTGTGAATCACAGGGGGAGTGGATGTACAATGACAATACCTGATACATGGTGCTGTAGGGGATGCAGCGGTGGGCAATCGGGAGGGAAAGGGCATTTGGGGGTTAAATCATGAACGCAGAAGCAGGAGAACTGGTCGGGACGCACAACTCCCTTTAAAGGCGATCCAACCATAGGGGGGTGGGCTGTCCTCTATGATAGATGTGTTGATTGCGCAATTCATGATTGAATGATTGAACTATTCAATTGTATGATATGTACATATGTACCAATAAAACTTTAAAAAAATACTGGAGGGTGATTTCTTTCAGTAGGTCAATAAAATGGGCATATCACTAGCCAAATTGATGAAGAGAAAACTAGGGGGAGAGAAGATATAAATAATCAAAATAAGGAATGAATTGAACAACGTTACATCAGAACTGAGATAGAAAAGTATAACAAAATATGAAAAATTATACTTAAAAATTTTTGAAAACCTGGAAAAAATGGGTATATTTCTGGAAACATCCTATTTACCTAAATTAACATAAATAGAAGCATGAAGCCTAAACAGATCCATAACAGAAGAAATTAAAGATTCCATTTTTAAAAAAATCTCCCAGCTGAAAGAAATATAGCCTGACACTCATTGCTTCACAAAGTTTTATCATACATTCAGAGAAGTGTCGACATTAACTGTGTCATACTACCCCAGAATGCAGAAAAGGAAGGAGCAGAGAAGAAAAGAAAAAGGTAGCGTACTGTCTAATTCAGTCCATGAAGCCCATCACCTTGTACCAAAGTCAGCTAAAGATACCACAAGAAACAAAGGCAGGCAGGCAATTAGAGGCCAATAGCTCTCATAATAATACGCAAAAATTCTCAAGAAAATTCTAGCCAGTATAGAATACAACAGCATATCAGGAAGGTAGTCATGATCCTATGGGATTCATACCAAGGACACAAGGGTGCTTCGACATTAGAAAATCAGTGTAATTCATCATCTAAATAAAACAAAGGAAAATAATCACACGGGAAATGCAATTAACGTAGGAAAATCATTTGATACAATCCAGTAATCTTTCCTGTCAAGAACTCTCAGCAAACCAGGAATGGAAGAGAGATCCCTGGGCACACGTAGGACATAGTCACAGCCCCCAGCTGCCCTGGTGGTGCAGTGAGCAAGTGCTTGACTGCTAATCGAATGCTTGGCCTGTCCAACCCACTAGCTACTCCATGGAGTCTGCTCCTGGCACGATGCTTCCTGTATGGGGAAGCTCCACTCTTTCCTACGGGGCTGCTAGGACAGGAACCGGCTTGGCAGCAGTGAGTTTGAGGTTTTCTGGTGTATCAAACCAAGAGCCAACACGCTTCCCAACCGAGAGAGATTGCTGAAGGCAGCGACAAGACGAGGATGCCCACTGTCACCACTGTAGTTCAGCATCGCATTGGAAGGCCTAACCAAAGCAATAGAGCAAAGGACGGGGGAGGGATGTCATGCAATTGGTAAGGAAGAAGACATAGCCCCACGTACGTCTCTGCACTACGCCTACACCCAGATGGCATGATGCCAGACACAGACCGTCTCAGCCATTTCACAAGGAAGTTACGGTAACAAAAGGAGGGTTCAGCAGATGTGGCAGAGTCACACCAGGGTCTAAAAATAGGTTGGGTTTTTCCACCGCTGGTAAAGAGAACTCCAAAAAAGGAGATCAAGGAAACCATACCTTTTATAACAGTACAACAGACAGCATGCACGGGAACGAATCTAAGCAGGGAGGTAAAGGACATAAACAAGGAGAAGTACACACTACTACCACAGCAAGAAGCCAAAAGGGACCTACAGAGCGGAAAATATTCCAGGCTCATGACTTGGAACATTATGCACCTGTCAACACTGCCTAAAGTAATCTATAGACATAATGCACTCTTGATTCAAAAGAATAACGGTGAGTTCACAACAAAACGATATACTATGAATGAATCTGCAGGACATATGCTGAAGGAGGTCAGTCAGTCACATAAGGGCAGCTACTATGTTGTTGTAAGCACTCTCCGTTATAAACCGCTGGGGGATTCAGCCAGTTCATAGTGGTTCGGCAAAACTGAGGCCTCATTTTTTTGTTGAGTTCGGAGAACCGGTTGTTAAAATGGTGCCTGTAATCAGGATACTCTCTACGGTGTGTGGCAATCACAAATGTACACCCCTTCCTCTTTTTTAATGTTTATCTGTGCCATAGCAGGTGTAAGCACTCAATGTCCATACCATCCATGGATAAAGCATGTCTTCCCACTTGAGCCCCTGAAATCAGCTCCCCATTTCTTGCCCCTCTTTTCTCCCCCCACTCTCCCCTAACCTCCTGGTGTCTCCACTCCCATTGTTGGCCCCGAGGGGTTTGTGTCTCCTTTGTGTCACGCCCCGGATTTCCACCAGATCGTTGAGTGAATGATGCAATTCCTGCGAGTGTTCAAAGAGCTCACAATATTTCAGAACAATTGCTGTAAGTTCAGCAGAAGCTAAAGGGGTTTTCCAAAACAAACAACGAAAACCCGTGTCAGTTGACCCCTCCCACACACCTGGGCCTGACATGGTTGTCAGCATCTCCTGTGCTGTTGTTTTGTCTTTTTCTTCATACTGGGGTTTAGCTCTGGTGTATTTTGTCATTGGGGGTAGCTCACTTGAATTTTCGTTACGTGTTTTTCTGTTTTACGGGATGTGAGACCCAGGACGGATGGACCTACAGTGACAGCACATACAGGAAGGGTTCCTGTGGGGACAGTGGGGGTGGGGGTGGGGGGAGCTGACATCAAGGTCAAGAGGAAGAGAACGTTCTGAACGTGATTGTGATAGCAATTATATAATATTATTTGATGTGATTGAACTATGAAATGATATACTATCTGTACTACCTCCCAATAAAAAGGTTTGGTAAAAATTTTAAAAAATGACAAAAGGGAGTTTTTCAAAGATGAACACAGTATGTTCAGGGAAGTGGAGTCAGCTCTTGCTAACCTGTCAGCCACAATGACTATTTCCAAATTGTCTCATCGCTAGAGGCATGGGCTCCCACGCCGACAGAGAAAGGAGGCTGAGGATAAACCACCCAGCCGACGACACTTGGCTCAAAGTGAAAAATATTGTAAGTGAGGATGCCAGTCAAGAAGCATTATGGAAATACCTTAAATTTCTATCATTTTTATCAGGTATTGTTTAAGATTTTTCATTAATACTCCTTTAAAACTCGTATAACATCATCTAGTTTTGGGTACCTCTTTTATTGTTGTGATTTAGGTATTGACTGTATGACATAAGGAACTATCTTTCGGTCTGTTGGGGCACTAGCGCAGTGAGCGAGTTGTTGAATTATTTGAATCCCAGCACTGCTTCTGACCCATAGCAACCCTATGCGTAATGAGGGAGACCTGCCCCGTCCCACACCAGCCTCACCCTCGTGCCCATGCCTGATCCCATTCTATCGTGATAAAGAAACCCCAGTGTCATCAGTCGATGCTGACTCATGGAGACCCTAGAGGACAGGGCAGAACTTCCCTTGTGATTTTCCAAGACTGCAACTGTTCACAGGAGAAGAAAGGCCTGACTTTCTCCCAAGCAGTAGCCGGTGATTTTGAACTGCTGACCTTGCAGGAGCTCGGGATCTTCTTATTCTATCTTAATGCGATTCCACTTTTATAGAGTGAAGAATACATTGATACTCAGAATGCAGTGTTGGTGATGGTTACCAGAGATGGGAGGGCAATGGAAAGAGGGGGATCTGCTAGGCGATAGGCACATAGCAATTCTGGTGAAAGGAAACACACAATGTGACTAAGGTAAATGACAACACTGAGAATAAAGGACAGCTATGGTAAATGCTTAGGAGCCCTGGTGGTGTAGTGGCTACGTTTTGGGTTGCGATTCACAAGGTTAGCAGTTTGAAACTGCCAACAGCTCCTCAGGATAAAGATGGGGCTTTCTACATCCCAAGCAGTTAAACAGTAATATGTGGGTTCTTAACCGTTTGTAAACAGCCTATAAGACATAACTGATGGTCTCTTCCAATGTGGAGCAAAGGAGATGGAAGGAAACAAGAGATTCAAGGAAGAAATTAGTCCAAAGGATCAAGGACCCACAGGACCCACAGTCACTTCCAGTCTGAGACCAGAACAAAGTGGTGCCCCTTCCTGATTACACTGATCAAGAGCACGACAGCAAGTCCTGGTCAGAATGGGGGACAGGTGGGACAAAAATTCTCATTAATAAAAAAGAAAGGGCAGAGATACTGATCTGATCGAGACTGGAGGAAGCCCTGGTCTATCTCCATCAGGAAAGCCTTTCACATGGACCTGAAGCCACTCCCGGACGTCACCTCTCAGCCACGTAATAGAGGGACCTGTGAAACAGGCAATCCACCCCTGCGGAACGTACTCTTTAGGGCAATCAACTACACGAAACCTAAAGGACGACCTTTGACCCGAAGCAGAAGTGAGAGGACAAGGAAAGGCAGGGCAGCAGGATGGAAGGCAAGGTCGAGACGGAAGCGTGCCAATACATGTGGGGGTGGCAACCCCGGTCCTGAAGCAATTGGTATGGGGATTGCTGAATGCCAAACCAGTTCACCGTGTCCAGTTTTACCTAAAGCACAACAGAACTTTTTTTTTTTAAGTTGGTGATGGACCATGCTCAGAGTTTTTTCCCCAATGTGGTGTGAAAAAGAATCCCTGACCCCACTCAGGTGGCCAAGAAGTACTTAGTTGGATACTGCTTGTGCGGCCACGGGGAGCCTTCGACAAGTACCTTGGCATTGCATTTGGGAAGGAAAGGGGGCGGGCGCATGTTTCCTTCCTAGAACAGCGCTTTGTCATTATGAGGGGATTGCCCAGTGGTCTTCACTTAATGATTTCAGAAGATCATCTGGAGGACACGGCTGGAGAAAAAGATCTAAGGGAATCACTGTAGCTCCCAGCTCACGGGTCCATTGCTTTTGCAATACTGTCGTCTCTACCTGGAAGTTCCTTCCCCCTTTCTGCTCGGTGACCTTTTTACTGGTTCAGGCCTCTCTGTGGTTGTCTCTCTGTTTCTTGGGCAGAAGCCCCTGTTCTCTCAAGACTTCATTTACGACTCTGCCAAAGTACTTGTCAGACTGCAACATCATGTCCTGTTTACCTAGCCGTTTGCCCCGGAGCTCTCCCAGGGCATGGATGATGTCTGCTGCCACCGTCTCTGAGGACTCAGGTGCCCCGAAGACGACCCAAGCCACGATCTTTTCAATCATCTCCAGTGAGTTCTCTGCAAGGTGGATGGTGAAAGAGCAGAAGTGGCACATTCAAGGGGTGGTGGTGGTGACGAATATTGAAGAATGACCAAGTCAGTCTGGGAGGGAGTACAAACAGGATGCTCCCTAGAAGTTAGGGTGGCGGGTCTTTGCCTTGTTGACTTGACTTAGTGGGAAAGATCAAAGGCCAGGAAAGCATAGCCCGTGATGGGTGAAAGAACCTCGTAGCGTGTTTGGTAAAGTAGGAGGTCAGAGGAAGCACAAGGTACCCTCTGTGAGATGGTTTCAGACACTAGGCTGCACAACGGGCTCAAACATAGCAGCAAGCACCGAGACGGCACAGGCCTGGCCAAGGATTGGTTTTTATTATATATAAGACTCTCATGAGTCACACTTGACCAAGAAGAACTTAGTATCTCGGTCTGCATCCACAATGGACAAAAGGCCAAGCTCATAATGGTGCCCAATACCTGTGTGATGGCTGAACAAAGGAATGACAATTGCTGGCAAAATCTATGCTTTCAGTTCATATCTGGGCACAAGGTATGGGTTACCCTAGAAAACGTGTAGGTGAGGTGGAGGTTCATGCACTGACAATGGGCTCCCTCTTGGTTAACTCAAAACCTTGGTTTGTGGCACTTGGCCCAGACGTTTGGAAGGAGACCCCTGGGGGCCTGGTAGCTGAGAGCGAGGCTGGAAAGAGCTCGGGGAGCTCAGCAGGCCCACAGGAAGAGGACGGAGGAGTCAGACCTTGGGATGCCAGAGGCACCTCCTCGCCCAGTCTGAGGCTGCAGATAAGTCACAGCAAGAAGGCAGCACGTTCTAGTGGAAAACAGAAGCTTCCGCTTGTTACTATAAAAAGCCGCAAGCATCCTGGGAAATGCAAATTGTTTTCAAATGGAAAAGTTTATTCTGCAGACAATTGGGGCTCGGCACAGGACATCTAGAAGGCAGGGGGGACAATGCACTTCATTGTGGAAGACAAGCAGTCCTGGATTGGGGCAAGACCCCTTCTCAACTGTGCCTTTAAGAAGGTGCAGGTGCATTGGAGTAGGGACATTGGGGTTCTTGGTTAGTCTTACTGAACAGGAAGGCTGGGTTTGGAAACCATCAGGCTAGCAGTTTGAACCCACCCGTCTCTCAGAGGAAGAAAGACGAGGCTGCGGGCTCCCATAAAGAGTTACAGCTTCAGAGATCCAAGGGGTAGTTCCATGCTGCCCCTGGGTGCCTATGAGTCAGATTGACTCAATGGCTTCAGTGCAAGAAAGATGCTATGGGGGTGCGATCAGGTAAGCGCTGGACTACTAACCACAGGGTCAGTGGTTCAAATCCACTAGCCACTCTGAGGGAGAAAAATGTGACTATCTGATGCCATAACATTTGTTGTTGTTGTTAGGACGCATAGTGGACCTATGAACAAAAGGATGAGACCCCGCCCAGTCCAGAGTCATCCTCACGTTGTTGGCAGTCGCTGTGTCAACCCACCTAGTTGAGGGCCTGCCTCTGTTTCGCTGCCCCTCCACTTTGACAGGCCCCCGAAACCCCAGACCCGTCTCCATGAGTGGGATGACCTGCATGGCGGCAGGTGGGAAGCTCGTACAAGAACAGGCTTGGACTCTTGTAACAGCTGCGAGTGGCGGTCATTGTGATGAAAACTGGTTACAAGGAGAAGTTTGGTTCAGTGGTTTCCAAGTGAGGGAAAAGGGACATCGCATTAAAGGGCAAGCAGGAGTGGTCTGGGAACCAGAGGTTGGCCACCCAGGGATGGCCTGTACCTTCTGTCTCTGAGTGTTCAAGTATGAAGAGGATCAGAGTGTAGGGGGAAGCCGTACAGATGGAGGGGAGGAGACAGGCACCGGAGAGGGATTTCTTGACCAGAAAGGCGGCAAGAGGACTAGGGTCTGACATCAGGGATCATGAGGTCAGGGTGGGAGGGAAAGCGCTTGCACCCCAGGAGCAGCCGGAGCGCCAACTCATTTTCTCTCCCTGCACGGAGGTCTCCCTGTTCAACAGAGTCCAGACTAGAAGGTGCAGAAAGGGGGGAGACGATTCCATTTATTTTGTACCTCTCTTATGGCACAGAGTCTACTGATGAATTTTCATCAGTCTTTATAGGGTTAATAAAGAGACCTGGGGATGCTGCGAGTTGGGCACTGGGCTGCTAACCTCAAGGTCAGTGGTTCAAATCCACAGGCTGCTACTTCGGCAGTGGAAGATGCAGCTGACTGTTTGGCCCCTCTAAGGATTTCTAGTCTCAGGAGCCCTATAAGTGGATGTTTGCATCAAAATGGACTCAATGGAAACGGGTTTGGGTTTTTGGTTTGGATGAGGTTGGGGTTCTGGCCTCATTGCCTGACCTTTCTTCCAAAGTGCCTCTCGGTGGGTTTGAACTGCTGGTCTTTCGGTTCGGGAGGAAGCCCTTGATCATCTGCGCCACTGAGTGCCCCAGACCCTGCTCTAACTGACTTTTCAGACCCAGCAGTTTCCTGCTTTCTTGCCCTTGTTCCATGGAGTGCTTCTCTGCGGTGCGCAGGCGGCGGCTTTGGGAGGCCCACATTAAAGCAAATTCCCTCCCTTTTTGGTTTTCCGGAAGCCCCTTGAGCGAAATTAATTGCTCATTTATCTCTAGCCCCAGAACTCTTCATCAGGCCTCAATTATCGCTCTCATCGCGCGGTGCGGCGTTAGATTGATGTGCGTTCCTTTCTTCACACTGCTCTCCTTGAAATCAGAGAGCGGCCTCATGGCGTTCATCTTTTTATGCTGTCACGTGGTGCCTGGGACAGAAAACGCCGGTGAAGTTCACGCGCACGCCTGCCTTCCCACGGTCGGTCCTCTAGATGCCAGGCCAGGCTGGAACCCGGGTCCCTGGCCACTGACTCCTCTCTGATCAGCCTGGACAACAAATGTAATTGTAATGGGCTACCTTGTAATTAAAAAAATTTTTTTTAAACCATATATTTATATTTCTTTGCTTCTCCAGGGATGTGGGTGGAGGGTGGCAGAGTGCGGCCATCAACGCAATTCAGAGTTGGGGCTTGTTAATACCCTCATCACGGAACTCCTGATGTCCTCAGGAACACCTGATCCCTGGTGCCCAGAGCCATGTTTCCAGCACCTCTCCCTGGCAGCACTGTGCCCCCGGACTGCTAGAAAGGCAGGGGCCAGGGGAAAAGCAAGGTGGCTTTCAGGGGCACAGACCAGGCTACAGGAGGGCTTCCAGAAACCACACCGCTGGCTTCCTAGTGGCCGGCTTCCAGTTGGGTTGGGCCCTGGGAAACACAACTGGAGATTGGGGTGGGGGTGGGCGAGAGAGAAGGCCGAGTGTGAGCTCAGCACCGAATCCTCCTCGCTGTGCTGTGCACTGGCATTGGGCAGACGCTGCCATGGTGGCAGCTCACATGACACCCCCTCCCCATTCCCTCAAATGTAGCAGTGGGGGAGGCCTCTCTACCAGTCTGTCTCCGACTTGCAATTTCTTGTGGTTCCTTAAGTGGTGGAGATGGTTAACATGCTCGGCTGCTAACCGCAATGTCGCAAGTTGGGAGTCCACTCAGAAGTGCCTTGGAAGAAAGGTCTGGCGATCTTCTTCTGAAAAAGCAGTCATTGAAAACCCTGTGGAGCACAGGTCCACCCTGACGCACCTGGAGTCGCCCTAATGTAGACTCACCCTTGACAGCCGTCTTTCCCTCTCTGTAATGGGCCCTTCCTCCTCTTCAGCTAATGCTAGGCAGTAGGCCTCCTGTCTCCTGCTGGCCACGGTGGACACCTATCCCTATGCTCTTTGGGGATGTGTTTATAAGCAGGAACACTTGGGCTGATCTTGGTGGTTCCAAAGCTTTTCTTCCTTGAGAGCATTGGCTCTCCAGGTGATCTGTATCCCCCAGGGGACATTTGGAAGTGTCCACAGACACTTTTGAGAGTCACAACTCTGTGTGTGTGTTTGTTGGGTCGGGGTGCCACTGGCATCTTGGAGGTAGGAGGATCCAGGACGCTGTTAGATATCCTACAGTGCAGTGGACAGGCCCACCCCTCCACCCCCCAACAGACAAGTATCCATCCCAGAATGTGACAATATTCAGTACTGCCAAGGCTGAGAAACCTTCCTTCATAGCCACCCATGTGTCTCTACATAATCGTTGGCCACCCAGCAGGTTAAATCCAAACAACAACTGATGAGACCCGAGTGAGTGTGTGATGTCTCGGAGCCTCTCTCTCCTCGTCTGTAAAATGCAGCTAAGACAAGTGCCCACCACACACAAGTGCTGCTAGAATCAAGTGAAATAATGTCAGGTACCTGGAGCTCCAAAACTCACTGCTATGGCGTGGAGGCTGACTCATGGTGACCTGTAGGCCAGGGGAGAATCGCCCCTGTGAGTTTCTGAGACACTAACTAGTAAGGGGAGTAGAAAGCCCCATCTTCTTCCCTGGGAGCGACTGGTTGTTTTGAACTGCCGACCTTGCCGATTGCATCCCATTGAGTAACCACTGTGGCACCAGGGCTCCCCTTTGAGGTTGGCCCTAAACCACCTCATGTGCAAGAATCCACTCTGGGCGGTGATAAGGTTGAGAGTGGGTACAGTAGGCTCTGCTTCCCAGAAAACCACGACTTGCATAAGGCTTTTCCCACTGCGGTTGGCCGTCCCCTGTTACACGCTTATGTAATCAGCTCAGAGGATGTGGCGAACATTCGAAATTGCAAAAGAAAATTCTCGGGGCACACAGCACTTAGTAAGGTCGTCACTGGGGGACACTTTCCTTTTAGTTCTTTAGTGTATCTGGGGCAGCGATGTAAATTGTGCTTTCTACTGTGAAGTGACCGACACACCTCCTGCCTGTCTGTAGAGGCCTGCATGTTGCTAAGGCGCTGAAAGGGTTCAGTGGGGGTTCCAGGTTAAGATGAACTCGACAGAAAGGTCTGTCAGTCTGTTTCTGAGCAGGAGCCAGTGAAAACCCTGTAGGTCACCACAGAGCATTGTCAGATCCACAAATGATCGTGGGGATGCTGCAGGCCCAGGTGGCATTTCATTCGACGACACAGGTGTTCTCTGTAAGGCAGGTACTGACTAGACAACAGATAAGAACTACACGGACGGGGTGAGATTTAGAAAGCAAAGTGTAAGCTGCAGGCCATCGAAATGACAGGTCCACAGAAGAGCTTTCATGTGACAGCAGCTTTGTTACAATTGTCACAAATTGAAAGCAACCAAAATACCATTCACTAGGTGACCGAGGAAACAAACCATGGTACATCCACCCCGTGGAGAATTACTAAATGCTGGAAACAATTATTCCAGTGTAAGAATGGGCCACACAAACATGTTCTGTACAACTCTGAGACCAGCTGAACTAGATGGTGCCCGACTCCCACTACCAACTGCTCTGAAAGGGATCCCATTAGAACGTCCTAGATAGTCCGGGAGGAAAACATGGAACAGAATTCAAATTAAGTTTTTTTTAAATATTCAAAATACAGTCTTATTGGTCATAGTCAGTAGTAGAACTCCTGAGGTTACAGCCTTTAGTCACCCCTCAGGTCTGGAATTGAGCTCATCCCTGTGGCAATAGACGGGTCTATGAGAGGAACAAGAACACTAAAGACGTATGTAAACCTTAGAATCATCAGCCATATGAGCGAAAGAGCTGCATGTTCCTCCCTGAGGACCGAACTCAGGAGGATTAGGAAAAGGAGGAGTGGGAACAGGAAGAGTGGGAAATCAGTGGGATGAGTGCTGTGTCGTTGTGGAGATGGCAATCCATGGCATGAAGCAACATGTGCATGGGCTGTTGAATGGAAAACTGCTCTCTTCGTAAACCTTCACCCCATCCATAATAAAAAAGCTTCTTTTAAAAAAGAGAAGAAACAGGCTTCCTGGTCTTGCAAAGATGTAAATGCAAATTTATGTGCATGCGACTACTTAAAAAAAAGAAGGCAGTCTGGAAAGCTATGTGCTATGTGCCTTCAACTATGTGACCATCTGGAAAAGGAAAGGCTGTGGAGACAGCAAAAAGGTCAGTGGCTCCCAGGGACTGGAGGAAAGGCAGGAAGGCGAGCCCAGGGCCCTGCAAGGGCAGTGACAGTATCTGCCATAATACCATCATGGTGGATCCCGGCTGGTCTGTATTTGTCAAAACCCACAGGACATAAAGCCCACAGAGGGAAGCCTGAGGTACACTCTGGACTTCAGTCCATCACACTGTACCAGCAAGGGCTCCCCAATTGGAACAAATGGAAGATGCCCACAGGAGGGAGAAAGGATGCATGAGAACTCTTTCCAAACAATTTTGTTGGAGATGAAAAGGTGCTCTAAAAAATAAAGCACACCGAGAAGAAAGCTAGGGGTTGAGTTAAAAAGAGGAGAGGAAAGACCCTGGAGGGAGCTGTGAGGAGAGGCCCTGTGTGGTCATTACATCATCCGGTGTCAACTTGAGACTATTAAGAGTGAAGGGGTGGAGTATAGCCTGCCAATCAGATCACAGCTTGATGACCGCATTCGGAGGTGCTACAGAGATAAATAGCTCACTGGAGGCCAGCCCCACACTCTCTGCTTTGTCTTCCTGACGATAAGCCACATGGAGCTCCGCTGATGGAGCCAGAGCCCTGGAGCTGGAGGAGCTACATGGAGACCCATTCTAGTGCTGAGATGCTTCCGCCACCATGGGATCCACTAGACTTTCTACCCACTGGCCTGTGATATTCCTGCATTTTGCATCATTGCATGTGGTGTGTGGTCTGCAGAGGAATTTAAAGACTGGAATCTGACGTATTAGCTAATATTGGACTTGTGAACTTGATCTGGACTGGGATGTTTTCTTAACATACAATTACTTTTTCTATACAGCTCTTTCTTATACACATATGAGTGTCTCTAGATTTGTTTCTCAAGTCTACCCAGACTAACACATCCTGTGATTCGAGTTTCTCCATGTATAGGCTGTAGGACTCAGGCAGCTTCCACACCCTCTCAACCACAGCTCCCACCACCTGGATTACTGATGGACTGACAACACCTCTGTCACCAACTGCACTGCTGGGAGTATCAGACGGAGCAGGGCATGCACCGTGCCCAGCACAGAGCCTGGCACACAGGAGGTGGGTGGCGGAAAGATGGCTCATTTGCTTTCTTGCTCTGCATTGCCCGGCCTCAAAGGTTAACCTGCTGCCGTGAGAAACGGGCCTTGAACTGCCTGAAATCTTAGGAACGCCAGGCACTAACTTCAGCAAGTAGAACACCCACCTCTGCTTTTCTATACGGGAAAACACAGCACACACACTCAGGCAGGGGCCCCGTTGACAGGAAGGCCCAAGCTCAGCGGCTAGAAAAATTGTCTCCCAGGAAGCTCTCGGTAGAGTCTATTCAGGGCCAACCAAGTTGGCTTCTTGTTTATTTTCTGAATGTTCCAAACATGCTCTGTTACCCAAAACCAAGCAGATGTGGCCATTCATGAAAGGCTCCAATCAAAGAGGTGATGATTCCACCTCTGGAGCTGCTTTGGTCCCGGTCCCCAGCCAGCAACCTTGCGGGAGGACACTGCCCCTTGGGTGGACAGAGCACTGTGCTGACTCGGCTGGGCCAGCAGGCCCTTAGCCTTGGCCCCTGGGGGCCTGGAGCGGAGGGGCAAGCTCTCCTGTGGAAACTCCGACTGCTCTCCTCTTTCAGTCCCATGCTCCCCCTTCAGCACACCATCGAGCAGGGTTTGGCTTCACTTTCCACACTCATTTCAGGCCCGCAGGTCCCTGGATGCTGCACTGGGTTGAGACCCGCGCTGAAGCACCTCAGGAGACAGGCCTGGCAATCTGCTTCCACGAAGCTTACAGAACAAGCAGACAGAAGCAGAGCAAAGGGAATCCGTACAGCAGTAACACACAGGTCAGACCACAGTAACACACAGGCCATGGGTCAGACCTATTCCAAGGCAACAGGCTATGCTCTGAGTTTGGCTTTATCTTACCCAGGGCCCCGGGCAGCGCCTTCTGTAAGGGAAAGTGGGCAAGACACACACAGGCTTGAGTTGGTTACAGCCCACTTTCATTGCTGAGAGATGAAGGCGACAGGCTCAATGAGCAGGTATGCGGCCAACCCTAAATGTTTCTCTCTCTGCATGTTGTAGACTTTGCACAAAGCCCGAATTGAGAAAGCACGGCGTCATCTGCTCCCGGACATCCACTGGGGCTGAGGACTTCGACCACGGGGGGAAGCTCCCCATCCAGGGCAGTGGTTGTCGGCGGCCATCCACTTGACCCTGACTTACGATGCCCCCCTGCACCAAGGAACAAGATGCCGCTGGGTGCAGCACCAGCCCCGTGGTCAATGGCAGATGGGACACTTGCGATCAGAGGGTTTGCTTTCTGAACCTGGCTTTGTTTGTAAACACCGCTGGAACCTGTTCAGCATCAAAGCGGCACGCAGACGTCCAGGGGCCACGGGGTGATGGCTGCACAGGAGGTACACCGGCAGGATTTAAACCCAGGTTTCCCATATGGAAGTCAAGAACTGTACAACTGAACACCTGATGCTGCCCCTCTCCTGGATGACCCACCCTTTTGATTGGCAGCTCTTGAAGCTAGGAAATTCTCCATTATTGGGGCAGAAATCTGCTCGCCTGCCGTTTCTGCCCTCCTTTCTCTTGTCGTTAAATGTCTCTTTACAGATTTGGCCATCTTAGGTGCCAAACTCATTACCATGGAGTCAGAGTGACCCCATAGGACAGAGTACCTCATAGGGCTTCCAAACTGGTCATCTGATAGGCAGAGCAGCCTATCAGAAAGGCTGGTGGGTTCGAACCACACACCTGCTTAGCAGCTGAACCCTTTAACCATGCCTCCCAGGGTCATTTGGCCATTGCTGCTAACAAGTTGATGGTCTAGAGGCAGTGAAAACCTGTCAAGCTCGGGGCTGGCTAGCAAAGTAAGAACATGGGCTCTGGACTCTCCCGGTGCAAGTTCACATGATTCGGGGCTATTGGCTGACTGTCTCTGGACCTCAGCTTGCTCACCGTGAAGAGGGGTTGGTGATTGTATCTGGTGTCTCTGGGTGGCACCGGTGATTTAGGTCTTGGCTGCTAACTGAAAGGCTGGTTCTTCTCAGTCACCCAGAGATGTCTGGGAAGATAGGACTGGTGATTTACCCCTCTGACCCACGTGGGGTGGCCGTGAGTTGTAGCTGACTGGATGGGCTGTTTGGTTTGGGGCAGTCTTTACCCCGAGGGGCAATGGTGAGGAGTAAGGGAGATGGTGTCAGAGGCCTCCAGCAGCCAAGATGCAGTGTCCTGATGAGCCGGCCACACCATCAGACAAACATCACAGGCCACTAGGTAGATCCAGACCTAGAGGTCTGCAAATAGGAACTGAACTGCAGAGGCAAGGGCTCCCCAAAGCCATGGGGAGGACAGATGGAGCCCATCCAAAGGTCACTGCCCCACCCACCTAGTGTGACAGTGGGCCCCAGGCCTTGCTCACCTTGGTACTGGGCACTGAAGCCCCGCTGCCGATGGTTGCCGTCCGAGGTGAAGTGCAGCCTAAGCCAGTTCTTGCTGCTGATGACCGGGGCCGGGAGGCTGGCTCCAGTGAACCTGCGGGGACAGGAAGCAGGACCAAGTCAGCGCCACAGCTGGGTAGACTGGGGCCCAGGCATGCCAGCCATGTCAGCTGGGGTGGGCGGGGGCAGTGGGGGACTCCACCCAGCATAAGTAGCCTGAGCAGTTTGAGGAGCTCACCCCACTCTCAGGTTTCCCTGAGGTGCTGAGGGGAGGGACAGGTCCTTCCAGCCTAGAGCAGAATTCTAGATGCCCCCCCACCCCCACCGCCACCACCAGCAGCCCAGCCCCCCAGCAGATGTCCAGCCCAGCCCTCCCAGGAGAGGTAGTGCAGTCTCTAGCAAGCCTCTCACGCCCCCCCCGAAGAAGTCAGGAGAAGGGACCAAGGCAGATATGGCAGGCCTCAAGTGGTCCCTCACGGGTGTAGGACCCCATTCTTGGGCCACTCATCTGGCTGTCCCTGCCCTCCTCTGGCTCTTCGTCCTGCCCCTGCAGCTCCCAGCACCCCCACCCCCCACCCCGCTGTCCACACAGCAGTTCCTCCTCCTCTGCAGTCCATCCTGCCCCTCCTTGTGTGGGCTCCAGCCTGTCCAGGACTTCCATCACCCCTCTGCTCAGTGGGTGGGCAGCCCTGGCAGCATTGGCCTCTGCTGCTCCAGCGCTCTGTCCATCATCCTATTCTCTCACCACCTGTCCAAGCAGACTCTTCTTCCTACCCTGGCCTGCCACCCAAACCCACCATCATGGCGCGGCCCCTGCCTCTTGACTGACTGCCATCCTCGCCAGCTTTCAGGCCAGCCAGGCTGCTGGGGACACCAGCACTTTCAATGACTCCTCACCCAGGGCCTACACAGACTGGCTTCCAATCTTTGCTGCTTGGAAACACACTCAGTCTTGGCCCTTACTACCTCACTGGATGTCCCACCCGCCACACCCAGAAGACTCCTCCCACTTTCTCTTCTCTGGACCACCCACGGAAAATAGCCAGTGCCTGTCCTCTCCATCTCCCTCCCTCCAGATAAAACCACCTGCAAACACCTCTCATGACTTCCTGTTTGCAACCAGATGAAGTTCACATTCAAGGCCGCTCCTCATTCATTCCTTTCTGCGCCCCTCCCACCCCCACGTTGCTCTCTTCAGCAGCCATGCCTGCTCGTTTTTTCCTGAGTCTGTCCTTCCTTACCTGTTCCTCCCCCGCCCCCCCTCCCCCCACCCCCAACTCCATCTACATCCACCTGGAGACAGCAGGGAGATCCCTCCAGGTCAGAGCCTCAGAAAAACTACTCCTCCCTCCTTGGCTTTGAAGACACGGGATCTGGTTGCAGACCCAGCTTTGACACCCAGCTTTGACACTTGCGACAGTGTGACCCTGGGCCACTTCCTTAACCTTTCTGGAATGAGAGGACTGGCAGCCCGAAGAGCTGCTGGTGGGGAGAAAGGAGAGGCCTTCTGGCCTAGTAGTTGACACCTATTAGTCATTTCCCTCTCCCCTCCTGGGAGATTGCATGCAGGGCTCCAGGTGACAGCCCCCTGAGCGCCATGGAGTGTCGGAGAGGGTCAGGCTCTGGGGCAGCTCTCAGTGGCCTTGCCTATACACCGGGGAGAGTAGACAGTCCTGCTCCAACACGTTGTCAGAATAACTCGAAAAGACCTTCGCACACCCTGCTCATCCAGGAGTCACATGAGCCAGACGGTGGAAGCAGCCGTAACGTCCACCAACAGATGAATGGACGAACCAAACACGGTGCAGACACTGGCCCCCAACTCAGCGCCCGCCAGGCATGCCGCTGCAAGGATAAAGCTTGACACATCAGGCCCAGAGACAGAGGCCGATGGCAACAGGAGGAGCACGGCAAGATTGCACTTAAATGGAAGACACCCACACAGAAGGCAAGTGCTGGTGGGCGTGGGTATTCCACAGAGCACCCTGGGTTTCCGCTCGTGGTGGCTGGCTCGCCCACGATAGAAGGGCGGGATGGTTGTACAACACGAAGAACATCGTTGCTGCCACTGAATAATCTACACAGGTGACAAGTGTTGACCTGGAGGCATTGTCTTATTTACACACACACACACACACACACACACACACACACACACACACACACACACAAATGTCAGTTTGCCATCAAGTCAATTCTGGCTCACAGCCACCCGAAAGGGCAGAGAACTCTTTCCTGGGTTTTCCGAGACTTTAAATCATTATGAGATCAGAAAGCCCCATCTTTCTCCAGAGGAACTGCTGGTGGGTTTGAACTGCTGGATTCAAACTACTGACCTACTCCATGGTTAATAGCCCAACATGCAATTATTTTTTTTAAAAAAATTAAGAGAGGGCAGAGTTTATTAGTGGTTATGGGGCCAGGAGGAGGATACAAGAGGTTGTTTTTCTTCCTGCCTTGTTGTTTCTTAGAGTTTTGGTCTGTTGTGTCCACAATAGCCATGCGATGGTCCTGCGCCATCTCAGCATTATTGCGATGTTTGTGCCCGTTAGGGCGGCCACTGTGTCGATCTTTATCTTTGGAGATCTTTAACTTTTTCTTCTTTTATTAAATCCGTTTTGGGGGGCTCTTACAGCTCTTATAACAATCCATCCATCCATTGTATCAAGCACATTTGTATGTAGGTTGCCACATCATTTTTTGTGGGACACAAAAACATTTCTCCCAGGTCGTCTCCCCCAAATGTATGTTAGACTTAGGACACTGCTTGCAGCTAATGGTAAATCATTGTCAAGTCACCTCCCTGAAGGCAGTCAGCTGCCAGACTACTGTCTGGTCCCAGCACAGGTAGGCCCCCACTCCCTGCTGTTAAGGACAATGGGCTACTTCTCCCTAAAGGCTTACAGTCATTGGTTTGGTTCCTGTAGGTTTACACCCTATTGGTAATGGTTTCTATAGTGAGCCAGAGTACAGGTCAAAACTGCTCATGACATCCAGTTAGGCTGCCATCCTGAATCTAGGATCCACCCTTCTTGTCACATGTGTACCCCAATCTCTCCCCTTCCTATTGCATGTATATCCCTAAATTTCCCCCTCTCGTTTCTGTATAACCTATAGAGCAACCCCTTCCTGTGACATATGTCTTTACCTGTAATTAGTGGGCTTGCACACCCCACCCCCCAGAATATATAAACCGTAGTTAGCAATGAAGATTCCCCTTGGCCTCTCTTTGGATCTTCCCTTCTGGGAGAGCCCCAGTCCTCGCTCTCCTGCTCCCTTTCCCTTGTCCCTCCCTCCCCCTCTCTCCTGTCCTCCAGTCTCCCATCTCCACATGGACCACCAATCTGGTCTGAGGTGAGCATGCTACCATGAAATGTGTCTGACTCCATTATTTCAACCTCTTCTATCTCTTATGCTCTCTATGACTTTATTATAATCTTTATATATCTCAATCTTACAATTGCACCTATTGAACCCATGAGTAGTTGTGGGGGGCTGGCCCTTCCCCCCACAATTTTCAAAATTTTCCTTTCTACTTGAACGCTTGGTAGCAGCTCCTTTTTCCCTCCACTTCCCCCCACCCTGCCACCCTCGTGAATCTTTGAGAAATTATCAATTATTGTTATTTTCATATCTTACACCATCCACTGTCTCCCATCACCTACATTTCTGTTGTTTGTCCCCCTTGGCATGTGTGTGTGTGGGGGGTTGTGCTCAGTTCCCCCTTCTCTGCCCACCTTCTCCCTACCCAACATGTAATTCATTACACACACACACAAATCTGGAAAGTGTTATTTTATTCACTCCAGCATCTAACACAACACTTGGTATAAAACAGGTGTTCCACGGTCCCACTGGGTAGTACAGGTGGCTTGTGCACTCGTGGGTAATTGGGGACATTGACTAAAGGGGCTCTACAAACACGAAGGCAGGCTGGGGAAATCTCTTGGGACAGTGCAGTGCTGTGGAGCTGCTGACAGCCAGCTTGTTACCACTCCAGGCATGCATGAGCGTGGGGTGGGGATGGTTCCCCCCAAACAAGAAAGGACAGGCAGTAGGGGACAACCCAGACCTCTCCTGCTCCTTCCCGTCCTCCAGCTGCCCATCCCCCAGGTGCTGCTCCTGGCTAGCAGGGCAAGGAGGTTTAGGAGGTAGCTACCCCACAGCTGGAGTCTCTCTAGGCAGGGGGCAAGACTGAGGGTGGGGTGAGGATCTGGAAGGGCAGATGGAAGCGAGCCTTCACAGGAGGTCTTCCTCAGGATGTGCTGAGGGAAAGACCTGACCAAGGCGCCTCCCACCTGCAAGAAGTTCTTCCTATCATGGAAATGCTGACTCCAGGCTTACAGTCCGTATTGCTATGGGCAGAGCTATTAAAGAAACCAATTACTGCATTTCACCAAATCCCATTTAAAATAGTTTATTACTGTCTGAGTCATTTAAGATTTCTAAGGAGCCCCAAACAGCATTGTGGGTGTCCCCTTGCCTCTCCCAGGCCAAATTCAATTCTACCTGGATGACAAAGCGCGGGGCTATTTACATAAGGCAAGTAGAAATTGGGAGAATTTGCCTGAATAATTCAGAACCAAAGGCTCTTACTGCAAGATGGAAGGCACGGAGTAGAACTAAAGTCACTCCCCGAGGCCACCTCTCAGCCAAATAATCGACTGGCCTATAAAATAAACAGCCATGCCTCCAGGAATGAGCTCCTCAGAACAATCAACTCCATGAGACCACACGGGCAGCATTTACCCCCAACCAGGGTCGAGAAGACAGGAAAGGACTGGCAGATGCCACTGTGGGAAAAGGGAGAGCGGGGTTTGCAGTCCAGGTCAGGGAGCAATTTGGGGCATGAATTATTGATTGAGAAACGAACTTGTTATGTCAACATTCATCAAAAACACAATAACCTGTTCAAAAATAATAAATGAAATGATGTGCAAAACAAAGAAAAATGGAAGACAGAGGGGGTGAGGGCCAGACATTCCTGGTCTCCATGATCCACACATGGAGGTCACTGTGTAACTGAAAGTCAGAGGATCAACCCAGCCTGTTGGGTCTGAGCAGGGTCGATGGCTTTGACCCCTCGGCCCCCAGCTCTCCTTCTCTTACCTCTTTGTCCCCTCCAGGTACGCTACTCAGTTCGAGTTCCTAAGGCCCAGCCTCTCCGGATTAGTCTTGTTCATACATCTTTCATCTTTTCTTAAAAAACAAAACAAATTGTGGCTAAAACGCACACACACACTCACACACGCATGGGGTGGGGGGATTTAAAAAGCTCACAGCAAACCAGAAAATATGGTGGAATTTTCCCACAAACTTGGCGAAGCTCACTTACGTGTGTGCGTGTTTATGTGAGTGCGTGTTTTGTGTTGCGGTAAGTGTGTCCCAACGCCTAGCGACCCTGTGCACAGCAGAAGGAAACACTGCCTGGCCCTGTGCCCTCCTCACAGATTGTAGCCACTGTGTCAATCCATCTTGCCAAGGGTCTGTCTCTTTGCCGCTCCTCTACTTGACCAAGCACGAAGTCCTTCTCCAGGGACTGGTCTCTCCCGATAACATGTCCAACGGACATGAGACGAAGCGTTACCATTCTTGCTTCCAAGGAGCATTCTGGCTGTACTGTTTCCCAAGCAGGTGTGTGTGCTTCTGGCAGTCCATGCGATAGCTAATATTCTTCACCACCACTCAAAATCAAGGTATCCATTCTCTGCTCTTCCACAAAGGATAAGTCAAACGTACTGGTACTAGGATTCCAGGTCATGCATGCCCGGCTGTATTCCAAAGAAAACATGCTCACATATGTTTCTGCACTCTATAGATGGCTGATCATACGTTCTCTCAGTGAGGCACAACCAATAGGCATCCGGAGGACCCATTCCAGACAGGTCAACTCAGAAGGTTATGGTGGCTGTTCATTGAGGATTCAAAGGGATCATCTCGATAGATTTTCTCTCAAGGACACAGGACAGTCATATGAGCTAATCATAAAAAAAAAGTTTTAAGAAATTAGAAACCTGCCTTGGTGAGAAAACCAGGAACATTGCAGCGAGGAAATTTTCATCTCGTCCAGCAATGCATCTGCTCCTTCGTCCATGGGAACTTGGTTGGGAGATTTTAGCCCATCTCGTTTACAGCCCCGTTCTTGCCCCTTCAGACTTCTTCATGTTCCCCACACGCAAGCAGCATTGAAAAGGGAACACAATTTGAGTTCCCCGAGGATGCCCACATTACTATTTTGACATGATATAAACCTAAGAGTGCTGGAATCGTCAGGAAAGATGGAAATACTGCCTCCTAGGTGGAGGTTATGACAAGAAACAATAACTCACAATTTTATATTTTTGTTTAGTACAGGTTTCCATGATTCTGTAGCAATACTTCTGGTCTCAGGAGTGTGTGTGTGTATGTATAACTTGTCATTTCAAATGGTGTTCTCTTTTTTAAATTCAAGAAGCATTTAGTTGGCAAACGGCGGACAGTGTAATAGGTGTTACAAATGAAAGAGATGAGCAGAGAAATAATGCCGGCCTTTCTCTGTCCACGTCTGAGGTCTCTCTCTGGTTGCCTCTGCTGTTAGATGCCAGCGAGTTGGTTTAATTCACGGCAACCCATGTATCATAGAATGCCATTCTGTGTCCTGTCCACCATCTAAACCAAACCCCAAACTCACTGCCATCGAGTCGATGCTGACTCACAGTGACCCTATAAGACCAGGTAGAACTTCCCCTGTGAATTTCTAAGACTGTGACACTTGGCAGGAGTAGAAAGCTTGGCCTGTCTCCTGAGGGGCAGCTGGTGGTTTTGAACAGCGACCTTATGGTTTGCAGCCCAATGCAAAACCACTGCACTACCAGGTCCCCTTGCCCTCCATGTAGGAGACAGTGTTGCCATTCGTCTAACCCCCCCCCTTGAAGTATTCATAACTCTTAGGTTTACATCATAGGCATATATTGTCCTGGGGGTACAGTGGTTAAATCACCCAGATAATACCCGGATGTTTGGCTGTGTTTAAACGTACCAGATGTTCCCTGGGAGAAAGACATGAGAGCTTGTTTCCATCAGACCACAGCGTTGGAAATCCCATGGGCACTTCTGTTCTACTGGGGTACAGCTATGAGTCATAGTCAACTTGGTGGCAGTTCAAGAGATCTAGTCTGTATGTGTATATAGTTATGTATGCATATATATCATTGAACATCTTTCGCTTGTATAATTCAGTGTCATCAATGACATTAATCATGCTGTGCAGCCATGATACGTATCTGTCACCAAACTTCTTATTACCATACACAGAAACTCAGTGCTCCCTAAATAGGGACTCTCAGTCCCCGGTGCATCCCCACCTCTCGGTAACCACTGTAAACTCTGGCCTCTCCTATATCTGTGAGTGAGGTCCGCCATATCTGTACTTTGTGACGGACTGACTTCACTCAGCATGCAGATCCCAGGTCCATCCTTTATTACCATCAGCTCACCTGCTTCCAATCATGTTCGCAGTGACCTTAATTATACTCACCATGTTTTACAACCATCACCATGATTTTAATGCCAAATGGTTTCATCAACCCTCAGGGCCCCTTAAAGCAATACCTTTCCTTATCACCCTCCCAGGAGGCTTGGTGGGGTGGTGGCTGAGCAAAGCATGACACTGAGCAGCGCTGCGTGGTTCTGCTTAGATGACCAGGGCACAGGGAGACTCGGGAGCTCTGGGGGCCCAGGGACGAAGCTGCTAACTAAAGGCTTGCCATTCCAGAGCCACTCGCTGGCTTCCAAGGATAAAGGCCAGGTGACTGGCTTCCAAAGAGATCAAAGCTAAGAAAACCCTGGGGTCCTATGACTCCCAAATGGACTCCACTCAACTCAACAACATAGAAAACAAACCTACAGTGAGAGAAAGGGGGTCAGTGGCTGCAGCGCGGGAGGTAAGTGGTAGGCTTGGGGACTACTGGGAGGAGATAGAAAGGGACCTTTCAGGGTGATAGAAATGCCATTTAATTTGAGTGGGATGTGGAGTATAAACATTTATCAAAGTTTGAAAGAACTATGCCTTGGAGCTGGGTACATTAAATTACAGAAAATGATGCTGGAATAAATCCAAACCATTTATCCTCCATTGGACTCCCATTCACGAGGACCCGATTTGAGTCTGTCTAGAACTGCACTTGCTCCATAGGGTTCTTGATGGCTGCTTTTCCTGGGCCAGGGGGGCACCAGGTCTTTCTTCTGAGGTGCCTCTGGGTCAACTTGAATTTCCGATTTTTCATTTGGTGAGCAGCCCAGAGCACCAGCTCCCCAGGGACTTTGGTCCCTTAGTTTTCAGTTGCCGTCCTGCTGAAGGGAGCCCCGAGGGGTGAGTAGGGTAGACACCAGGCTGCTCGACCTAGTGGCGAACTCAGGTGCTGTGGAGTGGACCTGAGTGCGTCTATGGGACGGTCGCTGCGCTGACCTTCAGAAGCAGGTCTGCAGGCCTTTCTTCTGAGGTGTCTTGGGGTCAGTGTGAACTGCCAGCCTGCCAGTTAGAGGTCTGCACCCCCAGGGACTCCCAACATGATCATGGTTAATAAAACCCAACCCAACCCAACCCTCGGGGGTACCTGTCATCAAGGCGAAAGAACTATTCCGGCCTAAAAGCTTTCAAGGAGTGAATGTTCTTCTCCTTCCTCCCTCTCCTCCTCTCTAAGCTCCAGCCATACTTGATGCCCGCCCCCTCCAGGCCTCCACCAGGCTCACCCCCTCACTTCCTCCAAGGCTGGTATCCAATGGCACTTTCTCTGCTCACAGGAATGGCCTTCTTGGTCTAACCTCTGCCAACCTTCTCTCTCTCTCTCTCTCTCGCTCTTGCTCTCGCTCTCTCTCTCTCTCCACGCACACACATCCAGGCAAGAGAATTCACTGCTCTTTGATGCCTCTTCCCATGACACCACCCGGTTGCACAGACAGGTTAAGAGGCTCGCTTAAGGTCACACAGCTATGACTTGGCAGAGGCAGGAGTGGCGCCAAGGCCGCCCCCCTCAGAGCCTCTGCACTCAGCAATAGGGAGCACTAGCCTAGAACTGAAGTGATACACCCTTGCACACGCAGGATGTGCAGGAAGGGAGGCAGCAGGGGAACAAGCGGAGCCAGTCCTGGGGTCCATCCTGTGTGCTCCCCCCCACCAGGACCTGCCTGCATTCTGTTCCCTCTTAGAATCGTAATTAAAGGAGAACAGCTCAAAGAGAGCTTTTCCCCTCAAACCTTTCTGTCCACATTAACTCCGCTACGGGGCGCCTGGGGAATTCCGAGTTCGCCCAGAAAATTGTAGTTGCAGTACAACATAAAATGTATTTAAGCAATTACGCTCAATTTTTTTCTTTTTGGTAAATTGACTTCCGTTAAATGGGGCTTCATTAATGGAACATGGCTTGGGTTTTTTTTTGTTGTTGTTTTTTTTAATCACTCCGGTTAATGCATGTACTTGATTGTGGAAAAAGTGGTTTTGAGTTCCCCTGCAGAAAGCTGGAAGCCCTTCTCCTGCTAATAGGGGCGCTTGGAGCGGGCCACATTCTTAAGGTGGAATGTCTGGATGAGCAAGCTTCACACAACTTAGTAAGGCAACAGGATGTCAGGGTGCTGAGCCCGAGCGGCAACCCCACAAGATGATGACAAGTGACAGTTTGCAAGGAATTACTAATTGCAAGCTGAGGGAAAGGAGGGTTAGACTCTCTTGACTTAAACTCCAGCTTCGTCCCTGAAAATGAATATCCTCGTGAGGAAATTCAACCAAGCAGTCATCCACCCATTCACCAAGCATGTCATTGTGTACAAGGTCGTCTGCTTGCTGGTGGGAGCCGCTTCCACTGTGCTTCTGTACATGGGGGGAATCGCTGCGGCCAGTCAGCTGGGAGATTCGAGGGCAATGCCCCTTCCCCTGTGCAAGCCCCAATCCCCCCCCCCCCAATCACAGTACCAACACAATCACAGTACCACTGGCCCTGAGTCAATCCCAACTCATAGTGATCCAGCATAGGGTTTCAGAGACTGTCAATCTGTACAGGAGCAGACAGCCTTATCTTTCTCCTATGGAGAGTCTGGTGGGTTTGAACTGCTTACCTTGTGGGTAGCAAATGCAATGCCTAACCCACAGTGCCACAGGGGTCCTTCCTACGGGGTGTTACCTCTTGTCTAATCCATGGCCATGGCCTGGATCTGACCCAGCATTGACATGGCTCTGGGTCCCGGTGCCCAGCACAAACCAAGGTTCCATCCCCCAGGCTGACCCAGGCCAGTGTGGGATATAGGAGGTATTCGCCACCCTGTCTCCCACCCCAAAGGCCTCTTGCATTCCCCCTTCATCTGTACCCCTTCCTGGTAATCCTTCTGTCAACAAATTAGTCAAGGGCGGGCATAGAGTATCATGAACTTTGCTGGAGACCAACCCTTGCCCTCTGACCCACAATGCCCTTTCACCCCTGAAGCAAACCTACATGGATTCAGCCCTGAAGCACAGGCTCATCACGATGTTTCCCATTGGAGCTAGTGGAGGCATTCCTTGAGGCGTCCTGTTACATTAAGATAAAGTCCTTTCCCAAGAAGCCCCACCGGTATGTATTTTCCAGCCACTGGGCAAACGCCTGGGATCAACGCAAGTCTATTTTGGACCTGGGATGCTGGAGCCTCCCCGGTATCCAGACTGCTCTTTGAAAAGAAGTCTGACCCCTGCAGGCTCTGGTTCCCAGCAGCACCTCTCTGTGCCAGGGCCAGATGTGTGGGGAGCTTTGAGAGATCCCAGTCAGCCCAGAAAGAGTCAGTTCCCACCTACCTACGATGGGTTTAGGGTCGGCTACTCTGCTCTGAACAAAGCAAAGCGTTCTCCTAGGTACTCCTGCTCTTCAGTGCCCTGCCTCCTGTCACCCCACCACCCTCAAAGGCCCTCAGCCCAACGTCACCCTCAACCCTCGCTCTACTGGGCCCACACGCCTCAGGGTGGACAAGTCTTCTCCACGTTGTGACCTCATCATCTCTCATCTGGACCTAAAACACCCAAGTTCTAATTTCCCGGCTGCTCTGACCCATCTTCTGCAGCCTGTGGGGTGAGTTGATCAAATCCTTGCCTTGCTGACCCAGGGTGAAGGCCAGGCTTCATAGTGCAGGATGTAAAGTCTTCCCGCTCTATTTTCCCTTGAGCCTCAGCTACACAGAGAGGCCTGTATGTCTGGGAACATGCAAGATATGGTTATGTCTCCCTTTCCCTGCACTGTTCCCACTAACCTCTCCCATTGGCCCATCACCTCCTCTGAGACACTGTCACTCACCCCACATTGCAGACTGAATGTCACCCTCCCCTATCCTCTCCCTCTCCATGCCCCATGAGAGCGGTGACTCCCTCAGGGCCACGAGTGCCCCTACTTTGTACCAGGCACACCAAACTGTAATCACCTTTTGACTTGACCTCTTCTAGACATGCTCTCCGTGACAGCAAGCAGGGCTCCTCTTTGGTCTGGTGGCCCCGGCAACACAGCACAGTGCCTGGGACACAGAACGGATTCATCCCTGGAAGAGGGTTGGCTCTGGCTCACTACCTATTTCCGTAAATAAAGTTCTATTGGGGGATAGGCATGCTATCATATTGTCTGTGGCCGTGAGATAAGGACAGTGAAGGCTTTGTGTTAACTTGGCTGTATTCTCCGCGGTTTGGCAGTTAAGACCTAGGACTCTCCCGTGGTGAGAACTCCTGGAAGGGGTGGCTTGCTGTCAATGTAAGTAGATGCTGTGGAAAGGCTTGTTTGCTCTTTGCTGGGTCTGCCTCCTGCATCTGGCTCACCTATCTCCAGTTCTTCGAACTTGAGCCAACAGCCTGCCTCCCAGTCCTGAGCGCCATCTGATCTGCTGGCCTGGGATTCACACAGCTCTACCTGCCGATGATCTTGAGTTCATCAGCCTCTGCAGCTACCCGCGTCACAAGACGCCCCCAGCCTGACGTCTCATCCATGGACTTGGAACTTGCCCAGTTGTACAACTGCGTGAGCCACTTCCGGGATAGACATCTCTCTGTATGTGTACACGTACACGTTTTTCTCAAGAGAACCAGCAGAGTCCTAGGTTATGACATGCAAGTAAAAAATATTCAGGATAGGGCTTGACAAAAAGTTTAATGATGCCGATCATCCAAAGCTCTTAGCTGGTAGAGTTGGCTGCTGAACAGAAAAATTAAGGTTGGAGGGGGGATGAAACCACGGGGGAAGGGAGACAGCGATCAGTGTAAGATATGAAAATAAGAATAATTTATAATTTAGCAAGGGATCACGAGGGTGGGAGGGGGAGAAAGGTTAAAAAGAGGAGCTGTTAGCAAGAGCTCAAATAGAATGTAAATGTTTAGAAAATAACGATGGCAACACATGTACAAATTTGCTTGATAAAATTGATGTATGGATTGTTATAAGAACTGTAAGAGCTCCAATAAAATTATATATATTATATATAATATGTATATAAATATATATATATATATCTTGCAGTTAAAAGCCCCCAGAATTATCGAGTATCCACTCTGAGATAGTTAAATTTTACTGTGTCAATCTGGCCAATAAACACATGTGGGATTAATTGAAGGGCATAGAAATAAATGGCTCTGTGAGCCTCACCTTTCTAGTTCTCGGGTCTCTTGCTTTGTGATGGTCGGATCAGGGTGCAGTTGCCTTAGCCAGTTCCCTGCTTAAGCTGGCAAGGCTCACTTCCTGCAAGACATCCCTGAGGAGAAGCCACATGGACCTACCCTGATGCAGCCCTGGGTGCTGGAGCAGCTGTGTGGAGACCCCTGCCAGTCCTGAGATGCTTACATGTTCTGATTTGGCTTTCCTCCTACAATCGACGTCAATGTGTGTATTTTGTGAGATTGAGGAGGACTTTGTGGATTGGTGTCGGACATATGGGCTAATGTTGGACTTGTGGGCTGTGGCAGCACTGGGTTGGGATGTATTCTTATTATGCACTTACCCTTCATATAAAACTTTCTCTTACACATATGTGTTTCTGTGGATTTGTTTCTCTAATGGACCCAGACTAAGACACGCTCTCATATGACTATAATATCTTTTAGCAAATGCTTATAAACATAATACTGGCGGCCTTTTCTCCTCCTCTGATACAACCTGGAGATGCTGTGCTTTGCGTTGAACTTGACTGACCGGGAGGGAGGGGCCACACCTGCCACATGAAGGAGGATCATATGACAAGTTGAAAGAACATTGGAAGAGTCAACTACCTTGTACCTTGAAATAAATCATTTGGAATACTGAGCAAAAAAAAAAAATTAAGGTCAAAGCAAACCCACAGCAGGGGTACTCCAGGCCACCCTGGCCCGGGACGACCCTCTGCTTTGCAGAGATGAACTCCCTCCGTGGACTTTTGTGACTCGATGGCGGTGAGTTTGCTTTGGGTTTGCCTCTTCCAGAAGCAGCTCGGCCGGTCTTTCTCCTGCGGCTCTAACTGCCGCCTCGCAGTGGGCTGCTGAGCACTCACGAAGAATAAAAGGATGCTTCAGCATTTCATTGTCATATAAAGCACTAAAAGGTACATCTGTGTGCCAATTTTTTAATGGACCAATGGGTCCATTCTCTGCATTTCTATCTTAAGGACGCTCTGCGGCTCTCTACCTCTAATTTGGGTTCAGTTCATCCTGGCCCATGAGGTGCTAGGCACCAGGAATGCAGCACTGAGCCAGGCCGGTCCAGTCCCTGGCTCCAGGGAACTTATGCAATGGGTGCTGTTGTCTCACGAACACCTAATATTTAGGAAGCAATTCCTGTTTCGAGACTTTCTTTCATGGAGCCATTCCAAAGCATTCAATTTAGTTTCCATAGACACAACTACATTTCCTTTCACACTCATATTTCATCAGTTTATGTGATGTTTAATTTAAATCACATAATTACAATAACAAGAATGACTGGCACAGAAGAGAGTTGGCAACAAACCCGACCGGTTCTCAGAGAATGCAAAACCCAGCTGGTGGGGGCAGAAGGGCATGGTGGCGAGGGTGGGCAGGGGAAGGGGGATGGTGGCAGCAGGAGTTCAGGGAGCTGTGAGCATCGGGCTGGAAGATCCAGAGGCCGGGGTGGGATGGGGCAGCTGATCCAGGGAGTAGTTCTGGTGGAGAAGGGTTAAGAGCACTGTCTTTATGCATGCTTAGTGAGCGAACGAACCGATGAACAAGTGAGTGGGTGAGTGAGTGGGTGAGTGAGTGGGTGAGTGAGTGAATGGATGGCAGTCCTTTGCTTCCATCGGTGGGCATCTTTTCTGAGGACATCCCTTGCTGCTGTCAGCTCATCTTACAAGTTTGGACTTCAGAGGTCTTCTAGGTCAAATGCCCACACCATCTAGAAACCCCACAGCAGTGCTTAGTGTCGAAACACTCAAGCTCTCCCAACTTCCCCCTGTGCCCACCTTGCTCCACTCTTCCAGCTCCATCCTTCAGGTCTCAGCCTAAGCCATTGGTTCTGCAGAGTTGTCCACTTGCTGCTCAGTCTAGTTTGTACTCCCCCACAACCCTGCCCCACCTGTGGCCCCCTGACTCCCTCAGTCCAGGCTAACAAGGGCCGTGCCTGTCTGTGACCACTGACTCTGCCCCCGGGGGAGAAGCACCGGTTCAATGGACTCCGCAGCCAACTGCACCAGAGGGACCCTCCTGTGCTGAGCATTCCCCGCAGGCCCAGCCCCATGCCCCATGCTTTCCACGTAGAGTCGCGGAAGCACTAGGCAAGAGTGTGGGTCAGAATCCTCACACCCCACTGACCAGGGTGGGGCTCTAGCAGCACCTGTCCCTCCCTGAGACTCAGTTTCCCCATCTGGGGCAGAGGACACCAACAGCAGAGCCATACAACCACCTCTTAGGTTGCTATGGGGACAATGTGAGACCCTCTAGGCCCGCGGTTCTCAACCTGTGGGTGGTGACCCCTTTGGGGGTCGAATGACCCTTTCACAGGGGTCACCTGATTCATAACAGTAGCAAAATGACAGTGATGGGGTAGCAACAAAAATGAATTTACGCTTGGGGGGTCGCCACCACCCGTGGAGCTGTATGAAAGGGTCTCGGCATTCAGAAGGCGGAGAAGCACCAATAGAGGCACTTTGTAAGGAAGGCCAGGCGAAGGACTTCTGAACAATCAGCCTTGAAAGCACTAGGGAGCCCAGACTGCTACTTTACAGGGTCATCAGGGGACAGGGTTGACCCCAGGGCAACTGGCACTGGGGAAGTCACTACAGACCAGTCTCCCTTCGTCCCTCAGTACACAGCTCCTAAAAGAGGCAGCCCCGTGTGTCACGTGATTGGACAAGGGTGGCCACCTGACCCAAGGATCCCGTAGATCCGCTGGCGGGACTGCTGGCGGGAAGTCACTTGGTGGGGAGAAGAGCTGAGGAAAATAATGTCCCGGGAGAACTTCTTCCATCTGCCTCCCCCCATGTTCCCTCTTGCTACTTTTACATCTGTCCTCCTCTGGCCGGGACAGAGTGCACCCACAGTCTCTGCCTGGTCCAGCTGCCGACCCTTGAGATGGGAGTATCCAACCCCAGCCTGAGTCCCTGTGGCAGGTTATAGGGGAGAGGCAGGTGACACCCTGAAACCTGGCAGCCCCCATGCCCCGAGCCATTCCATCCTAACCACAGGGCTTGGTCAGGAACAAGGGCACAAGTCTTTAGGGCCTGGTGACCCCAACCCGTTACCACTGAGTCCATTCCAGCTCATAGTGATCCGTAGAGGGTCTTCTGAGAGTGTATCTCTTGGGGGGAGGAGCTGGCAGCCTCACTTTTCTCTTATGGAGCAGCTGGGGGGTTCGAATTGCCAACCTGGAGACTATCAGCCCAAGTGTCCCTTACACAGCATCACCAGACCTTGTTTGGGCGACCCTAGCACTCATGTACCCTGGGACCCTTCCTGGCTTAGGTCTCTGCCACCCATCTAGCTCTCTTCTGTGCTGTCCTCCAGCAGGACTAAGGGAGGCAGACAGAGCTGCATTCGAATCCTGAATCCCATGGTCAGAACCTTTCTCTGCACACCCAGCTTCCCAGCCCCACCAGGACAAACTGCCACCTAGGCTACCTACGAGGTGGGATTCCGCCCTTGTGTATAGGAAGTCTAGGACCACACCTGACACATTGCAAGTGCCTCACCAATGGGAGATCGCTTCTTCCCTTGCTTACGACCGGGAAGTGACTGGACGGAACTTCGATAGTGTCTTCCAGATCACAGACCAGGCACGGACCAAACAATCGCAGGGCAGTCCGGTGTAGGTCTTCTGGGGGAAAGGAGGACTCCTGCATCTGTGCTGGTGACAGGAGAGGCCAGGGTAAAAGGTCAGGTGCTCGGTGGTCCTCAGAGTAGACCTGGGCCACTTGGCCATCACCTGCCCTTCTCTCCTTTGGATATGCTGCGCCTGGCCTACTGTGCGCTCAGCCTTGCCCGTCATCAGCTTGCCGCTGGCAGTCAGGACTCAGAGAAGGGCCTGTCCCCTTCCCGGAAGGCAGCAATGTATGCCTTGCTGGGCCTCTGGGGACTCCATTTGGACCACACTCTCAGCCCGAGGAAATGTTTGCAGATGGCTTATTGAAGAGCCTCCTTCGCTGTGTTGGCCTGCCACTTGCTTGCCATTCTGGTTTGAGCATCGTCCGTGCCCCGCCTCCCCCTCACCTCGCCCTAGCCCTAGTGCTGCCTGAGCGTTCAGCAGCTCTGAAACCCCGCTGCATGAGAAAGCTCCCTCCCTGTGCTGGAGACTGGCTGGGCCAAGCATCCCGGATGCTAAGGTGACTGGTAGAATTCCTGCCTTCCAAGTGGGAGACCCAGGTTCCATTCCTGCCCATGCACTTCATGTCCTACCACCACCTGTCTGCCGGTCAAGGCTTGTGAGCGGCTATGATGCAAAACAGGTTTCGCTGGAGCTTTCTGACCAAAGTGGACTAGGAAGAAAGGCCTGGTTATCTGCTTTTTGGGACAAATCCGCCAATGCAAACCCCATGGTGCCGCGCCCTGTCCTGTTGTGGGGTCACAATGAGATGAGCAGCTCCCAATGGCAGCAGCAGCAGCCGTCTGCGAGACAGAGGCAGATGGAGCTGGGCCTTGACCCAGCCACTGGCCCGGTGACCTTGGTAGAGGTCACCTGGCCTCTCTGAGCCTTGTCCCACAGTGTGCTTCCCAGGGCAGTGGTGAGGACAAAATGTCACAGTCCTATAGTATTGGACAGAAGTAGGAGTGGTAGCTCCTGGCCACACCGTGGCTTCCATACAGCCAAGGAAATCCAGGATCAAGGGACAAACATGTCCCCAGAAAGAAACCATGGGGAGTAGGGATCAGTGCCCTTGGAAGGAGTCTGCCTCAGTCTCCACATGGGGTTCAAAGGAGACCAACGGCTGCAGCCTGAGAGTTCTTAAGAACCAGTTGCTGTCTAGCTAACTGCCCGTGCGAGAGGCAGACTGGGGCCTGTAGGTTTTCAACAGCTGTGGTCTTTCAGGAATAGCGGCTCTCATGACCCCCTTTTAAGGCCGGGGGGACTCGCACCTCCAGCATCTTGGTTAGCAGCAGCACATGTCACCTGTTGGCACTCATTCTCAACTTAGGAAGTTGAAGCGAGAGATGGCATAGAAAAGGTCTCAGCACAGAGCTGGGCACATAGCAGGTGCTCAACAAGCCTTGGCTCTTCATATTGGGGTCCACTCTGGACCAGTGCTGAGCATACAGCGACTCCACAGAGAGGGGAGCAACACAGAGGGAGAGCGTGGAAAGGGGTCCCTGGTAAATGGGGAAGAGAAGCATTCCTCTTTCCTAATGTCACTTACCCCAATCTCATTCTAGATCAGTGCCTTCATACGTGTGAGACTGGGGCAGACACTCAGCTCAAACCAGTCTGGAATACGGACTAAATGTAGCCAACCTTGGGGAAGAGCAAGGCTGTAGCTGGCTTCCCAGGGACAACAAGAATGCGGAAAGCACATGTGTCCAGGATGTCCCTCTCTCTGTGATCCGCTGT
The DNA here is from genome assembly GCF_050624435.1 of Tenrec ecaudatus. Lineage (NCBI taxonomy): Eukaryota > Metazoa > Chordata > Mammalia > Afrosoricida > Tenrecidae > Tenrec > Tenrec ecaudatus. The sequence continues at coordinate 57,370,534 of NC_134530.1, forward strand.
GTCTTCTCTCTGCCGGTTTCATTGGCATTGACTCTGATTGTAAATGGTGGCCACTGCTTTTCCCTGCCCTTGCTAAGTCACATCCACCCATCGCTGGCCATCAACTGCTCTGGCCACAAAGTAACTGTTTACCTAGCTCTGCTTTTATGAGCACGGGAGTGAGTGAATAAACTCAAAGGACATCGGAGTGAATTCATGGGTAAGCAAATGAGTGAATTAGTGACTTAATGAGTCCGCAAGTGAGTGAGGTGTGTCAGGTTGAGTAGATAACATTCCCTCCCCACCAATTGATCTCATAAGCTCTGAAGCCGAACGTTTCCACCCCTGAGAGTGGTGAAGAATAGACTGACAGACCACCAGCAGGCAGAGAAAGATAGTCACATGCGTTCCCTGCTGCTGCTATGACAAATGGTCACAAGCTTGGTGGACTAAACAACACGCATGTATGGCCTGGCACTTCTGCAGGTCGGAAGTCTTGAATGGGGATTGCTAGACCGGAAGCCAGGTGTCGGCAAGGTCGCCCTCCCCGGAAGCTCTAGACGAGATGCCTGGCCTTTTCCAGCTCCTAGTTGCTGCCTTCATTCCGTGACTTGTGGCCCTTTGCTTCACCTCCATGGCCAGTAGTGTGGCTCCTTTCAGATCTCTGACTCTGAGCGCTGGCCCTGCTGTCATAGCTCTTTCTGTGATGCTGACTCCTGTGCCATGCTGCCCTCATAGAAGGACCCTGGTGATGACACCAGGCCCAAGCAGACAAGCCAGAGCAATCGCCCACCTCCAACCCCTCAACTTAAAAGCCTCCACAAAGTCCCTTTGCCACTCGCAGGCTTTGGGGATGGACATGTGGGTGGCTGGAGGTGGGGTTGCCTTGCTCAGAGAGGAAGTGGGACCGTTGATTCTGAAGCCAGCAGTCAAGTTGGGTGCACTGACCCAACATGCCAGGTCCAGGCAGTCTCGGGGCTGTTTGAGGGCTGTCCTAAGTCCATTTGGACATCAGTCACAGACCTTTTCCCCTTTTGTTGGCTCAGTTGTTTTCATTATCACTGCCCATTCTTACCAGTGCCTTAATACATCCCGTCTTTGAACACCTGTGAGCTCACTTTCAGCAAAGGACATGCTGCCCCATGGTGTGTAGTACAGATTAGGAGCGACAAAAGACGGACAACACAAAGCACAACCAGACCAGTCACCGTTAGTCCACTCTAACTCAAATCCGTCCACGCTCAGGGGCTACCTGAACTTGATGCTGCCGTGGTTCTTCTTGTGCTATGAGGACTTTTAAAGGCGTCTCAGACTCCCCCAAGCCCCCTTCATCCCTCCAACTCAACTCCTGGCCATGGAGTTGGCACGGACCCAGAGTGACGCGGTAGAATGGAGCCCCGCGGGGTTTCCAAGGTTGAAATCTTTATGGAAGCAGACTGCCACTCTTTTCTCCCACAGCGCAGCTGGGGAGTGCCAACTGTCCACCATGTGGCTGCTCCACCAGAAAGCCCTCAGGTGATCGCAGGTGCCTCGGTTTGAGCATCACGGTGACCGAAGAGCCAAGCACCGGCTGTGTTCCGCCCTGACGTGCAAAGTCTGGCCCGAGAGTCTCGGCGCTGGGTGAAGGCTCTAAGACAAACTGTCTCTCAGCCCTGGTGCCCATCAGTCTCACCTGGGGAGGCTGTACAATAGAGCTGCAACGCAGCGCACCACGTTCACCTGTGCACTCGGCCGACTCCCCTAAAGCTAGCGCCTTACCTAACCACGGCCCTCTGGCCCCAGTAGGAAATACACATTGAGGCAGCGCTCTGCCAACGACAGGCCTGGATTTAGATCCCACCACTTGTTCCCGAATCTGACTAGGGAAAAGTATGGGCAGAGTGCTCCTTAGAGGCAAGGATGGCAAGACTGTGTCCTACAGCCTTTGGGCATGTCGTCAGGAGAGACCAGTCCCTGGAGAAGGGCATGCTTGGTAAAGTGGAGGCAGTGGAAAAGGAAGGCTCCCGTGAGAGGATGGACACCGCGCTGCAACACCAGGCGCCAGCGTAGGGAACCACTGCGAGGGTGGAACAGCACCGGGCGCCGTTTCCTTCTGGTGTGCAAAGGAGAACGGGTTGGAACCGACTCGACAGAAAACAACAACAACAACCTGCTCCCATGAATGCCCTGTCTCTATCCTGGATCCAGTCAGCTTGCCGTTCTCCCTGTTGCTGTTCGGTGTGGGGTGGATGTCCACCCATGGCGACCCCTGTGTGAGAGTAGAACTGCCCCATTGAGCTTCTGAAGCAGAATTCTTTCAGGGGGCAGGTCTCCAGGGCTTCTCTCCCGTGAGGCTGCTTGTGGGCTTGAACCACTGGCCTTTTGGTGGCAGCCCAAGCACTTCCCCCCCGCACTCCAGGGAGCCTTCCTGCCTCCTTCCTCCCCTCCCATCTGTGCATTGGTGAGGCTCTCTGGTTGGCTGTTTTAAGGGTTTAATACTTCTGGTGAGTATTGGTCAACCATTCTGTAGCCTGTCCTTTCATTTGGACTTGCCTAAAGTTTTCTCACAATTGAAGTGGGCTGGTGGATTTGGGCGAAGCACAGTCTTAAGATACCCTCCTGAGCACATCATCCAAAGGGCTATGTGATAGCAACAAGATGGGTTATGATGGTGTCCACCTGTCACCGGCCTGCAAAGTGGCACCTGCCCCTGACAGGACTCAGCACGTTAGAGATGAGGCGCCCCTCCCAGCCCACGTGGCAGAGGAAGGGAAGTTCCAGGTAGATTTATTCCTTTATTTCAGTTAATCCTCACAAATCTGTGATTAGCTCATGGCCTGTTAGAGATGAGCTTCCACCAGGCTGGGCCTGTCCAACGTTACCCACCTGGTAGACAGCAGAGCTCGGATTTGAACTCAAGCCTGTGGGTTTGAGCCAAGCCACCGGCAAACAATAAAAGAGGTGCATGCAATCTCAGAGGTGGGGGGTTCTTAACAGTACTTTTCAAATCAACCTCCTCCCGGGTCATGGCCCATTAGTGGGACAGGTCAGCTTGAAAGTTGGGTTTTTTTTTTTAAGAGAATAAAATGCATGTCACACGTGTAGGAAGAGTTAAATATTGTTTCATAAAACATCTTGGCTTCAGTCGCCTCCCTTTGCTTAGTTTTTTATAGTTTTACAATGGGGATAAAAAGTCCTACCCCCTGCCCACATCAAAGGGCTGTTATGATGATTAGCTGAGCATACCGGTATATATAGTTTATCTGTAATATAACATAAAGCATACATAGTCATATGCATATTACAAAAACCAAACTCAGTGCCATCGAGTTGTGCCAACTCAGCTACCCAAGAAGACAGGGTAGAACTGCCCCTGTGAGTTTCTGAGACTGTTGACGGGAGTAGAAAGCCGTCTTTCTCCCGAGGATACGCTGGTGATTTTGAACTACTAACCTTGTGGATTGCAACCCAACGGGGGATATATATATATATATATATTCACGCGTGCACACACACTTGAGAGAGCTTCAAAAATTTATGGAAAATGGAGTTAAACGATAATGTGAATTTCCACAAACCTTTGGAAATCTCCGTGTGTGTGTATAGGCAGAAGCCAGACCGACAAGTATATTGAAAATTCTATAAAGATTAGTTATCATCATGAGTATTTATTATTATGGTTCTGAACTATATGTGGGCGTGCCGACTCATGTCATCAAGTTTATTTCTTTCTTTAGACAGCAAGTAAAAAGTCCTGATCTGATCACTCTAGATCCAGGTAACAAACTTACAACCCCTATATTGAATCCGGCCGACTGCTTGTTTTTGTAAATAAAGTTTGCCTGGAAGACAAGCAGGCTCATTCATTTACATATTGCACATGGTGATCTTGACTGACAACAGTAGAGTTGTGACAAAAATTAGGGCTCACAAAGCCTAACTATTTGCTAATGGACACTGCTGGCCAGCGGCTGGCCCCTCATCCATGTGAACTTACACTGCAAAGCAGGCACATTATGTGGTATGTGCCTGCTGGGCACCCAGGTCTCCAGCCTGGTTACCGGCCTTCTCCTTCGAGCTGATGCCCACACTTGCTTTATACTGCCACCTCCATGGCTGCCCAAGATGGGAAGCTAGAAACCTGGTGCATCCAGCAGGTCCCAGCAGGAAACAGATGGCCCGCTCAAATGAGAATGATTCAAGGAGTGTTTAATAAAGAGACTACTTACAAGGGTGAGAAGGAAACAAAGAAACCACTGTGATCAAGTCCATTATGAGTCATAGTGACCCTCTGGATAGAGCAGACCTGCCCCTGCATATTTCAGAGGCAATGACTTTTTAGGGAAGTTGAAAGCCTCATCTTGCTGCCTTGGAGCAGCAGGTGGGTTGGAACTGCTAACCTTGTGGTTGGTAGCCCAAAGTGAAACCCACTGAGCTCCCAGGGTTCCCAAGGTGAGGGCAGGATGTGGGAACGTCACAAGAGGCAGAGCTATTGCCACCGTACGCAGGAGGGACCAGGGAGAGGGAGCGGTTAGGGAACCTGGAAGGAGAGACCTTTAGAGAGAGCACCTGTGAGTGGAGCAGAGACCTCCAGTCGGGGGACAGAGAGATCAAAGTGACCCCACAGAGAAGGAACCAGAAGAACACATGCTTGTTGCTCACCCTCTTCCTCCCTGAATCTCCTGTTGGGGAGTCAACTTGAAATGGAAGCCAAAGAGCAGAGGACCCACTGATGTGGTGCCTGGGGGAAGTCCTGTGGGGCAGAGAGGGGGCGGAGAAGGCTGGAAAAGGGATCCAGAGGAGAAACCTCAGGTGGCCTCCTAGAACACATAACAAATCTCAAAAACTCACTGTCATCGAGCTGATACCGACTCCTAACGACCATATAGATCGGGGTAGAACCACCTCTGGGGAGGGGGGGTTTCCAAGACTGGAACTTTTATGGGAGTAGAAAGCCCTGTTTTTCACCTGAGGAGCAGCGGCTAGAGGTTTAGAACTGCTGACTTTGTGGCTGGCAGCGCAAGAAGTAACCACTATGCCACTAGGGCATACTTAATACTGCTTTTGAAAGCCAGATTTCTTTATTTGCCCTGAATCCCTAAGGAAACAGTTTGTACCTGCTAACTGAAAGGTTGTCGCTTCCAGTCCCCCCAGAGGTGCCTTGGAAGAAAGGCCTGGCGTCCTACTCCTGCAAAAAAGCCCACAGAGCACAGCTCCACTCTGACACACACAGGGTCACACACCACGTGTCAGAAGTGACCGCATGGCAACGGTCCGCCTGTCCTTTACAACTGACCGTGGGTTGCAGTCAACTTGGCAATGGTTGTGTTTTATCATAATCATTTTGGTTTTTTAACCAAGGAGTTAGGGGGAAAGGGCCTCCTGTGTCAACTTCCTGAGAATAGCCAACGAGAAGCCTTTAGATCCTAAGAGAACTGTGTCCGCCTCCCTGGCCCCATCCGGTCTCAGGAGGAGGACATCCTGCTGGGTGGGATGGAGGGCCATCTAGGGGGTGGGGCGCACCACGGGAAGATCACAACAGCTGGAGTAAAGGGCTGGTGACTGGAAGGAGAGGAGAGAAAGAAGCGATGGGTCACTCTGACCTCAGAGCTGTCATGAGTAGAAGTCCCCTCACAGACAGCTAACACCACCATCAGATGTGGTGTTCCCCCCTCTGCCATCCCTCGTGGCCAGGAGTCTGGCCAGGGCATCAAAAGATTCATCTAGAGTTTACTTTTTACCCCGGCCTCTTCCTGCATCAGTTAGCTTCCAGAGGGTCACTGTGGAGTCCATCTCCTGAGATTGGATCAGTGTGGGAGGGTTGGAGACTGTGGGCATGTGAGCCGAGACACACCAGCTACTGGGTTTCTTGGGAGCCTGGACAGAATCCCATCAACCTACCTGTGTGGACTTTGGACAAACTAGACCTCATATCCCATCCCATGTACGGCAGGTGCTGTGTGCCCCTTCTTCTCTGTACCCCGGCTATAGTGTAAAAGCAGGTGGAAGACCTGGAGTTGGGGAAGCTGCCTAGACTGAGGCATGTCCCCTGATCATTCAGTTCCCACTGGCCAAGCCCCAGGTCTTAGTCACTTGCCCAGACAAGTTCCCTCAACGGGTACCGGATAGCTCCTGTAGTTATTGGTTGTCATCGAATCGACTGAATGCACAGTGCACCCATGTGTGACCACCACCACTTGGCCTGGCACCCGCTCACAGTCCCTGGCATGTCTGAGCATCATTGTGACCACTGTGCCTGTGAAGATGTTGTGACTTTTTACCTCACAGGGGTGGGGGCTGATCTTGCAGTACTCCATGGGGACCGCCTTCTATAAGGACAGGATCCACGGGTCTTCATGAGTTAATTTGCTGTGATCCATGGGTCTTCATGAGTTAATTTGCTTTAGTAGGTCACGAGCTCGCTCTTCCCAGTGTATTGTTGGTGGTGTTCGGTGACACCGAGTCCGTTCCAAGCCTTGGCGCCCCTCTGTGTGCATAGCAGCAGGAAACGTGGCCTGGTCCTGCGCCATCTCCTCCATTGTTGACATGCTTGGGCCCTTGTTGCAGCTTTGTGTCTGTCCATTTCCACGAGGGCCTTCCTCTCTTTCACTGCTCCTCTGCCTACTAAGAATGATGGCCTTTCCCAATTGATTCCCAATTGAGACTCCTCCCCCCCTCCCCACCCCCTTTCTAAGGTACATTCTGGCTGTACGGGCTTAAAAGCAGAGTCGCTTATGCTTCTGGTCATCCACTGAACCCAACGCAGTGACAGAGCTGCGGCTTGTCAGCTGGAAGTCACAGGCTCAGCTGCAGGAAAGGGAAGGCGAAGGGAGTCCAACCACCTGGCAGAACGGCGCCAAGAATTCAGGGCCAAAGACTCACCGAGTCTCATCTTTTCTTGACAGACGATGGGAGTTGAGGTTAATCTTGGAAGGAACTTGGTAAAAAATCAGGAGGTGAAACAGCCTTGGGCAAGTTTCCTGGTCAGACCCAGATGCTGGGCTGCCCATCTGGCCCCAAGGAAACCTCAGGCCCCAAAGAAACCATTCTGTGTAGAAAAGATGAAGCCAGAGACATCCATCAGAATCCTGACTCCCATCTGCAAGGGGCCGGGGGCCCCTCAAGAAGTTACTATTTGAGGGTCTCGCATTGATGACACTCTGTGTTCTAGTCCTGTAAATCCGGAGCTATCCTTCACCGTCTAGTTGAACTTGACCCTGCATTGTATAAGCAAGTCCCTAGCACAAGGTCCAAAGTTTCGTCCTCTCACCTTTCCCATCCAGTGGGCAGGCCCTGAGACCCTTGGCAACTGCTTTTGCCAGAAGCCAGCTGGGTGGAATGGAGCTGCTAGTCTCTAAGTGAGAACCCCAGCAACAGGGGCCCCTGAGGTGGGAGCTAGGAGGCCTCCTGAAGAGCGGGGAGCCCTAGCCCCTTGTGGGTATAAGTATAATTAGAAAAATCTTGGTTCTCTCCCTCATCTCCCCACCCCCAATTTCTTCGCAGAAATGAAGAGTTCAGACTCATAGCCCAAGTGCTCAGGTTTTAAATTAGACAACTCTGTCCTGACAGGAACCAAGTCACAGCTGTCATACCTGATTATTTTTAGAGTTACTACTAAACCCTTTGTATGTTACGAGCTGCCACTGTTCAAGGCAAACAGAAGGGCTTCACTTTTTATCCTGACAGCTCGGGAGCCATCCACCCAGCCACTGCCACGAGTTCATTAGTTCCAGCCTGTCTTGGGAAGGGTCGGTGACGTCCTGACAACCTCACCATGGGGGAAGGCGGACCCCACGGCTCACAAGTACACCTGAGGGACTCAAAGCCCTCGCTGACTGGGTGGGTACTGCGTGTTTCGTGTGCTTGGTTGCTAAGCCCCCAAGGTTGGGCGTTCAAGGCCACTCCGAGGCACCTTGGGAAAAAGACTCGGCCATCTAGTTCCCTGCTAAGACCAGCTGTGGACGCCCCCACCCACCTGGAAGCCTCATTCTACTCGACTCTAACTCACAGGGGTTGCCATGAGTTGGGGGTTAACTTGGCAGCAATTGGTCTGCTGCAGTTGAGCAAAACCCACTGCTTCCAGGAAGCCAAAAAGCCATCTTTTCAGGGGAAGGAGCATTTCCAGAGCCTCTTTCACGAGCTGCAAAACAAGACCCTCCCTTGTCTAACACGTAGGAGTGCTTGGGTGCAAACACCCATGGGCACTGGCTGGGATTGGCCAGGCTCTGGGTGATGTCACAGTCCACTCTTTGACCCAACAATACCACCACCACTGAAAAGGCCCACCTCCAACCGCAGCTCTCGCAGAGCAAAATATTCACCACAAGCAAAGGGCCTTCTAGATTGCCCCTGGAGCGTGGGGACAGAAGTGTTCTGCTGTCCAAGTTCCCTGAATCCAGGGGGCAAGAAAATGATCGATGACCATGGGAAAAGAAGTCCAGCTACGGCCTAAGGTGAATGTCTCATCGTACATCCACTTTTTGCTGAATTACAGGAACAAGTTCAAGGAGCAGCAGCCAAACGCCTACCTTGGCTTTAAAGAGTTCTCTAGGAAGTGTTCCGAAAAATGGAGGTCCATTTCAAAGCATGAGAAAGCCAAATATGAAGCTCTGGCCAAGCTGGACAAAGCCCGGTACCAGGAAGAGATGATGAACTACGTGGGCAAGAGGAGGAAGCGGAGAAAGCGTGACCCCCAGGCACCCAGGCGGCCCCCGTCATCCTTCATCCTCTTCTGCCAGGAGCACTACGCGCAGCTGAAGAGGGAGAACCCCAGCTGGTCAGTGGTGCAGGTGGCCAAGGCCACAGGGAAGATGTGGTCCACCACGACAGACGTGGAAAAGAAGCCCTACGAGCAGAGGGCGGCGGTCCTGAGAGCCAAGTACCAGGAGGAGCTAGCGGTCTACCGCCGGCAGCGTAGCCTCGCCAGGAAGAAGGGCCTCCAGTCGACCAACAACCGGCGCAGGGGCAAGGCCACGTCCCGCAGAAGCTAAAGATCCGATTTGAAAAAGGAAAATAAAATGCCATTCACCAATATTGCTTATCTCTTATGAATGTTTGTGAAGGGCCCTGGGCTCCCGTGGCAGCTGGAGAGCAGCCAGCGCTGCTGGTGTGGGGGGAAGGAAGCGGCCTGGTGAGAGGAGAGACTGGGGTGGAGGTGCTGACCCTGGGGACGGGCAGGCTTTGAGAAAAGGGACAGCAGTGTGGAGGAGTGGGTGGCTGCTTGGGCAGGGAGCGGGAGTTGGCATCTTCAGATTCTAAGTGGTTATCCAGGTTGGAGGGTCCTACATGAGGGCCGGAGGGGTGGGGGTGCGGGTGGCAGTAGTGGGTAGACTGTCAGGACCAGAAGAGTCCTGAAGGGCTGAGTGCTCAGACTATGAAGACATACTGAAGCAGGAACTCGTTCCAGAGGGGGCACCAAGCTGGCAGACATTCATTGCGGAGTTGGAAGACAGGACGCTCATAGGGGTCGAGGGCCAGGTCTCTAGTAAAATGCAGATACCAAGAGTGAGTCCAGACAGGGCTCTGTTGGGGTTCCTTCTGTTGGTTAGGATAAATCTGATGAGTGTCATTGGGCCTGACGCATGCCTAATCCTCTTAAGACCACCCAGGGTGGTGAGAATCTACTTCTGTCACGACTTAATTACACCAGTGTACTTACTTACACCGACTCCCTTTTGTGGCCAGGCTGATGGAAGGCTGGCAACCCCACTGCCACAGTGTCTGGGACCAAGGTCAGGCCAATCCAAGCAAACCTCTGTCCTTTTTCCATCACGGAGAGATGGAGACTGAGGCCCCAGTGCACGTCCCCTAAGCTGCTAAGCATCTGAGGAGTCCTGGGCATGGTGCTATGGCTTACACACTGGACTGCTAACTGTAAGGTTCGAACTGTCCACCTGGCAGTTAGCAGCCCAATGTAGATGAGACGCTAGTAACAACCCATTTGCTCCTAAGATCTGAGAGCCAAGAACCAGGAAGAGCTAGAGGGCCACCGTAGGCAGCACAGCCACGCCAGGAAGAAAGCCCTCTTGATGACCATGAACCTGTACAGGGCCAAGGCCATGTCCCGCAGAAGCTAAGAATCCAATTTGACCCCTATTAGCATTCTGTCTTCCAACTCCCCAATGTCTGCCAGTTTGTTTCCACCTCTGGGATGGTTTCCTGCTTCTGGAGCTCTGAGCTCCAGACCTTCTGACCCCGAAGCCCAGTACTGCCAACACTCCTCAACAGAGAGCTGGACCTAGTGCCAGGCTTTAGTACGAAGCAGGGCCACTATGATTCAGAAGTGACTGGTGGCCCTGGGTTTCGGATTCGCAAGAGGTATTGAAGTAGTTTATTGTGCCAACCTGGCCTATAAACACATGTGGGGTTAATTGAAGGGTGGAGGGATGAATGACTTGGTGAGTCTACCCTTTCTAGTTCTCAAGTCTCTTGCTTTGTGATGGTTGGACTGGGGTGCAATTGCCTTAGCCAGTTCCCTGCTTCAGCTGGCAAGGCTCACTTCCTGCAAGAGATTGCCAAAGAGAAGCCACATGGACCTACCCTGATGCAGCCCTGGGTGCTGGAGCAGCTGTGGCCGTGCTGAGATGCTTACATGTTCACTGATTTGGCGTCATAGTGTGTGTTTTGTGAGATGGAGGAGGGTTTTGTGGATTGGTGTCAGACATATGGGTTCATGTTGGACTTGTGGGCTTGGGCAGTACTGGTTTGGGATGTTTTCTTGATGCGCACTTAACCTTTATACAAAACTCTCTCTTCTACATGGGTTTCTGTGGATTTGTTTCTCTAAAGTACCCAGACTAACACAGGTATCCTTCCATGACTCTGGCTTTTTCATCAAAGAGGAGCTAAGACATTTCATTTTTTTTCACTAAGATGGTTAGAGTTAGGTTTTCGGCCACTTGCAAATGAGTCATAACTGATAAGAAATTTGACACAAATGGGAATGTGCTGTGTCTGCGGTAACTGGATATTTGTTCCAGGCAATATCCTGTGTCTCCTACCAATCAATACAGATTGAAATGGAGCATCTGGAAATGGCTTTTTTGACAAGGCTCCATCAGGAATCCTGCATCTGAATGTAGCATTGCCTCTGCCTCCAGGTACCCTTCCATCCATCCATCCAGCCAGCCAGCCAGCCAGCCATCCAGCCATCCACGCCACAGCCTTCCCACCTGCCATCTCTAATCGCATGCAGGGGTGGAGGGCTGCCTACTTGGAACCTACATATTAAAGTCAAAATGCATTTTACAAGTCTTTTTAGAACTGGGTGAGCCATTCATGAAGGAGCTTCAAAAAATGTTGGTAGGAAAATGGGATTGAGAAAGAATAGGATTTTCTTTCTCTCCCACAGATGTGCTGAATGTCCCTGTGGAGTGGGGCGATTTACCTGCGCAGGGTCTAGAACCAGGTAGGTCTGGGTTTGACCCTCAGCACTGGCAGACTGAGTGCTTTCAGGGACATCGTGTTTACAAACTGAGCTACGAGGGGAAAGGTCAGCAGTTGGAAACCACCAGATGCTCCTCAGGAGAAAGACGAGGCTGTCTAATCCTGTAAAGGATTTCAGTCTTGGAACCTCAAGGGGCAGTTCTACCCTGACCCATAGGGTCACTATGAGTCAGAAAGAACTCGATGGCATTGAGTTTTGGTTAAAGTTTATGGGTGAGACCCAGTACACCTCTTTCACACAGCCTTGCGGGCTATTAGGAGGCCTGATGACCTACTTCTGAAAATCAGAGAATTACAAGGTCTGGTCTGACACCGATTGTGGGGATGGCATAGAACCAGGCCACACTTCATTCTGACGAGCGTGATGGGGTCCCTGCAGCCAGCAGTAACCACCAAGGACAACTACTAACGAATCAGTTCGGCTTATAAAAACAGAAGTCAGGTGCCTTGAGGCGCAGATGATGAGCCAGGTGAGTTTTTAGCCAACGATCAGATATTTCACGTAGAATGCTGAGGATCCTTCTGAGGTGCCCGAGCGTGGCAAACCTGGGACACTGGGCCATGAGAGATTGGTCAGTTGGAGGATGCCCAGTTCTCACCTTACCCCTGCCCCTCAGCTGAACCAGGTCCTATTTGATCTTAGAAATGCAAGGCTAGTGCAGGATATCCTTTCTGCACCGTGCTGGGCCAGGGAGGGGCCTGGTGGCCGAGGTGCGCAGTTTGGAACCACCCCGGGAGAAATATGAGGCTTTCTACCCCTGTAGAGATTTACAGCCTAGGAAGCCCACGAGGGCAGTCCTGCTCGGTCCTAGAGGCTCGCTATGAGTCGGAATCAACATTAGCATTGATGTAGCCCCCATAGTCAAAGAGACACTTGGAACGATACAAACCCTGGCTGAGTTATAGCAAAACACCAAACCAAACTCACTGCCACTCAAAGTGGCCCTTTCGAACAGGCTAGAACGGGGCAGAATTGGGGTAGAGATAGAAAGCCCGGTCTTCCTCTCTGGGGCGTGGTTAATGGTTGCAAACTGCTGTCCGTGAGGGTTATAGCCTAAGGAGTAGCCGCTCGCCCCCCTCCTTTCACCACCCCCCCCAGGGCTCCATTCTGACCTCCAGCAACCCTAGACCCCAGAACAAAACACTACCTGGTTCTGCGTCAGCCTCACAATCGTCTGTTCCCCAATCCCCACCCCAGTGTCTCCCACTTGGAATGGGAATACCTATCTGATATGAATCCAGTCGCTAGGAATCAGCATCAACTCAGTGGGTGGGAGTTTGTTTGGGTTTTATACCTGTCCTAGCAGGTAACTTGCAGCCTAGGTGTCACAGGTACACAGATGAAATGAAACTTTGCCTCAGGATGGATCATCCATATGGATGGATCATATCATACTGATAGTTGGCATTGGAGTGTATTAAGACAGGGGAAGGGTGTGGTAGATTCGACAGGTGGGAAGGGCATGGCTTTTAAAATCTTTTTTTGGGTGGGGGTGGAGGTGTGTCATAGGGTACACTGGTATAGATCCCATTGTGTTTCCCTGAAACATAGGTCCAAGCCACTGGTATCTACGAACTTGACCTTGTGTGAAAAATAGAATCTTAGAAGATGTGGTCAGTTGTCAGTTAAACGAGTTCTCTACAGACCAGGGTGGGCCCCAACCCCAGAGAGCGGTGTCCTACTAAGAAGGTGACCAGACACGGGCGGAAGGACAATGTACAACAATGGGGGCAAATATTAGAAAGCCAAGGATTGACGACAGTTGCCAGGAGCTCAGGAGAAGCTGTCTGTCAGAAGGAATCAACAAAGCTAACACGAGATTTGACCCTCTGAGCCTCCAGACCCAGGAGCCCTGGTGGTGTAGTGGGCACGAGTTGGGCTATAACTCTACGGTTAGCAGTTCTAAACCACCCACCCCATTCATGGGAGAAGGATGAGGCTTTCTACTCCCATAAAGACTTACACCCTCAGAACCCCCCGGGGGCAATTCTACTCTGTCCTAGAGGGTTGCTATGAGTCGGAATCAACTTGACGGCAGTGCATGTTTTGATGAGCAAGTTTGGAGTATTTGGTCCCAGCAGCTCTAGGGAACGCATCCAGGACTGAGCTTGGGCTGAGTCCCCAGCACCACAGGGCACTGTCATCACAATGACACTGAAGGACACACAAAGGGCTGGGCAGGGCCAAGACCCACCCCCAAACGAGCCAATGCTGGAGTCTTCGTGGAGGAAGCAGCCTTACCCTACTTGGCAGCCTGGTACTCATGTTGGCACAATGCCCACCCCCTGGTCCCCACAGCTGTCGTGCCAACTTGGCTCTGCTTCCCCTCCGGCCCTACCTCCACCCTCTCCGGAGACGCCCTCATTTTCTGCTTCATTGAGAAAACAGAGAGAGCATCCAACTAAGTGCTCTTGGCTTTCTTCTCTTTTCAAAACCCAACCCACACCCATCCTTTCCTTCTGGTCTTGGGTCTCATAGAGCGGGGGCGCAGCGCCCTCCTCGTCTCGCCACCCCCTCCCCTCTTCCTGCCTCCCTTAAACCCCTGTCCCCTTAAACTCCTGTCCCTCACTGGGACAACATTGCCCCTCCGGCTCCACCCTCATGCATGTTAACTTGGTGCCAACTGCAGTGATGGCCACCTGCACATCCAGCCCGAGCACCAGGCTTCTCGCGGCAGTAAGGATGCTGTCTACCTAGCGAGTGGTTTTCATGAGTAAAGGAGGGGAGGGGTGCAAACGTGGGTGGCCAGTCCTTGGCACACTTAGGTACTTGTAGGAAACAGACTCAGGGTGGCCCTCTGTGATTCCTGTCCTAGGGCGTTCACACCTTGATAGAACGCTCACCCCATGGAGTTCATTCCACCTCAGAGACCCTATAGGACAGAGTCAAACTGCCCTGGGGGGTTTCTGAGTCCCTAACTCTTTGCAGGAGTAGAAAGCTTCGAACTGCTGACCTTGTGCTTAGCAGCCCAGTATGCAACCTACTGTGCTACCAGCAGTCCTACCCTGACCTAAGCCCGTCCCATTAAAAGTGAGGAGGGCCTATGATTTGCTTCTAAGGAACAGAATATAGCCAAGATGATGAATGGTGTTAGGTTCTAAAACCCCTTCTTGCTACCAGCTTTGTTCCAGAAACGACCCTTGCTTGTTGAAATAAACAGCTATGTTTGGGGCGATGAGCAAAAGCCAGCAAAACGCATTGGCATTCTAAGACCTAGAACCCACTAACTGCTGCCAACCATGTTGGGAGCAGGGAAGTGAATCCTTGCCCGGCCACCTTCCAGGTGGGTGCACAGCCCAGCCTGCCACACCTTGACTGCGGCCCCTGAGATCCCAGGCAGTAGACTCAACTAAGCTGAGCCTGAATTCCTGGCCCACAGAGACCCTGAGCTAAAAACTATTGAAGCCATAAGGTTTGCTGTAAGCCACTAGTCTGCTGGTCTCCCTGCGGTGGCTTGGGAGTTACCGTGATGCTGAAGTTCATGCCACTGGCATTTCAAACACCGGCGGGGGTTGAGGCGACGAGGTTCCAGTGAAGCTTCCCGACTAAGACAGACTAGGAAGAAAACCCCAAGTTCAAAAATTAGCTCAGGAACGTCGTATGGATCGCAGCAGAATACTGTCCAACATGAGTGCTGGAAGGATGGATGGTACCGCAAACACGCAGTCGTCTCAACAGGGATCTTGAGCATCGCAACTCTCGAGTGGTTTAGTTTTGTTGAGCCTGTTGTACTTGGGGTTGTGTCTCTAGTGCACGAGGCTGCCATGAGCCCGAGCGGATGCCACAGCTAACAAAGACAAAAGTGGGGGTGGGGGGGGGGCAGGGATTTGTTACAGGACAATAGAGAAGCAACAGGTAATGATCTCCTTGCTCAGCAAATGCCCGTTTCCTGGCAGTGCAGAAGAGCCGGTGTGCAGGCTCATTTCTTCCTGCAGACTTCCTACCCGACCCATCTCACTGCCTTCCGCCTGCCTTCTTTGCAGCTGGAGCCATGGGCTTGTGGTTGGCAAGGGCTCCTCTGTGCCACGCTGCTTTCCTGCAGAAGGGCCTCCGCACAGCCACCCCCTCCAGCCCTCGTGCCCTCCCCTCCTGGTTTCCTGTGTGATGAATTACATGGATGTGGGTGGCCAAGTCAGAGTTTTGACAACAGTTTGCAGCCTCCCCTGCTGAAAATGAACTTCATTAACATTCCTTTATGAAAAAGACAACAGGAGGGTGTGAATCTGCCTGCTTCTAATGACTGTAAGGTAATGGCAGGGAAGGAGGAAGAGCGGTGGAGGAGCAGAAGGCGGGGCGGGGGGGGGGGACTGGAACCAGGAGTATGAGGAAGAGGAAAATCAGATACAGTATTTGGTGTGGTGCCAGCATATTGGGTCCCCTGGGCAGGGCTCAGGGCCCTCTCACTGGAGCGAGGGCACCAGTGTCTTTGGCCTGGATGATTGAATCGCTCCACTCTCATCTTTTACTCCTGCAGCCTTCCCTGTGCCCATTTAGCCATCCATCCATCCATCCATCCATCCATCCATCCATCTATCCATCCATCCATCCATCCATCCATCCATCCATCCACCTATCCTTTCAATGATGCGTGCTTACGCAACTATGAAACAGCAACATACCAACTGTCCCAGAAAACCACCTGGCTATTTCTTCAGAGGCGCTGCTGAACGGATCAAGCCGTCAACCCATGCGTAGCTGTTGGACACTTAACTGCTTGTGCCATCCTGGGGATGTGTGCTAAGGATATAGCCTGGACAGTCACCTCCTACATTCCAGTGATGGGGAGTCAGACAGTAAGCAGGTCAACAAATAAAAACACCCAGGCATTTCCCAATGGCGTCGAATGTGCTGGAGAAAATAAACCGGGGGAATGAGCTGCACTAAGGAGCCCTGGTGCTGTAGCGCTTACCCACTGGGCTAACCAGAAGGCCAGCACTTCGAAACCACCAGCTGCTCCATGGGGGAAAGAAGAGGCTTTCTATGGCTCTTGTAAAGAGTTACAGTCTTAGAGACCCACCGGGGCCATCTTAGCCAGTCTGATGGGGTCGCTGTGAATTGGAATCAGCTGTGTGGCAGTGAGTTGGGTTTCTTTAGGGGGGAATAAGATGCACAATGACAAGTGAGGTACCAGGCCCATCCCATGAGATGGTCAGAGAAGGTCTGAGCAGATGGCATTTGGGACGAAATGTGAATGACAAGGAGGAATGAGTAGCTGCTCAGCAGGTGCAAAGGCCCTGTGGTAGGACTGAGCTTGGGCTATGAGATGTGGTGAGCAAGTGGAACGAGGCGGAACATGGAGGTCTATCTGTAGGCTTTGGGAAGCTGAGACAAATCACAGGGTAGCGGGGAACCCTCGAAGGTTGACTGTAGTGGGGAGCCACTAGCCTCTAACCTTGGTGTCTAGTTACTGGAAATTCTGGAGTCTTCTGATACCATCAAGTGTCAGCAAGGCAATGCCACCTCCTTCAAGGTCAACAAGAGAAAGCATCAAGACTAGAAAACAGTACACACAGGACCTTTTCATCAGCACCTCTCCTTGGTCTTCCTTGGCATGGCTGTAAGCTAATGTGGATGTAGAAACAACCCTCCTCCACCCCCCGCAGGTTGATTTTCCCAAATACTGAAAGACCAGGATGGGAGGAGTGGGGGCTGGAGGAGGGGTCAGGAGGAGCGGGGGCTGGAGGAGGGGGCAGGAGGAGCGGGGGCTGGAGGAGGGGGCAGGAGGAGCGGGGGCTGGAGGAGGGGGCTGGAGGAGGGGGGGCTGGTAGCAGGCTGTTGGAGAGAATACTCTTTCCTAGGTCAGTTTCCACCAGGAGCAACAACGTGTACAGGCGCGCAGACCAAGGAACCAACCAGCCCACTGCCTTGACATTGATACTGAACTCACAGCACCCCTACAGGACAGAGCACTACTACCCCATGGGCTTTTCAAGGCTGTGTGTGACCTTTATGGAAGCCAGCTGCTACCTCTCTCCCCCGCGGAGCTTCTGGCAGGTTCAAACCATCTACCTTTGGGTTAGCAGGTGAGCGTTTAACCACAGCGCCACCGGAGCTCCAGGGTTCTCCAGTTGGCCTGTGCGCAGAGCCCCTGGCAGCCTTATTAACATCGAGATGGCTGGGTTCTGCCCCCACCGTTGTACATTTCAGAACTCCCCAGAGAGGAACCTAAACTTTGCCCTTCTCTTAAGTCCCGAGGTGACGCCACTGCTGAACGAGGGAGGAGAGTGGCAGAGGAAGTGTTTTCCTTGTTATCCCAGCTCGATCTCTCTCTCTCTCCTCTCTCTCTCCCTCTCCCTCTCCCTCTCCCTCTCCCTCCCTCTGCATGCAGAGTATATGCCGCTAACCCTCAGGTCAGCAGTTCTAGGGAGAAAGACAGCTTTCTACTCCCGTAAAGAGTTACAGTCTGGGAAACTCCCAGGGCAGTTCTACCCTGTCCTATGAGTCAGTATCGACTCGATGGCAGTGAGTTTAGTTTTGGTTTGGGGAAGGTTGACATGCGGATCCCGCGATGTCTTCCCCCAGGTGTCAATTGACTCTGAACTTGAGATGGGAAGGAACATATTTATTTATTGGGTTTCCTTCAAATCTCAACGGGGAAATTGAGCTCAGTTATGAAAGTATCGTTTCTCACAGCTGTGTTGGGATTGTGGAGTCAATTTGGGACTGCACTAAAACATCAATTATCTGGGATTAAAAAGAGCCATTGTCTGGGCCTTCAAGACGGGTGGGTCAGGTCCCCTAGAATAGGGTCTGCCAGAGTCACTTGCAGGTTTATTAAAATGCATACCCTCAGGGCGAGATCACAAAGCCCATGGTGCCCTGTCTTGTCACAGCCCCACAAGCCACAGCTCCCCTAGAGGTGTGCCATTGAATTGCGGGGCGGGGTGTCTGTGACACCATGGTGGAGGGAATCTGGTGGGTGAGAAGTTCTCTCCCTATAAATGGAGGCATCCGCCGACTTGGTCTCTTAAGAAAGCTTTAAAGGTGGCAATAACAACGCCCAAAAAGGCAGATTGAAGGAAGAGAAACAGCTTAGCCAAAGCCCCAAAGAGGGCGTGTGATCCTGGGGCTGGTCCGTCTTGGGCTGGATGGCCAATGACACACTGCATTCTCCTGTGGCCCTCCTTGTCACAGCTGCCCCTCCCCCATGCTCCCTTCTCTAGTTCTCTCTCTGCACTGGCAGGCCATGTTTTTAAGACTCCTCCCCTTCAAGATGGTTGCCCTTCACCTACTCGGGTCAGACATGCCCGTCATAAGCAGGCAGTGCCCACCTTGCCAGCGGGGTTGGTCCACACACACCCTGTGGGAGGTGGCTGCAGACACCAGAGCCCCGCCTCCTGGTATTCACACCTGTGCCATCCTCTCCCTTGGGTGTGAACGGGATTGACTTCCACTCGGGCAAAGGTGATGGGCGTCACTTGGGATATCCTGCTATGAAAGCCTGTGGCGCCTCGCTGCCTCTTCTCTCCTGCTTGCTCAAAGCAAACTGGCATGTTGAAGGCTTCCCTGTGGACAGAGCCACATGGCAAGGGGCTAGCAGTGGTCTCTGGCCAATAGCCAGCGGCACTACAGCCCTAGGTTCAACAGCCTCCACAGACGGATTCCTGCCAACTACGATGTGAGCGAGTTCGAAAGTAGGGCCTTTGCACGGATCGCTGGCCTGGTCGATGCCCTGAAAGGAGCCATGTGAGACACTCTGTGTCAGAGATGCCAGCTATGCTGTGCACCCAGGACCCAACACACAGACCAGCTGAGGTCATAAATGCTACTTTAAGCCCCCGAGCTTGGGGTGATTGGTTACACAACATCAGATACCCAATACATGGGCCCTAAGCAGTGTTGAACGGCACAGGTGGTTACTAACTGAGAGGGTAGGAGTTCAAATCGCACCTAGCGGTGACTTGGAATCCGTTTCCGAAAGGCCACAGCCGTGGCAATCCTAGCCAGTCTACTCTGTACACAGGCAGGTAGCCAGGAATCAGAACTGATTGGATGGATGGTAACAAGCAACAGAGGTGCTGCCTGCTATGCAGTCTCTGCCCCAGAAGCACTGGACTCTCCCCTCCTTGAGGCCTCTGCACATCCCACTTGGGAGGTCTGTCCTCTGAGAGCCTCTAATCCAGCCCTCTGTGTCCCCACCCACCGCCATCTCCCTGTGACTTTCCTTGCCACTACAACCTGCCTCTCAGCTGCTGCAGGGACCTCACTTTATTAATTCCCAACAAAACCCACGGACGTCAAGTCCATTCTGACTCATGGCCACCCTACATATAGGGTTTCGGAGGTTGTGAATCTGCGTGGATTTGCCTCATCTTTCTCCAGCAGAGTGGCCAGTGGGGTCAAACCATCGAACATTCTGTCCAACCTTGATGCTTACCCAAGAACGCCAACAGGGCTCCTTGTGATGTCCCTGAAGTCCAATGCAGAGCTTGATGTGGGGTCAAATAATACTAGCCAACTTTTACTGCGTGTTTGTTACACACCTGTTGGGACAAATTCGCTGCCTATAACAATGTGCACATCAGCATCTTATTTAAAGATCAGTGGCAGGGAGGTGCAGATGACTACTAACTATTGGTGGCGGCAACCCACCCAGAGGGGCTTTGAAAGACAAGTCCAGCCATTTGCTTCTGAAAGGTCATAGCTGGACTCCTAACCGATCTTATTTCATACAGCCACCTGATGAAGCCAGCTGTCAACTCCCCCTATTTTTCAGACGTAGGAACCTGGTGGTGCCAGGGGCTTAGGCATCAACTGGAATGGTTGACAGTTCAAAACACTCCCCCTGCCCGCCCCCCTGAGCTGCCCCATGGGAGAAAGACAGCAATCTGCTCTTGTGAAGACGCACAGCCTTAGAGACCCTCTAGGGCAGCTCCCTGCTGCCCTACAGGGTTTCTACATGTCCGAGTCTACTCAACATTAGGAGTTGACTGTACAGTGGCAATACCAGGTTAGGGACCATGAACGAGGGGAAGCATGGCCGGTCTTGCTGCCTGATCGTGGTTGAGGGCCAGCTCCTCTTTGCAAAGGTGGTGGAGCTGGCCCCCAAAGTGCCCCCCTGGATGCCCAGATACCCTCTGCCCAACTAGTGAAGCAGTGGGTATTTTCAGGGAACTACCTGGGTCCATTCCTTGGCACCTCCATGGAAGGACTTGGCTGGCACCCAGAGAATTGAGCAGGCAGTGGTAACCACGCCTCCGGCTCTGTGCTCACAGCTGTGCCTGTGGCCCGCAGGCAGACTAAGGCTTCTCCCCTCACACCCTATCATTACCAGCCACAACCATTCAGCGATACCCGTGCTGAGTGAACAGATGTGGCTCTGGATTTTAAATGCATTATCTGCAATTAGCACCGACGGGCATGGAAGCACTGTATCCCTGGGGCTGCCCCTTGCTGATACAGCTGTGAGCACATTTTCGCTGAGGACTCTGGCGAGGCCCCTCTGGCTCATGCAGCTCTGGCAAGTGGGTGAGGGAACTTCCATTGGCAGGGTGGGAGTCTTGATGCCAGGGGGTGGGACACAGGCTGCTGAAGCCCGATGCTCACTCCACTGCTGCTCAGCCATGCTTCCAATCTTCCCCGCTGCAGCCATTCTGCAGAGTTATCGATATCC
Organism: Tenrec ecaudatus; assembly: GCF_050624435.1. Classification (NCBI taxonomy): domain Eukaryota; kingdom Metazoa; phylum Chordata; class Mammalia; order Afrosoricida; family Tenrecidae; genus Tenrec; species Tenrec ecaudatus. The sequence continues at coordinate 57,391,551 of NC_134530.1, forward strand.
CTTGACCAGTGGTCCTCAGGGAGACCCCAAATGCAAAGCAGGGCAGAGGTCCCCAAAATCACAAGTGGCAGAGGTCTGGTGTGTGGCATGAAGGCCAATGGAAGAAAAATGCTGCAGTACCCTGGGCAAACAAGTGGGCGTCCTCGTGGATCTTGGGAGGGAGGGTGAGAGCTGTCTCAAGGGGAAGAACGCTGGTTTTCTCTTTCCCTGCCACAAATAAAGCAGTAATAGCTAGTCCTAAGTGAGCACGTCCTTCTCCTGAGGCCCTTCCAGGCATCATGACCTTGCATTCTGGAAGGCAGCATCCCTGATCCTTGACCACAACCAAAGACCATCAGGGCTCTGCCAGTTATTGAACAAAGTTCGGTTTATCGGGTCACGGCAATGAGGGAGAATGCATGCCCCAGAGCCCTAAAGAGAACATCCTGTAAGACTTGTGCTTGCATCGGGTGGTCCGGGGAAGAGTTCCAGGGAAAGGAGGTTTGCTGGGGATTGGACGCTGCCAGGAAGTGGGTGTAATTGTAGGATGGTTGTTCCTGCCGAGTTCACTCTGCTCCATGGTGGCACCATGTACAACACAACTGAATGCCAATTACTACTCCTGTACCCTCTTTACAGGTGCTGCTGCTGCCGAGTCTACTGCTGCAGCCAGTGGGCATGCTCAGTGCCTTCCAACCTGTGTGGAGTTGCGGTGGCATCGGGTCCATTTTAACTCGGAGCGCTCCCAAAGGACAGAGTAGACTGCCCTGTGGGGTTTTTTAGGCTGCAATTTGCAGAGGGATCGACTGCCACATCTTCTCTCTTCCTGTAAGAGTTATCGTCTCAGAAATCCACAGGGCAGGTTTACCCTGTCCTATAGGGTGGAATCCACCCAAGGGCAATGAGTCGTTTGGTTTCTCTCTCCTGCAGAGGCCCATGGATTTGAACCACTGGTCTTCTGGTTAGCAGTTGAGTGCTTAACCACTGAGCCAGTAGGATGCCCTTCCTTCCATTGGGCGCAATTCATTTTCCAACACGATGACAGACAATGTTCTAGTGTGGTGCTTAGGAGTTTCAATGGTTAATTTTTAGAAGTAGATCTTCAGGGAAGTAAATCTCCTCTCAAACCTCTCCATCCTGGGCATCCCTATTGGTAGTTAAAATACCAGTGGCAAGCTTCTAGTCCCCCACAGCCACACACAAGCCGCCACGGTGAATCAGACTGGTGGTGGTGGAAGTGTATGACTACATTCTTCATGCAGCTCGTGCAAAGGGGGGAGGAGTGAAGTCAGGATGAAGTGGTACTCGACAAAGAGTCAACAGTCACTGATATTAGCCAAGGAGCAGAGGGAAAGTGGATGCTTGGTCACTGTGTGTCTTGGATAATGGTCTGAGTTCAGGCATGATAATGATCTTGGTTTGTCTTCATCCATCACGTCACAAAGCAGCCTTGTCTGGTGGTGATGTTCTGTGGAAATTTTTTTATGTTCAACAGGAAAACACCATAGCCCAGCTGTGAATATCAGGCTCCCATAAAGATTGCAGCCCAGGAACCCCATGAAGAAGTTATACTGTGTCCCATAGAATAGCTATGCATCATCATTGACCCCCAAAGCAGATTCAGCAGCAGTGTAATGGGAGGAATCCCTGGGCGGTGCAAGCAGTTAAGATGAATTGCTGCTAACTGATGCTGGCGCTCCAGTGGCTTAGGGGGTACGTGCTGGGCTACCCAACCACAAGGTCGGCAGTTCTTAAACGATCAGCTGCTCCTTGCAGGCAGGGCTTTCTACACCTGTAAAGAGCTACAGCCTGGGAAACTCACAAGGTCACGATGAGTCAGAATTGGCCCCAGGGTATTGAGTGTGCTTTGTTTTGGTTAACTACAAGGTTGGCACTTGGAGTTCACCTGGAGGAGCATTGGGGAAAAGGCCTGGCAATGTACTTCAAAAAAAAAATCCGTCATTGAAAACTCTGGGGGCCCATTCTTCTCTGACACCCGGACGGCCGCCATGAGCTGGAACTGAATGGATGGAAAGGGTACTAACAGGTCCCTTCAGAGGAGGGCTGGCCCGAGGGGCCAATCAGAAAGAATACAGAATTCAGAGTCATCGCTATTGGCCCTAGAAATCACCCTCTGCTACTCACTATCACTGTGCTGCGGGCAATTTATTCAGCATTAGAGATGCAGTTTCTTCTTCTGTATAATGGGGTCCCAAGGACAGTTTCCCAGGTTTCCTGTGAACATAAACTAAGAAGGCTTTGCATAAAGCAAGCATGCAGCACCTAGAAACAATACCGCTTTGAGCATTTACCAGGAATGCTGTTCCAAGACCCTCGCTTGTACTCAGCCCTCCATTGCGATCCAGATTTGCAGGTGAGAGGATAAATGGCACAGAGGTTGAGCAGCCTGTCAGAGGTCACATAGCTTTCTGCAGCAGAACCGGCATCCAAGCTCCAGCATTCTGGTTCCAGCATCCTCACGAGATGGCCCTTCCTGGAAAAGGTTCATCTCTGCTCCTTCCCTCCCCATTGCCCCCACCCCCTTGCTGCTCTAAGCCCTGAGCTTCCAGAAGCTACTCGTCTTGTGACGGTGATTTAGTGCCCTGGAGCTCCCTGGGCCCAGGCTTTCTCTTTGTGGATGGGTCTGAGCCACTTGCTTGGCCCCAGCTCAGAGAGCAGCATTTCCTATGAGAAGGTCAAAGCTTTCTTGGCCCGACAGAGACTATAGATTCAGGTCCCACTGATCGATAGATCAAATAAAACTGAGGGGGGCCTTGGTGATAGCTCAGTGCCCTGCAGTAAGTACTGAAGTTGGGGGTGGGAGGTGGAAACGCGAAGCTGTGGGGACAAGCCAATGGGGGCGGTGCTACAGCACAGGTCCCCTTTAGCAGGAGGCACCAGGCTGCCCGAGAGGAAGTGGACAGGGCTTGGCTAGGCATGGCACAAGGCAGCTCCAAGCGGCTGCACTGCCTCTCCCTAACCTGTTGAGCGGATTCAGCCGTGAATCACAGTGTGGGAGGTGAGGAGGCCAGGCCTCCTGGGCCTGTGGCTCAGCCCCAGGGACCGTCGTGCTGCTGGTTCCTCTGCAGGCCGGGTACCACTGTCACTTCGGGGAGATGACTCTCTGGAAGTCACATCAGTATTCTCTCTGCCGCTTGAGGCAACCCAAGCCCCTCATCTCCAACTTTCTCCGAGGCTCAGCTGTTCTTCATTAGATCTCTAAATCCCAGGGCATTAGGACACTGAGCAAGGGGGACAGTTAGCTGCTGAGGGGATTCAACATAATCAGAATAATCCCCGGTATTTACAGCACTTCCTCTTGCAGACTGCGAACCCCAGATAGACAACATGGCACGGCTGATGTTGACACACACAGAAATGACTCCTAAGTTCCCTCCACCCAGTGACAGGGCCTTCATCTGAATGCTCTGCCTCGGCTCAAGAAGGTGGAACCAACGAGGCATTCTGTCCATTTCCGTAGGAGGGAGTCCAGAGAGAGGTTAAACCAATGGACAAGATCTGCCTCAGGCTCTGCCCTTCCCCTCCGGCCACCATGGTGAGAGGGGCTCCCGCATGCTGTCTGCTGGGAGGCCTGCCCCCTCCCTGCTGTGGCTGACTCAGGGAGAAGTAGACCCCACTGGATGAGGACCCAAGCCAATCAGTGTGTGTTGAGGGGCGGGGGGGATCAGGGACTAGACCTAGAAGGTCAGGCAGACTCAGTGGCCAGGTGAGACTCTGGGTGCTGAGTGTTTGGGTGGTGCAAAGGATTACGTGCTTGGCTGCTAGTGGAAAGGTTAGTGGTTCAAAGCCACAGAAGCGCCTTAGAGATCGACTTAAAAAGGAAAAATGGAAAGCCTCTGCCCCACAGTACTACTCAGACACACCACACGTGGGGCCTCCAGAAGTCTTAATGGCTCGCTGGTGTTGATGAAGCAGAGAAGAGGAGGAGGAGACTGGGGGAGGTGGTGGTGGCGGGTGGCTCTCTACCCGGTATGGTGCAGCCAGGCGTTCAACCAAAAGCCCGGTCCACTGCCATCAAGTCAGTGCTGATCCCCAGCAAGCCCCCTGTGGGTGCCTGAGACTGCAACTTGTTTCCGGGAGTAGAAAAACCAATCTTTCTGCCAGGGAACTGTTGGTGTTTTTGAACTGCCGACCGTGTGCATCACAGCCCGACGTTCAGCCTTTATACCGCCAGGGTTCCTCATCACGAAATCTTCTGAATTCCTTAGCAGCCAGGAGCCCATGCGCCGCACGGCTGCTAGTATCTGAAGGCGGGGCCCTGGAAGCACGTGAACCCCGCCCTGCCTTTCCCTGACACCAAGGCCTGCCCTTCAGCTGCAGAGGATGACAAGGCCAGGGCCCCATGAACTCCGGGCCCACCAAACAGGAGCAGCCACATGGACCCCCCCCCCCCCCAGCGGGCAGGGAAGACTGGTTCCAGAGAACCCACTGACCTTTATCAGAAGCCAACTCGGGCCTCCCCTGAGCTGTCCAGGAGTGGGGCACGGCCGTCCCTGACCTCCCTGGCTGAAGGGGGAGGCCTGAGCAAGTGTCTTCAAAAGAAGCCTTTGCTGGGATACACCACAGCCATCTGCTCCCCACATTGATCTGACAGCAGCAGGGGGGCTGCAGCAGCAGGCACAGAGGCCCTGGGAGCACAAGCCCATGAACAGCCCTCCCTCATTGATCCGTTTACCTGCCTGGTGGCCTGCCAGTCTTTACAGCGTGTCATGTCTGAGAGACACCCGGGGAAGGTCAGAGGCGCAAGGGCACCTGAGGAGGGGCCCCAGGATCGCCTGCGATTTTCACTGGAGGGAAAAGCAAGCCCCAAGGGCACGTCGGAGAGGTGATCTTTCCAGTTTCGATGCAGGGAGACCAGGTAGCTCTCTTGTTTATGAGGTAGCCAGGGGCTGGCCAAGCGGGGCCCTTATTGCCTCTGTGGGCCTCCCAGGGGGACGCAAGCAGTGAGAACATTCATCCACACGAGGGCTGTAGGTCCTGAATCATAAGCTCTTGGACTAAAAGAACAAGTGCATCTACCCCCTGAGGTAGCAATGTATTGACTGGCATCTAGAGTCCTGGCCCCAGCTCTAGGCAACACAAATGCCCACAGTCACCGCTTTCCTGCAACCCGAGGCCCCAGAAGGAGGGTGGGAGATAGAGGCTTCTGGGATATCACCTGGTGGCTCAGCTACCACCAGGTCCCAAGTTCACTTGCTCTAGTGGTACAGGGTTGCCTGCAGGCATCCATCTCAGCTTTCCAGTGGACTCTGCAAATGTTCTGCTGCCCACCCCTCCCCAGGCCCCTGCCACCTTTGTAGTTATCCACATTCCCCCACCCAGGGGGGCCCATCTGCCTGACAGCTCTGTTTGGGTCTCTGGTCTCCACACTTACTCCCTCATGGCTGGAAGCCTGGCAGGTCTCTTTCTGTGTGTCTTGTCCTCTTCTTCCGAGGGTCAGGATTAAGCCCCCCTGACCCACTTCTACCAGCCTACAAATTGCCCAATCTAAAGTTTACACAAGTGCCCGAGTCACGTGCTTACCCCATGCCCTGTGAATTTTCCTTCTCAAAAATTGCATCTTAGACGAGCATATAAGTCACCTTGGATCAGTGCCATGGGTGATCTATCTCCAACCTCTGCTGTAACCTGTGTCACCATCATTATAAGCATTGGCTTTAGAATAGCTAGAGCTGGCTCTGAATAGCCATTGCACTAACTGGTAGTGTGAATTTGCTAAGTTACCTAAACCCCTTCTCCGGTTTCCTGTTTCTTCATGGGTAGCATGGGGATATTAATTGGATTCCGCATGACTGTTGTAGAATAAAGGAAATAGTGCATCTAGAGGACCTGGCTCATCACTAATATGTAGCTTTGGTTGAGAGCGTACATGAAGCTCTGTGTTATGTACTTTTGAGCAACCATTCCCTTATTTAATCCTCACAATAATCTTGTGGGATCCTCTTATCTCCGACGTTTAAATGACAAATCCAGGGCTAGAAAGGTGAGGGAACTTACCCAAGGTCACCAGCTGGTCAGCAGTTGAGCCAGCACCGATGGTGACCTCGTGGAAACCAACGATTATGATTGGTCTCACTTTATGTCATAGCACAGGGCCCAGGACACAGTGACCCCGAACTCACTGCCATAGAATCGATTCTGCTTCGCAGCAATGCGGCAGGACAGAGTAGAGCTGCTCCGCATGTTTCTGAGACTGTAACTTTTTATGAGAGGAGAAAGCCTCATCTTTCTCCCTCAGAGTGGCTGCTGGTTTTGAACTGTTAATCTCACCATTAGCAGACTAATGTGTACCCTACTAAACCACAGGTACTCAAAATAATATGTGTGGGATGAATGCACGGTTCCTAAGTCAGTCAATCTTTGCATAGCTGGGGTGAGAGCTCAGTTCTAACCAACTCATTGTCCCTCCTCCTTGATGGCGTTCATATTTGCATTATTTCTGCCAACCCTTGTGCTATTTCCCCTACCACGGCAACTCTCAATGCATTCAAACCTCGAATCCACACGGATAGATCATTTCCATGTATCAGAAAGTGCTCACACATTCAGCACTTTGGACAGAGCCCGGCTGTGCTTTCATGTCTGTTTGTTTTGGGTGCTTTTGCGCTGATGCTGTGTAGTCAGCACCAGATTTGCATTTTAAAAATATTTACATTAAATGTGTGACCCGCAGATGAGAAAATTCCACACTCCTCACTTCTAACTCAGTGATTCGGGCGCTCTCCTCTCTTTTACAGTCTCCGCAATGAGGAAAGCTCGCCATCATGGTTTTGAGTCCTACAGAAACATTACTGAAGCAGGATTTATTTCAAAAGCATCCCTCTCAAACCGTGACCGCGTTGTTTAGAAGGGAAGCGAAGCTCATTCTGGTGGAATTCTTATTCTCAAATAAAGTCCAAATGTTGCAGAAGAGCCTCTTAATGCCTACAGGTGAGCAACTTCTTCAATCTGATTCAAATCAACAGACGATTTATAAACCATTTCCAGCATCTCTAGTCCTGTACTTGAAACTGCAGATGAGACAACAAAGATGCAATCTTTCCCCCACTCACAGGGAGACGAGGAGACAGCGAATTACTGGATGGGTACTCTAGCTCCTCATACGGAGGCAGCCATGTATTAATGATGTTTGGGACATGCTAGACACCGTGCTGAGCTCTGAAAGGCAAACAAAGCATTCTTCCTGCCCTCAAGGATGTCTGCCTCCGAGCAGAGATAGGTGTAGGCATCACGCACACAAGTCAGCGTGTTACGTGTGATGATAGAAAGGGGTACCAGAGCTTGCCAACTGGAACTTGCTCCAGGGTTGGGTGGAATTCTATCACCCTTTGTCTATTCCACACACTCCTCTTCATGCTGCAAGGACCCAATAAGCTGTTCTCTCTTCTATGGACCCTTCCCCTGACTTCAAGATGGAGTTAGTCTTCCTTCCTGGGCTCCCATTCCACCTTGAGGAAAGGGAATGTGAGGGTGACGGGCAGGAACTAAGTGACAGGTATGTCAGCTCTGGGGGAGCAGCAGCAGGAGAGCATGCAGGAGGGTGCAGGCGGACAGTGGGACTGGTTCTTGAACAACTCCGCAAGTGTCCTTCCAGGTAGAGAATGACACAGGAGGACAAAGGCATGGCTGTGTGAATGGTCATGGTGTGCTCCTGGAAGAATCAGCACCTTGGGGTGGCTGAAGCGAGATGCTGGGAGCTGGTAGCCATGCAGGGGAAGTGGGAGAAGATGAGTGGGAGAAGAGTGGATCAGAAAGTAAAGTTCTCTACCAGAACAATGATGCTTCTGAAGGAGACCAGGCGTACTGGTCAGATGGAGACTCGGGGGAGTGGGGTTCTCAGATCTGGAGCTGTGTTCATCCCCAGGATAGAATAATCAGCCATTTCCGGGCAAAGGGGCAGCATTTCCCCCACAGACAAGGTGCGCAGAGGGTTAGGAAAGGAGGGGGAGGAGAGGAAGCAGGAAACACGGAGGAAGTGGGGTAAGTGAGGGTACACAGAGAGTATTGGCACACAATGCTTACGAACTGTTGAAAGTAAAACCTCTGATCTGGTTGGTAAACCTTCACTGAATTCATAATGAAAACCTTTTTTAATAACAAAATTAAAGTATAAGCTTCATCCATCATGCGGTGGGGAACTATTAAAATATTGTTATTATTTTTGCTGTTTTCTTCTTAATCAAGAAAGTCATATATGCTACTTATAAAATGTTTAGAACATAGAGAAACAGATCACACATTCTCATCACCTTCAGAGGTAAAGGTACTATATGGATATTTTTCCGGTCCTTTCTTTTTATGCTTATGTGTGCCCATGGCTGCTTTATGTCTTCATTTTTCACTTAGGGGCACGCATTGGTCGCGCCTCCATGTCTTTGGGTATGTTAACTGCTATATGTTTTATCAGCCACGTGCCCCATGGTTTATTTAACCCTTACATTTGGGCGTCGGGTTTTTTTTTTTTTCCCCACTATTGTGAAGAACACCGCAGTGAACATCTTGGCACATACATGTCAATCGGCACCACCTTCTCGTTTATCTCCTTGGGATGGAGTCCTAAAAACGGCCTGTGTTACATTTTAATCGCTCCTGTCAAACTCCTTTCCCAAAAGGCTGTGCCCATTTGCAGTCCCACCCACAGTGCACAAGGCTCAAAGAAGCTAAATGGCTCAGCTAAGATGAAAGCGCCCGGGAACCCACCTGGGCGCTGATAGCCACAAGCTTGTGGCGGAGCTTTGGTGAGTAGATGAGGCATTGGATGGACAGAGTTCATTGAGTTTGGGGGACTGGAGGGGAAAAAAAAAAACCCGGAGAAGACAGGCAGCCTAATCAGACAGCCTCAAAGGCCTAGCTATTCAATGACCACTTATTTCATAGGCTTCCACGACGACCGATGTCACAATGCCTGCCTCCCCAGAGCGTGCGGTCAAAAGAGGAATGGGGAGGGTGTACCGTCTCTTCGTGGGACACGGATGTGGCAGTCTGCCTCTCAGTTGATTTCAACTCACAGTAACCCTATCGGATGACATAGACCTGCCGCCAAAGGGTTTCCAAGACTCGAACCTCGATGGAAGCAGACTGCCGCATCTTTCTCCACTGAGGTGGGTGGTGGGCTCAAACCACTGGCCTTTGGGTTGACAGCCGAGCGCTTTAGCCGCTGAGGCTAATCCCCCAAATGCAAACCCAATGCTCTCCAGCAGACTGTGAGCAAGGCTAATGGGGACTGAATGAAATACGAATACGGGGGCTGATGGTGGGAGATGGTTAGATCTTGGGTCCCTTTACTATAGTCTCCAGTAGTCTTCTCAAAAGTGGCCTCTGGTCAGTTTCCTCACTGAATCCTAGAGCAGGTATTAAAAATATAGGCATCTATGTCCTATTTTGAACTGAGAAGCTCTGGTGGTGCTCCGGGTTAGGCGTTGGGCTGCTAACCGCAGGCCCACGGATCAAACCTGCTGGCTGCTCCGTGGGAGGAAGGTGAGGCTGCTGCAAAGATTTATCGGGTCGGGGGCCCTAAGGAGCAGCTGTACCCTGTCCTTTCAGCTCTCTGAATTAAAATCAACTTAGTGGCAGTGGATTTGGTTTGCTTTATTTACAATCTGGGTGGCCACGTGGCAAAATGCTCAACCACTAACCCCCAAAATTGGTGTTTTGAGACCACCCAAAAGCACCATGGAAGCTGGGCTTCAAAGTCTACTTCTGAAAGGTCCCAGCCTGGGAAACCCTTTGGAGTAGTTCTGTTCTGCACAAGTGGAGCCGCCGTCGATAAGTGGACAGGGGTCCATGGGTCACCTAGGGAGACTAGTGTTGGGGCGCACTTCAGGCCAGGCGAGAGCTGAACGGCCAGATGTGATTGTCCCTGGCTCTCCTCACTCACAAAGCCTGGGCTCAGTGGACACCAGAATGCCCTGACCTATGTCCGACAGACCAGCTTCTACTGGTCTCCAACTACGTCCACACACTCTAATTCCCTCAGCACGCCCTTGGGTCTCCTCCCCCACCCCTTTCCCTCTCTCCCCTGTCCCTGGATGCCAGATCTCTCCTTGCACCCAGTTTTATGTTGATGGCTCTGAAATATCTCCTTACAACTCACACGCATCCCCAAATCTCAATCCCAGCAGCCACCTGGCTGAGTGGGCACCTGGCACCTCACGTGCCATCACCCCTCCTCCTTGTCCCTATCTGGTGCTCCAGCCTTCTACCAGCTACTCAAACCGAGAGCGAGAAGCTTTCTTTGCTGTGCCTCCTCCTCGCCTCCCCACCCCCACCCTCCAGTCTCCTGGATCAGTAACCAAGTTATGCTGTTTTTATGTCCTGGGAGTTCCTTAAATCCACCCTGCACTCTGTCTACCCTGATGCCATCTCAGTGCAGGCCCTGTCATCACTCCCTAGGCTCTGCTACAAGGAGCGCTTCGGTCTGCCTGCGGTCTCAGCCCTCCCGTCTGTTCCCCAACAGCAGCCAGAGTGGTCTTGCAGCAAAGCGAAGCGGAATGTGTCACTTCCCTCCACTATCTAGACTGTCCTTAGAATTCAATCTGATCTGGTGTCCACCGACCATTTCCATTTCCTCCACCCGCCAGCCACTTGCTCAGACATTACAAAGCAAGCCAACAAACATACCAGACAATCCTAACGCATAATGATTTGATAGAACAGCTTAGACCTGCTCTTGGCGGTCCCTGAGACTTTAAATCTTGACAAGAGCAGATAGCCCATCTTTCTGGGAGGGGAGGCTGATGGATTCAAACCACGGGCACTTGCGGTGATCAGCTCCGTGGGTAACGGGCTGCACAGCCCCCGGGGACTCAAAGAGTTGCTGCCCTCCGCGCCCAAGCCCGTGGCTGCTGGTGCTTTGCATCAGTCTGGTCATCTTGGTTTCCACTTCCCGTTTTCAACTTGGCAGTTGCCCTCTGAGGCCGAGACAGACGGGAGAAATCTCGGCTCCCACAGGTCCAGGAACTCGCCCAAGTTCGTGGTATGCCCGATTCTTCAAGCCAGAGTGCCTGACTTCCTAGCCTACCGGGAAGCCCATCAAGATGGCATAGAGCTCAGCCCAGCTCCAGTGGTCTGCACGGAAAACATTGGCCTGCCTGAACGGAACCCCTTTAAGATACACTATCCTCCCCGACCGAAGCGCTTAGCCTGGCTTATGGAGGAGCCAATGTTATCTACCGCAAGATGATTAGGACAACAATGAACTTAAATCCCTGCCACTGCTGGAGAAGATCTGCCTCTGAATTCAATTTGGTTCAATTCAATCCAATTTAATTCAGTGCCGTTATCAAGTGCCCACTGCACCCCGCCGAGGCTGGCTGTGCAAGGACCGAGAGGAAGGCAGACGCCCCCTGGGGAAAGCATGACGAACCCAGGCAGGGCACCTAGTGAGGCACCAGGAATTGGGGTCAGGGGACCAGGGCCCAAGGCAGCAGCCTGTGGCCAGCTCTGGGACAGGAGGAGGAAGAGAACCTGCCACGTTCATGTGCTGATGGTCAGCTTTGTAATTTTACCAATTACACCTGAGAAGTCTATGCTCGTGTTTCTTACAGAGCATGTACGTAGGATACGATTCTCAACGCAATTAAGAATTACATTAGTTGGTGTAATTGTGCTTCTCTGGTATAATCCATGTGAAAAAAATGGTAATTGATGGGGAGGGCGGTGGGGGGAGAGCATAGTTCTCTGTGACAGAGAACCCGGGTTTATGTCCTGGCTCTACTTCTTCCTAGCCGAGTCACATTGGACAGATTATTCAACTCTCTGAACCTCAGTTTCTTCATCGGTAAAGGGGGAATGACCTAACCTGCCTCATTCCCGTTGGCATTGACCTGATTCTGACTCACAGTGTGGCCCTGGGTGTGTGCAGTAGAACTGCACCCCACAGGGTTTTCAATGGTTGGTTTTTGGAAGTAGATTGCCAGGCCTTTCTCCCGCGGTTTGTCTGGGTGGGTTTGATCCTCCAACCTTTATAGCCAGGCGCTACCCAGGTACACCAACATCTATCCCAGAGGGTTGTTGAACAGGCTGAAGGGAGATTTTTCTTATAAAGTGCTTGGTCCATAGCTAAGTGTCCAGAAAGAGTGCATAGTATACTCACTAATGTAATCTTATTCTGGACTGCTTAGACAGAAACAGATCATAATTAGAACTCCAATGCCTAGCATGGTCGCTGGCACTTAATAAATGTCTCTGGAGCAGAGGATTGTCTGAGTGGAATGCACAATTTAAGAGTGCGAGCCTGCTGGAGGGCCCTGAATGCTAAGAGTTTGGACTAAGCTGCGTGGATGAGGGAGAGCCACCAGAAGGCTTTCAGTGGGGGATTGGGCTCAGCCAGATATGGGCATTTAAAAAACTGTATTGGGCCAGGGTTGAGGGTGGGTGGGCAGGAGAAATCCCTGAGACTGAGGGGAGGATGCTTCGGAGCACGGGGTCTGAGAATACCCAAGCATGTGCTTTAGGGAAAGAGACACACCAGAAAGCTGTTTAGGAAATAGAACAGGCAGAACTTAGCAACCAAGAACTGGGAGCAGACAGAAGCAGCCCTGCTCTGTGCCGTGTCTGCGAAGGAGAGAATCTAGTTAATGAGTCAGGGCACAAACTGATGGCCATTCTGGAAGGCTCCATGGGCGATGGTGCTCTCCCTACTTTCCTGCCCCAGAACAGGCAGAGAGAGGGTTCTGAGCTTCAGGATGCTTATGAGTGGCCTGTCCACACAGCTAGGCCTGGTGCACAGGCCCATGGGAAATCCTTTCCGTGCTTACAGCCAGGACCAGTGGCTATCAGCCAGCCGTTAGAGAGGGTTCTCCTGTTGGCAGTCAGACCTCAGTTAAGGGACAGAAGTCATTCCTAATTGCAGTATGTTTTTCAGGGGACATCCACCATGGTTAGAAATGGACCTCTGAAAATGGTCCCAATAAAGAGATGCCCACTCCCATTTGTCACGACGGAGTCCTGGTGGTGTAGTGGGCTACACATCGGGCTGTTAACTACAAGGTCAGCAGTTTGAAACCACCAGCAGCTTCCTGTGAGAAAGATGGGGCTTTCTACTCCCATAAAAATCTACAGTTTCACAAACCCACAGGGGCAGCTCTCCCTGGTCCTATTGGGTTGCTAAGTTTCGGAATTCCCTCGATGGCAGTGGATTTGTTTGAATTTTGACTCCCACCTGTGCGTGGCTCCTTGGTGCCACATAACACGAAGGATTCATTCTTATTCACCCTTGGGTCAGCTGCAAGAAGAATTAGCCTCACGGATGACAGAGAGAGGACACTGAGTCTCAGGGAGTTTTTAATCATTTCCACGGGTCGGTTTGCTTCTTGGTGCCGGACTGGCCCAGGTTGTCAGTGTGGGACCAGGGTTAAAACCCAACCCTCTCACTCCTAAACCCAGTCTCCTTCCTCGCTGGTATTGCCTCATAATCTTTGGTTTTTAAATGGCCCATTTCTTCAGACACTCCCATGCTGCCAGTGGCAGTGTAAAATGATCGAATGCTTTCAGAAAGCAATTTGGCAATAAGAATCAAGAGTCTTAAAGAATATTCATTCTGGGAATCTCTCCTAAAGAAATCATCATAAATTCAGGGGAAAGGCGGGGGAGCTCCACACGCAAAAATGTTCTTTGCGGCAAAATATTTATGGCCGTGAGCACCCCGAGATGATCCATATGTCCACACAAAGAGGGACGACGGGCAAGTGACGTGTGATGGAGCTGCTCGGCGGGCTGTTCTGAGGCAGAGGGTGCCTCGCAAGGGCCCCACTCTCAAGTGCAAGTGCTCTGGTGCAAGTCTGCAGTAGCTTTCTCCAGTGGTGGCCCTGTGGAGCTGCTTGGAGTCACCGGATGGAACCCCGAAAGAGGCAGATGGGGGCACTCTCAGACCATCAATCAATCTTCACCACTCATCCAAATAACTGCTCCCGACATCCTGATGCAAGAAGAGCAATGCAGTCTTTCACCTGGACAACAGATGGCTACTCAATTCAAACGTGCAAATGCGCACATCTTTGGGAATTCTGCTCTATGGATCGGTAATGCACACCCTTTGGTACACCCAATGACAGCTTTTAACTCTTAGGAAGAAATTCAGGAGAAGCCAAATTGGTCACATTTTTCTTTAGTACCATTGTGCAGGCACTGGCCAGGCAAGCAGGAGCCCTAGTGCTGTCATGGTTACCCGCTGGGCTGTTGTCTGCATGGTCTGCAGTTTGAAACCACCTGTAGCTCAGCGGGAGAAACACTGGGCTTTCCACTCCCATAAAGAGTCACGGTCTTGGAAACCCACAGAGGGTCGCTGTGAGTCACCACTGGCTTGATGGCAGTCAGTGAGTTAGCCATGTAAGGCCACACACACACACACACACACACACACACACACACACACACAAGCGCACACACACCACCGCCACCACCAAAAACATATTGAAAAGGAAGAAACACAATAACATTACTCACAGTTCATATGATTGTCTAATGTAGAAGACCTGGGACAATCAACTTTGAAACCGTTAGAGTTGATGAGAGAGTTCAGTGAAATGGCTGGGTACAAAAGAATTGTGCAAAAATCAATAGTTTTCTTATTCATCAGCAATAAACCATTAGAATATGCTATAGCAAAATGATCCTATGCACAGCAATAATAAAATGTCCAGGAAATAAACCTAACAGAAAATTTACTAGGCTTCCACGAAAATCAGAAAGTCCAATTAAAGAACATAAAGACCTGAATAAATGGTCCTGAATTGCATGATCCAAAAATGTGGAGGGTAAACAGGTTGGCTTTCTCCAAATTTTCTCCAAAGCTAGCAAATCACCAATCAAAACCACAGTAAAATGTCATTGGGGAGAAATTTGTAAAATGTATTCTGGAATTCACCTGGAAAAGAGAACACACAAGAATTCAAATTTTAAAAAATGTTTCAAAAACCAATAATGAGGGAGGACACTTTTGCTCCCAATAGGAAATAAAAAGTACTCCAAAGCTATGGTGATTGAAACCATGCGGAATTCTACAAAAGCCGGCTAATGTATCAATGAAATGGAAGAGGAAGTCCAGCCACAGAGCCATGAATCGATGCGAACTGAGTTTAGGGTAAAAGGGCCATTTCAGCCCAGGAAGCACGGGTTTGGGAGCAATCGTGATGCAGACAGATTAAGGAGATGGCTGGGAGAGAGAAGCCTCTGAGAGCTCTGGAAGAAATCGAGTTTATCTTTATAATCTCCAAGTAGGGAGGTTTCCTCCACAAGACTCAAAACCCAGAAGTCACAAAAGAGACACAAGAAAGGGCTTGGAGCTCCTAAGAATTGCAAAGTGCAACCGACAAATGGGGAAGGATATGAGTAAGCAACCTAGAAAGTAAGCTCAAAATGACCCTAAGTACATAAATACATTATCCACGATATTACTATTTGGACCAATGAAAGCCAAAACAAAAGTGGGATGCTACTTCTTCACCCACTGAGAGGGATGGCGAATGCTTTCACTCGGGAAGGGCACAGGTTGATGGATACCCTACACTGGCACCTCTGGGGTTTTTTTGCAGTACACATTGGCAGGATCTAGCAAAATTTTAAAACAGCATACAAGTAGTCCCAGAAATTCCAATTTAAGAAATCTATGCTATGAATGTTCTAGTGCAGGCATCAACATATTTGCTCAAAGGTTAACTGTATGCACTGTGAATCAAACAGTATCAGGCACCTGTTAAAATAAATAACAGAGTTGATACATGGGCAGCACAGGAAGATTAAGAGAATGAAAATAAGCTGTAGAATAAGGTTTATTTGTGCACAGGCTAGGTCTACAAAACCATCGAACCAGAAAACCGAATGCACTGACCGTGCGTGGATGCCTGCTCCTAGCCACTGGTGGATTCAAACTGTTGACCTTGGAGCTAGCAACCCATAACCCACTACACCGCCAGGGACCCGTACTGCATGCCAGTTTGTGAATAATGATTTCTTCCGAGGGGAGAATTGGAGCTGGTGTTTGCAAGCAGAAGACTTCAGTGTGTTAGTCTGCACCCTTTGGTATAGTTTGAATTTTTCATAACGAGCATGGATGGCTTTTTAAGTAACCAAGAAAAGTATATGTACATATTCTGAACACAGTTAAAAACAACAACAAAAACCCTGAAAGGAAACGCATCACAATGTTCATGCATTAAGATAAGGCTTTGTTGTTGTCTTTTTACCCCCTAGTTTTTCTCTATTTTCTAAATTGTCTATAAGGAACATGCCTTATGTTTATAATGAAAATACAAGCAAACAGTGTCTTTCTTTTTAAAGTTCAGCTTCCTTTTAGCCGAAACACAATTCAGAAAAAGACTTGACCTTTCCCTGCTTTCTGCGGAGGCTGAAGGGAGGATGTTGGAAGCAGCACACGGGGGCTGGGCATCCCTGAGCCCCAGGAGCTGATTGTGGAGTGTGAGCGAGAGATGAATGATCCACAAGAGCAAACTGCTCTGATGAGAGCAGTCATATTGCTCCTATTCATATCAACGTTCAAGGTGATTAGTCGGATACATGAGCCCTGGCAGTGTAGTGGGTTACACGTTGGGCGGTGGCGAGCCATAAGGTCAGCAGTTTGAAAGCACCAGCCACTCTGCTGGGGAGAGAGGACGCTTTCTACTCCTGTAAAGAGTTACAGTCTCGGGAACCCACAGGGCCGTCTGCCCTGTCCCGGAGGGTCACTACGAGTCCGCATTGGCTGGACGGCAGTGAGTTGAGGCTTTTTCATTCTGAGTAGGATGCTCTGAGCAGAACAGCAGAGCTACCACCGAGTTGGGCCTGACTCACGGTGACCCTGTACGCAAGGGCAATCCAACTCCATTCCCTCGACTGGGGGGGCATCGGGCCTCACGACCCACTTGGTTTGGGGGGCTGGTTTTGGGAAGCAGCTTGTCGGGCCTTCCTCCGGAAACCCGCTCAGCATGAACCACTTGATTCCAATTCTCCCCTCCTGCTGCCAGTCGGCCTTTCCCCCAGATAGACTGACTCAGAACCTCCGGTTTAACAAGCTCCCCGGGGGATTCTTATGTACACAGAGGACGGGAGACACGAAGGGATGAGGAGGTGCCACCCAAGGGAGCTGTACCCCCACGCTAAGAAGAGTAAGTGGGTCAGGAAATGCGTTTGAACCCTGAGCTGAATCCTACAGCTTGGCTTGGTGGCTCCAGAAAGCGAGGAAGTCAGAGTGGGGACGTGTTTAAATAAAGCCCCAGGTGGGCGTCCCTGCTCAATTATGCATGAGCGCTTGGTGGCTCTGCCTCAGTGCCTACAGCTGGGGGAAGAAGGACAGCTTCACTCGATGCACTGCCAGGAGGAAGCGGCCAAGAACTTGCCCCAAATGTTTGCACAGTGACGGCAGCAGCCTCGACTCTCCTGCATCTCCATGAATAGCTGGGGTGTGTGCGCACCCTAAACTCACGGAACGGTTCCGTTCAGCGACTAAGGATCTGGCTTAATGCCCAGATCTCAATCTCCAAATCTCAGTGGCTAACAGCCCAGCTGTAGGACGCTTAGCCTTTCCTCAGAAGCCTTAGGATCCTTCCGGGTGCTCGCTGAAGTTGGCCTCTTTCTGCTGGACACTCAGGAGAGCCAAAGACCCCTGGTATCTGGTCTGCAACTCAGCCTGACCTTGGAGGTTTGCAGGGGCTGGAGTGCGGCTTCAGGGTCACCCCAACCAAACCCCAAGCCCACTGCTTTCAAGTCAATGTCAACTCCCAGGGACCCTGTGGGACAGAGTGCAGCCACCACTTGGGGTTTCTGAGGCTGTGCATCTGTACGAGAGCACAAAGACTCAGCTATCTACCTCAGACCAGCTGGTGGGTTCAAACTGCTGACCTTGTGGTTAGCTGCCCAACTCACCACCTACTTCGCCACCAGGACGCCTTTAAAGGGCCACCACAATGGGAGGACCAGTAGCTGTCCAGTCCGTCCTGACTCATGGTGACGGGGTGTGCAGCTCCGCGGGGCCTGTGGGAGGCACATGGCCTCTCTTATTTCTGAGAAGCCTGGGTGGGTCCCAACTGGGAACTCTGGGTGGGTTCCAACGGCCGAGCTTCCTGGCGACAGTCAAGTACATATGTACGGAGGCATTTTTGCCCCACAGGGACTGCTCAGAGTGATGGGACTGTCTGGGTAGTGGGTCCCTGCTGTCCTGTGTGGTTCCCTGAAGCCTCTCTTCCTAGGGCGAGTCCCTCCCGGCCGATGTGTCCAGGAACGGAGTCTCACCCAGGCCCTGAGAACCACAGTCCTTGGGCACATGTAGGCTTATGATAGCTGTTGCTGGCGCCCCACCTAATGCCCTTGACCTTTCAGAGAGGGCTGGCTCGCTATATCTCCATGGGTAGGTAATTCCAAGACCTAAGGCCTGTAGACTGGGTGCCCCTGTGGGATTACATCCCAGGCTTGCACTGTGATGGTTGATATGGTAACACGACCTTTGTTGGCTGCCTGCCCTGCCCTGCCCTCTGTCATTTGCTCCTTCCTACTGGCAACCCATGTGAGCCAGTGTAGAACCAGGATCGTAAGACTTCCAATGGCCTGCATTTTCAGATGCAGACTGCCAGGCCCTTATTCAGAGGCTCCTCAGGGCAAATCTGAAGGGACAGCCTCAGGGTTGGCAGCTGCTTGTGTTGGCCCTTTGTACCACTCAATGACTTTACTGGTGTTCCCTGCACCCATGACGTGCATTTGAATTCTTGCCCGACAGCTTTTGGGGAAACCTCAAACTTGGAAAATCCCTGGGGGGTCGTGAGCCTGTTTGGAAGTGTTCCCGCATCAGGCACACGATGAACAAAGAACCCCTCGAGCTTTGTGGGGCCTCCAGGTCTGCGCTCCTCTTGGACTCTCCTCAGGTTCTCAAATCTTCTTCTCCCGGGAAGTTCTAGGCTCTTCGGTGGGGAAGAGGTGCACCCCAGCCTCAATAATGTGAGGCCTCCACTTCCTAGTCAGCAGAATGGACGAGAGTTCCAGAAAGAATTAGAATACTCGCTACTTTCTAGACTGTTACCTGTATGCCAGACACTGCTCACTAACGTGAATTTCACAAGAACCCTGTAGGACACAGCGGCCCTACAGGACAGGGCAGTACTATCCCTGTGGGGTTCAGAGACTATCTCTTGATGGGAGTAGACAGCCTTGTCTTTTTCCCTCTCAAGCATCCAATTCTTCGTTCTGATAGTTCTATTTAACAATGAAAGAAATGGTGGCTCACTCCGTTTCACTAACTTGTCCAAACCCTGGAGCTGGAATCGAGTCCACAAGGGGAACGGCCTCTCACAAAGACCAGGATCGGAGGACGGGGCAGGAACCCTGGTGGTGTGTGTACATGGGTACGGGTGGAGCATCATATCAACCCTACAGGACAAGGTGGAACTGCCCCTTGGGCTTCTGAGACTCTCACTCTTTATGAGAGTAGAATGTCCCCTCTTTCTCCCGTGGAGTGGCTGGTGGTTTCAAACCTCAGACATCACAGTTATCAGCCTAAAGCATAGCCTACCACACCACAAGGGCTCCCCGATGGGATCGCTGTGAGTCAGAACTGACTCGAAGGCCGTGAGCTTGAGTCTGGGGTGGCACAAGCAAACTGCTAAGTGCTCAAATGCTACCGGAAAGAGCAGGGGTTTTGAACCCAACCCAGAGGCCTGGCACACCTTGACTGATACCCCCATGAGTGCTTTTGACACCCCCAGCAGTGTCACCCCCACTCCCCAGAACTCCTGAAGGCTGGAAGCCATGCACCCCCACTCCACAAACCACGCTGGGTTTCTCTTGTTAAGTCACAGGATGAAACACTTTACATATTAATCAGGTTAGGAATCTGAGAGCACATATCAAGGGATTGAAATATGTAGATTTTGATGATGAATTCACGCTCATCAGAAAACCAATGAATCATCCTAACTTCATTATCAGGAATTATTTGATGGGGGAATTGGCAGGGGGTGGGGAGGGAGGGGGGACAGAGGGAGAGGCTTTCTTGGTTCTCAGCCCAGGCTGCATTCTCTTCCACCAACACATTTCAGCAGGAAGAAGGTGTTTGCATGCTGTGGACGCTGCACATGGACCAGCCCAGAGGCCCCAGTGAGCCCAGGCACTGACCAGTGAAACCAGTCCCTACAGTCACTGCAAGCCATCTCTCTGTGAGAGCCATTCCTTCTACAGCTGGCTTAAGATGGCTCCGGGCAAAGTCACTCCGGTGACACTAACCATGTCATCTGCCTGCAACTCAATTTCCTCATCTGGGAAAAAGAGAGAGAGTAATTGAACAGCTGGGCTTCTGGCACCAGGCAGAGAAGCTGGAGACCCCAAGGTCCAGGCTACTGTGTAGTAGGTGGGGTCCCCGAATGGTGCAAACGGTTTGGCTGCTAAGTGAAAGGGCCGTGGCTTGAGCCCACCCAACAGTGCCTCAGAAGAAAGGCCTGGCGGTCTGCTTCTGAAGATGCAGTCACTGGAAACCCTTCAGCACAGCCGCCACTCTCGTCTGACACCCTGCAGCAACTGCCTTGTGGGTGTGTGCCAGAGGCTCTTGCAGTGCTGGTCTCCAGCTGAGAAAGAGGTATGAGCCCTGCCCTCAGAGAGCACCCACGTGAGGCATCTGTGGGTGCATGGGAAGACGGACAGCAGAGAAACCGAGCCACTGGAAAACTCGACAGAGAAGAGCAAGGCTGAGGAAAGAGGGCTAGACAGTGGCATTGGAAAGAGGTGGTCATCAGGGAAGGTCTTCTTGGGAAGGTGACCTAAGAGATGAGGGTGTAAGTTGTGTGGATATTGGCATTGCAGGTGTAGGAACACAACTAGATGGTGTGGCACAGTGACTCTCAGGCTCTCTGTATCTTAGAATTGCCCTGAACCTGAACAATTAAAAGGACCCACCCCCGGGGTGGGTGGGGAGAAAGGGGGGTTCTTTCATCCTCTCCCTGCAGGGACCTCCCTGGGCTTCCTTGGGGGCAAAGAATGGCTTGATTCCAAGGGCGTGCTCTCCCTGGGCAGGTGGTTTCCACCCACGCATAGCGCTCATCAAAAGCCTTCCAGAGATTATGAAGAAGAGACGCCTCCCCCCACTTTGTAGATGAGCAAACTGAGGTTCAGAGATGCCAACTTCCCTGAAAATGGTCTCAACCAAGAGCCTTGGTTCCAAGCCACGTGTTCCACGGCCACCTCTCAGTCCTGAATGCCCACGCCTACCCTGGGAAGTAGGGATCATTCCCCAGCAGAGCAGAACTGCGACATAGAAACACATCCCCAGGCCTTTCTTTCCAGCATCTCTGGGTGGCTTTGAACCACTGACCTCTCAGTTTACAGCTGAACACTCAACTGTAGGCGGGAGGCGCAGGCTGATCCCAAACCCATCCTGGAGCTCATGTGAGCAGGAGCTGATGTGATGGTAAAGGACCACCACCAGCACCCTGGATTTGGAGCGGAGGCTCAGAGAGGGTACGCAACTTCCCCAAGGTTGCCGCAACAGCACGCACGACGGTGGGGCCAGCCCATGTCATCTGTCTGGTCTCCTGAAAGAACTCTTTGCCAGTCATCCTAACCAAACATCCCACTCCCCAAATACCCATCGGGGGCTGTATTTCTTGCGAAAGGCAGAGTGTGGAATCGTTACCAGACTCTGAAGAGATAAAGCATTGCAAATTGAATGAGAAAATCTATTTTCCCATCCTGATGAAGACATAATTGACACTGCGAGAGTGAATTGTTTTAAGGGAGAAACACAGCCTCCTGGTCTCTCTCTTCTCGGTTTGCTTTTGTTTTGCTTCTTCTGAATGTGGACTCGAGCTTTAGAAAAACAGGAACAGCTGACGATCACAGATAAAAATGTCCCTTCGACTAATTGGATTGTTAATAAAAACCAAACCACTGCCTTTGAGCAGACGGTGACTCATCTCCACCCCCAGGACAGGCTGCCCGGCTGCCCCCCAGGCTTCCCAAGGCTGCCAGTCTCTGTGGACGCAGACTGCCACCCCTTGCCCCCTCAGAGCAGGGAACTCCCTCCCGTGAGTTCCAGCTGCTGATCCTTTGGCGTTAGCAGCGGAGTGCTTTAGTCGCTGCACCACTAGGGCTCCTTGCTCTTTCATCAGGAATCCTAATTAATTCCCCCGATTAGAGAACGTGGACCCCAGTGCTATCCCAGGCCTGGTGCTGATGGGCCTGATACGGAATAATGAATCTTTCCAGTTGGCCTGAGAGTCGCCAGAGACTTGTCAACTTCCCTGTGAAGGTAATTACTTGCTAAGGCAGCAGGGGCAAGTGGAGCAGAGAAGGGACTTGGGGAAGGAGGGTAATTACAAGCAGAGTGGGGAGAGGGGAGAGAATTGGGGGGGGGCGAACTTTGGGAGGTGCCTTACTGAGCCAGGATTGGGAGGAAACTGGCAAGGTGAAGAGAGTGGTGGGAGGAGCGCCAAGGACTGCGCTGCCCGCCCCACCCCCCCAAGCCATCCCTGGCTCCCTGGCTCCGGGAGTCTGGGGGGACACTTGCCCTCATATAGAAAACATGACCTGATGGAGCCTGGCAGGTGCTGGCCCTTGTGAGCCCTAGACAGGCAACAAACCAGGCTCAGGAGCAGATGCCCGGAGGAGTTACCCTACCTGAGCAGCTGCCCACCCACATCTGCCCTAGCAGAGGAGCTCCGCCCCCTGCCCACCCCCCCAGCCTGGCACTCCCAGTCCCCCACGCCTCCCAGTGGCCACTCCCTAACCCAGCCAGTAGCAGTCTGCCTGGAGAGCAGCACCGCATGAGCAGCCTTCCTGTTTGCCCCTCCTCTTGGCCGGCAGGGGCAGCTGGGCTGTCAGTGCCCACAGCGCTTTGCAGAGTGAAGGCGGCCCTCCGTGAATAGGGTTATCTGAATAACGCAGGCCAGGGCCCAGCAATGAGAAGGACGTGGCTGAGCGACACCGGCCATTTGTCTGCAGTGACAGGGCTCTCCTGCCTGCCACTTGCCCAGAGAGCTCATGGGGGGTGGGAGTAGGAGGGTGAGGGGGGTGCTTCTAGGGAGCTGACAGCAAATGGCACAAAGGCCTCAGAGCCTGCAGCCCGAGAAGTCTGCTCAGAGCACTCAGCTAGCCCCAAGGACAAAGGGAGCCCAGAGCACAGGCAGGGGGTGGCCTGGGAAAGAAAAGTCCAGTCTCAGTCTCCAAGATCCAGAGGGACAGAAAGAGCAGAGGGCCCTGGTTTTAAGCTTCGAATCCCTAGCACCGTGACCTTGGATGTGTGACCTGAGACCTGATTGCTTATACATGCTGAAAGAAGCACAGGGAAAAGTCGGTGTTGCCACCTGGCCTGTAGTTGTTGCACCACAAATGGTATTTGTCTTTTCTTCTCCCCCTGCTCCCCCCACCCCTTCACTGCAGAAGGAGAGAAAGCCCCTTTAGGGGGCAGATCTCGGTGGAGGGGAATTGGTGAAGTTAGGAAGTTGATGTGTACCCCAGCTCCATCTTCCCAGCAGATGGGGATCATGAGGAGAGCTACCACTTGCCCTGTGAAACTGGGCCACTGAAGTAGAGGAAGCTGGGCAGCCTGCTCAGAGGGAAGAGTCAAAGCCATGTTGCCCTCTTGATTTTTTCCATCTACCCTTCAGGGAACTGTCCAAGGGCCCTGGAATCTTAGAGCTGTCTGGTCACAGGGACTTGACAAGCCCCTGCCGTGTCCCCAAGCTGCATCCCTGTCTCATCAGCTACAAAGACCAAGTCCTGTAGGACCTTGCAGCCTTTGGGGTGAGCTGTGGGCAGAGCCCATGCTGGGGGGCACGTGGGGGGGCAGGAGGGGCCGGCAGATGGTGGGGACAGGCCTTCCAGGCTTCTGCCACACAAGGTCACAGCAAGGGCACAGTGCAAGGTTTAAAAGCTGGACCTATTCATCTGTTTCCCTGCCAAATATTTTCCGTAATTCTGTGGAAGGCCCTGGGAGGATAAGTAAGGTAACTGAGGTCACACGATTAATTGGCAGCAGAGGGGTATTTAAGCCTAACACTGACTCCTGAAGCCATGTGCTTTCCCATACTCTACACTCCGAGGCTCAGGGGTGAGCTGGGGAGTCCCAGGATACTGGAGGGGAGATTCTGAAACACAGCCCCTCTCTCAGGGCTAGCATTGCTAAGGGGAGAGCAGGCCAAATCCTCACTACCCTCCCACCCCAGAGCCGCAGACACATGAGTTAAAGCGCTATGGGTTGGAGAAATCAGCCTCCAAGTAAAAGATGGAGCCTGCTGGGGACTGGGCTGCCAGCAGTCGGTACCCTATGTTTGAGGGGGCAGCCCAGGTGCACCGGCCACAAGCAGCACTTCCTGTACCCTTCCTAGGACTAGAAAAACAGATTCAGTAGAAAAAGTGGGGGGAGGCCGAAGCTTCAGGCAGAAGTCATATGACCCCTGGCCCCAGTGTGGGAAGCAGCCAGAAAGTTGTAAAGGCCCTTATGTCAAGGAGCCCTGGTGCCCCCTGGGCTGGGAATGGCACTGCTGACCACATGGCCAGTGGTGCCCCTTGGGAGAAAGATAAGGTTGTCTGCTCCTGGAAAGGTTTACCATCTCTGCCGTCCTATAGGTCTACTCTGTCCTATAGGGTCTTTGTGAGTCAAAAATCTACTCTTTGTGAGTGGGTGGGTTGTTTTGTTGTGTTTTAAGAGGACTACTTGGCAGATTTCTTAGCCCCTTTGGAGTCTTGGCTTTTCCATCTAAAAGAATGGGATGAAGATACACGTTCACACGTGTTGTGTTGATGGAACCAGACAATGCACACGAAGGCCTGAGCCCGATGGTGGCACATGGTAGCTCTTAGGAGATAGCATGCCTCGGAGCATATGAAAGGCAGGAGGGAGGACCCGCTGGGTGGATCATCAGAGGCTAGGAGACACCAGGTGGACTAGACTTGAATAACAAAAGACACCCTAAGTAGTTAGCCTGCGATCTGTAGTGAGAGGAGAATTGGAAGAGGCCATGGGAGAGGAGAGTCTTCGGTGAAGGAGAAGCCAAGTCTCATTGCCTCAGTTTCTTCATCCGAAAGATGGGTGTGGCAATTCCTCACGTGCAGATGGCCAGAAGCGTCAATGATATGAGCCTGTGAGGATATTCAGCACAGCACCCAACTGGCTGATAGAGACAATCAACAATGATCGATCTGCTTATTGATCTGGACATCTGTCTTGGTGCCCAATGGGCATCAGCTCTGAAAACAGGCCAGGTGAGGCAGGTGCAGTGTGTTTTTCTTCCTGGTGGTGGTGGTGGTGGTGGTGGTGGTGGAGGATGGGGCTGAGACTCTGGGATCTCCAAGGCTAGAGTCATTCGCTAAATTTTCAGCCATTATTTGTACTTGTCTGTGCCTGGGCTCTGACAGAGCACTGGGGCTCAGAGATGATGGGGCTAGTCTGGTGCTGCCTCAGTGTCCGTATTGGGAGAAAGATGCTAACCAAGTCCATTGGTCTGTGCCAGGGCCACAGGAGCCTGGGTGGAAGACAAGTGAGATGGAGCAGAGATGCTACCAGGGCTGAAGGTCTCAGAGAAGAAGACATCCTTTGGGCAGGCCCACCCTGGGCAAAGAGTCTCTGGGAAGTGCCGACTGTTAATGCACTCAGTTGCTAACCAAATGGTTGGAGGTTCGGGTCCACTCAGAGGAGCCTCAGACAAAAGGCTTGGTGATATACTTCTTACAAACCAGCCTTTGAAAACCAGAGGGAGCCCATGCTTACGCTGGAACACAGGGGGGATAAGTCACGCTGGATCAGGGTCAACGGGGCATTGGCTGGCGGTACAGTTGATAGACAAACCATGTACTTGAGTGGTAGACTTCCACAGCTCCTGGATGTGTTGAGCTCCCAGTTCAGCACCCCAACCCAGAGCTGTCGCAGAAGCTGGCACACACACAGTCGGCAGGCACAAGCTAATTATTGAAACAAGTCGGCAGAAGCCACGAGGACTTAGGGCGCTGCACTGTGTGCAGCAGACATGCCTGCCTACCCTTGTGCATGAGCTGTAACCAGCCACGCAAATGACATATACCTGGCGAACGCCCATGCCAGGGAATTCAATAACAAATTCATCCTTAAGAAGACAGGTCTTTTCAAAATGGGCAGAACCCACCTCCCTCCATATCGCTGTTCGTCAAAGGGGTCTGCTTAAGCCCAGCGTGACCCTCGAGCTTCATTTTGCTTTGGAATACCAGGAGAATGGTGAACAATACCAAATCGGGGCCGCACTCTAAGAAGTTTGGGGTTGAGCGGTCTGCAGTGGGCCCGAGAATCTGCATTCTAAGAAATCTTTCAGGTGAGTCGGACGCAGGGAGGGGGTGGCAGGTGCATCGTCATCTGAGACACGTGGGTGACATTTTAGAGGGTATTTTTTGAAGCTGGGATATAATTGATATGAACCATATCTGACCACTTATTCGCCCCTTAGACAGAGAGGCACAAATCAGGCACCCTTTTACTTCCAGGGGAGCCATTGATGAGGCTCTTTGATATTTCTTTCCCCAAAGAGAACACAGCACCGGGAGGCCAGGAGTTCTCAGTCCGGGCTGCGTCCGTCCTGTGGTCCCACTGAGAACTTGAAAAAATACTGACCCCTGGGTCCCACCTCTGGGCATTCTGACTCCAGCTGCATGTCTACTTGTCATCCCACTGACTACTAGCACCCCTCTCTCCAGTCTTTCTTGGGCCTGCGTTTGAGGTCAACAGTCCCTTCTCCCTCTGAGTCTCCCCTTGGTTGTATCTCCGATGACCAGAGGGGGCGCTGGCGTTGAAAAATGAAGCTGCCACGTGCAGGGAGGGCCTTAAGGAGGAGCCCTTTGTCTCTGCGTTCACTCGCTGGCAGTGAAAAGCCCGGTCCTCACCCTCTGATGGACTCTTCTCCTGTCTCCCTGGGGCTTGTAAGCAGGTAGCCATGAACACCCCACAAACTCCGGGAGGGACAGGTTGTTGGTGATCTACCCCAACCCCGGGCAGTGTGAGCCGTTGCCTGCCAGTCTTTAAGGGCCCCTCCTCCCTCTTCTCCCCAATCACCCACTTGCCAGGCTCCTGCGCCCCTGCTCAGACGCTCAGAGGAAACACAGGCAGCGCTGAAAGTGATGTGCTGTAATCATTGACACCAAGTGCCAGACAGGTATTTATTTGCTTAACAAACTGGCTAATTTTAACCTCTGCCTCCTAGACGAAAACTCTTTTGAAGGGGGGAAAAAAGTGATATTTAACACATTTCTATTTCTGTGCTACAGTCTTTCTCTGAGGTTGCAAGCGTCAGCCTAATTGATTTCTTAGTCAAAAGGAGGAAGGGGGGTGGGGTGGGGAAGAAGAGACAAAAAGGCAAATCACAACAACTAAGAAACCTTACCTCACTGACATTACAATCAAACCTCTCCAGATCTAGCCACCGCTGAGCTGGAGTTACTTATTTTTTTTTTTAAGACTGGCCAAGTGACTTGCATAATTTAAGCTCCTTCCTAGCACTGATCAGGCTGCTCTGGCCCCGGCCAAGCTGCTTGTTGATTAATTATTAATCAGGCTGAGTTTAGGATGAGGAATCAGCGAGAGTCAGCGCTAATTTGCAAATGTCCCCAAGGAAGGTTATTACCTAAAATACTTGGTGGAGAGGATCCACCTTAACCTTTACAATTAGCCACACATTGGTTGCTGATGGACAGACAGAAGGACAGAAGCGGGTCTCTTCTGCAAATCCACCCTGGGCACCCACTATGTGCCAAGCATGGCACAGGGCAAAGCTTTCCGTGGGGTTTCACCGGCGGCGACAATCTCAGGTAGAGAGAGGTGCCATGATGTAAATAGATCAGGTACTGTAAATAGATCAGGGGTTGCTTTCGATGGCCCGTGGTTCTGCCAAGTCGGCACTGACACATGGTGACCAAGTCGGCACTGACTCACGGTGACCTTGGGCAACATGGCACTAAACAGTGCCTGGTCCTGTGCCATCCTCACGATTGTGCGTAGGTCTGAGCCCAGTGTGGCAGTCAACTGTGTCCATCCCCCTCTAGGAGGGGTTCACCTTGTTTTCACTGACCCTCCACTTCACTGGACAGGAGGGGCTCTTTCTAGAGCTGGAGCGTTCCTGATGAGGAGTCCGCAGTAAGAAAGATGAAGTCTCACCACCCTTGCTTCTAAGGTGCATTCCGATTACATGGGAAAAGGAAAGTCTTTCTAAGAAGGGCAATGGAAATAGAAATATAGAAATATGCATCTCAGGAGGAAGAGAGAGTGGAGCACATCCTAGCCTACCAAGCCTTGAGGACGATATTCCCGCTCAGAGCAGCCAATCCACAGAGAAGACCACATGGTCGGCCCCACTATGAGACACTACATCCCTCACTGACCCATAGCCCTACAGGGAACAACACTGGAGACACAGTGTGGGAATTCCACCCGATCTGATCCCACCACACAAAGGCAAAACACTAAGGGCATACAACAGAACAGCAAGGGGAACAGAACAATGAAGTCCCCAGGGAATACCAAAAATAGACTTTGGGGCCAGGGCTTGGCCCCACATGACTCGACTGGAAAATGCTCCTAAAGGCCAACAAATAGTCCTTGAACTAACTACAAACTTTTATTTTTGGTTGTGTTTTGTTTTTGTCATTGGTTTTTTGTTGTTGTTTTGTTTTGTTGCTTGGTTTTGCTCTGTCTTGTTTTTGTGCATGTTATTATCTCCACAGGTCAGTCTAAATATGATAGGCTGGATGAACAATCTGGAGGAGAAAACAACAGGACCGACAGTTCCAGAGGGACATGGGAGAGGGGAAGGTCAGGGAGAGGAGGTGGTGTCCACACACCCAGCGACAAGGAAACAGTCAGTCATCCAAATCGGTGGTGAGGAGGGTGTAGGAGGCCTGGTAGGGTGTGACCAAGGGTAATGTAACCTAGAGGAATTACTGTAGCCCAAATGAAGGTTGATCATGATAGTGGGACAAGAGGAAAATGAAAGGAAATAAAGGAAAGAGCTAGGAGGCAAAGGGCATTTATAGAGGTCTAAATAAAGGCATGTACATATGTAAATATATTTATATATGAGGATGGGGAAATAGATTTATGTGCAGATATTTATAAGTTTAGCATTAAGGTAGCCGATAGAGATTTGGCCTCCACTCAAGTACTCCCTCAATGCAAGAATACTTTGTTCTATTAAACTGGCATTCTATGATGCTTACCTTCCCGACACAATCGCTGAAAACAAATGGGTGCATAAGCAAATGTGGTGAAGAGAGCTGATGGTGCCCGGCTATTAAAAGATATAGTGTCTGGGCCTTAAAGGCTTGAAGGTAAACAAGTGGCCATCTAGCTCAGAAGCAACAAAGCCCACATGGAAGAAGCACACCAGCCTGTATGATCACAAGGTGTCAAAGGGATCAGTTATCAGGCATCAAAGAACAAAAAATCATATTGTGAATGAGGGGGAGTGTGGAGTGGGGACCCAAAGTTCATCTGTAGGCAACTGGACATTCCCTTAAAGAAGGGTTGCAGGGAGGAGACAAGCCAATCCAGGTATAGCGTAGCAACGATGAAACATACAATTTTCCTCTAGTTCCTAAATCCTTCCTCCCCACCCACTATCATGATCCCAATTCTATGTACAAATCTGGGTAGACCAGAGGATGTACACTGGTACAGATAGGAACTTGAAACAGGGAATCCAGGATGATGATTCCTTCAGGATCAGTGGGGAGAGTGGCAATCCAGGAGGGTGGGGTAAAAAAGGGGTACTGATTATAGCAATCTACATATAACCTCCTCCATGGGGGATGGACAACAGAAAAGTGGGCGAAGGGAGACGTCGGACAGTGTAAGATATGACAAAATAATAAATTATCAAGGGTTCATGATGGAGGGGGTTGTGGGGAGGGAGGGGGAAATGAGGAACTGATGCGAAGGGTTTAAGTGGAGAGCAAATGTTTTGAGAATGATGAGGATAGCAATTGTACAAATGTGCTTTATGCAAGTGATGTATGTATGGATTGTGATAAGATTTCTATGAGCCCCCCAATAAAATGATTTTATAAAAAAGAAATATGCATTTCAAATAAGCCAGGTGTTTTTAACTTTGAAGGCACAAGATTGGAAGACTTTGAGGCTAGAGGATTCTATGCCCTGGGACAGCTAACATGGGTCCTAGGGAGACATGCTTAACCTGTGTGCAGGGTGGAATGACGGTGAGTGCAGTGGGCACAGTGCGTGGGGCCTGAGTGGGAGGAAGATATGTCAAAGGGCTAGGTAGTAGCCATGGAAAGTATTAGTCTAAGTGTGAAGGGAAGTTACTGGTGGATCTCACGGAGGGGGGTGGGCATGAGCAGACACTCTAGTTGCTGTGTGGAAAGTGGGTTGTAGAAAGGCAGAGGTAGAATGAAGGAGTCCAGGCCATTGAGTAGCCCTGAGATGCACTGGTTTACAATGGGCAGAGGCCACTTCCTCTGGGGAGTAGACAGATGTGGGAAGTAGTGGAGAACGCTGGGTAGATGGGCTGTAAGGATGGTTTTGGACATGGTCGTGTATAGGTTTCCAGTAGACATCAAGGAGCCCTGGGTAGCCCAGGGGCTAGGCTTGAGCTGCTAACAAGGAGAGGAGTTCAAAACCACCAGCTCCCTCCAAGAAAGAAAGATGAGGTTTTCCTACTTCCTTAAAGAGTTATAGCCTCAGAAATCCACAGGGGCAGTTCTACCCTG
Source organism: Tenrec ecaudatus (assembly GCF_050624435.1). Lineage (NCBI taxonomy): Eukaryota > Metazoa > Chordata > Mammalia > Afrosoricida > Tenrecidae > Tenrec > Tenrec ecaudatus. Next base: position 57,422,205 of record NC_134530.1, read on the forward strand.
TCCTATAGGGTCATTATAAGTCAGAATCAACTAGATAGCAGTGATTTTTTGTTACGCATCCTCCCAAACGTGCTGCAAAGACCAAAGATTGAATCGCTACCTTGGCTGGAAATGATTGCAATCTAGAGGCACATTGATGGAACTGAGAGTCAGGCTGTGATTGGCTGAGATGACTTGGGATAGAGGGTCAACAGAGAAGAGGAGGGTCCTGTCATTAAAGTGTAAAAGTTGAACAGAGGCTGAACAATGTCATGGACACTGAAGGACACTGCAAAGGAATGAACAAAGAAGGTAGCCCTGGGTATCATGTTGGCCGAGAGAAGAAACAGTTCAAAGATGACCAGCGCCACATACTGCCAAGAGGTCAAGTCAGGTGACAAACAACACCGGCAACAAGAAGGTCTTGGGCATCTTAACAGGTTGTCCTAGTGGCAAGGCAGGGAATCAAGGAAAAGAGGACCCGTCTCAGCAAAGATTGTGTCTTGGTCAAAAGAATGAACAACTCAGTTTTAGAAGAAACAAAGCCAGCAAGTTCTTTAGAAGAGAAGATGGCGAGACGTTGACTCGCCAACTTTGGACTTGACATTAGAAAAGGCTAAGAGCTACAGAAAGACATCGTGTTTGGAAGAAGAAGGCCAATGGGATCCTGCACAAGATGGACAAACACAACAACAGTGACCTCAAGCCCACCAACTACTGCGAGGATAGTGCAGAGCCAGCCAACAGGTTGTTCTGTTCCACAGGAGGTTGTCAGGGCTTCAAACCTACTCAGAACCCACTAATCACCACCACCACCACCACCACACCTCAGCACTAGGTGGTAATCAAGAAATTAGAGGGGGATTGAATTGGAGCTGGAAGGGTTTGGGAGTTGCTATTGGTTTTGTTTTGACTTATATAGTCGCTATTAAAACATATTCCTATGCTCTTGAAAATAGTCAGTAGAAAGAGGAAAGTCAAGGCATGAGAGAGAGGCATGAGTTTCATCAGGAGGTCTTTAGAGGAGAAGAGGTTTGGACACAAGAGGAAGTGATGGTCTTTGGTGAGGGCATGGGCTTGTGTCCACTGAAACCTGGTTGCTGAGATGCTAACTACCAAGCATTTCATCTGCTCATCCACATTTCTGAACTCCCTTGCAATGAGATGGGACCACGTAGCAAATTCTGGACAATAGACTGTCAGGTGGAAAGGACAGAGTCAGGGCAATGAAAAGCCCAAGCTGGATTCAACAGCCCCTGACCTTGCATGGCAATCAAAGAGGCCACATATTCTAGATTATGCAACTATTAGAGGGGAGGACTTCTTTGAGCCTGGAGGTCTATCTGACTGACTATGGCTCGGCGCCACTACTAGGAAAGACATGTAGCATGAACAAGAAGCAGACCTTTGGTTGTATTACACCACCGAGTTTCAGGGTTAATGAAGTTCAATGTCCAAGGTTGGGCGAGATGAAGCTGGCGCAGTAGGCAAGGGTTAGATGATGAAGGGCTCTGAGTGCCTATCAAGGATTTGGATTTTATTCTGTAGGACAATGGAAGATGATGGAAAGCTTCTGCCTGGGGCTTAGCCTGCCAGATCTGCCTTTTAATTAAACCATTCTGGTAGCAGGAGGGAGAATGAATTGGAGAGACACAAGATACCAGGAGATCAGTAAGGAGGTTATTACAACCCACAAAGAGGAAAAGATGAAGCTCTGAAGTAGGGGCCTGATAGCAAGGATGGAAAGACATGTTCTAGAAGGTGCACTGGGACAAGCTAGCAATTAATTCAATGTGACCAGTGAATGGGAGAGAGATTCAACAGGGATAATTCCTAAATATTTGGAGTGAATAGTCAGAAAACTGAGGAAAGAAACTGCAGTCAGGGCTCCCTTTACGCAACCCTGCTTGCTACGCCCATTGTATCCAGCTAATCTGGGAAAACCTCAGTTTCTCGTCCGGGTCCATCTAGACCCCAGCTGCTCCATCTCATCTTTCTCTCTCATCTCCATTAGCCTGGGTTAGCTCGGCAGTGCTAGCCCCTTCTCTGTATCTTCAGTCTGATTTGTTTGCATGAGGCTCGTGACTTGCAGGGGACAGGCCTCTCTTGAAGCTAGCAAACAAAGCATAAAATCACACAGGGCATGGTCCACGAGGGGCCTTAGTGCCGAACTTCAGAACCCCAGGGGACATGCCTACCTCATGGAGAACAGATGTTGGCTTTCTGGACTCAGAAAGATCCACTTGGACCGTTATCTACCACCGCCATCTATTGGCTTCACTACATGACCATGATCATGCATCCTGAGGCTTATTCAGCACCAGGCCCCCAGGGGATTGCTCTACGTCTGGCCAACCCGACTCATTGGTCCCAGATATGGCCAGGCTCTCAGGAATCAGGGCCAAAGATCAAATTATTTACTGCAAGGGGATTCCACCCCTTGCAGAAATTAACTCTGTTAATCCCAGGGGTCAATTAGGAATGTAGTTGGAACATGTACATTAGAGACGTTGGTAGGGCATTACGGTGCATTGCTGTGAATGGCTATATTGCTCAATGCTCAGGGTACAGGGAGCCAGCTGGGGGAGCCGTAAGCCAATGGGCACTGTCCGAAGCCATGAGAGCAGAGAAGATGGCCTGGAGAGAATATACAGCAAGACAGCAGCAGAGCCTTGAGGACAGCACGGATTCAGAGGAAAGGATTGGACAGGCCTCTGAAGAGTGGGAGAGACCAGCACCCTGGATGTAAAAAGAAAGGGATTGTTCCCAAAGGAGAAAATACCAACAATGTAAACAATGTAACCTGCTGAGAATCCTGAAAGACGAGACTGGCAAAATACCTTCTGGGCTTGGCAATTGGAAGTGGTGGTGTTGGGAAAGGGGGAGGGCTCTCTGCTGATGCTCTTGGTGTGACTGGTTTCAGGGAAAGGCTGGGAAATGGGCGATGAGTGAGTCCGAGGTCATCTGTAGAGGCCACTCTTCCAACAGGTTTGGATGAGAAATCTCCAGAGATGCTAGAGTACCACCCCCTCCGTGAAACCTCCCCTTTCTGTTTAAACCAGCCCGGGCTCCTCCCTTCCCAGATGCCTGGAGTCCCTGCGTTCAGCTGCAATCATTTTGCCATCTCATCAAATGCCAGTGTTCTGGGTGAAACCTGCTTCCTCAGGGAGTCTGTGGGCATCACGCACCGGTCAGTGGATAACAAGAGGCTGGCACTGAAAGGGCGGGCTCAGGATTAGAACCAACGATTGAGGTTAGAACTGGGAAACCAGAGAGCTCTGTAGAGCAAGGATGGAGCACACCCTGTGAGAAAGGAAGGGTGGGCGATGTCCAGAGCGAGTAGAACAAAGATCCACACCCAAGCATGGAGACCGAGTCTGGGAGAAGGCCCTGGAGCACAGTGAATGGGCCGACGCCATCCTAAAGACCGTCTTGTCCAGGTGAGGTGCCCCTACAAGGGCCCCTTCCATCTGTCCTGGAAGCCTCAGGCAGGTGGCAGCTCCGTGAGAGAGGTCGAGGACAGCAGCTTGTGGTCTGGTGTCTTTGAGGGGCCGGCACGGGTCCCTGCACAGATGAGGCACTCAGTTCAGCCCTGTGCATAAAGTCAGACCCCTGGGGCAGCCCAGCTGCCCTGCCACAGTTTTCCACACACAGAACTTTGCCAAATCGCGAGCTTGCACAGTCACTGGCTCCCTTCCTACGCCTCCCAGCTGTGGCTTTTGTTTTCTTCCTGAGAGCATGATTTTTCCCATGGAAGTAAGGAAGTGTCCAGGATAACTTCTGCTGGGAGTGTGGGAGCCTTGGCCCTGGCCTCTCCAGTTGTGTCTGTGCCAGCCACACGCAGGACACTCACCCTTTCCTACTGCTCGGCTGTGGAGCTTGCTATGTTCTTTCCAACACTGAGGGCTACGGGAGATGCGATTTTAAAGGGCTGGTTATTTATGGCCTGGCTCCTGATGGCTACAACAGATGCAATTTCATGAGCTCCATCAGACGAACAAGGTCTCTTGGTGTGGCTGAAAGTGGTGGGATGCGGCAGGGAAGAAGGTGGGAGCAAAGACAACGCAAACCCAAAATGAAGACTTGCCTTGGCTAGAACGGGACCGATTCTCATACCAACCCAGGATGCTCCTGAACCATGTAACTTCTCAGCTATTCCTGTGAACCTCTGCCAGCTTGAGACCCCGGGCTCTGCCTTGCTCCTGCCATTCAAGCCAGCAGAAGCCCCAGCGGGGACTAAGCTTAGGTCACATCTGAAGATGAAGTTCAAGGGCAACAAGGGTGCTATGATGATGATAAGCTTTTACCCATGCAATTCCCTGCATCTGCAATGGGATCGCCAAGTTCTTCTCATGGGGAACCCTTCCTAATGGTCAGGGCGCAGTTAAAATGCCCTCCTTAGGCAGCTGTGTCTTAACCGGATTCCCACTGCTGCTATTCTCCATCCGGTTCATTCTCTTCAGAGCTGTCTTCACAGTTGTGTTTTACGTTTGCTGTGTGGTCATCTCATTAATGTCAGTCTGACCGAGTAGGCTGTGATGTTTCAGAAAGGTAGCAATCTTGCTTGTCTGCTTTGACATTTCCAGTGTTAGGCCCAATGTTGGACAACAGGAGGGCCCAAGTAATTTCTTTGAATGGATGGATTACGATGGGAAGATGTGAGTAATAAAGATGGAGATGTCGTGGTCCAAGTCGATACTCACTCTCATGAAGGGATCACTGAAAATATGGGAACTATAGTAAAATGTAGCGAGGAAATTAGATGGTGCCCTGCTCTCAGGAAGATTAGCGTCTGGGGTCTTAAAATCTTGTCTTCAAACATGCAGCCATCCAAGTGAGGCATCACTAAATTCACAGGGAAGAAGCATGTCAACCTGTGTGATCCAAGGATTATAAATTATAAAATCCAAACCTGGAGGAGGGAATGATATCCGAGCTTAAGTTGTGAACACCCAGTTTGCGGAAGACTATGGTTGACAGTGGAAGCCCAAGATCTATTTGCAGGGTCCTCATATGGATTAAGCCTCTTTTAAATCCCTTCTGACTGTAGCTCAAAGACATGTTGTCAGGCAGCGAGCATTATACAGTTGATTATGGTAGATGTAGTTAGGTTAAAATGTAACACCTTGAATGCAACATGCCCGTGGAGTAGGGAACCAGTGGAGAGGTCTGGGGGGCTGGCCCCAGTACCAAATACTAAGTGGATGCCTGCCCCTCCCACCAGAAGAATTTAAGTCAAAGGATGGCACTGAATCTGCAGCTCCAGGAGAGGGAAGTATCTGATCAGAGCACATAGGAACAGATGAAGGGGGAGTAGGAGAGAGTGGAGCATATTACTACCCACCAGGCCTTGAGGACAAAGACCCCAATTAGAGCAGCCAGTCCAGAGAGGACCACATGGCCAGCCCCACTATGAGACATAGCGCCCCTCACTGACCCATGGTCCTGGGGTGGACAACCCCAGAGACACAGTGTGGGAATTCCACCTGACCTGATCCCGCCACACCGAGGCAAAGCACTGGGGGAGTGCAGTGGAGCAGCAAGGGAATGGAGCAGCGAGGTCCACAGGGAATGCTGAAGGTGGGCTTTGGGGCCAGGGAGTGGTGCCCCACACCTAAAGTCCAGCAAACGATCCTTGAACTAAGTACAAGCTTTTCTTTCTTGTTGTGTTTTATTTTGTTCTTTGTCAGTGGTTTGTTCTTGTTGTTGTTTTATTATATATTGTTGCTTGGTTTTGCTGTGTCTTGTTTTTGTGCATGTTATTATCTCTGCAGGTCTGTCCAAATAAGATTGGCTGGATGAACAATCTGGAGGCGAAAACAACGGGACCTACAGTTCCAGGGGGACATGGGATAGCGGGAGGTGGGGGGAAAGGACGTGGTGTTAACAAACTCAGGGACAAGGAAACAACAAGTGATCCAAATTGGTGGTGAGGTAGGTGTGGGAAGCCTGGTAGGGCGTGATCAAGGGTAATGTAACAAAGAGGAATTGCGAAACCCAGGTGGGGACGAAGCATGATAGTGGGACAGGAGGAAAGTCAAGGGAAATAGAGGAAAGAGCTAGGAGGCAAAGGGCATTTATAGAGGTCTAGATAAAGACATGCACATATGCAAATATATTTATATATGAGGATGGGGAAATAGATCTATGTGCCTATATTTATAGGATATTTATAGGTTTAGTATTAAGGTAGCAGAAGGACATTGGGCCTCCACTCAAATACTCCCTCAACGCAAGAGTACTTTCTTCTATTAAATTGGCATTCTATGATGCTCACCCTCCCGACACAACCGCTGAAGACAAAACGGGTGAATAAGCAAATGTGGTAAAGAAAGCCGATGGTGCCCGGCTACCAAAAGATATAGCCTCTGGGGTCTTAAAGGCTTGAAGGTAAACAAGTGGCCATTCAGCTCAGAAGCAACAAAGCCCACATGGAAGAACACACCAGCCTGTGTGATCACGAGCTGCCGAAGGGATCAGTTATCAGGCATCAAAGAAAAAAACATCATATCATTGGGTGCACACCTCCATGATAAGACCGCTGAGGACAAATGGGTGCATAAGCAAATGTGGCAAAGAAAGCTGATGGTGCCCGGCTATCAAAAGGTATAGTGTCTGGGGTCTTAAAGGTTTGAAGATAAACAAGCGGCCACCTGGCTCAAAGCAACAAAGTCCACATGGAAGAAGCACACCAGCCTGTGTGATCACGAGGTGTAGAAGTGATCAGGTATCAGGCATCAAAGAACAAAAAAATCTTATCATAGTGAATGAAGGGGGCAGTGCAAAGTGGAGACCCAAGCCCATTTGTCGGCCACTGGAGATCCCCTTGAAGAGGGGTTTAGGGGAGGAAATGAATCAGTCAAGGTGCGATGTAGCACTGATGAAAAATATAACTTTCCTCTAGTTCCTAAACGCTTCCTCCCCCCACCCCCATTGTCATGATAAAAATTCTACCTTGTAAGTCTGGATAGACCAGAGGATGTACACTGGTACAGATAGGAACTGGAAACACAGGGAGTCCAGGGCAGATGATCCCTTCAGGACCAGTGGTGTGAGTGGCGATACTGGGAGAGTGGAGGGAGAGTGGGTTGGAAAGAGGGAACCGATTATAAGGATCTACATATGACCTCATCCCTGGGAGACAGACAACAGAAAAGTGGGTGAAGGGAGACGTCAGACAGGGCAAGATTTGACAAAATAATAATTTATAAATTATCAAGGACTCACGAAGGAGGAGGGAATGGGGAGGGAGGGGAAAAATGAGGACCTGATGCCAAGGGCTTAGGTGGAGAGCAAATGTTTTGAGAATAATAAGGGCAATGAATATACAGATGTGCTTTACACACTTGATGTATGTATGGATTGTGATAAGAGTTGTATGAGCCCCTAATAAAATGATTTTTTAAAAATGTAACACCTTATCATTTGATCTCTTTTTTTGACCCATTTAAAAATTGTTCCAGTTTTTAATATTTTCTACTCTTTTAATGAGATTTTTCTTTGTTTTGTCATTGTTGTTGTTTTGCTTTTCCTTATTTTTTCTTTGTATGTTCTCTGTATATGAAATCCAGAACCGGTAAACCTATAGACAGTAGCTGGATTAATAACTACCTAGGCGGATGACGGGGGTCATGGAGATGGGAAGCTCACAATGACAAGAAAGAAGAAACTGACCTACAATTGAAATGATTGTTGCAAGGCTTGATCTATTGTATGATTTGTAAATTACCTGCCAATGAAAGTATGGGAAAAAATCCTTCCAATACTGAATTTAAAAAGAAGTCCTTGGATACTGAGATCAACCCATGATGACTCCATGTGCTACCAAGGAGACTTACCGTATATACTCAAATATAAGCCGACCCGAGTATAAGTCGAGGTACCTAATTATTACCTGGGAAACCAGAAAAACTGATTGACTCCAGTATAAGCCTAGGGTGGGGGATGCAGGATGTGAATTAACACAGAGGCCAGAGGGGAGAGACGGAGAGCAGCCACAGACACATCCTTACCAGTTCAGCTGCTGGCTTAAGTGAATCACTATGGGTGCTTCCGCGAATTGGAGCCGTCCACATCATAGGACGGCTCTGATTGGTTAGATGGGAGTAAACAAACATTCAAAGCCCTGCATGTCAGCGGGGCTTTGAATGAACAGCGGAGGAACGGCAATCACCCGCGAGATGGTACAACTCGCTGGGGTACCACTCACCCGTGTATAAGCCAAACCCCAGTTTTTCAGCACATTTTTGTGCTGAAAATGGCTTATACACAAGTATATATGGAATTTCATATCTGTTATCTTATCTGTGATGGTTCCACAAGTAGATTGTCAGGTCTCCAGCCTTCAGTGCCTGTGAACTCACCTGCCTGGGAAATGGCTTCCACTACTAAGTGTTTTTTTAAATCATTGTTATTGCAACTGTATTTAAATGGTGTACATTGAACACACTAACTGCTCCCATCACGTCGACCCTGGCTCACGGTGACACCCTGGTGCACAGACCTGGGTTGCACGGCGTTTCATGACTGTGACCCTTCAGAACAGAACACCAGCGTTTTCTTTCAAGTTGCCTCTGGATAAATTCAAAATGCCAACCTTTAGTTAGTAGTCATGCAAATTGGCCATTTGATGTGTACACAGTTCATGCGCTTTTAGCTTTTTAAAAATGAAACTGGAAAAAAGTAGACACAACAAAAGCAAAGCAGCACCTATTCACACTGACATCTTTCATGGTAGGTAGTGAGTGAGTCGTGCTGAAACAAAGTCATTTATGTCAGCATGAAGGGGCAGAAGCTGTAGTTTCACATCAGAGTCTGTATTTGAGTTTTAAAAATTAATGTAGGCAAATATTATTCACATTCTTTTGGGCGGGGGTAGTGAACCTACTAAGTTTGTTTATTAGTTCAAGGTAGCCTTGTTTATAATCTCCACTCTGGGCAGTGTCAGATCTGTAAAACTGTTTCCTTGAACTGAAAATAAAGTTAATATTCCAGTATTCTTAAAAAAAAAAAGATGGAGGTGTCAAAGGCAACCGTGATGATGATGAAGGAGACACTGAAGAGGGTGCTGATGCTGGTGCTGATGCTGAGGATGACTTCTCTGTGTCCTGCTAGAGTGTTTACTTGAACTTCAAACTCTCCGGGGTGGACGAGCCGTTTCATCTACTCCCTCCTGGCAGTCTCATCTCCGGGATCATGTGAAAGCAGCCTAGGGCCACGGAGTCCCTGGACCCAGCCTCTCCTCCTCCCTGCCAGGGCTTTCATTCTCCGGCTGCCCTCACTGTGAACAGCGCCAGCCTCCCTGCACCCCGACTCTGCTCCCTCCCATGTATTCCTCTGGCCAGTGGCTTGATCCAGGTGTGCCTGATGCCAGCCCCTGGACTTGCCAGTGACAGAAGCCAGCACGGTCCCTCTTTACCTAAAGCCAGCTGGGGAGTGGACTTCTATTTCTTGAGCCAAAAGAATCCGGACTATTGAATCTCTCCATTCAGTCCCTGTGGGGAAGTCTTCATACCTTTTAGAAACGGACATCACACATGATACTGTAAGCATTTGATTTTATTCTGCCTCCCGGCCCTGCTGAGGAGCCCCAGGGGCCAGCCTGGTGTGTGGCTTTTGCATAAACATCTGTTGAGTGAATAAGTAATTCCTTAGGAGGGGGGGTGGACAGTGTCTTTGTCTAACTCTCATGTAGGAAGGTGCCTCGTTGATGGAAGGCATTCAGTAAATGATTCTCAAAAATAAATGGGCTGGGGTGGGGTGGGGGAGAGTTTGAGAGAACACAAATGAGCTAACCCAATGGTTTGATCAAGTATATGTGAATGAATAAATGAGTAGTTATTATTAACAAATCCCCATTGGCACACTATTCTCGGTCTAATTATATTTGAATCTAATGGCTCCTGAATGAAATATCTAGTTAGAAGTCACGGAGATCAAATGGCTCTATTTGGCTCTAGTTCCATGTGTAAAACGCCTAATAATTAAGACAAGATCTTTCTAAAGGAGAAAGGGGAGGGGAGCAACATTGTGTAACTGGGTATCTGTCAAGGGGGTGGACGCTTTTGTCTCCCCGTGGCTGACAAACACAAAAGCAAGCAAACAAATGAAGGGGAATGAACAGAAGCCGCCACAAGGCCTTACGTGGCCTGATGAGGTGCGGTGCCCTGAGGACAATGACCATGGGGACTCAATAGGTTTGTCTGGATCCAGAGGGCTCGAGTGAGTTCACTTTCCAGGGAAGTTCTCTTCCCAAGCGGAATCTCTGGGTTGCCCAGACAAAAGGTCAAGCGCTGCATTGCTAACTGAAAGGCTGACCCTTCCAGTCCAGAGGCACCTTGGGGAAAAAAGGCTCCCATCGGCTAATAGCCATTAAAGGCTCCATCAAATGCAGTCCTACTTCACAACACATGGAGTCAACACCATCGCGACAGGTTTGGGCTCTGGTTTTCTCTTTGGGGAAATAGCTCGAGTCCCCCCAGCATCTCTGCATGGGGAGGTGGGGCCCGGGGAAGGCAGGCAGGGAGCCCAGTTTGTCTTGCCCTCATCTGCAGCCTCAGAGGTGGTGGGCAGGGCTGGGGTGATATCCCAGGGATGAGACTCCTCCTGGAAGAACTCCTGGGGCCCTGTCCTCTCAGAGATCAGGTGAGCCTCTTGGTCATGTGGAGAGGCAGCAGTCCTAGGTAATGTGGCCCTGGCTCCTCGTGTCAATGCACCCCGCCCTTCAAGGTCTGTCTCAAAGACAGCTGCCTCCTCAGCACTTAGCCTGCAGGCGTAAGACAAGGTCCTTCTCAGAACCCTGGGCTGTGCTGGCCCTGTTCCTACTTGAAACACCGGATTGGAGGCCAGTTGGTCACATCCAGGTTCAGGGGACTTGGTTGGGGAGGGGGACACAGAGGACGGGCAGGTATAGCTCACAGGTTACACTGCAACAAGAAGGACATGCAGTGATGGGAGGCCAATAGGGGAGTCATGGACAGAGGGGACAGCCAGGAAGTGGGGCGTCTCCACAGAAACCCTCCTTATAGATACAGAGCCAGGTAGGACCTTTCAGCGGCCCCTCCCACAAGCCAGTCCTGCAGTCAACATTCCATCGACACCCCTCCCCCTAAAACAGTTTTTCTCAACCTTCCTCATGCCATGACCCTTTCGTATAGTTCCTCGTGTGGTGGTGACCCCCCACCCCCAAACATAAAATTATTGTCATTGCTACTTCATCACTGTCATTTTGCTACTGTTATGAATTGGGCAACCCCTGTGAAAGGGTCGTTTGATCCCCAAAGGGGTCGAGGCCCACAGGTTGAGAACCACTGTCCTAGAACAAGAGCAGCCCCACCTTCCCTCCCTCCTACTGAAAGAAGCCACCAGGAGAAGAGGCAGGAGGGAATGAGAGGAAAGCCCAGCGGGACCTGCCAGCTTCCTCCACCAGAGACAGCAGGGGCACCAGGAGCGGGGAGAGATTCTGGGCTAGTTGCCTCTTAGTGGCCTTCAGTCCCCTCTTGTTTATCCTGGGCTGCCCATCGCATCCGGCTCAGAGAAGACTTTCAACAGACTCACTGATGTGGCGTCCGTCTCCTCCTCCTCTAGTCTGGGCCAGTCGGGCAGCCAGATGGTGTCTTTCTGCCTGATGAGATGCCCCTAGACTGGCAGTCTTGGGAGATGGACTCACCATCTAGGGACCCCCAAGAATGTGGCCCACAAGGCTTTTGGGAGCTCACTAGAGTCATGCTCTAGCAAGAGGCTTGTTGCTGGAGAAGCCTCATCTTTGCCTCAGGGGGCTCCCCTCACTCAGCATGACACCTCCATCCATTACATCTGGGGCTCCGGATCCCTGCACAAGAGGGCTTCCTGAGCCCCAGCCCTCTGGCCAGGCCCTGAGGGCACTAGGGAAGGCGTGGGATTCCACATGGGCCCGCCCACCTGACTGGGTCTGAGCAGTGCAGAAAACCCTCTTTGTCCCATCCAAGACTGGTCAGTGAGAGAAAACCGGGGCCCATTTGAGGTTAGTAGTAGAGAGAAAGTGTGAATATGGATCTTGAGAAGGGGAGGGGGACAGTTGGCATGGCAGTGTGTGTATGTATGTGTGTGTGTGTTTATGCGTATGTATATTGTGAACCAGTTGTGGGCAACTCATTGGTCTGTGTATGTGTGTGAGAGAGAGAAAGATTTGGCAATGTATGTGTGTGTGTGGTGAAGTTATGGTACATTGATATACGGATTTAGGTATGACTCATTGGCGTGTGTATGTATGAGAGAAAGATTTGGCAATGTGTGTGTGTGTGTGTGTGCGTGTGTGTGTATGTTGAAGTCGTGGTGCATTGATACATGGATTTAGGTAGGACTCATTGGTGTGTGTATGTATGTATGTGTGAGAGAAAGATTTGGCAATGTGTGTGTGTGTGTGCGTGCATGGGAGAGAGTGAGAAAGGTGAACGAGTGCTGTGTGCATACATGGACCTGCGTGTGCAGTAAGCTAGTGCTGTGTAGAGAGGTGGGTGTGTGTGCGGAAGAGGAAGGGTGACAGGGAAGTAAACCCTCCATGAGACGGGCTGGCATACTCGTCACGGCAATGGCTCACACACATGGACGGTCATGAGGACAGCATGGGAGCAGGCAGCATTCTCTTCTGGTCTCCATCAGGTCGCCGAGAGTCAGAGCCAACCTGACAGGCAGGCACAATGACTCTGTGTGTGTGTGTGTGTGTGTGTGTGTGTCTGGCTTGACAGTGCATGTATGTTGGTGACCTGGTGGGGTGTGTGGGGGGTGGGTAGTCTGGGAACCATATCATAGCTGGGTGGATTAGCATCCTCAGTCGGTTCAAACCCAGCTTTTGCCCGTGGTCAATCACTAAAAAAGCAATTACCTTTAAGGAGAGTCAGTCTAAAAGACTGGGAAGTCTCTCGACTCGTGGGAGTTCCAGGGTTCAGAGATCACCATAGCAACAACCTTCTGGGTCAAACCGAGTATTGTCCGATTCCCGAAGGCCCCAGTCACGGACCAGTGAAACAGGAAAATTGAGGACCCCGATAGCTAAATGCATCTATGGAACCAAATTCTAAAGTTAGGGGACACTCTGCTAGCTACCTTAGCCCCCCGCACTCACTCCCTCTCATTATGCCAACTGATTAAATCCTGCTATAGTTTGGGTTTTAAATGGTCTTCTGTTTTCGAAAATAAGGTCCTAAGGAATTGACAGGTTGGTTATTTAATATTCTGACTTGACACGATTAAAAAAAAAAAGACAAACGCTTTGTTTCCCTCAGCCATTTGCTCTGTTATTTTCCCACCCAGCCTGCGGGCAGGCCCAGTGTGGACACGCAGTACCTACGGCACCCATGGGAGTGGGGCCTCTGGAGGAGAGGTGCTGGCCTGGGTGTTATTTAGGTCTCTTTCTCTCTCAAAGGAGCCGTCTTCTCAGGAGGTGAGGACCTGCCTACTTGTTCAAATCCATCTTCTGTAACTGGATCTGTCGTCCTTCTGTGCCTTGGCGCGAAACTCGGGAGATCGCCCTAAAACCTGGAGGTGGGCTAATAAAGGCCGTGTAGTCACAAACCAGCCACATCCCATTTTCACAGGGATCCAGGGATCCGTCAAGGCGGGGGCCATGGAGAGTGCTGACTCTCTGCACCCAGACGCCCTGAGCCCGGCGCTTGTTTATCCGTAATTGCTATGCAAGTATCAATTAGAACAACAAATGCATCCTGCCTGCCAGCAGTGACACCAGCCCTGTAAATAATTATAATTTAATCTTATAGCAAAGAGTTCTGAGCGGCTCCCTGAACGATTTCCTCGGCTTAATTCCTTCCCTACTGAGGGACTTAAGGGGAAAATGAATACTCTTTCAGGTCGGGTTCTGTCCAGACGCTAGGGCAAGGCGCGGGCGCCCAGCTGGGGGAGGGCAAGGTAGTGGGAGACCAGTTGACCCACGGATAAACGAGTGTGTCCAAGAGGCTGTGGGACGGGAAGGAAGCCAGGGAGTTGGCCAGGGTATCCATCATGGCATTTGTTTAGAGCTGGGAAAACATGCACAGCCCCTGAGAAGGGACTTGGTGAAGTGAAACCAATTGAAATGAACCGCATCAATTCTGACGTACCACGGCCCCTGGTGTGCCAGAACAGCTATGTGCCATATGGTTTGCAATGGATGGAGTGAGTGTGTGTGTGTGTGTGTGTGTGTGTGTGTTGGGGAGGGTGCGGGGGGGGGAGTGAGACTCATCTGGGTGGACTTGAACTTCCAACTGCAGAGTTAGCACCTGAGCATATTAACCAACTTGTACCATCCAGGAACTCCTGGTGAAAAGAACAATGCCACCTTGCTACAAATGCATGGTACACGGCCACGACAAACCATGCTGGGCATGGGGTGGGGGTGAATAACCTGGGGGTGAGACCCAGCTCTGCTGCTCGTGGCACTCAGGCAAGCCACGTGACCTCAAGCAAGAACTGTAACCTGTCTGGGCTTCATCTGTAAAACAGACAAAATGAGAGCAAGCAACCAAATCCATCGCCACGGAGCCAATTCTGACACATAGGAACCGAGTAGCATGGCTCTCCTGCCACCGTCTTTGTGGAAGCAGCAGGCCGCCTCATCTGTGGCCCCACTCGCATTCCGGCCAGCAGCCAAGCGCCTTGCCCACTGTGCCACCAGGGCTCCCTGGGGAAAACAACAGTACCTACTTTATAGAGCTATTATGAAGAGGAAATGAAATTATAGTTGTAACGAGCTTAGAACTGGCCTGGCACATGTTAGTAGTAAATGCTCAATAAGTGATCCTATTTATCACCTCTATTATATTTTGTAGGCTTCCATAATGATATCAGAAAATCTTTCATGGTGGGTGCGTAATGATGAATTTGAGATTGAGCACTAAAAGGGGAAAAACACACCCCGAAACCCATGGAAACAGCCAAAAGATGGATGGTTGCCAGATGTCCGAAGGGCTGGCATTGGGGGAAGTTGGGACGGAATAAACAAGTAGAACCTGGGAGTTTTAAGGGACAGAGATTTCTCTGTATGACACTTTAATGACAGAGAAACAACCTTATGCATTTGTCAAAACCAAACAGGGAAAGGGAAGCCTAATGGAAACCATGGGCTTTGATGGAGAATCAAATCAATATCAATATCCATTCATCAATGGCAACTAGGGTACCCCTCTGACACAAGTCACGAATAAGAGCGGGACTAGTGTGTGTGTGTGGGGGGGTGTGGTGCGGTGCAGGGCAGGGTGGACAGGGAGACTCTCTGTATTTCCTGCCTCATTTCTCTGTAAACCCAAAACTGCTCTCTAAAGCAAGTCTATTAGAAAATAATTACAGATATATTAAGATCCTAATTTTGTCATATTAAAATATGTAAAAATAGCCAGCTAGCTTGATCTAAGCAAAGCAAAAAAAGCCAGAGGAGTGTATCCACATTTTAATAATCTTTCCCCCAACCTCTCTATACCCTTGTACATTCCCCATGTTTTCTATAACAAATACAGCGATTGCTCTGACCAGGAGGAAACAGAACCACACGCACATAGCACAGGTGTTTTACAGAGGCAAGGGGGTCATCAGGCTCAGACTGGAAGGTGGTGGGGTTCTGGTCCATCTTGATCTTCCACCCATCTTCCAGCCTCAAAAGCCCAGCCATTGCTCCTAGATTATCAACCTCCAAGGAGCCATCGAAGGAGAGGAGCTGGCCAGTGTTCCTCTCAACAATTACTGTCCAAGGCAGTAAATGATCAGGTCAAGTTCACGTGACATGCCTACGACACCTTGCTGTTCAGACACCTGGTCACTGCACCCAGAAACTTGAGTTTCTCTGATCATAAGAGCCTGTAATTGGGATAAAGTTCATTCCCCATATTGGTCCCCTTGAGTGGTCCCATTGGTTTCTACCATGAGCTTGTCCAAGTGTCTCATCCAATAAGCTCAATGAACCCTGGCTTCGTGGATGAGGTCTTTCTGGCATGCTCTACTGTGAGGCTGGATGCTCTGCCACGAGTAGTTCCAATTCTAAGAAGGGCGCTGCTGGTGGGCAGGTGTCAGTGGAGCTTCCAGACTAAGTCATACTAGGGGAGAAGGTCTGGGATCTGCTTCTGGAAATCAGGTAATGAAAATGCCACACATCCTAGAGTGGAAAGCACTGAAAATGCACACAGACGCGAGCGGACAATGATCGCGAGGATGATGCAGGATGGGGCGAAAGGTTGTTCTGCCAGAGCTGACTCAACAGTGACTAACAAACGACCACCATATGACCCAATGCAAAAAGCCATTCAATAAATGTACCCTATGCCCCTCCCATTGGTGTTCTTCCTCTCCCCACCTCGCCCAGTGCCCGCCCTTTTGGACTCTTGCAGCCGCCGGCCTGACCTCAGTGACACTGCTGCCTTTGCCTCCCCTGCAGCCAGCAGAGGCTACCAGGCAGATGTCCCATCCTCCTCTCAGCACACCTGGAAACATGCCCTCCTATTGGCTACTGGCGTGCTGATGGAGGTCACCATGGCTCCCTCATCCCAGCAACGCAACCCAACAGAGCACAAGGGGACATTCTAAAAGCCACACCACCACTGGCCAGGCTTGTCCCTAGAGCAGAAAACGGCCATGTCCTTTAGCCAGTCTCACCTAGGACATGCCTAGTGGTTGCATGTCTGGCGAACAGCAGGCAGCACAGGTAAGGTTCCAATCACCCATCTCCTCCTGAGGGCTCAGTAATGAGAGTCTCCACAGCAGGTGGACAACACTGTAGAAAAGCCCCCCCCCTTCTTAGCAAAGTCACCATGATAGGGAGGAGGTCCAATCTTCCCGTCACAATCCAAAACAGACTGCCTCTCCAGTGATTCAGGACCCTGGGAACCGGGGGATCAATCTCGTGATCGGTTCCATTCCCCGTGTTGAAGGCGATGACTATGTGTTCCAGAGATGGGACTATATTTCAGATCATTTCACGGAAGCCTGAGACCATTGCACATCCCGAGATCAGAACCTTTTTAGTCTTAACGCAAGTTACTCAACCACAGCCCATCATGAAATTCTTCAGCAAGGCCGTGCTTCAAATCAAAATACCTGTGAAAATGTACCTGGCTCTAACAGCCCGCAGCGCTCTCTCAGTAGGTTCAGATGAGAACACTCCAGCCTCGGGTGTGAGGCAGAGCCGCAGAGGCCCTTTGGCTGTGAGCTCAGGCAGTATGGAGACAGGGAGGATCCCTCTCAAGTCCTTGGAGACCAGGAGAGAGAGCCGGGAAGGGGTGAAGTGTGGCACTTACCAGAGGGAGGAGCCTTCAGTCCCTGTGACTTCCAGAAAATCATAACCGTCCTCCAGCTGAAAGTCATTAAAGACCAGGGCGATGGTGTCTCCCAGCTCCGCCAGGATGGTCCATGTGCAGTCGGCGTTGTTGTGGTACTCCGAGGGGAAGTGGGGGCTGGAGATGATGCCACTCTGGCCCCGCAGGGTCCCGCCACAGGCATCGTCCGCTGGGGAAACAGGGGAAAGACGCTCAGGTGAATAGTCCTGCTGCCAGGCCTGGGCACACACTCTGGCCTTCACCCATGGGAACTAGACTAGAGAGGATCCTGGAACAGACCCTCTGGGGCCAGATCTTGGTCTGAAGATAACACAGTCTAACAAGAACATTTTTTCTTCTCGGTGTCTTGGTTTTTAGGCCTGTTTCTGGGAGTATTGGAGATCCTAATTCAGAAAATTGCATTGGCTAGATCCCATCAGCCCTAGTTTCTTATATATGGGATCCATTATATCTTCAGCCATGAGATTATGCTATTTACAATTCTATTGTGCTAGTTTTAAATTTGTGAAGAGTTAAGACCCACATATTACAGGATAAGATTTAAAAAAAGACATATTTGGAAAAGAATGCTATATTAAGGCACTTCCAGGGGAAGCGTATATGAACCCATGGTGGCTAGTTGGTTACACACTGAGCTGCCAAACACAAGGCCAGTGGTTCAAACCCACCAGTCATTCTAGAGCCTCTAAAATATTTATAGGTTTGGAAACCCAAAGGGGCAGCTCTTCTCTGTCCAACAGGATTACCAAGAGGCTCAATTAAATGGCTTTTCTTTTGGGTCTGGGAGGCTGTGCAATATAGTACACACAGAGACTACAAGTCGGATCTGCAAAGCCAGAACACAGCCCGAGAAGAGTGGAACATGGAAAAGGAAACTGAAAGGCAGGAGGACACAGAGAGTGTCGAATATATAAGACTTCATAGCAATTTTTGTAAATATTTTGAAGATCTAAATTTTTCTTCTTCAAATTATGCAGTAAGCATTTTAAAACCAACTTTACAATATAGACATCAATGGATAATTCATGTTTAAAGGAGAGGTTGATGCCAAGTTTCTTATAAGACAAATTCTAACTTTTAGGAGTTTCTGTGTACAGGTGGAGAAGTTGTATCTACAGCAGTGAAGCTGCATTATGACAATGACTGGAACAGTCTAATTTTAATACAGGAGTTTGAACTCTGACCCGTTTTGAGCTTCAGAACATTTGCATCTCGACTGATTATGCCACACTCACTAGTAGTCAGTTGATTACAACTCATAGTAACACTCTAGGCCAGAGTGAAATTTCTGTGGGTCCTGAGGCTGTCCGTCTTGATGGGAGTGTGGTTGATGAGCTCAGATAGCTGGCTTGGTGGTTAGTAGTCAAACACGTAACCCATGACACCATGAGGGCTCCTGGTGTATTGTACAGAAGCTCTTACTTCTGCCCCCCCCCCTTTGAAAATAACAAAATGGAACTGCCTGTTATCCAATTCCTAAGAAAAGTGAAGTGATATTTGGGAAAATTCCAAGTTCATGTACTTTGCACTGTTCAAGATTAGATCTTTGGATCCAAGGACACCATATCACTTGACCTAAATATTTAGTGCAACACAGACTACTTGAATTAAAGCCAGCATCCGCTTCCTCGAGCTCAGACTAGCTAGCACTGTGTTAAAATATCCTGAATGTTTTATGGGCAAGCAGAATGAAGAGCATTGTATGACATGTGCTGGATCTCAAAAGCCAGAGCTGATAGGAGGAAACTGGTACCATGTTTTGAATCAGCAGGTCAAGTAAACCCACAGAGAAGTCTAACATGTGAGCCACTAACGTGTGTGTCAGACAGTGTCACCATGTTGAACACCTACCGAATCCCTGGGTGTTGCACTTAGGCAACACAGTTGGTGCCAACCAAAGGGTGGAGTTTCAAGTCCACCCAGAGGGCCTCGGAAGAAAGTCCTGATGAACTATATCCAAGAAAAACCAGCCCCTGAAAGCTCTATGGAGCACAGCTCCACTCTGGCATGCATCGGGTTGCAGGAGTGAGAGTTAGCTCAACCGCAAAAGTGGTTTTTGTTAGATTGTTCCATTGACTTACCACGTGCCAAGCCCTGTTGGGAGAACTTGAGATAATACTGTGAACAGATGAGGAAAAGCGGCGAAGGGGAGGTTAAGTGACCGGAGCTAGGTCAGGAAGCTAACGAGTGGCAGAGCTGGGGTTAGAGCTCTGCCCCAGATGGAAGGAGAACTCAGCTGGCACCTTTATTGCCACTGTCACGACGACAGTGAACGGGCACTTCCTGCCCACAAGATCTTTCTAAACCTCAGACGTGCTTAAGCACCAAGCCAATGCAATTCCCTGGGCAAAACCCACAGGGCATTCCCAGAGCCGACCACTGCACTCCTTCCTCCTGCCCACTGTCCTACACCTGAGAAACTCTAATGCTATATGTCGTGGGCCCACCCGTCTTGGGTGCACACTGCACCCTCTGCCAAGGGTGCCCTTTATCCATCGGCACCCATCTCATGTGTCAAGACTCAACTCCAAAGCCATTGTCTTAGTCAGGTTGGATTCCCCCTAGTTCTCTCCCCTACATTCTGGCAGCAGTCTGTCTGTCCCTCTTCACTCCTGGTCCTTAGTGGCACGTTGGAGCATGCTGCACACACGCCTGTCTTCCTGCTCCAGGCTCTGAGTTCCACAGCACAGGAAAGCCCAAGGGCAGGGACCATGGTTTTCATGTCCCACAGCCCAGCCTCGAACAGACTTGCTGCTACACACAGCCTAAGCCCCAGTTGACATTTGACATTGAGGGGGAAAGAGGAAAGAGGAAAGAAAGAAAAGAAAAGAAAAGAAAGAAAGAAAGAAAGAAAGAAAGAAAGAAAGAAAGAAAGAAGAAAGAAAGAAAGAAAGAAAGAAAGAAAGAAAGAAATGCTCTTGCATGAACCAGTTAGAAGCACTAGCTTTGAAATTCTCAAATGGTGGACCTCAGTGGGAAGCCTCTCCTGCTACTGACGAACTGGGTGACCTAGGGGAAGCTATCTGAGCTTTCTAAGCTCACCCTTCGGAAGTCTCTGGTCAAGGGAGTCCTGATTGTAAGAGGGTTACTCGCTGGGCTGCCAAGTGAAAGGCTGACAGCAGAACACCCACCCCGCTGGCTCTTCGGGGTAAGAGTTGGCAGTCTGTTTCCTTAAAGATGCCAGCCGTGAAGACCCATGGGGGCGACTCTACTGTGTCACAGGAGGTCACTTGCTACCAGGCAGAGTCAACGTGGTGGCACCGGCAACAATGATCATGACAATTGTAACAATAATTATAGTAAATGAGAGCTGTAAACCACACTTCAGTAGTCTGCCCATTTCATTTCCTCCTGCGTACAACCCCCCAAGAAGCATCACCCCATTTTACAGGAGAGAAAACCGGGCAGGAGAGATTCAGGCAGCCACCTGCCTAAGGGAACATAGCTCACGGTGAGGAGAAGACCTGGCATTCCAAGCCCAACAGCCTGGTTCTAGGTTCTATGCTTGGACCCAGTACACGCTTCTGCCTCCCAGGAGTACAATTTGCATCGCGCTGCGTGGGTCGGTCAGTTTGGGAAGGCTGTGCAGAGGAGGCGCCATCAAGGCTGGGCTGTGCAGGATGGGTGGGAGTTCGCTAGCTCGAGAAGAGAGGAAGGGCACAGAGAGCGGTCCGCCCGTCGCAAGCAAAGAGGAGTGCGAGTGAATGGCGTGTGTGGGACAAATGGCGCGCTGTAACGGAAGCAACCAGAATGGGCACAGAGGAAACGGGGACGGAGACCCCCAGAGGAGAGAAGAAAGCAGCCAACAAGATTTGGAAACAGCAGCGTATTGGAAAGACGATGGGTTCTAGCATCAAAAAGGCCTAGATTTGAATTCAGGTCTTACAACTTCCCATCCGCCTGGCTGGGACGAAGTTACTTCTCTAAGCCCGTTTCCGTCCCTGTAAACTGATGCGTTGGGATAACTCAGCCATTTAATTCCTGCGGTGGCTCCTAGCAGCAACGAAGCCCAGTGAAGGCGAAGTTCTCCTTTCTCTTCCATTTCATCTTGTTTATTTTCCTTTGTGACCCTTTCTGGTCATTCCTCTTGGTTTGTTTTCCTCTCCCACCCTGCCTGTTTCCCTCCCTGTCCCTCTCCACTCCCCCCACCTAGGCCTGCCACCGCCTTCAAAGTCTGCTTTGTTTGCCCGTGAAACCCATCTTTCCTTATTTCCTCTCTCTAATAAGGTGTCATGAAGTATAGAGCTCCACGAGATGGAGCAACTTTGCTGAGCACAAAATCTTCCAAACCTGTCCGTGCCGAGAGGTGTTAGATAGTTTCATTATTGCTTTTTAGAGATGCATAATATTTCATTGTGTGTCGGTACCCGAATTCATCTATCCATTCATCCACAGACAGACAGGCTTTTGGCTGCTCCCGTCTCTGCGATCAGAGGAAGCACGACAGTAAACATGGGTGCGCGCATGTCCCTCCACTGCCTCCCGCAGATGAAAGGTCGTGAAGGAATGTGACTAAAACTGGCATCCGGCAAAGATCACTCTGGCGGAGGCACAAAGGAGGTCGGAGTCAAGGGAAGCAGGAAGGATGCTCTGGGTACAATCTGCAGTCACCAAGTCCAGGTGAGCCAGACCAGGACCAAGCTAAGGCTGTGGGGAGTGAGGGGTGGGGGGCTTGTGAGATATTTAGGACATAAAATCTATAGGGTTGACACTTGGGAGGGATAATTCCATGTTGGGGGGCATAGGCCTTTGGTTGGATGAAAAGTTTCATTTATTGAGATAGGTAACCCACGAGAGGTGCTCCTGGTGAATGGAGGGCAACCAGGAGCTGTGTTTGTGGGTTACCAGAGCTGGGTGTGTCTGTGGAACATCCAAGTGGAGAGATCATGTTGGCAGCTGGATTTCCAGGAGCGATCCGAGCTGGAGCTAATGCTGAACTTACTTAAGAGCCCTGAATTCTTCTTGCTAATGTCATCCTGCAGAGTCAACGTCTATTTCAAGAGAAGGACGAAGCTACTTCTGAATGCCAACCTCTATGGGCATCTCTGCAGGCACAGAGATGGAAGGGCTTCCTTCACCCAGGTAGGTACTCATGAGGGTTTCCGTCCCACACCCACCGAATGCCAAGTGCTAGGCTGGCATCAAGGCCATGAAATGGAAGCTTGATTCCTCTCTGCCTTCAAGCGCTCCTCAGAGAGGTCGGGGGGGCGGACCAGCAACCACAACCTGGGGAGGTGGTCCGGGATGCAGAGACAGTGCACAGGCAGTTAGGGAACGCTTCGGCGAGGTGCCATCCGCCACTGACACGAACTGAGTACTTGCTTTGTGCCAGGAATGGCTCTAGTGCAGGAGGCTCAGCTGTGACTCAAGCAAAACTGTCTGCCCTCACGGAGCCGTCATGGAGCTGTCATGGAGCCGTCACAGAGCCGTCATGGAGCCGTCATGGAGCTGTCATGGAGCCATCATGGAGCCATCATGGAGCCGTCATGGAGCCATCATGGAGCTGTCATGGAGCCGTCATGCTCTTTGAGAGAGGACAGACGAGTCGAGGTTAACTCGTGAATGCTCTGGTATGTCAGCTGGCCCTACTATGGTGGCTTATGTGTTGCTGGGAGCAATGCCACAGGGACTTCTAATACCAGCAGGGTCAGCCGTGGTGAACCGGATTCTGCAGAGCATCCAGATTGAGAAAGGCTATGAAGAGAGACTTGGAGGTCTGCTTCTGAAAATTAGCCAATAAAACCCCTACGGATCCCAACGGAATATTGTCCTACACAGTGCTGGAAGACAGCGTGAGCCCCCTTGGGAGAAGGCATTCAAACGACACAGGGGCTGCCACCATTGTCCTGAACAGAGCAGTGACCAGGAAGGCAGAGCAGGGCCAGGCAACGTGCTGTCGTGGATGCAGTCACCATGAACCGGCAAGGACCACTCCACAACTCACAAGCCGGCCCGCGTCGTGGTGGGTGGTGTGGAAGGGCAGTGCGGCCCCTGTGCGGTGGGTGTTGAAATGTCAGAAAGGGTGGTAGGGAAGGCCTCACTGTGGAGAGCTGAGCAAGGACCTGGGGAGGTGAGGAGGGAACTACACACATACCTGGAAAAAGTGCATTCTGGGGCGATGGAAGAAGTGCATTCTGGGGCGGTGGAAGAAGTGCATTCTGGGGCGGTGGAAGAAGTGCATTCTGGGGCGGTGGAAGAAGTGCATTCTGGGGTGATGGAAGAAGTGCATTCTGGGGCGGTGGAAGAAGTGCATTCTGGGGTGATGGAAGAAGTGCATTCTGGGGCGGTGGAGTGGCTAACGCAGAGGAGAGGTACAAGGGCCTGTGGTGAGTGAGAAATGGAGAAATGTTGATGGGCCTGGCACTCTCCCTGGGGTGGGTGGGGGTGTGAAGCAAGCTCCCTGGATGGCACAGGTGGCGTGCACTCCATTACCGATCTAAGAGTTGATGGTTCAAACCCAGCAGTGACTGTTGGAGAGAAAAGTCAGGTGATCACCTTCCGTAAAGATTGCAGCTTAGAGAACTCAACGGCGCCATTCTACTCTATGCCACATGAGGTCGCCCTGAGTGTGAACCAACTGAATATTTGTTGTTTGGAGAAAAGAGGGGTAAGGAGCCAATGGTGGGGGCTGAGTCAAGGAGGGGTATGCGGTGAACTAAGGGGTGAGCTGACAGGACCCCATGTGGAAGGACATCTTACTTGGCATAGTAGAGCATCAGTGAAAGGGAGGCAGAGCGTCAACGAGATGGACAGACACAGGGCTGCAACAATGGACTCAAACATAACAGTTGTCAGGACTGCTGTGTGTAAGGTCTCTCTCTACGCGATACAACAGGCACGCAGCACCAACCACCACTACCACCGCCACCATCAGAGCTCCCTGTTTTCATCACAGAGTGGGGGGGTGGGTAAGGGTAGCTTTGGGGGCCTTGTAGACAGGACTGCCATAGCCCTGGAGAGAGATGGGCCAGGGGAGGTGGAGTCCAAGTCTTGCTGGGCATTGAAAGCTGGGCCGACAGCAGCCTGCAAGGAGGACAGACTTCCTGGTGGACCGTGTCCTGGGCGGTTTCCCTGGCAGAGAAAAGCAAGAGCAACATGGCTGTCTTTGGGGAGGGGGGTATCTGTTTGGGGGCTTGAAAGTCGCTCAGGATTGTCTTTAGTGTCAAGGGGAAGACCTACAATGCCATAGTTCATGGTCGGGAGTCAGGAGTGGCCCGTGGAAGCCTTGAACGCCAGAAAGAAGCTGAAATTCTAACCCCTTTCCCCCTCTCCTCTCCACCCCCACCCCTGCCACCCGGGTGGGGAGCAGGGTGGGGGAGGGAATGTGTGGGGATTTGCTGTGCTTGGCTGTTCATTGTTCGTATCAAGTTGCACGGTAGTTCCACCCTGGGTGTCGGCCTAGCAGGAGGTGATGAAGTGTGGCATGTGATGTGAGGCTGGTCTGCATTCTGCTATAAATAATGGCATAAATAATGGTCTGCATTCTGGTATAAATAATGGCAGCGTCAACGTTGCCAGGGAGATGAGGTACAGGAGCCAGTCAGCAAGCCGGAGATCTGTCACTCTCAGTTTCCAGCAAGCCCTGGGATTTCTGGTCCCCCCGAGTCCTGCCAGTGGCCCGGGGTGTACCCCATGGCCTCAGTGGCTCGGTTTCAACTGCACTGGACCTAGGGGAAGCGTGGTGAAAGAAGAAGCACTTAGCCTAACCCTTGACAAGGAGCAGAAACACCGAGCAGGGCTCAGGCAGGGGAAAGAGCGGTCAGGGTAGAGATCTGGATGACGTGATGGGCATGAGGAGGGGCCGGCTGGCCCCAGAAAGCACGAGAGAAGTTAAAGCACTCCAAACGATGCCATCCAGGCAAATCCGACTCACAGCGACCACACAGGGCTGAGGAGAACTGCCCTGTGGGTTTCCGAGACTGTGAATATTTACAGGAGCAGCCAGCCTTCTGGCTCCTGTGTAAAGAGGTGTTGGCTTCAAACAGCTGACCCTGCAGTTAGCCGTCCACTGCGTAAGCCACTAAGCCAGCAGTTCTCAGCCTTCCTCAGGTCGCGCCCCTTTCATGCAGTTCCTCATGCTGTGGTGACCCCCCAACCATGAACTTATTTTAGTTGTTACTTCATCACTGTCATTTTGCTACCGTGATGAATCGGGTGACCCCTGTGAAAGGGTCGTTCTAGCCCCAAAGGTTGAACCCACAGGTTGAGCACTGCTGCACGAGGCCGTCAGGGCTCTGATGGCACGAGTTAAGGAAGTCAAAATGCAAAGAGAAAGTGGTGATTAGCCATGAAAGGCCTAACGGTCTTGCTAAGAGGCCTGGGCTTTAGTTCTAATGGTGAGAGAGAGAGAGAGAGAGAGAGAGAGAGAGAGAGAGAGAGAGAGAGAGAGAGAGAGAGAGAGAGAAGGCATGTGCTGGGGCACGTCAGGGGCAATGTTCTCTTTGAGAAGGTTGTTTAGAGCGTAGAGTGAACACCCAGATGTACTCTAGAACCATGCCTCCGGACAAGGACCAGAGGGCAGGTGGAGACGCGAGACGGGGAGGTCGGCGAAAGATGGCTACAATAGCCTACAAGGAAGCCAGGCACCCTGGTGATGGCCAGGGTAAATGTGGGACTGCTGACCAGTGGCCACTGCACAGGAGAACGATGAAGGCTGCTGCCAAGCTCAGACCCCCCGGGGCAGGTCTCCCCTGCTCTTCAGGGTGGCTGTAGGTGGCATCCACACGCTGGCAGTGATGGCTGACCCTGAAGCCAGGCAGCAGCGTTGGAAGGAAGAGCATGGAGGGGTGCAGAGCGGGGTGAGGGGAGACCAGAGGACGGCGGCGTCGTCTCATGGAGCATGGGCAGGGAAGGAGAGCTGGGAGAGCAGGACCAACAGAGAAGGGGCAGGACCAGCTGGAACCAGACAAAGGACTCTAAAGGAAGAACAATGCCCCCCATGCTGAGGGGGGTCCCCAATGCTCAGGATTGTACTCTGTCCCTCCAAATATGTGTCAGCGTCCTAACCCCTCCCCCTGTGGGTGTAATAATCTCTTTGGGCAATGGGGCTCTCTGTTATGTTAATGAGCCCATTATCAGTGCAGGGACTGTCCAAAGCCTAATCACTCCGAGTTCCAAAACGAGGAGATTAGACACAGGAGTAAGCACAAATGGACGAAGATAAATGCCAAGTGAAGGTCACCAGGGAGCCCAGGAATGCTGCCGCGAAGACAGAAGCTGGAAGAAGCAAAGAGCAAGAGAGACGGGTTCGCGGGGAAAGACACTGTGCTTGGGAAAACAAACGGGGCCGTGAGAAGGAGCCGGGCTCCAGCCACGATGGAGTGGCCTAGAGGCTGCATCCAGGGCCTCGAACATAAGAACCACCGGGCGGTGTGTCCTTCATCTATACCTGGAATCACAATGCGCCGGAAGCCCCTGGATGACACCTAACAACCATGACAACCACAACGAAAGACCGCGGGCCCCTGAGAAGGCAGCAGGCCACGGGCCAGTTGCTCCAGACAGAAGGCTGCAGGAGGAGATCAGGAGTCAGCAGGATGCAGAAGGGAGCTGGTTTCCAGGAGGGGAGAAAGTCCACGGATAGAAACAGAGGAGCCAGGGAGAAGGCTGAGGATGAGCGCTGGGAACAGGGGCCTCCGGTGGACCGGGGAGCCCGAGAGCAGCTGCCCGGCATGGGAGGGCGTGGCTTTGGAAGCACTGAGGCTCTGTTGACCACATAAGGGAAGCAGACTCTGAGCGGATAAGATGGAGAGCAGGCACCAGCCACTCTGTAGAGAAGGCTCTACCAGGCCCTTGGTCTACACTGGCTGGTTTAATCTGCCTTGACCAGGTAAGTGGACAACGGTCCACTGTGGAACGCTAGGGGAAAAGCAGGTCTTGGAGAAATGTGAAGGGAGTTGGCCTTCTGCCAAATTCCTGTCTCAGGAACCCGGCTGGATGCATACCCTAAACTTTCATCCCATTCCACCTGACCAGCCTTGCCCTGGGGTCTTCCTCCCTCACCCTCATCCCCCGGCCAATCACCACAACCTGCCAGTCCTCCCCGGGGCCCTTCTTCACACAGTGATATCAGAAGCACACACTAGGTTAGGCCACTCCCCTGTGTGACCACTTCCACTCAGAAGAAACGAAGCTCTCATGCTTGCCAGGGACCTCACCGGGCCTCACCCACATCGCTCTCTCCCTCCCCACTCCCCGGAACTACTCTGGCCACTTGGGGCCCTTCCACGCATCAAGTGTCTTCTGCTTGAAGACCTTGGAAAATGCTGCTTCCTCTTTCTAGAACCTTCTTCTCTACCTCCTTAGCCTTCAGGCCCCAGTCTAGGCTTTGTTGCAGTGGTTCTCAACCTGCCTGGTGCAGCGACCCTTTCATACAGTTCCTCAGGTTGTGGTGACACCCCTCCCCCGCCCCCGCAACCATAAAAAATTATTTTCGTTGCTACTTCATCACTGTCAGTTTGCTTCTGTGATGAATCAGGTGACCCTTATGAAAGGGTCGCTTGACCTCCAAGGGCATTGCAACCCACAGGTTGAGAACCGCTGCTTTGTTGCTTCAGGGGCTTTCCCAGAAACAGAATGTGCCTTGCTATCCATCGTGCATTTTACTCTCCCTGTTTGATACTTAGCACCATCTTCATTCATCAAAGATGTCATTACTGACTCAATGTTTAGACAGGAAACTCCACGAGGGCCCCATCTACTCTGTCCCCAGCCTCTCTGGCACATTCCCGAGTTCACCTCAGGCACTCATTCAACATCTGCTGAACAAGTAATCAAACCAGGAGGCTGAGTGCAGAGCAGTACAGTAGCTTTTCCAAGGTCACATAGTCAATGTCAGGGTCAGTGTTCCAGTTGTGTCTCTTCGACACCGGGATTCTGGTCTCCTCTTCTATCACCTCACATCTCCCTGCTGGCTGGGGCGCTGAGCAGGCTCTCCAGCTTGAATCAGTGAGTTCAGGGTAGGTGGGTCCTTCGGGAGGGCTGAAGTGCCTTCTGGCCAGAGCTGCAGGGAGGTGGGATGTGGTCTCCTCTGAGGATGGCCCTCAGGCCACCGTAGCCTCTTCCTTGCCTCCTCTGGCCACCCTGCTCTTCCACTATCCTGTTTTGATCGAAGATGCAGTAAAAACTGTTTGGAGATTTTTTTCACACTTTAAATAAGGCATCATATTTCACGGTTACAACTTTGAAGTCATAAGATATAACCTTCAGCTGACACTGCAGTCCTAAAATATGGATTTACACTCACACCTTCTCCGGCAATGTGCATTTGAAGGCATGTACATTCCAAGGTGCAGGTGTGTTATGCTGATAGTTGGCTTACCAACTTTATGACTTTATTTATGATCGACTTTAAGCACTACTGAAATTCCTTCAATTAACTATAATTTTAAAGAACTGCCTCTCAGGCCCCTGTTAACAGCCTATGCCAGACCCTGCCTCCTCACAGACCAAACCCAGTGCACAATTGTGGGTGCTTGGTACCTTTAGGGTGCTCAGCATTGGGTCCCCAACACCATCCCATCTCCCGAGAAATGAAATTCCCAATTGACCTTAGAAGAGAGGCCGGCATCTTACATATCAAGGGCAAGACAAGAGTTAGGACGTGAGTTCCCAAATTATGCGATGCCCACCTTTTCCAGAACCATGGGATTCATCTCTGCACTGGGACCTCAATTTAACCTGCTCAAGCTTGCCATGCCTTTCCTGAGGGGATTGCTCTCTGCCCCTTCATCCTTGGCTTTGGAAGGCATGCGTGTGGGGTGGGGGTCAGGGGGCATGGCGCTAGGGGGGGGGGCAATTGGTTAAGATGCTTGACTGGTAACTTTTTAAGGAGCTTGAAGGCTTGATTTCACCCAGGAGGACCTTGAAACAAAGACCCGATAACCTCCTTCCAAAATATCTGCCCCTGAAAACAGTTCTACTCTGACTAGAGCTGGAACCCATTTGGGCTGGAATGGACTCGGCGACAATGGCTTTATTTCTGTATTTGAGCCTTCGGCTTTTTCAAGATGCTTACTTCCCAAAACACAAACTGGCCCGAGAACCTTGCCACTGCCCCTGTCCTGAGATTCCTTCCATAGGTTCTGCTATCCAAGGTAACGCTCCAAGGAGATGCATGCAGACAGGTGGTAGTCAATTCGATAGTTACTCGGTGTTGCACTTGGACTAGGCATCAGGCCTTGTACCGAAAGCTTAGCTGGCCAGCAGCTGGAGGAAGAAAGCGATCTTCTTATACAGATGAGGAAACAGAGGCTGGACAAGTCTCTAAAACTTGCACGTGTTTTAATGTCTGACCCAGGACCACAGCTAACCCCATTTTCCTGCCTCCCTCACCTCAGTGGCTGTCATGCAGCTCCTAACCGGGGGCAGACACAGCTCCAGGAAGCACCAGGCCCCTGAGAAGGGACTCCTGGACGTGAAGAGCCCCTCCCCCCCGCCCCTTGTTCCCAGTATCCTCAGTCTGAAGGGCCTGCAGCAGAGACTTGGTGCTGCTTCCAAAGGGTGGACCCAGCTACCCCGAGGAGCTCGGTCTTGGGTTTAGCTCTCTTTGGCAGGGACTAAAAGTGGTTCCTGGAAGCCCTCCCCCCCAACTGCCCTAAACAAGCATCTCTGCACAAAATGACCTCAGGCGCTTCCCAGGCTGGCCTCCCTCCTAAAGAGCTCAAGCACACAAGTGAAAGAGAAAGGCTGAGGGGAGCCCCAGAGTCTGGCAGCCCCTGTTTGAAGAACCCCTTCCTGAGTGTGTATGGGGGGACGGAGGTGGGGTGGGGTATGTGGGGAGCAGGGCTGTACTTCCAAGGGCCCAGCTCACAGATCCTTGGCCTCCAGGTTGCAGGCCCTCCATAAGTCACAGGGGCTCACCAGTCTCCCTGTCAGGATCCGGGGACCACAGCCCCCGCCTGGGGTCCATGCTGCTATGTAAGGTCATGGCTGGGAGGCAGCGGGGTCTAGAACTGAATCCTGGCTCCGACCCCTTCTAGCTGTGTCCTCACAGCACCGTAAGTAAGTACCGCAGCCTCTCAGGGCTTCACTTATGGAAAGAGAGAATCCTAGGGCCAATGTGGAGGTTTTGAGACAGGACAGGGTCTAGCAGCAGGCTGCTGCTGTGCTTCGCTGCTCTTGAGCCGGTCCCCGGCTCCCAACAACCCCATTCGCAATTGAACTCCATGCTGCCTGGCCCTGCACCATCCCTGCGGCCAGTGAGCGGCGAGACAGCCGTGTTATCGGGGATTTTCACTGACTAGTTTTCAGATCTTCCTAGTTTTTCTTAGCTGAAACCCATTCAGTTTCATGACAGCATATAAGCCTCCCCCGACAGGTTCACTGGCAGGGAATGGAACCTGGGTCTCCTACATGGCAGGCTAGAAGTCTACCACTGAATCTCTGATGACTCGGGCACGTAGTTCAAATTGCTTTAAGAAGCCATCCAGCGGAGTCCAGCAGAACTGTGCTTCGCAGGGTTTCCCAGGGCTGGCTTTGAGATTGCCCTTCCTTAGCCTACCCACTGTGATCTGTCAACTGACTGGGCACCCCTGGAGGACAGAGGAGAGATGCCCCCTAGGGTTCCCGAAGCTGTAAATCTTCTGGAGAGCAGATGGTCACATCTTCTTTTAGGGGAGCATCGAGGGAGATTGCATCACTGGGCTTGCAGTTAGGAACCCACACGTAACACAAGGCACCATCAGCCTTCTTTAGGGCACCGCTTACCCTCCCCCCACTTGAGCTTCCCCATCTCGGTCAGTGACAGCCCGACCCACCCAGCACTCCAGAGGGAGCCTAGCTCATTCCATCAGCACCACCCCCTTCTCTATTGGCAAGGCCCTCAAACCACAGCTCTTCCCGACCCCTGTCCTTCCCAGCTCTGCCATGAAGCCTCCTCTCCAGCCTCGATGCCTGGAATGGCCTCCCGAATGGACTGTCTGCCGGGTCCCCTGTCCAGCGACAGTCTTCTTGTCCTTCTAGCATCTGGAGTCATCTTTCTAGACCCCTAGGTCTGATGACACCGCTTCTGCTCATAACTCACCTATGGCTCCCTCCTGAACTTAGAGGTCACATCTCCCTCTCCCCTGCCCTCTGCTCCTGCCCCTCACTCACCTGGGCCTGCTTCCTAACCCTTGTTCCTGCTTCAAGACCTTGCCAGGAATGCCCTTCCTGGGTCCTCCTCTACCAGATTCCTCTTGTCACTCAGAGCTACATTCAAATGCGTCTCCTGACGCCCCAGTCAGGGGCAGCCTTCCTAGTCACTGCCCTTGTCCCTAGATGTCCTCAAGTCCACTGATAGCAACCCGCTGTCCAACAGAATGCAGTACTACCTGCGCCTGTGCCAGCCTCATGACCGCTCTTATGTCTGAGCCCATTGTTGCAGCGACTGTGTGGACCCGTCTTGTCAGGGGCCGTTCTCCTTTCCACTGCCCCTCTACTTTACCAGGCAGGATGTTTTTTCTAGGGCTGGTTTCTCCTGACCATGTACCCAAAGTATGTGAGACCAAGTCTCACCATCCTGGCCTCTACAGAGCACTCTGGCTGTACTTCTTCCAGGACAGAATTGTCTGTATTTTGGGGCGTCCGTGCCACTGTCAGGGTTCTTTGTTAGCACCATACCTCATTTACATAGATTCTTCTTCGGCCTTCCTTATTCAATGCCCAACTGTCACATGCCTAAGAGGAGACTGAAAATCCCATGGCTCGGGACAGGGGCACCTTCGTCCTCAAAGTTACAACTTTGATTTTCAAGATTTTAAAGTGCTCTTGTGCAAAAGATGGACCTAACACAATGTAGCATTTGATCTCTTGATGGCTGCTTCCAGGAGCATTGATTATGGATTTAAGCAAGATGAAAGAAATCCTTGACAACATCCATCTCTTCTCTATTCACCAGGGTGTGATCTATCGGTCCAGCTGTCAGGAGTTTGTTTTCTTTACACTACATTGGAAGCCATCCTGCAGGCTGCCGTCCTTGAGCTGCGCCACCAAGTGCTTAGTCCTCCTCCCTTTCAGCAACGCCAAGTTACTCAGAAAAACCAAAAACCAAACCAAAACAAAACCCAGTCAATCAGACAGACAGACAAACAAACAAAAACTCACTGCCAGCAAGTCGACTCAACTCGCGGTGATCCTATAGGGCAGAGTAGAACTGCCTCTGTGGGTTTCTGTACTGTCAGTTTTGCGCAAGTGGAAAGTCTCATGTAGCTCCCTAGGGTCCTCTGGATGACAGCTAGCTGCCCAACGTGTAGCCCACGGGCTCCCCAGACTACTCCTGAGGCTCCACCATACTGTACCTATGCCAGCTAGAAATGCCATCTGCTTGGGCTGTGTCGATTCTGCTTCCCACGGTTAGACAATCAGCTTCCGGGGTCAGGGGGTTGGATCTGACCTGATGAGCCCCGGGAGGCTCTGTTCCTAGAACAAGCTCCGCTCCATAATGGGGCGCCATAAATAATCACTGGATCGGACTGGCTGGCAGGCGCACAGTGGGCACACAGGAGAAAATTGCTGGGTCGGCAGCCAACGCTGCAAGGCTGCTAGGTTTATCTTCAGTTAGAAATCCAGAGAGGTTCTGCAACACGTTGGCAGTCACACAGCGATGAGCCGGCACATCGGATTGGACTTCAGGTTCTTTTTCTCTGTCCACTACCACTGCTTTGGTTTCACAGACTGTAGTTGCCAGATCAGGTGACCTGCAAACTGGCTCTTGTGGGCCAAGCTTCTGCAGACCACATGCCCATTCCCACTGGCTCGGTGGGCGCCTGCAGTGTTTGGCCCGAACCTCAGAGGCTGGGTGTCCTTTCTCAGGCCGGGTTTCACACTCCGTCCTTCCCCATGAGGGCTCCTTTCATCCAGGGCCAATGCGCCTCTCAAGTCAGAGGCCAGTGATTGCGGTCCACATGGTCTTGTTATTTTCATCCAAGAGGTTTTCACACAGCTCAGCCCCCTTGGGACACCTCTGCCTTTGAACCGGAGCCCTGAGTGACACATCCAAGAGAAGGTGTGGGGCCTGCCCCTCCTTTCCGCCAGCCGGACCACAGCTTGAGAGGCCAGGCTTCTTGAGAGGCCAGGCTTCCAGGTCAGCTGACTTGACCCCCAGACCTCAGCTAATCCCTGCCTCCTCATCAGCGCAGCCTGACTCCACCTTCCAGTGCTGGCCTTTCCTGGACAATGCAGAAAGAAGCACGCAGCTCTAGCCTAGGTTGGAGAGCTCTGTGCCACTCTGTGGTGCTGCCCAGCTGGGGAAAACCCGGGCCAGGAATTTCCCTGCAGGGTGTGTAAGCTTGCAGGATCCCAGTCCTTAATTAGAACCTTCCAGCTGCCGGCTCGTTCAGCAAATATCTACGGACCACTGCCCAGTGGATGAGGACTATCCACTCCCAGATGCCACCCCAGAGACCATTACACAGAGGAGGGGAGGCCAAAAGGCTTTTCATCTTTCCTGAGGACGAACCATTCCCTCTGGCGTGCCCACCAGTCCTGGCATGGAGCAGGTGCCTGGTCGGCACCCTCTATTCCTGGTCAGCCAGGCCTGCAAAGCGAGGGCAGTTAGGAAAATCACGCTCCCAGTCACTGACAGTCTTGAGGAAGCTTCTAGGAAACCCTGAAACTCATGGCAGATTAGAACAGGGAAGCGGCTCTGAATCCCAGGGCACGGGGATTGAGGGACACCGGGCTCAGGGCTGGGAAACATTTCGGTTCTCTTCCAGCCTTTGATCTGGACCACCTTGCAGCCCCCTCTGGTGGCGGGGGTCCCTGGGCCAGAAGCCTTTCTGCAAGCAAGCTTGGACAGCCAGAGCTGCAGCCCTGCTGTGTTCTGGGAAGGAGCATTCTCTGGCATGGCTAATTAGGAGGCGATTCAGAAAAGACTCAGAGAGGCAGGCTTTCAGGAAGGTTGGCCTGGGGCTCTTTCCCGAAGCGCTTTTGTTTCCCACCCTCAGGAATCAGGAGAAAGACCCACTGGTGGGCTTCCAGGCCACGGGCCATCGTGTGACTTGGCTGCAAACGGAAATACACCCAGTCATGCCACAGAAAAAGGACCTGGTAACCCACTTCCCCAAACCGTCAGCCATGAAAACCCCAGAGCACACGGCTCTGTCTGACACACGCGGAGTCAGCCAGAGTCAGAAGGTACCTGACTCTAAAGCAACTAGTTTGAGTGTTTCACAAACTGGGCTCCAACAGCTAAGAGTAGATGAAGGGGGCTAGGAGGAGGGGGCGGGGTGACTGGAGGGAGGTCGTCCATGGATGACACTGCAGAAAGCCAAACAGGGACCATAGAAAGGACAGGAGTGCAGAGCGGGGAACCAGGGCATAGGAAGGTTTTCCAGGACCTGGTGACCTAAGGCATGGGAGGACAGGGCAAGAGGGGTATGGGAGAGCCACTGATGTGCCTGGGCCGCTCTGGAGGATGGTGACTGACTGTCCTCCACATCAGCACTGCGATGACAGAAACACCGCCAACCAAATGGCTTCAACCAGCAGATGGATTCTTTCACCGCCGGGAGCTAGGACTCGTAATTCGCTAGGGGAGGCTTTCTCATGTCATTGGTTCTGGGGGAGGTCCTTGTCTCCTGCCCACCTCTTTGGGCCCCATGTTCCTTGGAGAGCTCCACATGCCTTGGCATCACTCTGCCGCTGGGTCTGGGAGGTGGGCAGCAGCAAGCCCTTGGGTCTTGCGGATACTCTTGCTCCCAGGACTCTTCTTTCTGGTCAGCACTGAGGTCCTGCACTCTCTGCTTGCTCGGCTCCCTGTGTATCTCTTATAATATATAAGACGAAGCAGGCCCCACACAGGGGACTCCCCTTACATCAGACCAGGGCTTCCACCATTGTCAGGGTGCTGCACCTTACTGTTGGCCCCCTGACAACTGATTGGTCCTCAGGTCAAATCATGGGAACTCATGGCATCACCGCCCATTCACACCACTGCCTAACTGCCAAGTGCCTGAGAATCCTGGCCCAGACGGGTTGACAGATATTTGGGGAAGTGGGGGGCAGGGCACAATTGGATTCACTCCAGTCGCTGGGGAAAACAGAGGTCTGGGTTTAAATCTGTTCCATTCTCACAATATCCAGGGGATTGGTGGTGGTCTTGTTCATGCCTGTTGAGTTGGACCTCAACTCATGGTGCCTCATGTACAACGGGCTCAGATCAGTGGATCGACAGGGTGTCCTTGGCTGGATTTCCGGAAGTAGATCATCAAGTCGTTCCTCCTCGTTGGCCTAGCTGCATGGTCCCACCCAGTCATTTAGTGGGCGTTACAAAGGTTATGGGTAGAACACTCATGGATTCATTCTACGCATAAGGCTTTCTGCTAAGTGTTTTGCTGTTAGGTATCACTGCTCCTCTGCTTCACCAAGCATGGCGTCCTCCAAAGAAGGGATGGGCTGTCCACTTTGGAGGATTTACCCACGGGACAGCTTATGGAGAGCTAATCGATTAGCATGCATCAATTTGGGCCTCATTTCCACGATGTACGAGTTGTTCTGCTCCTATTTCCATTTACAGATGAGAATGTGAGGTGCAGAGAAGTTGAGTAACTGGTCCAAAGTCACTCAGCCCAAAGGGGTGCATTTGAGTCCAGGTGACAGGTGTCTAGATCCCATGTGCTGAAGGCTGCAGCTGTAGGAATAGGAATAGTAATAGTGACAGGAAAAGTAAAGTGATAATAAATCTGGTTGGCTTGGTCATTCCTAATGCCAGTCACCTGAAGAGAGGACATCCTGAGTTAGAAATGAAGGGTCTTAGGAAGGTAGGAAGGGAGACATCAGTTCTCTTGGGTGTCACCACATGACTAAGGCGGGAATTGCTGGGTGGGGCATGATAAAGAAATGTGGAGACACTTGTTGGTTGGCTGTGGCTTGCTGTTAAAGAGGAAATCAGAGAAGGAGGGATGCTATGATCAATTAATGATGTCTGCCAGGGGAGTAGGTGGAAGAGTAAGAGAAGGAGTGCCCATCTCTCCCATCCCCAGTGCAGACAGTGAAAAGAGAGATGTGCACATGTGGGCAGATGCGGGAGGAAGGAGCTGCTTACCCCAGCAGCTTGCATTTCGATAGTAATTGCAGCAATGTTCCTTCAAAGAGGAAGGTAAAACCTAAAATCAGTTGCTCGCTTCTTGTTCTAGCCATTTTTCAACTCCTCAAACTGATCTTTCAGGACCTATGTCTGGTGTACTGGGCCCCATGGAACTTAGAGCTAAGCGTTTCAGGAAGAACGGAAGGGTCAGTTGTGAGAAAGGCTGTTGAGAGGTCAAGGGATGTAAGGGCCAGAACAACTCCCATCTCATTTGGCAACAGGATGCAATCTACTGGGGCGAAGGTCCGTCTGAGGGGAGTGCTTGCGCATCAGAGAGAGGAGGCAGGACAGGGATGCGCTTTTGAGACACTAGACTTGGCAGTTCAAGCCCGCTGGCCCCTCGGTGGGAGAAAGATGAGGCTGTCTGCTCCTGCACGGATTCCCAGCCTCAGAACTCTCAAGGAGCCATCCTCCTCTGTCCTGAAGGAATGCTGACGGGAATCCTCACGACAGCAGTGGGGGTGGGGGATGGGCTTGGGCAGTGTCGTGGGAACATTCTACACTGTGATATTCTCTCTTTGAAAAGGTGGTTAGAGAGCTGTCTACTCTACATGCATGAGAATCTCAATTATGTACATATTTATAATACATGCATTGGTGCAGCATGATTTGGAAAAAGACAGAAAGGAAAATGCATGAAAACAGTCATTAACATGGGCATTTCTTCTTTAATTTTGCTATGTTTTCTATGCTTTTAAAAGAAGATGGTGTATTCGTTTTTATCATCAGCGAGGGGCCATTAGATACTATATTTTAGCCATAAGCTTGGATATTATGAATGATGGATCCCTGGGCGGGTTGAGTCCATCAGAGGTGACCTGGAAGAAAGGCCTGGTGATCTACTTTTGAAAGAGCAGCCAGTGAAACCCCGATGGAGCAGAGACCCCTCTGACACGCATGCCTTGGTGATGTCAGTGTGCCCTCAAAGCAACTGGATTTTATTGTTAACAGACAAGCACAGTGTCACCAACTCTTTTCCAACTCATAGTGACACTGTCTAGGGTTTCAGAGGCAATGACGCTTGACTGAGGCACACAACCTCATCTTTCTCCCTCGGAGCAGCTGGTGGGCTTGAACCATTGACCTCACTGTTAGCCTGATAACACCACCATCAGGCAATAGGCTGGAAGTGAGACAACCAGCTGTCCCAGTGTAGCCCACGAGGCTGAGGTGTTTCCCGGGATGTGGGAGCCTCAAAAGGAAGACTGAGAAGGTCCCAGACAAACTGGATGAGTTAGTTATCCCAGTGTGAAGCAGAGGAGACGTAGCGTGGAAGGAAGACGGTGTATCTTGGGGTGCAGGTATTGGGTATCGAGGCCTTGTGTCTCTTTGGAGGCTCCAGAAAGAGACTGTTGGGTGTGGAGACATGGGGTTTTCGGGGAAGAAGAAATCAGTTGGGGC
Organism: Tenrec ecaudatus; assembly: GCF_050624435.1. Classification (NCBI taxonomy): domain Eukaryota; kingdom Metazoa; phylum Chordata; class Mammalia; order Afrosoricida; family Tenrecidae; genus Tenrec; species Tenrec ecaudatus. The sequence continues at coordinate 57,459,945 of NC_134530.1, forward strand.
GAGATCCGAGCATAAGAGGAGCGGTGATCTGTGACGGGCAGGAGGTGAGGTGGCAGGAGGCGATGCGGCAAGTTTCTTGATGCAGGTGGAGAAGGGGGTGTGCATCTGAGGGAGTGCACCCATGAGGGCAGAAAGTCTGTTGACACCAAGAAGCCCCTAAAAGACCTGAGATCCTAAGACTCCCACCGTGGGCAGGGCTCCATCCTGCAAAAAGATGTGGTACAGTCCCGTGAATGGGTCCTCATTGGGAAAAGGTTACCAGTTCCCATGAGGTCACACTGGGGCGGGGCGGCTCCACATCCACGCTGAAAGGCATCTTTATAAAAGGGGCCAGGAGATCCAGGGAGGCAGCCTGAGGGAGGACAGCCATTGGGAAGGTCAAGGCAGTGTCTGGTGTGCAGTTGTCACAGCCAAGGGACACCAGCCCTGGTGGCCACCCCCAGGAGTCAGGAGAAAGGCCAGGAACAGGATCGGGGGCACCCCCAGGAGCCAGGAGAGGGATACCCCCAGGAGCCAGGAGAGAGGCCAGGAGCAGGGTCAACCCAGCCGACACCCTGAGGTGGGACTGCAGCTCATACCGTCACTCTGGGACAGAGTAAAATGCCCTGTAACGTTTCCACACCTATATAATCTTTCAAGAAGCAACCTGCCTCCTCTCCCTCCCACAGAGCAGCTGGGAAGGTTTCCACTTGCTGACCTGGAGGTGACACAATGGAGGGCTTAGCCATGGCAGTACTAGGGTGCCTTCTGAACTTCTCTCAAACCAAAAGCCACACTCATCGCCATCAAGTCGGTGCTGATGCCCAGGGACCTTGTAGGGTGTAAGCTGTCACATCCCCAGAGAGGGCTGCACCCGGCACTTGGGAACCACATTTTAGCATGCCCTCCCTGCTTCTGCCCACTCCCACAACCCCCTCTCCAGCCACCTACCTCTGCAGGAGGGCAGGGGAAAGTCCCACGTGGCACTGTTCTCGAAGCCGGCGTGGCATGTGAGCACGGCATGGCCCTCCAGGAAGAAGCCGGGGTTGCAGCTGTAGCGGACCTTGTCGCCCAGGTTGAAGGTGGAGCCCTGCTGGATGCCGTTGGGGAGCCTCCCTGGGTTCCCACACGTGTGGCTGGGCAGAACTGTGGAGGAAGTGGGAGCAGAGAGAGGGGAGCCTGTGAGCCGGGATCAAGCTGACACCCTGTTTCCTGGCAGCCCCTCCTGAGCAAGCCTGGCCGTTGGGTCTCACGTCTGTAAATCTGAGCTGGCCACTGCCACCTGGTCACCTCTCAGGCCTGCCAGTTCTTCAAGGTGGAGGTGTTCGCTTTCAAGAGGTGACAGGCGGAGGCGGAGGCACAGGCGACATTGCAAACGGGCACCCGGATTACCAGTTCTCTCTAATGGAGCCCAAAATGTGAATTTTTCCTGCCCTGTCCACTTGTTAGGAGATTCAAGGGAGCCGCTATAATCTCTTGAACCCAGTGGCCCTGGTCAGCAAGCCTCAGGGCAGGTCCACAGGCTGGGCATGGCATAGAGAGGGGGCTTATTACATCTCAGATCTTGTCTTTCAAGTGGGGTGTGCAGGGCAGACAGAGGGTCCGTGGGCCCAGCAGGCTCCGGGCAGCAGTAGGGGCTGTTTGAGCCTGGAATGGGCGGCATCTGGGAAGACCAGAGGCCGAGATCTGATCAGCCTGACCTCTTTAAAGGGGGACATTAGGAGTGGAGGAACATCATGTACAGGGTACAATCCTAGCCAAGACAATCAGAGCCGCGATGAGCCAGCGCACACTCCTTATCTAGAGGAAATGGTCTTTGGTAGGACGAGAGAGCATCCTGACCTGCCAATTACAGGGTGGGAGGGGACAGCTCCTTAGTGCCTGTGAGCCGCCTGTTCTACTGCACCCAGCTCCCCCTGCCCTCTGCCTCTCCCCCCAGAATGGCAAGTGCCTGTCCTCTGCAGACCAGGCCTCCCCACTTCCTGGACATCCTCAGTTGGTGAAGAAGAAGGGTCCCTGCCACACTCAGATTTCTGTCCTAGCGCCTGCCCACTCACTCATCCAGTGGGGTGGGGAGTGGGGGGAGTGCAGCCTCTGAGCAGCATCCCTGCCTGAGTGCTTACTACCTGTGGGGCCTCTGGCAAGTCTCTCCACTCCACCTCTCCGCGGCTCTTTCCACATTGTAAGGAGGGCCAAAGCGGCACCCTCCTCACAGGGCCGCCATAAGAATTACCGGAGTGAAGGTATGGAAGGGCGCCCTGGCAGTGTGGCGAGTTACAAATTGAACTGCTAACCACAGAGCCATTGGTTCGAATCTACTACCTGATCTATGGGAGAAAGATGAAGCTTTCGGCTCTTATAGAGATTTATACTCTTAAACGCCCCCAAGGGCAGTTCTAACCTGTCCTAGTATCATCAGGATGAGTTGGAATGGACTCAAGGACAGTGGGATTGCTTTGTTTTGAATGAAGTAGAAAGCACTGATAACAACCTGGCGTATAGAAAGTGTGACACTCTCGGGGGAAGGGCTCCATTCACTGGAAGGCTAGGTGTTATGCTGGGATATGCTAATGGAAAGGTTGGTGGTTCAACCCCACCCACCTAATGTAGGAAAGCAACCTGGCGATCCTCTTCCATAAAGATTTCCCACTCCTGTTGCCTTGGTTTTGACGCATGGAGACCCTACAGGATAGAGAAGAACTTCCCCATGGGGTTTCTGAGACTGCGAATCTTTATGGGGAGCTCTTGTGGCATATTAGGTTGTGTGTTGGCTTGCTAACCACAAGGTCAGCAGTTCAAAACCACTTGCCACTCACAGAGAGATAGATAAGGCTTTCTACTCTCATAAAGATTTATAACTTCAGAAACCCACAAGGGTCACTATGAGTTGGAATCTACTTGCTTGGCAGGTAGCCTCATCTCTGTCCTGGGAAGCAGTTCATGGGTTCAAACCACTGACCTTGTGGTTATTGGCCCAATGGCCAACCACTGGGATACATAGAGAGTACAGCCTAGAAAACTCGATGGGGTAGTTCCACTCTGTCTCATGGAGTCACCATGATTGGTAATTGCCAGGGCTTCTAACCCCGTCTGAGAAGTTAGGCGTGGCTTCCTGGAGGAGGTAACATTCATGCTGAACACTAAGGGATGAGTATGTATTAGCAAAGGCAAAAAGAGTGTCCACAGAAGGAGCAGCATGTGCAAAGGCACTGAGGCCAGAGAAAGGCTAAGAGCCCAGGGATCCTAGATTGAAGATGGGGAGACGCAGACAGGCAGGTCTGGGCTCTAGAGGGTGCCCCAGGCCCTTGCAGCAGCCATTTCTGTCCCATGTCTGCTTTCCAGGACCACCTCCCGCAGCTGGCATGATTCTAGGACCCTGACCGAGGTTTCCCTGCCCTTCCTGCCCACTCCTTCCCTTCAAGGGGACAACTCAGCACTAAGGGCAAGGGCTGGCTTTGGAACCAGCCTGGTCTGTGTCTGAAATCAGGCATGGTCCTTGGTCACTGCCTTGTTCTGGTTGACCTGGAGCCATGTGACTGCTCTGCGCCCTTGGTTCCTTATCTGGGGAAGGCATGGGAATAAATACATCCAGTGAAGGGTGCGGCTGGCAGCGGCCTGCTCTGGGTCACAGGTCGCCCTGGGGTGCTTGGAGTCGAAGGCCGGGCCTGGCACTTGCAGGCAGACGTTGGCCTGTTCACTCCTAGGTTGTCTGAGGAATGATTTATTCGCGTATTAATTCCTTCCTGGGCCTACTCTTCTGGGTACTGGAAATACAGTGGGGACCAAGAGTCTATCTTAAGAACCAAGGAGCGCTTCCCTGCCCCTTCTTTACTCCTGACAAGTGAGCCCCCCCAGAAGAATTACCCCCCTGATCCCTTTGCACCTGCCCAGCAGGCGCCTCCCACTGTCCCCTGAAGTTGGGTGGCAGTGATTTTGCCTGTGTTTGTGAGGGTTGGGGTGGGAGGAGGGGGTGGGCCAGGTAAACATTTGGGGAAGAAAGCAAGTGAAGGGGAGGGGAGGGAGTCCACCAGGGGGAAGGGGCGGAGAACTGGTGTAGAACTAACCTTTCACTTTCCGCAAAGCGACGCCAAGACCCAATTTAATTAAATTACTAATGTCAAATTTTTAATGAACCTGCTTTGGGCTTTCTTCCCTTTGAATTAATGACTGGAACGACACGATCAACAAAAGTCACTCTCAAATGCTCCCTGTTCTTAATGTAGGGAGCTGCTTCTCAGTGGACCACCCGGCCCTACCAGGCCACCTGGAGCACCTGGGTGGGATTACAGCGACTCATTTCCAAGATGCCTCCCTCTCTTTGTGCCTCAAAGTGGTGTTGTGGACAGAACAAGGGCAAGCTTCCAGCTTCCAGAGGCCTTGGTTCAAATCCCCCCTGGTCGCTTCCCTCTGCAGGATCTTGAACCAGAAGCTTTACCTCCCTGGGTAGCAATTCCTTCATCGGATTCAAAGAGGACTTTTTATTCCCTCTCTCTACCATGTGGGGCCTCTGTAGGAATCCTGGCAGCACAGTGGGTTAGGCGTTGGGGGTGCTAGCTGCAAGGTCAGCAGTTCGAAAGCACCAGCCACTGAGTGAGAACTGACTCCCTGGAAGTGTGCTTTTGTGTGTTTGGGTTACGGGACTGCTGGGTAGTGTAAACACTTAACATGCTTGGCCGCTAACCAAAATGCTGGAGGTTCAAGTCTACCCTTGGGAGAAAAGCCCAGGGATCTGTTTTCCCAAAATCAGCCCCTGAAATCCCATGACACATATGAGGTCCCATGGGTTTAGATTCGACTCATTGGTCAGAGTGTGTGTGTGTGTTTGGTTTGGTAATACTCATTGTTGAGTGTCTTGTAGGTTTTAGGTCCTGGGCTAAACGTTTATTTTGCTTAATCTTCAAAACATTCTTATGAAAGACATGCAAAAAAAGGGGGTGGGCCACAACCACTATCATCAGCTTGATTCCCATGCACTATGACCCCACTCAGGGGGCCCGGAAGGTTTTCTTGACTTTCATCTTTATGGAAGCTGTTTGCCAACCCTTTCTTCTGTGGCACATTGGGTGTGCTTACACTGATAAACTTTGGGTTGAAAAATTCCACCACCACCCCTCAAAAACAGACAAGCAAAAACCAAACAAACCCACGGCCACTGAGTTGATTCTGAATGGTAGGAAATCAATACAGGGTTTCGGAGCCTTGATAGGGTTTACAGGAGCAGACAGCCTCAACTCTCCTTTGCAGTAGCTCCTGGGTTTGGACCTCTGACCTTGAAGTTCGCAGTCCAATGCTTCTTGCACCTCCAGGTCAGCAGTTGAGTACAAACCGCTTGTGACATTTGTGGGGTACCTAGCATCCCCCATTTTGCAGCTGAAATACTGAGGCATAGAGGATTTAAGTAACTTTCTCAAGATCACCCAGCTAGAGAACACAGACCTAGGCAGTGACTCCTTTGCAGGCTCTCAGTTGATCTGCGAGACTGCTTCTACTTCTGGCCGAGGCCGAGGGCCCAGATCATTGGTGCGTTCCCTTGGCCACAGGAGGCTAGGTGGAGCCTCAATTGTCTAGGTTTAGTAGGATTGGGGGTTTTCTTTCTTCTGCTTTTTAATATGTTCCCTCCAGTTGGATTTGCCAATCCTGTACTTTTTAACAATGTCAAAGGCAGCATTTAAAGTGTCGTCTTTTGTGTTGCATCTGATGCACAATGTACTGGGCAGGAGGAGGAGATGGGAGATAAGCCACAGAGCTAAACCTTTCAAGGCAAATGCCTCCTTTGATTCTTCCTCTCTGCCGGTGGATTCTGTGGCACCGATAGGATACTGTGCCTGCTTTCCTGTCTATAAAGCTTCCCTTTGATTGCTTACAGAATGAAGGGTGGGATATTTACATCCAATGTGGCCCGGAACAATATTATTAAAGCTTTGCCTGACATTGAACAATTCCATTGTAGATTAGCTGTGGGGAATTTTGTCCCTTCTACAAGGCTCAGCTCTTGCCAATCAACATGATATTCTCAGTGATTGTATGACAATGACTCTCGTCTGTGGTTGGAAAGCGGCAAATGCTACATCCTGTCTGCCCTTATGTTTAATCTGAGACCAGTGCCTGTGGGAGGAGGATCAGCTGACAGTGCTCCCAGGACAAGCACCTCCCAGAAGGTTTGGTTTCTTATCTTCCATCAGTACCTTGCTTCATGTCCTTGGACATATGCCCCTTGCAAGATAGGGTGGCTGGGAAGAGGGGCTCAGAGGCAGGGCTCGGGTTCCCCACATCCTCTGGCACCCAAAGAGCAGATGATATTGTGTGTGTGATACTACTGTGTGTGTATGGGGGTGGGGATGTTTGTGTTGGGCGGGCATGGCAGTGGTCAGGGTGGTGCAGTGGTTAAAGCACTTGGTTGCTAACTCAAAGGTTGGCTGTTCAAACCCACTGGACACTCCATAGGAGAAAAATGTGGTAGTGTTCATCAGTAAAAATTTACCCCCATGGGAATCCTAGGGGACAGTTGTATTCTGTCCTATAGAGTCCCCATGAGTCAGAGTCAACTCGACATCAGTGGGTGTGGGGGTTGGTCTGTTCTGAGTGGGAGTCCTTGGTGGAGCAAGGGGTTAAGCTCTGGACTGCCAGGTGAAAGGTTGCCAGGCTCAAACCCTCTGAACGCATCCTCAAAAAATAAGAAAGGTCTGATGGTCTGCTTCCCAAAGGGCACAACCTTAAAAACCCTATAGCCCAGCGCACTTAGGGATGCCATGGCTCAGAGTCAACTTGGCATCAACCAGCAACAACAAGAGCAACAGCAGTAGCTGACTCTTGTGTGCCCACTCCGTTATAGGCACTTCTTCTGTACAGCTCCGTACTGCGAGCTGTCTGGCCCTTTCGGGCAGTGTTTATTACACAACTACTGCACACCATCCCCAATATAAATGCTCGGCTTCTCTCCCCCTCCCCCTCCTAGGGTCCTCAACTAATGCTATTCTAAGTCTCAAGTTCCTGTAGCACATCTTGCTCTTTTCCCAAATTCCGTATCTGTCACCATCCTTCAGGGCCACACGTCAACGTCCCCTCCTTTATGAGATGTTCCTTGATATCTTTGGTATCTGACAAAAATCACAGAACCCTGCAGAAGCCACCTTGGTGGACAACAAATTCCGGCATAATGTGGTTGGTGACTGGCTGTCAAAATCCTAGACTACATGGCCCGCTACCTCCGCAAGCTCACACTGGGCACCGCATTAACCTTGTAATCTTACAATCCCACGCTGTGGCTATTGACTGGATTTGGGGTCCTCGCGGGATTGAGTCAGGGCTTCCCTTTCACTGCAATTTCTGCACTTGCCATACAGCATTGGAATTAATTTATTCATTAAGCTCGAACACCTGGATTCAACTCCAAAGCTGAGCCTGCGTGCAATCCTGAGATCCATACACAAGGGGTCTTGCAAAAGTGCATGGGAAATTCATGCTTATGAAAAAAATCAATGCATGAGCTTGCCATATCCCCCCAAGCCCCACCCAAATAAACTCATACTACTTTGTTATAAGATGTCAGAGCAGATCAAGTTTGAGGCACTAAATAGGCTAAGGTATCCATTTGAAATGAGCCCCTATCAGAGCAATATAAATTCTGCTACGTGGAGTAAGAACCAACATCAAATTTATAATGATGCTTCAATGGATGACTGGCGAAATTGTTGATGCTGATGAAAAGTTTATGGGAACCAGGTCCCAATGAAATCCACAGTTTGCAATTAGAAAACTCATTTTGAGATAAGACTAGGTGATGTTGAAGCTAAAACCAGGAGACCATCTACATCAATTTGTGATGGGGAAAAAAGGAATCTAATTGAAGCAGACCTATGATTAACAACAGAAACAAAACAAACAAACAAAAAACCAACAACAACCAAACACTCGCAACATCTCAATTGGTTCAGCTCACATAATTGCGACTTAAAAAGTAAAGCTGTGCAAGCTATGGGCTCAATGGATGCCCAAACTACTGCGCCCAGGTGAGCTGCAGACAAGAGCAGAGCTTTCAATGGAAATTTTCAACAATGGGATCTATCTAGATCCTGAAGCATTTCTTGGAAGAACTGCAAAAGGAGATGAGACATGGCTTTGTCAGCATGCTTCGAACGACAATGCTAAAGCAAAGCGATGGCTACAAAGAGCAGCCCTGTTAAAGCTAAAGTAGCAAAGATCAAGATCAAGAGCACAGGTCACGGCAACAGGTGTTTGGAGATGCTCATGGCATTTATTTTGATTGCTGACTCTCTGAAAGAATAAAGAACAATAACATCATCCTATTATGTTTTCAGAAAGTTAGCCAAAGCTAATTTTGGCTCCTTCTGATGGATTTTTTGTTTCTTGGTCTTAAAAAATATCTTTAAAGGTACCCCATTTCTTCAGCTAATAGTGCAAGAGAGACTGAATTGACAGCCAAATTCCCAGGGCCCTCAGTGTTTTAGGGATGGACTCAATGGCTGCTATCATCCCTGACAAAGTGTCTTGATCTTGATGGAGTCGATGTTGAGAAATAAAATATAATCATTTGTTTTTTTATCTTGTCATTCCATTTTCCCATACACTTTTGAAACCATCTCTCAAAGCAGCTTCACCAGTTTCAGGGAAAAATGAAATGAAAATATGACAGAGTTTTCCCATACACCTCTGGAAGCTCTTCCTGCATATGTGTTTGTGTGTCCATGCACTTGCATATATATCTATATGTATATATATACATACAGAGAGACATATGTACACCAGTATGCATGGTAAAACCTGACAAAGCCATAAGTTGTGTAAGAGAAGGAAAACTCAAATATTTTCCATTGAAACAAGTGATGAAAAAGTGCCCCCTATTCAAGGTCAAAAAGCTGTCAAGACTCAAACACCAAAGGCGACCCCCCTGCAGTCCAGTTCTCACAGGTTTCACTATACGCATTTAGAGTAAAACAGATTTATCCTGTGTAATAAGACACACATATGCATAAGTGCACATATCAACTCATATACATACATGCATTTGCAAATACATGTGTATCTCTATGTACTCAAACCAAACTACCATTGAGTGTATTCTGATCCATAGTACTCCTACAGGACAGGGTAGAACTGCCTCTGTGGGTCTCCAAGACGGGGGTAGAAAACCTCCTCTTTCTCGCATGGTTTTGAACAGCTGACCTGGCAGCCCCCAATGCCAAAGCCCAGTAGACCCTCGGGGCACCTATCTATGTGGACACACACACGTGTATATCTATTGTTGTTATTAGATGTTTTTGAGTCAGCACTGACCCGTAAGTATCTTAAATACAAAAGAAGGAACATCGCCAGGTCCCAAGCCATCCTCACAATCCTATCCTCTCACTGCTATGGAAAATACTACACGTACGGACATATTTCCAGGAACAGCACCGTGGCTAAGCAATGGGTTGCTAACCGAGAGGCTGGTGATTAGAACCAACCATGCTCCCTCTGGGAGCAAGATGTGGCCATCTAGTGCTGTGAAGTTTAAAGCCAGGGAAACCCTATGGGGCAATTCTACTCTGTCCTATCATGCTACCAAGAGTTAGCATGAACTCCATGGCAGTGGATTAGGTTTTTGTGATGGGTACATTTGTGTGTGTATTTCATCAACTACATCCCAACCGGGCACTCATCAAAGGCAATGCTGGCTCTATGAAAAAGACATGTGCCCTGCCTTTTGAGGAGTCCAGAGATAAAACTCAAGGGAGCTTCAAAAAGTCCATGGAAAAGTGAAATAGAAAGATAATGGAGTTATCTTTCTTTATCCAACGAACTTTTTGAAGCCTCGTTGTATATACAGTCATGTGCCACACAATGTCTGTCTGAGCAACATCTGAATGCATATACTGTGGTCCCAACCCCCTTGAAGCCTATCATAATAAAACTCAAGGCATACACTACAATGGTCTGTAATAACGCATGGGCGCTACTGTGTGACATGCATCAAAGCATTATCATTGCTATTGCTGCATCATAAAATTCAATACATTTTGGCATGGTGGAAGGGTGGCTTTAGATTTTTGATGCATAGAAAGTTATGCTCTGCACTAAGACATGCATTTGGCAGATGTTGAGTAGGAGCCATACCTAACTGTTCCAACTTACGTACAAATTTATCTTGAAGACAGGCATAGAAAGAGAAGTCGCTCACAACCCACCGACTACCTGTCTATAGCAGTTTTCACAATGCCCCAATAACATGATGTCCTGTTTCATGAGTTGCATCATGCAGTTTAGTGTCGTATGGCTGTATTTATTTATTAGGGGGCTTCAACACACACACATTCAGAGAGAGAGAGAGAGAGAGAGAGAGAGAGAGAGAGAGAGAGAGAGAGAGAGAGAGAGAGAGAATAAGAAGGAGACATCAACTAGTGCCTACGTCAGCAAACTTATTCTGGGAAGGCCCAGAGAATAAATATTTTTGGCCTGGAAGGCCATAAGATCTCCGTTGTGAGAACTCAACTTTCCACGGCCATGGAACAGCAGTCATCACAAGCCATCTGCACATAGATGGGAGGGGCTACATATCCCAATAAAACGTTGCGTCTAAAATCAGGCAGCCAGCCCACAAGCACAGCTTGCTGACTTGAATCTAGTTCTGTAT